>NC_080100.1:55722019-56922019 GCF_950005125.1 Chionomys nivalis | reverse complement strand
CAATCTGGAATTCCTTTGTCTTCTCTATTACCAAAAGGATGGCCTCTTATAATTATTGATTTGAAAGATTGACTTTTCACTATACCGTTACAAGAAAAGGATAGAGAAAAATTTGCCTTCACAGTGCCTACTTATAATAATTTTCAGCCTAATAGAAGATATCAATGGACTGTCCTCCCACAGGGTATGCTCCTACATTGTGCCAATATTTTGTAAGTAAGCCATCGGAAGTAATTCGTAAACAATTCCCCAAGTCCATAATTTATCTTTAAATGGAAGACATCTTTTTATCTGATTCAAATAAAGATACTTTAGAAAGGATGTTTGAAGAAGTAAAGAAAGTCTTGCCTATGTGGGGATTACAAATTTCCCCTGAAGAGATTCAAATGGAAATTCTATTAATTACCTAGGTTACAGAATAGGGTTTGAGAAAATTAAAACGCAAAAGGCACATATTAGGAGAGACCGGTTTAAGACTCTTAATGACTTCCAAAGATTGTTAGGAGACATTTCCAGTCTATGACCAGCTGTTGGGATAACACCTGATCTAATAGTTCATTTAACAATAACTTAGATGGTGATAAAGATTTGAATAGTCCAAGAAAACTGACAGCTGAAGCAGAACAGGAACTGATGATGATTGAGGAAAAATTACAGGAGGCACATGTGGATAGGGTGAACCCAAATCTTATGCATTCTAGTCATATTGCCTTCCAGAATTTCTCCTACGGGGATTCTAATGCAGAGGGAAGATATTATTTTAGAGTGGATATTTATACCAAATAAACTAAGTAAAAAATTAAAAACTTATGTGGAAAATGTCTCTGAATTAATTATAAAATGTAAGCTGAAACTTTGTCAACTAGCAGGTATAGACCCAGCAGAAATTATAGTACCTTTTACTACTGAAGAAATAAAAAAGTTATGGGAAGACAATGGACCGTGGCAAAGAGCTTGTGCTAATTTTTGGGGAGAAATTAATAGCAACTATCCCAAAAGTGGTAGACTTAACCTCATAAAGAGAACTTTTTGGATTCTTCCTAGAATTGTACGTGATGCTCCAATAACTGGAGCCCGTACATTCTACACTGATGCAAATAAATCAGGAAAGAAGGTTATGAGTCAGATGGATTGAGTTAGGTGGAACAAAGCCCTTATAATTCTGTCGAGAAGGCAGAATTATATGCCATTCTTATGGTGCTAAGGGATTTTAAAGAACCTCTCAATATAATTAAAAATTCATAATCAGCAGAAAGAGTTATCTTGCATATTGAAACCGCTGAATTTATACCAGATGACACAGAGTTGACTTCATTGTTTATCCAGGTACAAGACATAATCAGAAACAGGCTTTGTCCGATGTACTTAACACACATCCGGTCCCATACAGGTCTGCCTGGTCCTCTAGCACAAGATAATGCTGAGATTGATCAATTATTAATTGGAAGCATGTTGCAGGCCTTAGAATTTCATAAAAAGCATCATGTCAATAGTAAAGGCCTAAAGAAAGAATTTTCCATTACATGGCAACAAGCTAAGGACATTATAAAGAGATGTCCTACTTGTTCTTTCTATAATCAAACACCGTTGCCTGCAGGGAGTAACCTAAAGGGTACTAAGAGAAATGAAATCTGGCAGATGGATGTGTTCCACTTTATGGAATTTGATGAATTAAAATATGTACACCACACCATAGACACATATTCAGGTTTTCAATGGGCTACTGCCCTGAGCTCAGAAAAGGCTGATTCAGTAATCACACATCTATTGGAAGTTATGGCCATCATGGGAATACCTACAAAATAAAGACAGGCAATGGTCCAGCATATGTATCTAAGAAAATGAGACGCTTTTTTGCTTATTATAATATAAAACACATTACAGGTTTACCAGATAATCACACAGGTTAGGCAGTTATAGAAAGATCAAATCGTACTATAAAGGATATGCTGAACAAACAGAAAGTGACTGAAAATACCCCCTGAAATTGATTACATAATGCTTTATTAACCTTGAATTTTCTTAACGCTAATGAGAAAGGAACGACAGCAGCAGAAAGACATTGGATAATGGAAAAGTCTGCTGAACTAAATCAACAAATTTATTTCAAAGATGTGCTGACCTCTCAATGGAAGCCAGGAGATGTGCTAGGTTGGGGAAGGGGTTTTGCCCTTGTTTCCACAGGAGAAGAAAAATTGTGGATGCCATCAAAATTAATAAAGGTTCGATTAGAAGAGGAGAAACTTCTTGGAAAGGAGAAATGACAACTCATCCACAATGATGATATTCATAGAGGTGGTAAGAAAAGCATATAGAATGGGGGCAGGGTTCTGTTCTTATCTCCACAGGAAAACACTCATCTTTGAAAAATTCAAGGGACCCTGGATGTTTGGATACTGACAGATGGAAAAATACCTGCCCAATTGGAACTATCAAGAAAACTGAATAGGTTATATAAGTAAAATATACTAAACCATATTTCTAAATTTATAGAGCTGGTTTTGAAGTTGGACTCTGGCTCAGTCCCTCTCCAATTCCAAGCCTGTTGGTAAGAGAAAAACCCAGAGTTTCTGGAGTTTCTGTCTCATGTCAAGAGCCATGATAGGGGACAGAAAGAAATATGAGTTTAGAAAACATCTTTGCTTTTCTTCATATCTATCATACTTTTCATTGAATATATCTATCATGCCTTTCATTGAATATATATATATATATATGTGTGTGTGTGTGTGTGTGGTGTGTGTGTGTGTGTCTATATGATTAATGTTTAAGTTTTTTACAATGAACAATGAGTTTTTCCTGAAGTGACATTTGAAGTTTCCAGGAAGAAGATGGGGCCCCACAACAACAACTCTACCTGGTTGATATGACGTCATGATACTGATAGCACTACTACAAGACCTGTTTTGGGTACCAGCTACACAAGACAGTTCCAACTTGGCTAGCTGAAATGATGCACATCTTATACAACATTCTGGCCAGACCTGCACAAAATACTCAGAGACTATTTGCCTTTTTAAAAGACATTGATCTTGAAATTTAGCCATCATTTTACTTTCATGGGATCCCCCAGAAAGAAGGTCGCCCCCATGACAGCTGGAAGTAACTCTAGAGGATGACGTCCCCTCTCCCAGTAAAGTTTGCCCTTGGGTTTAGGGATATCATTTAGGGGTTAATTATAATTGGTATAGGTTGAGGGTTGGGGGAGGAATTTTATAAGCTCAGGGATCAACAAAAAAAAAGAGGGATAATGGGATGATGGGATAATAGATTGGTACTTGTTGGTACTTGTGAGTTATTGTTTTGAGACAAATATATTGGTATCAATTCTTATATATTGATACAAAGTGAAATTATATTGACTATTGTATGCATGCATGTTTCTACCTCTGTTTAAAACATTTTTTATGTATTGACAAATATTGTATTGATATATATATATATATATATATTTACCATATTGCAGTGTACATTTCTACCTCTGATTAAGATACTTATATATTGTTTGTGTATTGATATATATTTACCATACTGCAATGTTTATTTGTACATTGTTTATATTTGGAGGTCATTGTCCTCATTTGTTTTTCAGTCGTTTATTGTCTTAGTCTTTAAGTTAGATAGGTATTGAGAATTATATAGATCAATAGTATTCTGAGTTTGTCATATATAATTAGACTAATCAGGTTCTTTAGATACATAGAGATTATACTCAGTATAGATAGATAATCTTCAACCTCTTCAAAGAGCTGTAGAAAATGGCCTTTAATCTAACTCAGAGTTTTGTGGTAGTGAGACACAATTGCTCCTGGTAACACTGCTGTATTCCCGAGAGAATGTTGAGCACCAAAGACACTCCACCTAGAGCCTTTCTTCTTGGCTGAACTGGCCTTTGGGCAAAGAAATGCCCATACCTCAACCACTGACAGAAATGCAGAGTATCTGTGAATGGAAAAATCAGGACTGTCATATCCTGCCAAGACAGGGTAAGATAGTTTTGACAAGTTTCTTGCCTTTGAAAATGGTATGTCAGTTATGTTAGGCCTTAGCCAAAGTTGGTTGCTTCAATGCTGCAAACGTGACCTTTGGTGATTGCCCAGGTAGCTAGTTGTCTCTGTGATTTGTTGCATGTTTTGGAAGTTGTTTGATTACCCTTCCTAATTACTCAGGTAACATTATTTCCCTTCTCAGATCTTCAATGGGGTTGAAGACTATATAAATGTAGTTACTTTCCACTCATGACCTAGCCAAGCTATTTATTATACAAGACCTAAGCTAGTTAGAATAGGATATTTGTACTTATTGTATATAATTTCATGGTAGGTTTAGAACTCTCTTACTTAAACAAAAGGGGGAGGTGTTGCGGCAGGTCCTTCCGCTCCTCCAGCCAATAGCCACTGAGATACCAGCCCATTGGTGCGCAGTCTCTCTCCCTTTAAAAAAGCGGCCACTTCCCTTCTTGCTCTCTCTTACTTTCTGCTTTGCTTCCGGCGACTAGACTCCCTTCCTGATTGCGCAGAGCGCTATTGTCTGGAATGGTGATCTCTAAGCTTTTTCCCCTTTAAATAAATAACCATTATATTAATCATAATTCCAAACTAGCGTGGGATTGTTTGTGACTTATGCCTTCGCCTTCAATCCACCATGACCAAGTAGGTTTTGTTCACAGGGTTGCAGGGATATTTCAAAATTCATACATTTATTAATGTAGTCCACTGTAAAATTGACCTAATGACAAAAGCCACACAATAATTTCATAAAACACAGAAATGCCTTTTGCAAAATCAAAATCCCCTTTATGATAAGTGTCCTCAAGAGAAATGTTTACAAGAGACATCTCTCAGTGTGCAAAAGGCAATTGGCACTAAGACCACAGCCAAAATCAACCTAAATGGAGAGAAACTCAAAGCATTTCCGTTAAAATCAGGTAAAGGCAAGATTTTTTTCCATCTCTCAATACCTATTCAATGTAATATTTGAGAACTTATATGGAACAATAAGAAAAATGGAGGAGTCAAGGGGATACAAATTGGAAAGGAAGAAGCCAAAGTATCTTTACTTGCAAATGAAATATTATTGCATACTTAAGAGACCATAAATCTTCTATCAGCTCCTACAGCTGATAAAACTTTCACCAGAGTCACAATAGAAAGTTAATATACAATAATCAGTGGTCACCCTTTATAAAATTACAGATGACCTGAGAGATAATTAAGAGAAATAATGTATTTTGTAATAATATTAAAAATGTCTTGGGGCATCAAAACTTTAAGACATTGAATGAAGAAACTGAAGAAAATATCAAAAGATGCATTTATCTCCTAATCTAATAGATTAGTAGGATTAAAATAGTAAAAATGACATTTCTACTGAAACCAAACTATAGGTTCAATACAATCCACATCAAATTTCCAAAATAAATTTTCCAAAAGCTGAAAGGACAATTGTCAGCTTCACATGGAAATGAATAAAGCCCAGGATAGCTAAAACAACCCTGAATAATCAAGGAACAGGTAGAAGTGTTACCATCTCTGACCTCAAATTTCACTACCGAGCTCTAGGAATAAAACCAGCATGATACTGACACAAACAGAGACACATATTGATCTGTGGGATGGAATCGAAGACACAGAAATAAGTCCATACACACATATGGACAATTGATTTTTTTGATTAAAAAAAAAGCCAAAAATACACAATGGAATAAATATAACATCTTCAAGAAGTGGTTCTGGTCAAACTGGATTCCTGCATGTAGTAGAATTTTAAAAGATCCATTCTTATTACCATACACAAAACTCAACTCCAAATGGATCAAAAACCACAACATGAGTCCAGATACACTGAATTTGATAGAAGAGAAAGTAAGGAATAGCCTTGAACTCATTGACACAGCTATAGAATTTCTGAACAAAACCCTGAGAGCACAGGCACTAGAATAAAATTAATAATGGGAATTCATGGATCTGAAAAGCTTCTAAATGCCAAAGGACACCATCATTCAGACAAAGCAGCAGGCCACAGAATTAAAAGAGATTTTTACCAACTACATATCTGACATATGAAATATACAAAGAACTCAAAAACTACTGGGACATCAAGAAACAAATAATTCAATAATGGTTCTAGAAGAAAATCAACCGGAATGAGGTAAAGTAGACTCACAAAGACAAATATAGTATTCATATGTTTGTATGTGGATGTTAACTGCTAAGCCTTCAATAAAAAACTTCAATGTGTTAAATTGCATAGGACAGAAAATAGGTGTATAATAAAGGACTGTGGGGGAGATATAGCTCCACTTAGGAAGGGGAAATAGAATAGATATATACTGTGATCAAGGATTGGAGATAGAACAAGAGGATCAAATGGAGAGAGGAAGGGTAGAAGAAGAAATTTTAGTGAATATGAGATATAACAGCTAAAACTAAGAGTTTTTTGAGGTGTTGCATGGAAACCTAATATACTAGAAGGTTTCTAATACATATAAATGAAACTGCCAAATAACAAGGATGACAAGGGAAATCAAAAATAATTTATGATTAATATTATCATAAATATGCTTATGATACTATCCACAAACTGAGGATAGACTGTATTGCTAAAGACAGCAACTTTACGGACCACTGAATATGGAGAAGTTGAAACAATGCCTATGCAGAACCTTAACACGTACTAACTAGTGTTCATGGTACTAATAAGTACTCTTAACTTCTGATCACTACAAAAGATGAAAGGTAGACATTAACCCAACTACAAACTGTTCAAAATACAATGAGGACTTGTCTTTAAGATGTACTAGTACATTACTTGAAAAAATATTTTAGGACTAATGAACCAATGTCAGATTTAACTTAGTAACTCCTCCATGAAATAGAACCCTGACCGTACTTGTGTTGTTAAGATTGTGAAACAGGAGAAGTCAGCAATCTAGAAGAAAGCAAACTGCTACTATTCTGTGGAAATAACATTGCAATAAAATTATTCCTAACAGCACTCTACTATGCTCATAAATGAGTGACTTGCTCCATCATCATCAGAGAAGCTTCCTCATTCAGTAGACAAGGAAAAATACAGAAACCCATGGCTCAATAACTTGTGGAGAATGAGAGACCTTAGTACAATGAGTCCTAGTGAGATTTCTCCACTCAGGACTCAAGAGACACAATTTAGGAGGAATCAGACTATCTTCTTTGAATATATACGTGTGTGTCTCTCAGTGTTTGCATTGTTTCTGTGCTTTTCATTTTTTTCTATTGATGTTTTTCTATTGTTTGTTTCATCCTATTCTTATTTTTTATTTTGTATTGATTTATTTTATTGCTCTTCTTTAGATTCCTGTTTGCTTACTAATGGGAAAACAAAAGTGTATTGACAAAGGAATTGGGGAGGATCTCATAGGACTTGAGGGAGGAGTGTAACATGAGAATATACTGTATGATAACATCTGATTTCTTTTCTTTTTTGTGTATGTATGTAGGGGGTTATAATACACTGTGACAAAAGTGAATTTAAATCATACTCTTTTTGTTTTTCTTCTTTTTATTTTATCTTCTCTCATACAATAAAACCTGACTGCAGCCTCCCCTCTCTTCAGTTTAGCCCATCTAAACCCCTCTTCCCCAGATCCACCACCTTTTTTTTTCTTCAGAAAGTAGGATGCCTCACAGGATATCAAGCCAACATGGAATAACAAAATGCAATAAGGCTAGGCACAAACTATCATATTAAGTCTGGACAAGGCATGCAGTAGGAGGAAAACAATCTTAAGAGCAGCCAAAAGAGTCAGAGATACTAAGGTAAACAACCATAACATATATGCAGATGACCTAGTACCGATGCATGTAGGCTCCACGATGGCAACTTTGATCTCTGTGAGTATCTATGAGTTCTGCTTAGTTGATTCTGCAGGCTTTGTTTTCCTCAACTCCTCTGGCTCCTACAATAGTTCTTCCCGTCTTCATCAAGATTCCTTGAACTCCATCTAATGTTTGGCTGTGGGACTCTGCATTTGCTCCCATCAGCTGCTGTAGGAAACTTCTCTGGTGATAAATGGGTGAGCTGATAACTTATCAATAATTATAACAAATTATCATTAGGAATCATTTCAATGTCATTTTATTTTATGTTATTTTATTTTAGCTTATCTCCTTCAGTTCTATTCTAGGTCCCTGGGTTTTCCTGTTTCCATTTTTGGCAATCTAGGCAGTTTGGGAATTCCAGTGGGATTCTTTTGGTCAACACTTCAATTAAATATAACCCATTCCCAGTTCTGGGTGCTTCATTTTGTTACAGAAGGTATCCAGTTGGGAATTTATCTTCTTTATTATTTAGCAGTTTTATTTAGATCACCTTTATATATGAATGCATTTTAGGAATCTTCTACTATATTGTTTTCTTACCACTCCTCAGATGGCACTAAATTTTAGCTGTCTCTCCCAATGTTCCCTCAACCACCCTTCTCTTCATTCCCCTTAGTCACATGATACTCTTGTTATAGTCCCTCTCATCTACTTATAAAAAATCTATTCTATTGCTTTTTCCAAGGAAGAACTACCGGTCCCCCATATAAGCTTCTTCTATATCCAAGCCCTATGGTTAAATGTTTTGTGAAGGATTATCATTGATTTAACAGTTAATATTGACATATAATTGAATTCATACAATATTTGTATGTTAAGGTTATAGATATTTTATCTATATGATTTTTTTCCAGTTCTATTCATTAACCAGTGAATGACATAATTTTATTTATTAAAGCTAAGTAATGCTTCATTGTGTAAGTGCATCACATTTTCTTTATCCATTCCACTGTTAAAGGACAACAAAGTTGTTTCTAGTTCCTGGCCATTATGAATAATTGAGAAATGAACATTGTTAAGCAATTGTCTCTGAAGTAGAATGAAGCATTCTTTCAGTATATATCCAAGAGGGATACACAGAGATCTTGAGGAAGATGTATTTCCAGCTTCCTGTGGAATGACCATGCTGATTTCTATAGTGGCTATACAAGTTTGGAGTTCCACCATCTGTATAATGCCATATCCTTACCAGCATGGCTAGCGTTTGTTTTATTGATCTTGGTCACTCTTTCTAGTGTAAGATGAAATCTCAAGATGGTTTTTATATGAGTTTTCCTGATGAGTAAGGATGTTGAAAAAGTTTTAAGCATTTCTCAATCGTTTGTGTTCCCTTTTAGAGAACTATGTTGAGACCTGTACCCCATTTTCAACTGGGCTATTTCTTTTCTTGATGTTCATATTTTGTTTCTTTGTTTTATAATTTACATACTAGCCATCTCTTGGAAGTTTATTTAGTAAAAATCTTTTTCCATACTAATTTCCTTCTTTGTCAGAGTAGTGGTGTCCTTTGCCATATAGAAGCTTCTCAGTTATATGAGGTTCGATTTATTAATTGCTGTTCTTTCTGTCTGTACTATTGGTGTTCTGTTCAGAAACTTACACCCATGTCAAAGAGTTCAAGGATTTTATGTGATTTATCTTCTGACAGAGTCACTTTATCTCTTCTTATGTTGTGTTTTTGATCCATTTGGACTTGATCTCCTGCAGGAGGATAAGGATAGATCTATGTGCATTCTTCAAAATGCATCTGTCTATTTAACTAGCATCATTTGTTGAAGATTCTGTCTTTACCGTAGTGTTTGGAATTTTTGTGGAGGAGAAACTGTTGAATGCTACTGGCAGAGAATAGTGAACTATTTTCATGAGCGCCTGGAAGATCAGAATGCTAAGAGAGGTAAGTAAAATCAGAGCTAGTGTTTTAGAAGTAAATAGGGTTAGGGGACAGTTTTGGTTACATTTGCCTAGAAATCGCAGTTATTCTGCCTATGGCATGAGAATCTGGATGAAGCTAAACTGATTAATTTTCAGCTAAATTTTGTGCAAAAGACATTTCCTGGAAATGCCTGTTGTCAGAAAAACTAACATTTTTTTCAAAACTTATAACAAAGTTAATAATACACATTGAGACTTTTTAAAATTGTACACTCAACCAGCTTACCATTGCGTGCTCAACTTGTTTATATTTAAATTGCCCTAAAGAACAAGTGTAGTCAATACTCCTGTACCTTGGAGTCTACATGGATTCAACTTTCACAAACTAATCTGTGTGAATAATTTTAATGTTTAACTATATTCCCTATTTCATTGTTGTGACTTTTTCAGGACCACAATTACCAACAATGTATATGTGTGACTAAGATGTAGTTATTAGAGATAATATCAGCACCAGAATGCTGGAGCATTGAAAGCAAACTTGGACACAAATGACTCAATAGATTTTGAAAGCAATGTTGATATAGGCTGATATAATTTGTTTATTGTTTTGATGCTATTCAGTAAAAATATACCATCCTTTTTGCAAAACAAAAGTCTGCTAAAAATTCATTAAGACAAAACTTTCTATGATGCTCTCATATCATATTATTTATGTTGTTCAATGAAGAGAGAATCTATTCCTTTGTCCAAGAAAGAACATGAAAGAATACTTTAGAATACATCATTTTCACTCTTGGCTTATATAGCTCCAAGTGGCAGCTGTTTTCTTAAACTTGAGTGCCTATAACACTCACAAGATTATTGTTTCCAGCATATTATGTTAGGGAGTAAACAGTCTTATGCCAAGGGTTAAAAATTGGGGAATCAGTCAATCTTGTCTATTTCCTCTGTCCAGGTGGATCTATGTATGTTTTTCTTAGGGTTCACCTTGCTACTTAGCTTCTCTAGGATTATCCTTCGCTTTATAGCTCATATCCACTTATAAGTGATTATGTACCACGTTCATCTTTCTGGGTCTGGGTTAAGTCATTTAAGATGTTTTTTTCTAGTTCCATCCATTTGCTTGCAAATTTCAAGATGTCATTTTTTTTTCTGCTGAACAGTACTCCAATGTGTGTTGGGGGGAGCTGTGGGCTGTGTTCCTTTCGCCCCAGCTCCTGGTCGCCTAGCTAGCTTATGCCCCAAAATAACAACACACAAACTGTATTCTTTTAAACACTACTTGGCCCATTAGCTCTAGCCCTTACTGGCTAATTCTCATATCCCGGTCAACCCATCTCTAATAATCTGTGTAGCATCAGTCTTACCGGGAAAGATTCAGCATGTCCGACCTGGCGGCTTGCTTCATTGCATCTGCTCTGGAGAGGAGCGGCATCGTGTCTGCCCCAGAGAGGAGAGGAAATGGCATCTGAGCTCACTTCCTCTTCCTCCCTGTATTCTGTTCTGTTTACTCTACCCACCTATGTTCTAACCTATGAGGGCCAAGCAGTTTCTTTATTATTTAACCAATGACCTTCCTCCATCAAATGTGTAAATGTGCCACATTTTCTTTAACCATTCTTTGGTGGAGGGGCATCTAAGTTGTTTCCAAGTTCTGGCTGTTATAAACAATGCTGCTATGAACATAGTTGAACAAATATTCTTGTAATATAACTAAGCATTTTTTAGCTATAGCCCAAAATAGGGAACATGGGGGTGGAGGGAGAAGGGAGGATATGAGAGGAAGAGGAGGAGAATAACAGAGTTGGGGAGGAGAACTTGAGGGAATGGGATAGTCAAAATGGAGGAAGAACAGAGATGGAAACAAGGAAAGAGATATTTTGATTGAGGTTGCCATTATGGGGCTAGCAAGAAACCTGGCACTTGAGAATTTCCCAGGAATCTACAAGGATGACTCTAGCTAAAGACCTTAGCAATAGAGAAGAGGTGGCAAAACTGGTCTTGCCCTATAGCTAGATTGATGACTATCTTAAATGTCACTATAGAACCTTCATCCAGCAACTGATGGCATCCGGCAACAGAGGCAGAGACATGCAGAAGAGCACTGGGCTGAGCACCCAAAATCCAGTTGAAGAGTAGGAGGAGGGAGAATATAAACAAAGAGATGAAGGCCATGATAGGGACACCTATTGAAATAGTTTAACTAAGTTAATGGGAGCTCATCAGCTCCAGACAGACAGGGAAAGTAACCAGCATAGTTCCAAACTAGTTCCTTTGAATGTGGGTGTTATATGGCTGGGGCAGTCTACAGGGCCACTGGCAGTGGCACCAGAATTTATCCCTACTTCTTGTACTGTCTTTTTGAAAACCTGTTCTCTTTGGATAAATACCTTACTCAGACTAGATATAGTAGGGAGGGACTTAGACCTTTCCCAAAGCAATGTGCTTTACCCTCTCTGAGGAGTGGATCAGGGGTGGGAGCTCAGGTACTTGGAAGAAATAGGAGGAGGGGATGGAGTGGCAACTGAGATTGGTATGTAAAATGAAAGAAGGTAGTTTGTTTTCTTTTAAAAAAAATAAATTAAAATAAATTTAAAAAAAATGGGGAATCACCAGAAACAATCACATCAAAACAAAACCATAATCCACCAAGGAAAAATCAAATCATACAGATCTTTGGCCATTATCTAGGGCTTATGAAGTAAACTTCTTGACTCAGATAGCTGCGTCAAACAGTTTCTGACTTAAATTAGGTCAGTTCCTCTCTATATCTAATGTTTTGTTTGCAAGACATCTTTTGATATCTTCTATACTCTGAAGTATCTATTACAATGGAGTTCTCATCTTTATGGCTTCAAGTATGGATTCCCAGAATTTCTGTGTCTAATCCTGGCACAAAATACTCTATGTAGGTTGCTATCCATGATCCCTTCTTTGCTCTTGACTATGAATGTGACTATCTGCTTACACTGCTATCTTGGGTCTTGCTCAGTGATGGACTGTTTAACCTGGGAAGTCCTCCAAAAAATAGTTTTTCTCCTCTATGATGTGCTTCCTCATAGCAAAATACACTTAGTATATTCCATTTATTTCAGGCCTACCAAGAATTAGTAAGGTTAATAATCTGCACTATATATAAGCATTAACTCTCTTGCTCTAAATAATTCAAATATCTGTTTATTAATTACTTGATGCACTTAAAAATAATGACCACAGCCTTCTTTGTTTGGAAACACAATTTATTATCTTAATTCTATAACATGAATCTTCAGTTCTTGGGGTGGCAGTATTTTGCTTTGCCTAGCTTTCAGCAGCCTTTAGCTCCTTCGTTTCTCTATATTCAAACCATTACTTATCCTGTGTTTTCTTTCTCCTTTTCAAGGGCAGTAGCATGATGTTGATTACCATTATTGACTTATGAAGGTCTTCTGTCTCCATATTTTTCTGATTTTATTTATTCTAGCCTCCTATAAAGGCTATTGAAATTTTGTTAAGACTTCTCAAATAATAAAGAAGTTGTCTTTTTATCTCAATATCTATAATAACGTTAGCAAATTTATTAATATAATATATGCATAAGTTTAGAGGATTAAGACATGGTCATTTTGTAGAAATTATTCTTCAGTTTTCTCTCTTAGATAAGAGAGTAGGATCATTTCATTTAATGAAGAGAATGTGTCTTAGTTTACTGGCCTACATTTCCTATAAAGCATTTAAAGAAACTTCAACAACTACCACAGATATCTGAGGAAATTGGAAGCTGCTCTGAACAACAATTCAGCACATTTAGTATGTTTCAAGGGATAAAGATGTTTATTTTACCCCCATAAACAATGTAGTGTTATTTTCAGCCTAAGGCCATGGAATTTATTGACTTCTATAAGAAAGCAATTTCAGCATTCAATGTCACTTTTCTTCAAGTGTCTCTTATCCAGTTGTGGGCTAACACTCTGTATCTGGCTTTCCCGGGAATTGTTAATTTTCCTCTTTTCACTTTACTATTGTGTAACATACTCAACTTTCTGAATTAACGTCTATGAAAGCTCCACTCAAACCAAGTACTTCACATTTTGAATTGTAGCTGAGAATCTATAGCTCCTACTTCAAGGCCTATCATATTTAGTGTTTCTCAAGTTCTTTTCTTTCCTCTTTATGGTCAACTCAAAATGATAAGATATACACCTTTCCATTGACCTTCTAAAAAACTAGTCTGTCTTTCAAAATAAAGTTCAGCATAGGTTATCATGGAATTTAATGAACAAACCTTTAGACATACCAAATCAAATTCCTTTAAAACATGATGGATACTCATCATTAAGCAATCAGATAAAGAGAAAATCACAAAATATTCACAGTTGATTATTTCTCAATTTATAGGTGGAAAATCATGCTAAAATAAGTAAATTCTGCCACGCTTTTAATAATTATGACCAGGAAATCTCAAAGAGAATTGAAACATTGCTGAATATTGAGAATACTTAAGAAGAGGGGAAGTTACAATGGCTTCTCTCTGTAGAGATCTACAGGAAGAGATTATTAAGCTATCTATTGCAATGGAAGATGTTCATAACTAATGATAATGACACTATTGGAAACTTAATTGTGTCAACCACAATGAATAAATTCAATATTTTTAATTTTTATTAAATACAAATATTTTAATGCATTCAAAACTTCTTAAATAGAGAAATAATTAGTGTAGTTCTTTAAAATTTCAACTTGTATCTTATAGTGATCTTACTTGACAAATAGTAAATACTTGTTTCAAATGGACTTTAGAAAGAAGGACTCAAAAATAAAAAAAAATCTTTTGTTCTTTCTAACATTTAGTTGTAACATATTGGTATTTTAATTAAAATAGTAGTACAAAAATACCTTAAAAATTTTTGCATGTTTATTTCTCAAGGAATAAGCACCGCAGCACCTACAGAATTTCAAATGATATGAAGAGATTTATTTTGTTCAAGATGACAATTAACAACCAAAAAGCCATTCACATCACACCTGTTACTTGGATTCTCTGGAAGAACAGAATCAACAGAATTAATATACATTATAAAATGATTTGTTAGATTTCCTTGCATAGTATGATCCTGTTTAGACTGATAATGATTGTCTTCATGTTGAAGGGTCTGAGAAGTTTACAATAATGGTTACCTCTGTGGTCCCAATATGTCCCTGAAGTTCTACATGATTCTTGGAAAGTCTTGGCTATTCAGGCAGTGTTGAACAGACTGGGTTTTGATATCAATGAAATATGGCAGTATCAGAGTAGATAGAATTGTGAGTAGGGTAGATGAACTTATCAATGAGATATAAAGGCAAAGGGGATTTCCTTATATCTCAGAGGCCACTCATATTTAAGAGGGGTCTTCCCATTTCAAGTGAATCATTTAAGAACAATTCTCATAGGTGTGACCATGGGCCTATTTCAAGGAGGTTCTAAATAATGTTATTTTGACAATCCTAATTATTAACCTAGATCTCTCTACTTTTTAAAAATGTTACAAAGAGCTTATATATATAATGTTTCTGAATATTTTACACTTAGGATAAACAAACAAAAAGTTCTCAAAAGTGAACCATAAGTAGAAATTAACTGGCACGACTTTATGAAAATAGTTTCAAAATGGATGAAATCTTCATATATGATATGTTGTTGCTGTCTTTTTTTTTTAGCTTTGCAATTCTGTTGGTAACTCTACCTTATTTTTCTTGTGTGCAATGAACCCTTTCTTCAAACTGATTTTTCAAATTTTATTTTGTTATCATGAAAGGAAACCCTGACAGATTTTTAACTTTTCTTTTTTGATATTATTTAAATTCCATAGCCATGTGCAAACACTTACACATGTGTGCTTGCATACAAACTTTCAAAAATAAGAATATAAGTGACAAACTGAATAAAACAGGTTGGCATAACTTTTTAAATAGGGAAATAGAGATATCACATGTCAACTGTATAAGACTACTGACAATGGATTCATCTAAAGATGCAATCTGAAATGTCGTACACAGATTCCCTACCACACTAATGAAATGTAAAGCTCAATAACTCTACAAGTAATTCTTTCAATTTTTAGTTCAGAAGACATAAGATTTTGAGAACTATAGTTTGGGTTCAACATGGTTTAACACATGATTTTATGCCTACTATATGTATACTTGTAGACAAAACTAAATTTAGTCATATAACCATCTGTGCTTATTCAGGTCATATAAGAAGAAATATCTAGTACATGTATTTTACAATTCATCCTCAAGGATCACAACAACTATATTTTGAATCCTTGGGAAGCTCTGCATGTGAATCAAAAAGACATCTTGAAGTAAAATGCACCTTTGGTCATTAGGCAGTGTAACATCCTCAACCACTGTTATTTTTTGTAGAAACACTAATTTCATATTAGTTTTCATAGAAAGTGAACCTCCAATTGTGTGTTAGAAACCCTGTTAAAGAAGGTCTTTCTGATTTATCTTTATTATTGGAATTATTCAGGTGTCATTTAGATATTTTAAGCAATTTTCTTACAGGAAACAATGAAATAATATAAATCTTTAGTAAACTCTGGCTCTAGAGAAAACTTGTTTAGCTCATCTTAAGAGTCAGAATTCACAAAAATATCTTTCTACCTTTCAAAGAAATTCACACATTGTATGTCTCATGTCCTGTGTCCTACTTTTTCAACAATCCCTCCAAAAACAGTTTTAGGACGTTAGAGAAATATTGAACTCTTACTCTCTTAAATTTCTCCACGCAATTTGAGGTTTTATAAAAGAAGGGCCTTCAATAACTCTCTTTTTGATTTGATTCATTATTTTTTATTGCAGTTCTACTGTTCACACAAAACTGTCAAATTCTGCTCACTCTTTCAGGGCTGTGGCATCAGAGACACACATTGTAATACTTGAAAATGTGATGATTGGAGCTACGAGGCCCACTGTATCCCCAAACTCATCTGTCCCCTGCTACCTCAGAAGAACTCTGAACTACAGACTGTAACTTCACACAGCAGACAAAGAGGTGAGAGATCAGCCAACTACTCTCTAGACCCTAAGTATGGGGGGAACCCTGGCTACCTCCTCCACCTTCCTCAGCTTCACTAGGTAGCAAGCAGGCAAGCTTCCCGAAGGTAGGCTGCACCAACACCCCCTCATCTATCTGAGCTTGTAAGCTACAAGGCCCACTCTACCCTTAAAGCATCCGTTCCCTGTTACCTCAGAGTAACTCCGAACCATAGGTTACAACTGCACACAGCAGACCAAGAGAGTAGGCCAAAATATACCTCAGAGGCTCCTTGAGACACAGATGGTGACTGTGCAGAGTAGACTAAGAGAAGCTCCATAAGACAGACAACAACTGCAAAAATTGGACCTAGAGGCAAAGACACTGTCAGCACCAATTGGAGGAAGAGATGGATTGGTACCAATGCAAAAATTTATTCACCAACCTAAAAAGCAACATTGTAACACCAGGGGTCTTACAACAGGAAGACCTGATCATAGAAGAAACATAAGAAAATGATTTTATGTATAACTTTATGAAGATGATAGAGATTCTTAAAGAGGAAATAAAAAATTCCCTTAAAGGAATGGAGGAAAATACAAAAAAATTAGGAAGAAATCAATAAATCTCTTAAAGAAACTCAATAAAACCAAGAAAAGACAGACAAACAGGTGAAGGTAACAGTTCAAGACTTGAAAACTGAAATAGAGGAAATAAGGAAAACAGAACCCAAGAAAATTCTGAAAATGGAAAATCTGGGTAAATGAACAGAAGCTAGTGATGCAAGCATAATCAACAGAATAAAAGAGATGGAAAAAAAGAATCTCAAATGCTAAAGATACTATAGAGGAAATAGATTCATCGGTCAAAAAAAACATTAAATCCAACAAATTCTTAACACAAAATATTTGGAAATCTGGAACACCGTTAAAAGACCAAACCTAAGAATAATAGGAATAGAAGAGGAACTCCAGCTCAGATGCACAGAAAATATATTCAACAAAATTGTAGAAGAAAACTTTACCAACTTAAAGAAGAATATGCCTATGAAGGTATAAGAAGCTTACAGAACACAAAATACATTGGATCAAAAAAAAGTCCCCTCATCATATAATAATCAAAACAAATCATACAAAATACAGAATAAAGAAAGACTATTAAGAACTGAAAAGAAAAAAAAATCAAGTAACCTATAAAGGCAGACCTATCAGAATTACACCCGACTTCTCAATGGAAAGCATGTAAGTCAGAAAGTCCAGGAAATATGTGTTGAAGAAATTCAAAGACCATGGATGCAAACCCAGACTGTAATCAGCAAAGCTTTCAATATCATGAGTACAAAAAACAAGCATCCCACAACAAAACCAAATTAAACAATACTTATTCACAAACCCAGTCTTACAGTAAGTACTAGAAAGATAACTCCAACTGAAGAACTCTAACTGCACACAAAATGCACAGGTAACAGATAACCTTTCACCAACAAACCCCAAAGAAGTGAAATACACAAACACTATGACCAAAAATCTAACAAGAATTAACAATTCTTGGGAATATTATCTCTTAATATCAATGGACTCAATTCATCTATAAAAAAACACAGGCTAAGAGAATGGATAAGAAAGCAGGATCCATCCTTCTGCTGTGTATACAAGAAACACACCTCAACCTCCAAGACAGAAATTACCTCAGAGTAAAAGAGTATAAAAAGATTTTCAAATCAAATAAAGCCCCAAAATGAGCGGGTGTAGCTATCCTAATATTTGACAAAATAGACATCAAACTAAAATTAATCATAAGAGATGGAGAAGGACATTTCATTTTCATCACAGGTAAAATCAATCTGGATAAAGTCTCAATCCTGAACTTTTATGGCACAAATACAAAAGCACCCATATATGTAAAAGAAATACTACTAAAACTTAAATCTCACATCAAACCCCACATAGCAATAGCAGAATACTTCAACACCCCACTCTCCCCAATGGACAAGCCAATCAAATAGAAACAGATGCTCTGACTCAAATGAACTTCACAGATATCTATAGAACATTTTACCCAAACACAAAGAAATATACCTCCTTCTCAACACCTCATGGAACCTTCTCTCAAACTGACAACATTCTCAGTAACAAAGCAAACTTCAACAGATACAAAAAAAATTGGAATAGCCTCCTGTATCTTATCAGATCACCATGGTTTAAAGTTAGAATTCAACAACATGAATGCAGAAAATGTGATAATTGGTAAGTTTTCAAGGTCCTCCTCATGAGCAGCACAATTTAGACTAGGGACTGTGTAACAAGAGTATTTTCTTTCAAAAGTCATGTCTGCTTTGCTCTTCTCTTATTTGTCACTTATTTACTAGTTTAATTACTGACAGGTTTATATGAAATATTTTATAGTATTTCACATTTTCAAAGTATTGGCTGTGATCTGCTGAGGCATTGAAAAGTAAAGGTAAAAGATATAATTTAGAAACACTTATTTAATGATTTTGGGGCTAGGCACAAATCTCTGAGTATAGCAGAATATCATTAGACATCATTAAATTGACATTTCTTCCCTTCAGTTGTGTTTGGTTCTATCTTATGTCTCCAGGCCATTCAGCTTCTGGATACTGGTAACAATCCATGCAGTGTCGGGGTGGGCTCACTGTCATAGCATGGGTCTCAGGCTATGCCAGTCATAGGTTGGACACTCCCACAATATCTCTATACCCCAATATATTCCACAGGCAGGACAGATCAGAGAAACTTCTTTCAGCAACTGATGGAAACAGATGCAGACCTAATCAGTCAACCATTAGGAAAAGCTTGGGGAAAGCTAATGAATGGAGGAAGGAAGAATTGTAGTAGCCAGAAGGGTCAAGGACATCAAAAGCAATCCAACAAAATCAACTAATGTGCCTCAAAGTGACTCATAGACACAGAACTGACAACCAGGAAGTTTGCATGAGACTATCTAGACCCTCTGCATGTGATGGTTGTGCAGCATGGTCTTCTTGTAGGAATCTTTTTTTTTTTTTGAAAAATAAATTTCCGCCTCCCATTTCCCTCCCCCTCCTCCCTCCCCTCTCCCCCTCCCCCCACTCCTCTTCTCCTCCCTCTCCAGTCCCAGGAGCAGTCAGGGTTCCCTGCCCTGTGGAAAGTCCAAGGTCCTCCCCCCTCCATCCAGATCTAGGAAGTTGAACATCCAAACTGTCTAGGCTCCCACAAAGCCAGAAAATGAAGTAGGATCAACACCCCGTGCCATTGTCCTTGGCCTCTCATCAGCTCTCATTGTCAGCCATGTTCAGAGAGTCCAGTTTTATCCCATGCTTTTTCAGTCACAGTCCAGCTGGCCTTGGTGAGCTCCCAATAGATCGGCCCCATTATCTCAGTAGTGTGTGCACCCCTCGTGGTCCTGACTTCGTTGTACATGTTCTCCCTCCTTCTGCTCCTCATTAGGATCTTGGGAGCTCAGTCCGGTGCTCCAGTGTGGGTCTCTGTCTCTATCTCCATCCATCCCTAGATGAAGGTTCTATGGTGATATGCAAGATATTCATCAGTATGGCTATAGGATAGGTTCATTTCAGGTTCCCTATCCTCAGGTGCCCAAGGAACTAACTGGCGACATTGCCCTGGGCATCTGGTAGCCACCCCAAGTTCAAGTCTCTTGCCAACCCTTAGGTGGTTCCCTTAACTAAGATATGAGTTTCCCTGCTCCCCTATCCAACCTTCCTATATCCCCAATCATCCTGTTTCCCCAAGTTTCCCTCATCCTCTCCTTCACACTTTTCTCTCTCCATCGCCCCTTACCCCCATCCCACCCTACCCCTAAGATTCCAATTTTTTGTCCGGCAATCTTGTCTATTTCCCATAGCCAGGAGGATAACTATATGTTTTTCCTTGGGTTTGCCCTCTTGTTTAGCTTCTTTAGGACCGCAAATTATAGACTCAGTGGCCCCCTATCCATGGCTAGAAACCAATTATGAGTGAGTACATCCCATGATCTTCTTTTTGGGTCTGGGTTACCTCACTCAGGATAGTATTTTCTATTTGCATCCATTTGCCTGCAAAATTCGAGAAGTCATTGTTTTTTACTGCAGAGTAGTACTCTAATGTGTATATATTCCACACTTTCTTCATCCATTCTTCCATTGAAGGACACCTAGGATGCTTCCAGGTTCTGGCTATTACAAATAATGCTGCTATGAACATAGTTGGACAAATGCTTTTGTCATATGATAAGGGATCTCTTGGGTATATTCCCAAGAGTGGTATTGCTGGGTCCAGGGTTAGGTTGATCCCAATTTTTCTGAGAAACCGCCACACTGATTTCCAAAGTGGTTGCACAAGTTTGCAGTCCCCCCAGCAATGGATGAGGGTACCCCTTTCTCCACAACCTCTCCAGCAAAGGCTATCCTTGGTGTTTTTGATTGTAGCCATTCTGACAGGTGTAAGATGATATCTCAAAGTTGTTTTGATTTGCATTTCTCAGATCGCTAAGGAGGTTGAGCATGACCTTAAGTATCTTTTGGCCATTTGAACTTCTTCTGTTGAGAATTCTCTGTTCAGTTCAGTGCCCCATTTTTTAATTGGGTTAATTATCATTTTAACGTCTAGTTTCTTGAGTTCTTTATATATTTTGGAGATCAGACCTTTGTCTGTTGCGGGGTTGGTGAAGATCTTCTCCCAGTCAGTAGGGTGCCTTTTTGTCTTAGTGACAGTGTCCTTTGCTTTACAGAAGCTTCTCAGAGCTACAATAATGAAAACAGCGTGGTACTGGCATAAAAACAGAGAAGTCGACCAATGGAATCGTATAGAAGACCCGGATTTTAACCCACAAACCTATGAACACCTCATTTTCGATAAAGGAGCTAAAAGTGTACAATGGAAGAAAGAAAGCATCTTCCACAAATGGTGCTGGCACAACTGGATGTCAACCTGTAGAAGAATGAAAATAAACCCATATCTATCACCATGCACAAAACTCAAGTCCAAATGGATCAAAGACCTCAATATCAATCTGAACACACTGAACCTGATAGAAGAGAAAATGGGAAGTACCTTACAACATATGGGCACAGGAGATTGCTTCCTATGTATAACCCCATCAGCACAGACATTAAGGGCAACATTGAATAAATAGGACCTCCTGAAACTGAGAATCTTGTAGGAATCTTAACAGTGGGGGCTAGAGAGGGCTCTGACTCTTTTACTGCCATTTAGAATCCTGTTCTTCATAATGAGTTCTGTTTTCTAGCCTCAATATAAGGTAAGATGCTTAGACTTACTAAAATTTGAGAGCCATGTTTTGTCTAAATACATGGGAGTTCTTTTTATATAAATATAAATGGAGGAGGAGTAGATGTGGGAAGGCAGAGGGATGTGATGGGCAGGGACTGAGAAGAAATAAAGGAGGGGCAACTGAAGTCAGGATGTAAAATATATAAATTATTTTTATAGCCGGGCGGTGGTGGCACACGCCTTTAATTCCAGCACTCGGGAGGCAGAGGCAGGCGGATCTCTGTGAGTTCGAGACCAGCCTGGTCTACAAGAGCTAGTTCCAGGACAGGCTCCAAAACCACAGAGAAACCCTGTCTCGAAAAACCAAAAAAAAAAATAAAAATAAAAATAAATAAATTATTTTTATAAAATGAAGAGACCCTTATTTATCATTCAAGAAACTGATTGTTTCAATAAGGCCACTCACTTGTTTCCCAACTGCTCAGGCTCAAAATAATCACACAGAAACCATATTATTTGCAATACTGTTTGGCCAATAGATTGAGCATATTTCTGACTAACTCATATCCTAAACTAACAAATCTCTATTAATCTGTGTATCACCACATGGTTGTGGCTTACCAAATAATGTTCCAGGATCCATCTCTGGTGGGGCTATATGGCTTCTGACTCCACCTCCTTTCTCCCAGTGTTCTATTTTGTTTTCCCCACCTAGCTCTGTTCCTCTATAGCTCTGCTATAAGCCCAAAGCAGTTTCTTTATTAATCAATGATATTCACAGCATACAGAGGGGAATCCCACAACAACTTATACTCATATCGTTTCCAATTTTATGGTTAAGATGAAATTTCCAGCTCAGTCAGTAGCATATGAAACTCAGGGTCATAGGCTTGAGCCCTATGTTGGACACCAGATGAAGAAGAATGCTTAAAAGAAATCCCACACTAGCTCAGAATTTGGTGTGGGACAGTGGTCTATATTCTGTCAATTATATTTTAAATAAACGCTGATTGGCCAGTAACCAGGCAGGAAGTATAGGTGAGACAAGCAGACAGGAAGTAGAGGTGGGTCAATAAGAACAGGAGAATTCTGGGAAGGAGGAAGCCCATTCCTCTGCAGTCCTCTCCCAACCAGAGAAGAAGCAAGATGTGACTGCCTCAGTGAAAAAGGTACTGAGCCATGACGCTAGCAAAGATAAGAATAATGGGCTAATATAAGTTGTAAGAGTTAATACGAAGCCTGCGCTAATAGGCCAAACAGTTTATAACTAATGTAGAGCTCTGTGTGATTTCTTTGGGACATAAAGACTGTGGGAACTGGGCAGAAGAAAAACACCCAACAACAAGAATTAAGTATAATAGAGGGTTATTTATTTAGGGGTAGACTCACAGATCACAATCCTCTGCTGGAATGGAAAGCAGCAACCAAATCCTGTAGCTGGAAAAGAGGCTGGGCATGTGCTTTACATGGGCATATATAGTATAGAAGCCCACGTCCAAGTTGCCAGGTAAATTAAAAGCTACTACCAGTAAGAATTCTTACAATAATTATTATAGTTTTTAGATAATATTCCTAAAAGGGAACTGTTAACTTTCTCATAAATTAATTTAGTTATTTTTCTTATGATTTTTACATAAGAAACATCCTTGAGACATAGGAGAGAAGCTTCAGAAATGCTGAATTATAATAAACTAAATATAAGCAGAAAAATATTAATTTTGTCATATATATAATCATAATTTCATTTATTCATCAGTATCAATACATATTTAGATACTGTATGCATGTATAAATATATGTTGATTTATGTGCATATAGAGATGGGTAGAAAGAGTCAAAGAAATAAACATACACTTCAAAAAAAGCAGTGGGGAGTGGCTTTACTAAAAAATAAGTTATCCATGTTATGCTTTAATCTTTGATCAATAGTATTTTGTCCATCTGCTCTTGTCACTTTTATATTAAACAAAATTTTATCCACTACTTAAATTTATATTGGAAATATAAGTTCTCAACTTTGTTTAGATCACTATATAATTATCAAAACTGATTCATTTTAATTGTATAATAATTTTCTGATTTTACATGTGAGTTTCAAAGAACCAATTCAAGCTTGATACATAGGTTCTTTAGTTTACTCTTTGTATAGTATTTGGTAAGTTAATTAAATTTATTTGTTTGTCTGTAAAGCAGTAATTCATGAGTCTCCTTTATAGGTCGTGACCTAGATAGTGTGGCTTGCACTACTACCTGGAGTCCAACATCCAGCATTTAATCACATTTCGCATATTAAACAAAAACTAAATTGGGCAAAGTGCTTGTGCTTTGAATCATACACACCTAAAGTCAGATAGCTGTGATACCTGCAAGGGTAATTTTTCTCATTATTGTATCAAAGAATAATTCTAACAAAATTTTAGTTTTACATCTTATGAGGTTTATCAGATACCTCTCTGCCTCATTATACAACCTCCTACTATTTTTAAAATTAAAATGTATGCGTGTGTGTGAGTGTGTATAAGGTTTTCTATATGTAAGGTGTTCTAGTATAAAATTATTAACCATTTTAAAATAATAACAAAATACAAAATGTTCTTTATACAAAACTTCATACATTCAGATTGAATTGTTCTTTCTTTGAACATCTACTATGAGGTAATTCTGGAATTCAAACAGAAATCTGGTTTGAATATGTTTATCTGTTTAAATATGCTTAATTAGTGTTTAATTAGTGTTCAACTCAAATTCAGAAATTCATTGGTATCACTGAGAAAAAAGTAAAGCTCTGAAGTAGATATCAGCTAGTATTCTCCCCTTCTTACTAATGTTTAAGAAGAAAGTTAGAGGGACAGGAGAAATAGCTCAGAGGTTAAGAGCACTGACTGTTGGCTGCTCTTTCAGAGGTCCTGGGCTCAATTTCCAGAAACCACAAGCTGAGTCACAACCATCTATAATAGGGTCTGGTGCCCTCTTCTGGTGTGCAGACATACATGCAGGCAAAACATAGTATACATAAATAAATATTTTTTATAAAAAAATGGAAATTATATGGTGAAGCTTTGTGAGAGGGATTCTAGTTATTTGTGGTGTCAACAACTTCTTTGATACCTAACTTGACCAAGATTGAATAGTAAGAATTTTTTCTCAAAGTTTTATACTGTCCACGGTGTGCTTGTTACAGACATAATATCAACTTAAATTTTAATTTAAGTATTATTTTTTCCATAAATCTATTGCCTTTATACGTCTAGAACAGTCGAGAAAAAAAATCATGAATTTGTAACATTAGATAATTTCCACATTGTAACTAGCCCAACTGTCAAGAGCCATGTGAGAGGAAGAGCAAGCAGGTTTGGAACTCACAGAGCATGACTTGGCAGTCAGCCAAATCACACAAAGTGAGGCTGGGAGAGGTAAAGCTCCGAGGACCTAAGCTCCAAGGACTATGTGTCCTGAGGACCTCATGCTGTTATGAGCATAGCTCTGCTTATTGCCTTTGTGTTCACTGCATCCCTCATATGTTCTGAGTTGTATGAAAATTCCATGGAGGTTTATAGCACCTCACTGGACAGTGTCCCTGGTTCTTATATTAATGATTGACTTTTTCTAAACATTGTTCCTAGAGCAGATTAATAATTTAACCACCTACCTTAGAAAGAATTTAGACATGTAGATTATTAGTTATGATAGATTAAGAGGTTTGCGTTAATGATCTTGATGTATAGAAAATCTTGGGAAACAACTAAAAGTTTAGAAAGGCACACTTTTGATAGCTGAGTAAGGGACTCATGGAGATCACAGAACAGAAAAAACGGCAACTTGGATATTTCTGGCTGGCATACCTTTCTTGCAAGGGTGGGTTGATGATTAAAGGCAATGTTTAATTTCTCATAACCACTTTTGCCCTCTGCTTTCAAACAGGATTTAACAACAATAAAAAGTCTAAGAGTATGTATGTATTCTAAGAATTTACAGTGAAAAGTGCTGATTTTTTATATAAAAATTTAGAATTATGATTTTTTAAAGATTTTTATGGGATTTTAATTTTAGGTAAATATAAAAAGATTTATCCTTTCCTTTAAAATGCAAATGCAGCCTGTCAGTAAAAGAGTTAGCTGAGAAAAATTCCTTGCTTGCTTACACTTTGTTACTCTACAGAAAGTTACTTAGACATGAATACGTGTGGGTATATAGGAATGATCTGTTTTCACCTGTAATATATAAACTATTTAACCATGGAAGGGAACTAAGAAGCATATTTTTCACTTATAGTTATTGTAATCATTCACTTGAAAATCAGAATGTAACATGTAATTTTTATATTTCTTAAATGATTTTGCTGGGATATGCAAGCTGTAAGGGAAAAAAATAAAAGGTTAGAAGAAAAACACCAGGAAAAGTATCAAAAAGAGACATAAGGAAAGAGGTAAGGGGAAAAAAAGATACCCTGCCATGTTGAAGGAGTGTGTTTGTGTGTGTGTGTTCCCTTTTTTACCAGCCCCAAAGAATTAGTTTTAATTCTTCAGATAAAAAAGTCAATTGTTTTATCAGTCCCTGCTATAAGAACTACTTCTGGTTGGCTTTAAGTTACCAGCCCAATTAGTGTGTCCTCTTACCCTATCAATGCTGATATAAAGCATATACACACTCTCTCTTCTGGCTGCTGGATTCAGTTCTTGTTCACCCATTCATGCAGAGGACTGTGATCTGTGAGTCTAGCCCTAAATAAATAACCCTTTATTATACTCAGTTCTGAGCTAGAGATTTCTTTTTAGCACCCATATGGATCCCAACTCCATGTTTACTGAGTAGACTGGTCTGAAAGGTCCGAAAGGTCCATGGCCCTGAAGGTCTCCCACTATGGGAGATTAGATAAGCACTAAATGATGTATGGATCCTGCATACAATGAACATTGAAACATTTGACTATAATACTAAGTGTTTGGATAGGAGAAACAATTTCCAAAGGTATGAGGAGATGTCAAAATACCAAATGGCTTAATTGTGGTAGAATAGGACATTTGAAAATGGATTGTAGGCAAGGCATTCCTAGAAATAATGCCTCCTCTGGGAATGACAAAAATAAAAGATATCATCTTTCTGGATTGTGTTGGAGGTGTGGCTAATGCTGACATTGGACCAATGAATGCAGATCAAAAAGAGACAGACAAAATAACCAGATCCCATGGAAAAACTCCTTGGGGGCCTCTCACAGTCAAAAGTGGTTTGGTTATTCACTGTGGAGTAGATGTTTCAACATGAAAAAAATAAAGAGCTTGTGCTAGGTTTTTAGGGCAGATTCATAGCTATTATCATAAAAGTGATAGAATTAACCTTATAAAGAGACCTACTTGGATCTTTTCCTGCTTTGTACACGACACACCAATAACTGGAGCCCATACATTCTATACTGATGCAAATAAATCAGGAAAGGCAGGTTACAGATTAGAAGATTTAAGTAAGGTGGAACAAAACCCTTATTATTCTGTCCAAAATGTAGAATTATTTGCTATTCTTATGGTACTAGTGGATTTTAAAGAAACTCTCAGTATAGTTACTGAATTTCCATATGCAGAAAGAGTTTTCTCTCATATGAAAACTGCTGAATTTATGCCACATGATACAGAATTGACTTCATTATTTATTCATGTTCAAGATATAATCAGGTATAGGTATTGTCCCATATATGTAACACACATACCCACATGGGTCTGCCAGGTCCTCTAGTACAAGGCAATGCAAAAATTGATTATTGATTGGAAGTGTACTGAAGGCCTTATAATTTCATTAAAAAATATGTCAATAGCAAAGGTTTAAAGAAAGAGTTTTCTACTACAAGGTAACAAGCTACAGAAATTATAAAGTGATATTCTACTTTATCTTTCTATAACCAAACACAACTACCTGCATTGAGTAACCCAAAGGGTACTGAAATCTGAGAAATGGATATGTTTCACTTTACAGATTTTGAAAAATTAGAATATGTACCCCACACCATTGACACTTATTCAGGCTTTCAATGGGCAACTTTTTGAGTTCAGAAAAAGCTGATTCAGTAATCATGCCTTTATTAAAATTTATTGCCATTATGGCTGTACCTGCACAAATAAAGACAGATAATGGTTTAGAATATGTCTCTAAGAAAATGAAACAGTCTTTTGTTTATTAAAATATAAAGCATATTAAAGGTATATCAAACAATCCTACAGGCCAGGCAGCTATAGAAAGATCAAATCTAACTGTATAATATATGTTAAACAAACATAAATGGATGGAAAATACCCCCAAAATAGAATGCAAAATGCTTTATTAACCCTGAATTTTCTTAACACTTATGAAAAAGGAACAACAACAGCCATGAACCACTGGATAATAGAACAACTTATGAAGTAAAACAGCCAGTGTATTTCAAGAATGTGTTGACCTCACAATGGAAACCAGTAGATGTGCTATGTTGGGGAAGGGGTTTCACTCTTGTTTTCACAGGAGAAGAAAATGTATAGATACCATAAAAATTAATAAAGATTTGGTTTGAAAAAGAGAAACCTCTTGAGAAAGAGAAATGACAGCTCATCCACAGAGGTGAAAACCATATAGGTAGTAAGGAAACCTAATAATGATTGGGACAGGGTTCTATTATTTTCTTTATAGGAAAATACACATCATCAAAAATTCAAGAGACTCTGGAATTTGAATGCCTAAAGAGCAAAAAATAAATAACCAGAAAGCAAAAGAGAATATGACTTATGAAGACAGGTGATCTGAGGGTAAGAATTATTGTGTATATATATGCTACCTACTAGAATAAAATTAATGACTCACTTAAAATTCAAAGCTGTCTTTGGAGTCAGACAGATGTTCTGTCATTCTCTAAATATAAGTATGTTGTTAAAGAAAAATTCAGAGTTTTGTTTCATGTCAGAAGTCATCTGGTGTAGGACAGAAAGAAGAAAGAATTTAGGAAACTTTTTACTTTTTTCCATACCTATTTTTGTCTTTACTATACCTTTTATTGAATATATGTCTTTATAACTAATGTTTAAGTTTCCCACAATGAACAACAAATTTTCCTATAGTAATCTTTGAAGTTTCCAGGAAGAAGATGGGGCCCCACAAGGACTCCACCTGTTTGATATGACACCATGATGCTGATAACACTACTATAAGACTGGTTTTGGATACCAGCTGTTCAAGATGGTTCCAACTTGGTTAGCTGTTAAGC
Organism: Chionomys nivalis; assembly: GCF_950005125.1. Classification (NCBI taxonomy): domain Eukaryota; kingdom Metazoa; phylum Chordata; class Mammalia; order Rodentia; family Cricetidae; genus Chionomys; species Chionomys nivalis. The sequence goes on along the minus strand of NC_080100.1, from coordinate 56,892,823 downwards.
ACCAAATACACTCTACTTTTAGCTTGTTTCATTCTTGGCAAAACTGGCCTTTGGGCCAGAAAATTCCCATGCGTTGACCACTCACAAAATGCATGATGTACATACAGGAAAAGAAGGAGACAAGAAAAAATACTGTCAAACCTTTCCAGGACATGGTAAGACAGTTTTGAAAAATTTCCTGCCTCTGAATATTGTCTGCTGGTTACTCCAGGTCTTACCCAAAGTTTGTTGTTCCAATATTTCAAGTGAGACTTTGGGTGAATGACAAGGTAGACAGTCTGTCATTTGTTCCATATTTTGGAGTTGCTTGATTGCACTTGATCAAGTAATATTATTTCTTTTCTCAGGTGTTCGATGGGGTTGAAGCCTAGATATTCGTATTACTTTTCTGTCATGATTTGGCCAAATTATTTATAATACAAGACTTAGAGTTTTTAGGAGAGGATGATTATTGAAACATTTATCATGTTTCTTGTTTGCTATTGTTTATGCTGATTGTAATTCTAAATTTTATACTTGATATTTGTTCTTATTGTATATGATTTTTGTATTAGGCTTAGAAATCTCTTATTTAAACAAAAGTGGGAGGTGCTGTAGGAAATCCTTCAGAGAGTAGCCTTTAATTTGCCAGCCCACTTGGGCATGGACTCTTATACTATAAATGCTGTTGTAAAGCACGTGCTTGTTCTCTCTTCTGGCTGCTGGATTTGGATTCAATTTTCCCATTTTTGCAGAAGACTGTGATCTGTGAGTCTATCCCTAGATAAGTAACCCTTTATTATACTCAATTCTGAGCTAGTGTGGGAATTTTTAGAGTCCTTCTTCGATCAGTGAATCCCTGCCTTCGCTCCAGCTCTTACTGAGCTGTTGAGAGCCTGTTTCTTGTCAGCAGCATGCAACAATGATCACTGTCATGACAACAGTAAGATTAACTGATGAAATATACAAAGAGCATGTGAAATATGACACAGATACTGTCTGTGTTTACCACACTCACGGCTAACATTTGACTGACTACAAGGTTACATGCAATAGTAGTATAGCAAAATAACTAGGAAATGATAAACTTCAACTTTCCTTCAACTTCAATGTATTTCACAGACATATATTTATGTGTAACATGTTTATGCCATATATTTATATTTATACATATATGTATACATACTCTATGTGTATAACCAGTTTTATTAGAAGAACAATATAATAAATGCATATTAGTCGACTATATTATAAAATCGGAGAATACTTATACTTACGGAAAACATTAACACATCACTAGAATATTTTGTTAATAATAATCAGATTGACATGTATTAATAAATATCTGACCTTCTGTTGTACAGTTGGTTTCTAGTGTAGGATTAATTTATAGTCATAGGTTTCAAATCCTTTTTCACATGTACTATGGCCAAAATCCTTCATTTTAGCCTCATCCTAGAGTTAAGCTTTCACTGATTTAGGCAAAAGTAGACTAAAGAAGGTGTTTTATGTGGGTAAAACAGGACTAGCAAACAAATGTAAACTCTAGAGTTTCTGAAACTATTTGAGTTTTACCCCTTGATCAATAGACAAGATCATCACCTGGTCTTTCATAATTACAATTTCATAATAAAACATCTGATTCCTTTGATGCTTTAAAAGAAAGAAACTTACCACATTGTTCACTTATATGCATTAAACTGGTGATAATTTTCACTCTTTAGGATTCATGACAGAAACAAAGGAAATTAAACTAAAGACTTTCTCTCCATAGGCCAATGAGATGTTAGGGCTGGTAGAAGTGCCTTCAAGAGTCCTGATGGCTTGAATTTAGCCCCCAGGCCACAGAAGGTAGCAAGAAAGAAATCTCTCTGGAATTGAATAAAGTTTCACTGTGACCTACAGATAAGTGAACATGTCCATGCTCATGTACATACACACACAGGCACACACATACCTTTTCATGCTCATGAACACAGAGACACAAATACAGAGAAACACCTGATTTTATGATGATATTAATGATATCTTTATTCTTTCCATTATCAAAGAAATATATTGATGAGAAAATATTTACCGTAAAGTTTGAGTCTGTATATTAAAACAAGATTCTTTCTTAGAGATCAACATAGTTGAATACTGTCTCTTTTAAATGTGATATTTAACACATTAGTTTATTGCTCTTTAAGTCTTATAAGTCAGAGGAAGTACTCCCGCTTAGTTTTAGCCTTAAGCATAGTCACACATATTTCACTCTTATGCCTCATAAACTCCTGCAGATTAGGTTATAAATACTAAACTAGTGGAATCTCGTACCAAATATTTAATCATCCTCCCAATTGATGATGACTGTTTGTCTCAAAGCACTTTACCCTTTGTTTGTTTCTAAAGATTTTCAGTGCAAAAATCCCAAACTTTCTTAATACTTCCCCCAATGAGAAATACCAGTTGCTGAGTTCATGCATATTTTTAATAGAAAATAGAGAGACAAGCTAGAAATGTAGGAATTTTATCATAAGATTCTAACTTTAAAGGTTCAGTAATTAGATTCATAAAATATATTGCTGGTAAGAATGCTTAAAGTAATTTTAACTCATATATAACTCATATAAATCTCTAAATATTTTGTAGCTCTCATTTATATATGAATACTTGCTAACTTACAGGAAAAAATTTTTCTCAATTTTATCTTCTACCATTGTTAAATGGAATGCATATTATTGCTCTGTGAAGTCACAGAAGTGTACACATTTTTCTTTAACTAAATATATCATTTGATCAAATTACCTCCTCCTTCTCAATACTTTCTTGTTATGGAGTAACTATTGTTGTATTCCGAACTTCTATTTGAAAATTGAACAGTCAACTTTGAGTTTTTTGTATTTTGTTTTTGTTTTGTTGTTGTTGTTGTTGTTGTTATTGTTATTGTTGGGTTTTTAAAATTTTTTTTGAGAGAGGGTTTTTCTTTGTTGTTTTCATGCCTGTCCTGGAACTAGCTCTTGTAACCAGACTGGCCTCAAACTCACAGAGATCTGCTGCCTCTGCCTCCCAAGTGCTGAGATTAAAGGTGTGTGCCAGCATTATCCAGCTTGGAGGTTTATTTCTTTCTTTTTTTAATTTATTTATTATTTTTTTATTTATTTATTAAAGATTTCTGCCTCCTCCCCGCCACCGCCTCCCATTTCCCTCCCCCTCCCCGAATCAAGTCCCCCTCCCTCATCAGCCGGAAGAGCAGTCAGGGTTCCCTGCCCTTTGGGAAGTCCGAGGACCTCCCACCTCCTTCCAGGTCTAGTAAGGTGAGCATCCAAACTGCCTAGGCTCCCACAAAGCCAGTATGTGCAGTAGGATCAAAACCCAGTGCCATTGTTCTTTTTTTTTTTGTTTTTGTTTTTTTGTTTTTTTTTTTTTGTTTGTTTTGTTTTGTTTTTTCGAGACAGGGTTTCTCTGTGGCTTTGGAGCCTGTCCTGGAACTAGCTCTTCTAGACCAGGCTGGCCTCGAACTCACAGAGATCCGCCTGCCTCTGCCTCCCGAGTGCTGGGATTAAAGGCGTGCGCCACCACCGCCCGGCGAGTGCCATTGTTCTTGACTTCTCAGCAGTCCTCATTGTCTGCTAAATTCAGCGAGTCTGGTTTTATCCCATGCTTTTTTAGACCCAGTCCAGCTGGCCTTGGTGAGTTCCTGAAAGATCATCCCCATTGTCTCAGTATGTGGTCCTGAGTTCCTTGTTTGTGTTTTCTCGATGTCCTTCAATGGAAGAATGGATTAAGAAAGTATGGAATATATACATATTAAAGTACTACTCTGCAGTAAAAAACAATGACTTCTTCAATTTTGCATGCAAATGGGCAGAAATAGAAAACACTATCCTGAGTGAGGTAAGCCAGACCCAAAAAGAGGTACATGGGATGTACTCACTCATAATTGGTTTCTAGCCGTAAATAAAGGACATTGAGCCTATAATTCATGATCCTAGAAAAGCTAAATAAGAAGGTGAACCCAAAGAAAAACATATAGTCATCCTCCTGGATATTAACCTTCATCAGGCAATGAAAGGAGACAGAGACAGAGACCCACACTGGAGCACGGAACTGAAATCCCAAGGTCCAAATCTGAAGGTTTATTTCTAATGACATTAGTAGGACCCTAGACCTCTCAGATAACTGAGATTGCTAGTCCTAGCCTTCTGGAAGAATAAAGCATTTTAGTTTTGTTCTCACTTGGGACTTTTGACAGGGGTATGACAAAGTCATCAATAACCTTTCATGTATTTAATGCGGTATTTTGGAAGTAGGTATTTGAATATATATATATATATATATATATTGACTTTAAAAATTCTATGTAATAGTTGCTTCCTATGCAAAATATGCAAAATGATATGATTAGGTAAAACAAAGTCTATTTTGAACAGAAAAAAAGTAGTCCATCCAGTGTTAATGTTTATTGTTTGAACATGATATAATTTTATGGTACAATGGTGACACAACACCAAAAAAAACTTTTTGGTTAACTTAAATTTGCTTTGAATTATTTGATTCATCTTCTTCTCAATGCCTTCTTTCCAAGATGGCATTATATTATGGTAAGTTTTATATTTTCTGAAATATACTGATTATAATATTTAGTAAGAAACTAACATTCTTGAATAAATCCTTGCAAATATATTACATGTTATCGTTATTAAGGTAAATATCTCTGCTTCATCAGCATTCTTCTTTCATATTTAAAAAGTTATGTTTAAAAGCAACAAATTACCCAACTAGGGTCCTTCTCACAATAGTTATCTATTTATTTAGGGAATGATGATCTCTCAGGTATAAACTGAGAATCACTTCAGCATCACCTCAGGACGTTTTCAAACAAGAGGAGTTTATATCTATCAGGATCAAAATGCCTTTATGTCCTCCCATGTAGAGTAAGAAGGACTCCTGAAGAGCCTATAATTTGTGATCCTAGAGAAGCTAAATAAGGTGAACCTAAAGAAAAACATAGTTATCCTCCTGGATATTGGAAGTAGACAAGATTGCTGGGCAAAACTTGGAAACTTGGGGGTTGGGTGGGATGGGGGTGAGGGGAAATGGGGAGAGAAAAGTGAGAAGGGGAGGATGGGGAGAGCTTGGGAGAATGGGATGGTTAGAATAATGGAAGGGTGGATATGGGATCAGGGAAATATATATCTTAATTAAGGGAGCCATTTTAGGGTTCGCAAGAGACTTGACTCTAGAGGGGTTCCCAGGTGTCAAAGGAGATGTCCCTAGCTAGTTCCTTGGGCAGCTGAGGAGAGGGAGCCTGAAATGGCCCTATTCTATAGCCATACTGATGAATATCTTGCATATTACCATAGAACCTTCATCTGGCAATGGATGGAGATCAGAGAATCACTGCATCATTAATCTTAAGAATAATGAAAGTCAAGGTCCAGGAAGGTGAACATCCAAACAGGCTAAGCTCCCACAAAGCCAGTTCATGTGATCGAAACCTAGTGCCATTGTCCTTGGCTTCTCATCAGCCTTCATTAGTTGGAGGACTTTGGTCTTCCTGCAGGGCAGGGAATTTGGACTGCTCTTCAGTATCGAGAGGGAGGGGGAATGGAGTTGGGGGAGGAGGTGAGGAGTGGGGATAGGGAGAGGGGAGTGGGGGAGGGGGCAATATGTGGGAGGAGGGGGAGGGAAATGGGAAACGGGGAGGAGGCAGAAATTTTAATTAAAAAAGAATAAAATAAAAAGAAAAGAATAATGAAAGTCAGATCACAATAGACTCCCACACTTGTTTGTTACAGGGGCAGCTATAAAGGGAAAAGCAGATAAAATAACAGTTTCTTTGTTAAGGGTTGCATAAATTAGCTGAATTTTTACAATTAACAGATGAACACTTTTTACAAATGTAAGGCTACTGTGAGACCCAAGCTTTACACGATGGCTATGCATCTTATTTGAAAGAAATTGATATTTCAAAGGGATTTCTGCTATATATCTCAAAATTAATGATGATATTTAAGTATAGAACAACTTTTTTGTAATTTATCGTTATCTATTGTTATTGTTTTAAATTTTGATTTGTTTACTTTTCTATTTGTCTCTTGGTTGGTAATCTAAAGAGATAAAGAAAGAAACTGCTGCAGCCAGAGCAGCCAGCACAGCCTGGATAGCCAAGACTGATGGAGGGGGGGGCGTTCGGGATTGAGACATGGAGGCTTTTTTTCACGTGGAAGAAGAGCAACCTTTATTTTGACCAGCAGCCTTTTATACCTCTACTCCTTCTGTGGAGACCCACTGGTCAGAAAGAACACAAACATCCTTGTCAATTACAGACCACAAGGCAGTTCTGCTGTCAGTCAGGGGGAGTGAGGGCAGCTGGATCACAACAGAAAGGATAGTGTTGGGTGGGTAGAAGGTGGAGAGGATCTGGGAGGTATTCGGGGAAAGGGAACCCTGACTGGAATTGTATGAAAACAAACAAAAAAACACATTTTTTTAGTGAAAAGAAACAGAAAACACACACACACACAAATAGTTTAACCACAATGTTCATGGGTAATGAAAATAAAATGAAGCAAATCTTGTCATTTTTGACAGCATAAAGAATATTTGGTTAAGTGAAATGACCTAGGCACCTAAAGGCAAAAACACCATTTGTATAGTGTAGCTACAGTTGGTAGCAAAATAACAAAAAAACTTAAAAACTTCCCAAGTAAAAATTATATGATGAAATGAGTATGAAAATTTATATGATACATTTAAATAACTAAAGGTATACACTTACAGATTCCCATGTTACTATTTTTTTCTTTTTTCTTTTCCTTTGAGATGGGGTTTCTTTATGTATTCCCAGATGTCCTAGAAGTTGCTTTGTAGACCAGAGCAGCTTCAAACTCAGAATCTGCCTATCTCTCTTTCCCCATGCTGGGTTTAAAGGCATGTATCATCAGTACCAAGTTACTAAATTTATTAACCAAACGTTGATGTGTAATTGATATTCATAAAACAATAAGAAGAAAAACCTAATATTTTGAATAACACAGAGAACCAAAAACAAATGAAAAAAATGATATGTTATCTAATGGTATCACTTTAAGATGCAAGTATATAATACATGAGAAGGGTTTTTACTTACTTTGAATATTTAACCTATTTTTGTGATTAGGATTTTCTCCCCACATTGGTCTGAAGATAATATAGCAAATGAATCCAAGAGAACATGCATCAGCTCATGACCCAAGACAAGGATGTTATGATTATCTTGGAAAATAAATTGAGATATAGTGGTTAGGCTTTTTAATAACTATTTTAGTCAGATCCTAAAATATATTTAATAGCTTCACTTAGGCATGAGCAGAAATGGTCTTTGGATTAATGGTGTTCTTGATAGTCCCTGATGTTTCTTATTCCTTGAATTAATGAGATGGAACAAACTGCTACAGTCAGCAACAAAAGTAAATATTGTACATCCATTGCACTAGAATGCAACAAGTTTGCTACAAAAGACTATATGGATATTTCTGTAATTATTTAATTTTCTTCTTCATTTTGTTATTTTTCATGTATAGGCACATGTTTGTTTCCATGTGCATATGGATATGCCCAAGTGTTCACATGTAAGTGAAAGGCAAGTCCAATATTGGGAATCTCCCTCCATTGTTCCTCCCCCATATACACTGAGGCAGAGTCTCTCAATGCCACCCAGGGCTCACTCATATCTTTTCTACCCAGCTTGCTGGTATGGTTTTTCTATGTCTTTCTCCTTCTTTAGCATGAGATAGAATAATTAGGAATGAACCACAAATTAAGTCCAGCATATATGTGAGATATGGAGAACTGAACTTCTATTCTCTTGTTTGCATGGTAACCACCTTAGTCTCAGGACTGTGTTTGGAGTCTTATTGTTACTGCTTGAAAATTAAAATATAACACAGCTATATCACCTTTGAATTTCATCAATCAAGAACACAGTTTATTTTTTTCATCTAGATTACTTTGTACACTCACTTTTTTATCCTTTCTTTTTCATTTAGAGACTTTATTTCCTAAGTATATGCAAAATTACCAATTATACCAAAAAGAACTTTGAGAGTGATGTTTATTATCAATGTTATTTTAAATAGTACCTTGTAATCATAGCTTATTTAGTGATATCTTGTACTCAGTGCAGTAATGACTTGTGGAAGCATTTGATAAGGATATGCACATTATAAAGGCAAATCCATATTGGATATTTTGCATGGAAATTGTTTCATTGGAAATATAGTTCCATAATAAGCTTTTATTAAGTAAAGAAAAATAAAGCAATGAAGACCATAAAACAAAATTTTTTGGCAAGTAGCTCCATCCAGGTGATCAGGTAAGCGAAGTGCAGAATTTTCTCTCTTCCTCCAAGTATAATCTCCCATTCTTAACCTCTTGCTATGGCCCCTTCTCCCCCCCCCCGCCCCATCTCCTGAAGAACATACAGATCTCCCCTTCTGTCTTTCTTCTACTTACTAAGTATCCCACTTCCAACTCCAGCAGCCATTACTTGGGAATGGGGAGGTCACTTTAGACAGGGATACAGGGATCCTAACTGTAGATTTTCACCTCTCCCTTGTCTCCACCAAATCCCATTCCTCAGTTTCATCCCCATCTTTGTAGTGGACCCCTGCTGTGGCCTGTTTTTCTTCCCTGCCCCATGGCCATCAGCTTACATAGATCTCCTCCAGCCATCCTCTTGACTTATCCATTCACCCCATTTCCCAACTCCAGCAGTCACTATCTGGAAAACCTCCAGCCAACTCTTCCAGAGACACAGGTAGGCCAGTGAAAAACATAGGCAAGCTTTAACTCTTCCTTCCCCCTTCTCTCCTCCATATCCAATTCCCAGTCCCGTATTTGTCAACATTTCTCCTCTTTATCTATCTGCAAGCCCAGGGGACTACGAAGAACCTGGTGGAAGATCCTTCTCTCCTGCCTCATGTGGGCCTGCTCAGCCTGTTACCTAGATTATCCTTATTTTTAAGTGTGAGGAAAACACACACACACACATACACACACACACATACACACCCATTCATCTCACTAAATGCAGCAAAGGCCTGTGACAAAATCCAACACCTCTTAATGAAAAACGTCCAGAAGAGATTACAAATAAAAGTGTCATGACTAAATCTAATAAAGGCAGTTTACAGCAATCCCATAGACAATATCAACAGAAATGAACAGAAATCAAAACAATTCCACCAAAATCAGGACCAAGACAAGGTTGTTCATTCTATCCAATTATTATAGTTTTATGTAGAAAAATAATAAAATTGAGAGAGATTGAGGCGATATGAATAGGAAAGGAGGAAGTCAAAATATCTCCATTGTCATATGATATGATAGGATATATAAGTGATTGCAAATTCTACCAGGAAACTCCTAGAATGGATAAACATTTAAAAAATAGCTAAATACAAAGTGAACTCACAAACATCAGTAGTCTTCCAATGTACAAATGACAAATGGTTTGAATTATTCAGACTTTGTGGTTGTTAGAGGAGCTAAAATCAATTGTGCTTTACGAATATTGTAAGAAATACAAATTAGGTTCTGTTCTGGTCATATATAATAACCTATAGAACACTAAAGTAGTCAAAGTCACAGCCATCATAAAAATTGTTCACATGAGGCAATTTCTGCTTCCTGCATTCCCTATAAAGATTTAGCTTCTTTTTCTTGAGTGTGAAAAAAAATTCTCCTAAAAATATTAAATATATAAAAAAGTTTATTATTGGCTCACAATTTAAAGATACAATCTATTGTGTTAGTGATGTCAAGGTGACAAAGCATTAAGTAGCTGGTCACCTCAAATCTACTATCAGGAAGCAGGGAACAATAATGTATCCTAGTGTCAGCCTCCTTTCTCCACTTATATAATGCATGTCTCTGGTTATGGTATATAGCTGCCCACAGTTTGACTGTCTTCCCACATCACTAATGCAATCAAGGGTGCCCCCTCCCAGATATTTGTAAAAGCCCAAAAATGTGAGCCCATTACCACCTTTACCAATCACCAGAGCATTGGAACTTACCTCTATTCCTTCAAGGTTATTGTGTTTCTACCTCAAAGGAAGGTCCTACTTAGATTTAGATAAGAGAGTTATATCTCTCAAGGATATTGTCAACAGGTGTGGCTAATATCCAGACCTTGTTTTTCAGGAATAGAAAGGCAGATATGTTTCTACTTCAAGCAAAAGTCTAAGGATCCATCTAAGGTTCCAGTTCCCTTAAGAAGATAATATTGGATTCCATGAAGGGAGTGATTTGCCTACACAATATTTTGATCTAAGGTGTGAGAATTACCTGTTTTGTTCTAGCAACAGAATGTTTAACTGTGGATGTAGCCTGCAACCTTCAACTGGTCTGTTCATTGCCTTCTATCATGTTAATGAAGGATTTTTTTACCTTATTCCTCCTCTTGGGGGCAAGGTATTTTAAGCAATGGAAATTAAATGTGGACAATTTCAGTATTCACTGAAACCTCCTCCCAATATTATTCTATGTTTTCTCTTTTATTATTTTCATATCTTTGTACTCTTTATTCATATTTCTGATCCCTATGCCACTACCCTGGAAAGTGGTATTTTTGCTGAGGCTGGTCCCCAACAGATATTCAAATAGACTAGTTGCCTTAATGATTTCCATTCTCTCAAGGTACAATAAATAATAATCATTATGGATACTCAGGCATAATTTTGTCTACTATGGTTGCAAAGAAAAAAATAGTATGTTAGTCAACATTTTTTATATATTTATTGATGACTAACTATGTATATGGTAATACCACTTATATAGATGGCTACAAAAGTGATTTCACAATGTCTGTTAATCAGTTTTGCTCAGAAAATATATCTAATTACTTTTACAGGAGGAGTGGGCTGCTTGTCATCCCAGCCATCCTGGCTAGCTTACACCCAAAATAATCACACAGAAACTGTATTCATTTAAGCACTGCCTGGCCCATTATCTCTAGCCTCTTATTGGCTTTCTCTCACATCTTGATTTAACCCAATTCTGTTAATCTGTATATTACCATGTGGTAGTGGCCTACCAGGAAAGATTTGGCATGTCTATCTCTGGCGGCTCCATGGCAGCTCTCTGTCTGCCCTTCTTCCCAACATTCAGTTTTGTCTACTCCACCTACCTAAGTGCTGCCCTATCAAAAAGCCAAGGCAATTTCTTTATTCAACCAATGAAAACAGCACAAAGACAGAAAAACCTTCTATACCAAATTTCAATATGTATCAGTATGTATGATAAATGTCTTCTACAGCCTCATGCATATGATTACAGAGTGGCCAATTGGTGGTGCTACTTGGGATGTACAACCTTGCTGGAGGAAGTAAGTTACCAGGTCAGGTTTTCAGAATGTGTAGTTCTCCCACAATCCAGTTCTCCCTCTGACTCCTATTGATATGTCAAGATGATCTCTCAGCTTCTTCTCATTGTCCTGTGGGAGAATACATCATAGACTTAGTGTTTACCTCTCTGAAACTGCATGCCAAAACAAACTCTTTCTTGCATGAGTTCTTAGCCACAGAATTTTATGACAGCAACAGAAAAATAAGTGTTCTTCAAAAAATTAAATTTTCTCTTTGAAAATTATGAAACCTAAGATTGGAAAGGCTCTATCCTTACAATGTAAGTGAAAAAATAACATCTCAGCTGAAGAGAGAGCAATCAACCTCATACAACTTTAACCTCTTATTGAAAAACAACATGAGGTGGAAACAAATTCCTATTTTTATCTTGGCTTGATATATTTGAGAATAAACAGTTTGGGCACTTAACAATAATCCTATCAAATAAATATGACCCAATATCTGACTTGTCTGTGCATTCTATTTTTAATTTGAGAGAAGTATCATAATTTTTCTGAGTTAATGAATCTTTACTTTCCCTTACACACTATAGTCAACTTGATGGATCTCTTTTCATGAGTAGTAAGAAAACAATTAATATAGTACAAATACATTAGTATGGAAAAGAAAAATCTATATCTCCCCTTGTGCATTTGTTGAAAAATAGCATTTTGTTCACATCTGATTTTATTTGTTTACAATATCAATGTTTTATCCTCTATCTACTTTGACTCTAGACTACTCATAATCTCTTTATAATACACACATATATCCACTGTTATAAAGCAACAAAAGGAGTAACTTGGGAATTACTTTGTTACCCTGGTTTTGTGAGTGTGTATGTGTGTATATGTGTGTGTGTACATGCATTCACACATGCATACACGAACACGTGTATGTGTTTATGCCATATGTGTGCAGTTGTTTATAGAGGCCAGAGTAGGTAGTCAGATTCCAAGAATCTATAGGTACAGGTCCTTTTGAATCATCCAATATGTATTCCAGGAACTGAATTTAAGCACTATGGAAAAGCAGAATGTACTTCTAACCATTTAGTCACTTTTTAAGTCCCTTTCATGGTTTATTTAAAAAAAAATCATTAACGGAAATAAGCCGTGAAGGTAATGAACCCAGTGGCTGGAACTAGGTACTTCTTTTGAAACTGCTGGCTAGTGAGATCCCATAGACCCTCTCCTCCAATGATTACAGGCTATTGTCAATATTCTTGATTATCATTTAGGAATCACATTCTTAAATTATAGAATATGAAGAAATTAAGCTGGTGTCCTCCTGAAAACTTCATCCATAGAGAAATCCTTCACAGTGCTAAAAGGTGCTCTATGTTCTACTAGAAGAGAAAAGCAGTGATGGATCTTACCCATACATGAACTTTGAAGACTAATAATGACTGGCCTGGAAAGACATATCGACTGGTCAATAGTGCCATGAATAAGGCTTGGAGGAAACAAAGCTGAGTGAGTAGGAAGATCAGGATTCTGGCATTAGTGGGAGTTGGATGTAAATATGACCAAAATATGTTATATGAAATTCCTAAAGAACTAATAACAATTTCTATAAATAAATGAGTAAATATATAAATGAAATTAAGGAAAATACAGTAGTGGATCAGTATCATGTCTCAACGCATAAATGGCACTAGAAAGTTAATTTTAGGCATGATTACAGTATAAAAATATTTTACAGAAGAATCAGAAAACTGGCATGCAGTTTTGTTTGATTGAGTCTAAATATATTTAATATGTGAAATCATTACTTATAAATATATTATATAAATGAAAATTAAAATAAGAAAAACTGCTTCCATTGTAAAAAGGCAACATGTAACAGAAAAGGGACTGCCTAACAAGCTAAAGAATTCCTAAAGAAAAAGTCACCTTGTCTTGACTCTTTAGTCTATATTCAGAAATTACTTTGTTAAATAATTATCTATCCTTTCTGTCATTACACAATTATTTGCCATTTGCTTTCAGTGTCTTTAACAGCAATGGCTTTTGCTATGAAGAGCTCAGATAACCTACAATGTAAGAATTACCTAATTGATTTCTTCCTGGACTCCCTGAAGAAAGGATTCTAATTGTAGCGGGTGTCACTTTGCTTCCTTTTAATGTTTAACTTTGATAATTTGTGAAAATATAAGCTCCGCTGAAATCTTTAAATTAAAGTGATCATTTACCTTCTGAGATTTGAAAAGACACCATAGTGTGTTATCACTGGTGACCTTCGAGTCTGAATACCTGAGATCTCACAGTTGAAAGTGTCCCAAATCAGTTTTTGAACCATTCTTAGCTCTGGTTTTAAAATGAATGTCCAGCACCTTATGTTCCTGACTTATTTTAGTTTCTGAATATATACAAAGGAATAATTAGAAATAGAATAGACATTGGCAGTGGGCAGATGGAGGGGTCTATATTGGGGATGGGGATGGGAACAGGAAGGATTAGGCCAGAGCAGGATGGAAGGAGAGAGGACTGGGGAAGACAACTAGAATTAGGGCCAATTTCTGGGACAAGCTAGAAACCTGCTGCATGGAAGCTCCCATATGTCTATGAATGTCAAAGTTCTTAAAATATAAATATACAATGTAATGGGGTTTTTCATAATCTTCACCAAAGCATAGGTTGTATATGTAAGCAATTTTCTCTTCATTTTGTTTGCACATGACAAATTATTTTTACCCATAATGAGCCATGAACCTTGAGACAAGAGGGTGTACTATAGAAGTACTGTCTAAGATATTTTCATTTCACATCTATTGCAAAATAGAGCAGTAATTAATATGAGTGAACAGACACCTCTATAACTTAGTATCAAGTATATAATTTTAGCCATTTACCAGCAGTGATAAACTTTTCCTTTCCTTAAGATCCATTCCAATATTTGGTTCATTTTTACTTTTTACTGTTTATTTATTTTTATATTAACTGTTCTAACTGCCATAAAATTAAGTAAAATATCAAAGCAGTTTAAATTTGCATTTCCCAATGGCTAAAAATATTGAATATCTTTTTACAATTTTGTAAGCAATTAGTTAATCTATTAAGACCTCCCTGCTTAATTCCACACCCTATGATCACTTGGGTTATTTGTTTTATTTGTGACTGATTTTTTCTAGTTCTTTGTGTATAGTAAACCTTTGTCAGATATATAGTTGGTAAAGTTTTTTTTTCCAATTATGCAGTCTGTCTCTTTGTTCAAACAATGGTATCTTTTGCTGTATGGAATCTTTTGGTTTCAAAAGTCTCTTTTATTAATTATTGATCTTAATGTCTACACTGTAAGGGTCCTGTTTAGAAAGTATTTTTGAGGCAATATGTATGAATACGCACCTTACATTCTATGCTGTTCATGCCGACAGACGAGAAAAGTAACCATCAGTTTTAAAAAGCTACAAACTCTGGGAACTCCAACCACTAGACTGTCAAGGCATTACAGTGTTGAAATAGTGGCTCAAATTTCATGTGAGTAATCAACCACTTACTGATTAGATTTCAATCCTTCTCCACAAGTTGCCATGCATACTTGTCACCATTTTCTGGACCAACAACTTGTGGTTAGACAATTATAGATCCTAGGGGATAACCTATTGGTACTATTTTGCTAAAGGAAAATAAATTAAACTAAGTCTTAATGACTTAGTGTTATACCCATAGTTAATGAATCTCTCATTCCTCATCAGTGAAGATTATAATTACCGTAGGCATGATTAATACAGAGGCTCACAACCTATCCAAGTGCAGAGATTAAAAAAAAAACTATGCATATTTAGCCTTAAATGGAATACCTATAATCCTCCAAATTCAGATATCATTATGGAAGAAGTAGAGGAACAAGTTAAGGAGCCAGAGTAGTAGATGACTACAAGGAAACAACAGTGTCAGTGCCTACAAGAACCCCCAGTAGTTGTGACACTATGCATGTTACTAGTGCAAGTTCAAGACATACTAAATCCTAACATAAAAGAGGCAAATGGTCAGCATGTTCTACTCTCCTAACTGAGGATCTTTTCACAATTACTAGCTTCTAGGAATGGGAGAGCCAATTTTCTTTAAGAGTGTGGCTCCTCGTTAGTCTTCCACACTCCAGCAAAAGGGTGAACGTACAATAATATATTGTCAGCACAATTTGGACTTGCTGGGTGGCAAAAGGAGAAAGAGAAGAAGGCAGCCAAAGATGCGGACATAAAATGTCTGATGCATTGGTGAATTTGGGTGTAAATGTGATGAAACCACACTATTTGAAATTCTCAAAGAACTGATTAAAAAAAAGATTAAGAAATATTTGAACTCCAGTAGAATCAATTTTTTCTCCTGTTCTTCTCCAACACTGAATCTGATTAATCATTGTGTTTAATTTAAATATGTCAATTACCTCCATAAACCATTTTAGAATATTAATTTGAATCACATTGAGCACCTATCTGCTAGTAGATGATTGTGAATTGGAATTTTTATATTTACTTTGACCTACCTATTTAATTTCGTTTGGATTTATTTATGATATTTCCTTTTTTGCATAAAAGTCTTAACATCTGTTGTTTTAGCCAAGGATATGTGATCATTTTCGCTATCATTATAAGCTATATTACCATTTTATACACATTTTTATAAATTTTTGAAAGAATTCACTAGTTTTAGGTGGGAGGTCTGCTTATTTCATCTATCCGGTTCAATTATTTATCATATACTTTTACTTTTTACATATATATTGATGTGTTGTAATATGAGCTGCAGGGCTGCGCCCCCGGCACCCAGCCGCCCGCATGGCTTATGTCCCAAAATAATTACACAGAAACTGTATTCTTTTAAACACTGACTGGCCTATTAGTTCCGGCCTCTTATTGGCTAGCTCTTACATATTGATCTAACCCATTTCTAATATTCTGTGTAGCCCCACGAGCTGGCTTACCAGGGAGGATCTTAACCTGCGTCTGTCTGAAGTGGGAGAATCATGGCGACTCCCTCACTCGGCTTCTTTCTCCCAGCATTCTGTTCTGTTTACTCCACCCACCTAAGGGCTGGCCTATAAATGGGCCAAGGCAGTTTCTTTATTAAATGAAAATAACTCCTCCCTCATTGATGCCATAAACAAATAATGATTGCCACATTTTTTGTTCAGAAGTGTGAGATATTTATTCTTTTTGATGATCTACTGATTAGGAATGCCAATTTCATATTTAATAAAATGAGTAAGAGGAAAAGGGGTTATTTTCTTTCCAATTACTATGACAAAAAATTCAAGATTCTATCAAATGAAATATGCCTCTTCATATTGTTTCAGACTTTATCTGGCTTTCTTATGGTTTTTAATTTACAAAGAATTTTAAACTTTATTTTTAAAAATTTTTGTTACTTTTAAAAAATGTTTTATATTGTCGAACAACTGTCCTTGTAGTATGACTGAGTCTCCTTTGGTTATATACCCGAATGGTACCACTGGGTCTTAGGGTGGACTGATTCCCAGTTTTCTGAGAAATCACCATACAAATTTCCAAAGTGGCTGTACAAGCTTGCACTCCTACCAGCAGTAGAGGAGTGTTCCCCTGACTTATCATCCTCTTCAACATAAGCTGTCCTCGGTAATTTTTTTGTTTTTTTGTTAGCCAGTTGTGACAGATGTAAGATGGCATTTCCGAATTTTTTTTGATTTGCTTTTCCCTGATGATTAAAGGATGTTGATCAATTCATTAAATGTCTTTTGGCCATTTGAGGCTCTTCTGCAGAGAATTCTCTGTTTAACTCGGTACCCATTTTTTAAATTGGATTGTTTTGTATTTTGATATCTACCATCTTGAATTCTTTATGTATTTTGAAGATCAGCCCTCTATTGGATGTGGGGTTGCTGGAGATCTTTCTTGACTCCTCATGGGAACCCTAACCTTCTGGGAGTAGTGAATAGAGGGTAGGCAAGGTAGAGATGAGGGGGAGAGAAGGGTAGGGAGTGAAAACTGTGGTTGGAATTAAAATGAAATTAAAAAATTAAAAAGTAATAAATGAAAAATGTCTTACATTTATTAAACAAAAATAATTTATTTAGCTTATATTCTTTCTATGGGAAGTAAATACACTTATTTCCCTAATATTATGCTGATATTTATGTAAATTAAATTAATTTAATCCTTATATTATTTTATAACTTTTGTGTTATCTCTCTGGACTTAGTTTCTCATTAAATTTTTTATTTTAGTATTATGTTAAAATCTCTTTTAAAATTTGTCTCTCACTTGCTCTCTTTCTCTCTGTATGTTGTGTATCTCATTGTTGATGAGATGTACACCTATGTGTTGACATATTTTAATACAAGTATGTGTTGGGTGGAGTCTGGAGTTTAACCTTGGATAGTCTTTCTCAGAAGTCACCCACCTTATTGAAGTTTTCTTGACTTTAAATTTGAGATTATAACTATTATATTGTTTTCCTCTTCCTTTTCATTCTTCTAAATACTCCCATATAACCCTCCTTGCTCTCTTTCAAATTCATTGCCCATTTTTATTAACTGCTTTAACATGCATTAATATATCTATTATTAACTATATATATTAAATATACGCAGTAAGTATACATATTTTTATGTGTTATACATTTATTTTATATGTTATATATTTATGTATACATTTATTATATTGCATTTATTCAACCTGCTCAGTCTGTATAAGATTGCTACTATATATGTTTTGAGGGCTGACCATTGACAGTAGATTATTTTTTCTGAGACAGGGTTTATCTCTAGCTATCAAGCCTGTCCAGGCTGGCCTCAAACCCATAGAGAATTGTCTGCCTCTGCCTCCTGAGTGCTGAGATTAAAGGTGTGCACCACCACCATCCAATCATGATAATAATAATTTTTTTTTGAGAAAATATTTCTCTTCTCTATGAAACATACCAAATAGGTGAGACTGATCAGCAAATGACTAGGACCACACTCTATCTGCCTATCTGGGATTAGAAACACACATCACCACATTGAACTTTTGATTCAGTAGATTGATCTGTAGATTACACTGAGTTTTTCCTGTGCTTGTGATTAGGGTAAAAAAGCACAATATCTATTGATCTTTCAGTTTAATCTTAAAATTTTATTAGTTTTTGTAAGGATTAATGCAATCTTCCATCTTGTAATTCCGATTTAGAATGTTTCTTTTCAAAGATTTGAAAGATTTTAAATATAAAGACATATTGACATTTGGTCATTTCTATATACAGCACAGAATTTTCCTTTTGTTATTGTGTTTCTAGAAGTGTGTGTGTATGTGTGTGTGTGTGTGTGTGTGAGAGAGAGAGAGAGAGAGAAACCGACTCTGCGTGTGTATGATGTACCCAGAATACTGTATATGTAAATTTATTTATAAAAAATATGCTGTATATAACATAACTTTCTGGTATCCTTTTTATTACTAAATATGACTTCCTGTTTGATCTCTTTTTCCTTTTCTCCCGCTCTGATTTTCTCTTATTCATCTTTATTTTATATGTATATTTGCTTACCTTTTGTTTATTACTAACATTGATTATTTTTATAAATTCTTGATGTATAATTGTATGTGAATATTTTCATGAAGTACCCCATTTTTTGTCATTTTTCTCTGCCTGTATATTGATTAATGTACATTTTCTCCCCAGGATGATTTTGAGTGTAGGTCAGAGGTAGACGTTGTAGCATTTTCATTGTTATTCAGCTGAAACTATTTATAATCTCTACTGCAACTTCTTTTTTTAAAAAACTCATTTGGTATTTAACAATAGATTCCCTTATCTCTAAACATATGGAGACTCAGTTTTAGGTTGATTACAATGCATTTAAAGAAAGAACATATTCTGTATCAATTTAGTCTTTCTTGCTGAAACTTGCTAGCATCTGGCAATTTCTACAAATAGTCCATGTGTTTCTTAAAAGAATGTGCATTTTGTTGTCACTATACACATAGTTATGCATGTGAAAATTAATTTGTGAATGACGGTTTTCAGTATGAGCATTTTCTCTTTATAAATACATTTTTTCTCTCCATCAGTAACTAAAGCCTTCTGTTGGAGTTATGGATCCATTTTCTCTTCAGCACTATCTAGGGTTTTACTATGTATAGACTATAAATACATTTTGGTGTATGCTTCCATGAATTTATTTATATACATGTTATCATTTTAAAGTTGTGATTTTGCTTACAAATTCTATTTTGATTGAACATAGTTCCATAAGATTTCCTTTAATTAGAAATTTTATTGTCTTTTATTCTTCTACAATTTCTGTACATTTCTATTTTACATTTTTGTGAAAAATGTATTGTTTGATTTGTATTTTGCACATATATAGCAACCTTTATATTTTTGACAGTTATCTTCTATTTAATTTTAATGTGCTTATTTGGAAATTAATTTGTTTCATGCTTTTGCTCAGTTTCTTGAATACATAGATTAATGTTGTTTTTGAAAACCTAGAAAGGTTTTCTGATAGAGTCAATCCCCATATGCATGTATTGAACCTCTGAAAAAAATGTGGAAATGCAACTACATTTAGAGGAAAAAATAACAAAGTTTCATAGAATCATAAGAGTCGGCCTTAATAATAATAAAATGATATAATTAAGAAAGATGAAATTACAAATATGGTCCCTAATCTAATAGAACTAGAGTCCCTAAAAGAAAAGGGAAATAAAAATGAAGCTTAATATTATCTAATGTGGAGTTTAGCAAGGTACATGACCACGGAAAACCAAATAGAAAGAACTCAGGAGAAGTTAACCATTCAAAATATTAAGAAAAACACAATCTTTTTCATTAGGTCAATGATGTTTGACCAGCATGCTAAGTGAATTCTTTTTTGTTATCACTGCAATTAATATGCACACTGTGTTATCTTGTGGTTCTATGTATGTTGATTATGCATGTATTTTAGATATAGCCTCTTGTATAAGAAAAAATAAACCACAGCTTTGTTAAACAAAAGAGAATGTTCTTTTCTTTTCTTTTGTTTTATTCTTTTTTAATTAAAATTTCCGCCTCCTCCCCATTTCTCATTTCCCTCCCCCTCCTCCCACACATTGCCCCCTCCCCCCTCCCCTCCCCCGTTCCCCACTCCTCTCCCCCTCCCCCCACTCCATTCCCCCTTCCTCTCCATACTGAAGAGCAGTCCAAATTCCCTGCCCTGCAGGAAGACCAAGGTCCTCCCACTTCTATCTAGGTCCAGGAAGGTGAGCATCCAAACAGGCTAGGCTCCCACAAAGCCAGTTCATGTATTAGGACCGAAACCTGTGACTAGTTGTCCTGCTTAGGTTGTGAACAGAGTGGTGAGGACAGAGGGCAGGTTGATGTGCAGCAGCTTGGGTCTCATGCAAGTTTTTCCTCCAAACTTTTTGCCTAACCACACTGACTCTGAACAACAACAAGACATCAGAGATAAAGGATGGTTCATTTTCTGCATTATGTTTACTTGAAACGTTTCCATGGTCTGTGCTGCCAACAGAGACCATGTTGATGCCTGTAGTTTGTGTAGCTGTGAGAGCCCATGTTGATGGCTATGATCTGTGCTGACACTGCAGGACATGTTGATGCTGGAGGCCAGGTTGATGTCTGCCAGCTATGGGCAAGGAAGCCTCTTTTGCAGTAGTATTGATGACTGTAGACTCATAACTGACAATGAGAGACAATGAGACTTCTTTCACAACCCCTCACCTCCCAAAACCATGTTAATATTATTCCCAGTGTCTCTCTCTCCCTCTTACTTGCAGGTCAAATGTAAGCTCTAAAAGGATTCTGCTTTCATACCTTTGCTCCACCCTCATGGACTATACCCCTTTGAAATTTTATGCTATCTAAATGTTTTTCTCCAAGCAGGGTTTCTTGAGTAGCCTGGATATTCTGAAACTGACTGTCTAGAAGAGGTTGGTCTTGAACTCAAGGTTCCTCCTACCTCCCTAGAGCTAGGATTAAAGGGGTGTGTTACCACAGCCTGTTCCATTAACCACACATATTTAATAAGCACGTCAAAGACAACACAAACTGCAAATAATGGAATATTACAAAAGTTTTGTTAACCCCAAAGACAGGAGGAGAAAGACTATACTCACCCAAGTCATTGTGGCCAAATTAATTAAAGCAAGTTATTTTATTCATGTACAGCATGCCTCCTTCTAAGGCAGGGATGAAAAGGTCAATATTGAAAATGAAGAAGACAAGGATGGGATTTTCCAAATGGGTAATTTGGTGAGCAAAATGAGCTACCATATGAATTCCAGTTTGTGTATTGCAAATTCTTTAACCACAACAACAACACAAATTATGTGTTATTTAGGAAAAATAAATCAGAATAATAACCTAGTCAAGATCTGAACGGTGCTTGGAAGAAACAACATACAAATACATCACACAAACACACACGCACTATTTAAAAGCACAATTCCTATATAATGCTTTACTATAATATATAAGGCAAAGATAAAATTTCAAAAAAATTTGAAGACTATTCAGTCAAACTAGCATCTTTAATAAAATAAACTACTGACTGAATTAATAGATACAAAGTGTCGAATCAAATAAAAAAGACAAAAGAGAGTACAGATGGGTATTTAGAAAAGTCAGAGATATAAATAATTTATATGTATGAGAATATATGTATATATGTGTTTATGTTTGAATCTCTCTCTCTGTGTGTGTGTGTAGTAGGTAGTGGTTCTGCTTCAGAACTTGGTCATCGGTAAAATTCTTTTTGGGAGTTTAGAATGAGAAGCTTGATAAGTCTAATAAGATACTCAAAGTATTTTATTAAATTAAATGAAGATGATATATCAGTAGTTGAATCATAACAGCTTAAAACAAAAAAATAAAATTAGAAAGTATGAATAGGAAGTGAAGGAATTATATGTATACCATGAAAGGCAAGATTTATTAATTATCGACATAGATAAAAAAGATATACAAGTTATTATCAAATAAAACATTGAATGAAGTCATTGTATTTCCTCAAATCTGGGGAAATCATTGGTTACCCAGATATGAGAGGTATTTAGAACAGTTTTTGACTGTCAGTTACCTATAGAAAAACCTCAGAGAGAATATAAATAACAATGATATACAGAGGGCTTTAGAAAACAAGAGCACACCAAGTCCCCACTCAGTAGAGAGAAAGGGAATAATCAGGACAGAAACTGAAAAAAAACACTAGAACATGGGAAGTCTCAAAATCACAGAGGAGTAAAATTAATATTTTGAAAATGATTGCAATTCTGAAAGTGAATTCCAAAAATAAATTATAGTTTCAGTACAATGCCAAATTTTTTACAAAAGTTCTAAGTACTACAATACAAATATCTTAAGTGAAAAAACAATTATGGGAGCTGTCTTAGTTATGGTTTGTATTGCTCTGAAGAGACATTATGACCACAACTTTTTAAATAAAAATATATAATTAGGGTTGACTTACAGTTTCAGAGAATGAGTTCATTATTTTCATAGTAGGAGGCATAGTAGTACACAGGCAGACTCATTGCTGGAGAAGGAGCTGAGGGTTCTACACTTCCTATGACAGACAGCAGGAAGAAAGAGAAACAAATCCTGGCTTGATTTTTGAAACCTCAAAGCCTGTTCTCAGTGGCACAATTCCTCCATCAAGGCCACACCTATTCCAATAAGGCCATACCTACTAATATTGCCACTCCCTGAGTCTATGGGGACCATTTTCACTCAAACCAACACATCAAGGTATGAGATTTCACTGTGGAAGTATCTTAACAAATGCAACATGATGTGGGATCAAAAATTACAATAGGTTAATGGAATACAACAAAGAACACTGAAATAAACTTACACAGCAACACAAACCTGATTTAACAAAAAAAAGTAAAAAAATATAAACCTCATAGAAAGCACGACCTCCCCACACAATGATTTTGAGAAAACTGAATGTCCATATAAAAAGGAATTAAACTAAATGCTTGTGTTTGATTTATGATTTACAAGCATCTATTTTAAATAGATTAAAGATTTTTACATATTTTTAATTTTAAAACAATCTTGTTTTTTTTATATTAATCGCAGTTCCCACTCCCCCCTTGTTCTCTCACTCCCCACCTTCTCCCCACCCCACCCCCATTCACTCCTCAGAGAGAGTGAGGCCTCCCATGGGGAGTCAACAAAGTTTGTCAGATCATTTGAGGCAGTACCAAGACATTCCTCCCTATATCAAAACTGAACAAGGTATCCCTCTATAGAGAATGGGCTCCAAAAGCAAGTTTACACACTAGTGTTATAAAGGCGTAAGTCACAAACAATACCACACCAGTTTAGAATTATGATTAATAGGGTGGTATTTATTTAAAGGGGAAAAAACTTACATATAACCGTCCCAGACAACAGCCCTCTGTGCAATCAGGAAGGAGTCTAGTCGCTGGGAAACGGAGCAAGAAGCAAAGAAAAAAGCAAGGAGGGAAGTGGCCGCTTTATAACGGGAGAGAGACCATGCCACAATGGGCTAGTATCTCAGTGGCTATTGGCTGCAGGAGCGGAAGGACCTCCCGCAACACCTCCCCCTTTTGTTTAAGTAAGAGAGTTCTAAACCTACTACGAAATTATATACAATAAGTACAAATATCCTATTCTAACTAGCTTAAGTCTTATATAATAAATAGCTTGGCCAAGTCATGAGTGGAAAGTAACTACATTTATATAGTCTTCAACCCCATCGAAGATCTGAGAAGGAAAATAATGTTACCTGAGTAATTAGGAAGTACACTCAAACAACTTCCAAAACATGCAACAAATCAAAGAGACAACTAGCTACCTGGGCAATCACCCAAGGTCACGTTTGCAGCATTGAAGCAACCAACTTTGGCTAAGGCCTAACATAACTGACATACCATTCAAAGGCAAGAAACTTGTCAAAACTATCTTACCCTGTCTTGGCAGGGTATGACAGTCCTGTTTTTTCCATTCACGGATACTGTGTATCCATGTCAGTGGTTGAGGTATGGGCATTTCTTTGCCCAAGGCCAGTTCAGTCAAGAAGAAAGGCTCCAGGTAGAATAACTTTGGTGCTCAACATTCTCTCGGGAATAGAGCGGTGTTGCCAGGAGCAATTGTGTCTCACTACCACAAAACTCTGAGTTAGATTAAAGGCCATTTTCTACAGCTCTTTGAAGAGGTTGAAGATTATCTATCTATACTGAGTATAATCTCTATGTATCTAAAGAACCTGATTAGTCTAATTATAAATGACAAACTTAGAATACTATTGATCTATATAATTCTAAATACCTATCTAACTTAAAGACTAAGACAATGAACGACTGTAAAACAAATGAGGACAATGACCTCCAAATATATACAATGTACAAATATACATTGCGGTATGGTAAAAATATATCAATACACAAACAATATATAGGTATTTTAATCAGAGGTAGAAATGTACACTGCAATATGGTAAATATATAGAATATATATCAATACAATATTTGTCAATACATAAAAAATGTTTTAAACAGAGGTAGAAACATGCATGCATACAATAGTCAACATAATTTCACTTTGAATCAATATATAAGAATCGATACCAATATATTTGTCTCAAAACAATAACTCACAAGTACCAACAAGTACCAATCTATTATCCCATCATCCCATTATCCCTCTTTTTTTTCCAAAAGTACCCTGAGCTTATAAAATTCCTCCTCCAAACCTCAACTGTATACTAATTATAATCAACCCCTAAATGATGTCCCTAAACCCAAGGGCAAACTTTACTGGGAGAGGGGACATCGTCCACTAGAATTACTTCCAGCTGTCATGGGGGCGACGTTCTTTCTGGGGGATTCTGTGAAAGTAAAATGATGGTTAAATTTCAAGATCCATGTCTTTTAAAATTGCAAATAGACTCTGAGTATTTTGTGCAGGTCTGGCCAGAATGTTGTATAAGATGTGCACTGTTTCAGCTAACCAAATCAGAACTGTCTTGTGCAGCTGGTACCCAAAACAGGTCTTGTAGTAGCATTATCAGTATCATGACGTCATATCAACCAGGTGGAGTTGTTGTTATGGGGCCCCATCTTCTTCCTGGAAACTTCAAATGTCACTTCAGGAAAACTCCTTGTTCATTGTGAAAAACTTAAACATTAATCATATAGACACACACACACACATATATATATTCAAGAAAGGCAAGATAGATATATTCAATGAAAAGTATGATAGATATGAAGAAAAGCAAAGATGTTTTCTAAACTCATATTTCTTTCTGTCCCCTATCATGGCTCTTGACATGAGACAGAAACTCCAGAAATTCTGGGTTTTTCTCTTACCAACAGGCTTGGAATTGGAGAGGGACTGAGCCAGAGTCCAACTTCAAAACCAGCTCTATAAATTTAGAAATATGGTTTAGTATATTTTATTTACATAACCTATTCAGTTTTCTCGATAGTTCCTATTGGGCAGGTTTTTTTCCATCTGTCAGTATCCAAACATCCAGGGTCCCTTGAATTTTTCAAAGATGAGTGTTTTCCTGTGGAGATAAGAACAGAACCCTGCCCCCATTCTATATGTTTTTCTTACCACCTGTATGAATATCATCATTGTGGATGACTTGTCATTTCTCCTTTCCAAGAGGTTTATCCTCTTCAAATCGAACCTTTATTAATTTTGACAGTATCCACAATATTTCTTCTCCTGTGGAAACAAGAGCAAAACCCCTTCCCCAACGTAGCACATCTCTTGGCTTCCATTGAGAGGTCAGCACATCTTTGAAATAAATTGGTTCAGCAGACTTTTCCATTATCCAATGACTTTCTGCTGCTGTCATTCCTTTCTCATTAGCGTTAAGAAAATTCAAGGTTAATAAAGCATTATGTAATCGATTTCAGGGGGTATTTTTGGTCCCTTTCTGTTTGTTCAGCATATCCTTTATAGCACGATTTGATCTTTCTATAACTGCCTGACCTGTGGGATTATGTGGTATACCTGTAATGTGTTTTATATTATAATAAGCAAAAAAGGGTTTCATTTTCTTAGATACATATGCTGGACCATTGTCTGTCTTTATTTGTGCAGGTATTCCCATGATGGCCATAACTTCTAATAGATGTGTGATTACTGAATCAGCCTTTTCTGAGCTCAGGGCAGTAGCCCATTGAAAACCTGAATGCGTGTCTATGGTGTGGTGTACATATTTTAATTTACCAAATTCCATAAAGTGGAACACATCCATCTGCCAGATTTCATTTCTCTTAGTACCCTTTGGGTTACTCCCTGCAGGCAACGGTGTTTGATTATAGAAAGAACAAGTAGGACATCTCTTTATAATGTTCTTAGCTTGTTGCCATGTAATGGAAAATTCTTTCTTTAGGCCTTTACTATTGACATGATGCTTTTTATGAAATTCTGGGGCCTGCAACATGCTTCCAATTAATAATTGATCAATCTCAGCATTGCCTTGTGCTAGAAGACCAGACAGACCTATATGGGACCGGATGTGTGTTAAGTACATCGGACAAAGCCTGTTCCTGATTATGTCTTGTACCTGGATAAACAATGAAGTCAACTTTGTGTCATCTGGTATAAATTCAGCAGTTTCAATATGCAAGATAACTCTTTCTGCAGATTGTGAATCTGTAACTATATTAAGAGGTCCTTTAAAACCCCTTAGCACCATAAGAATGGCATATAATTATGCCTTCTGGACAGAATTATAAGGGCTTTTTTCCACCTTATTCAATTCATGTGACTTGTAACCTGCTTTCCCTAATTTATTTGCATCAGTATAGAATGTACGGGCTCCAGTTATTGGAGCATCACGTACAATTCTAGGAAGAATCCAAGAAGTTCTCTTTATGAGGTTAAGTCTACCACTTTTGGGATAGTTACTATTAATTTCTCCCAAAAAAATTAGCACAAACTCTTTGCCACAGTTCATTGTCTTTCCATAACTTTTTTATTTCTTCAGTAGTAAAAGGTACTATAATTTCTGCTGGGTCTATACCTGCTAGTTGACAAAGTCTCAGCTTACCTTTTATAATTAATTCAGAGACTTTTTCCACATAACTTTTTAAATTTTTACTTGGTTTATTAGGTATAAATATCCACTCTAACGCCGGGCGATGGTGGCGCACGCTTTTAATCCCAGCACTCGGGAGGCAGAGGCAGGTGGATCTCTGTGTGTTCGAGACCAGCCTGGTCTACAGAGCTAGTTCCAGGATAGGCTCCAAAGCCACAGAGAAACACTGTCTCGAAAAACCAAAAAATAAAAAAAAAATATCCACTCTAAAATAATATCTTCCCTCTGCATTAGAATCCCTATAGGAGAAATTCTGGAAGGCAATATGACTAGGATGCAGCTAAGATTTGGGTTCACCCTATCCACATGTGCCTCCTGTAATTTTTCCTCAATCATTGTCAGTTCCTTTTCTGCTTCAGCTGTCAGTTTTCTCGGACTATTCAAATCTTTATCACCATCTAAGGTATTGTTTAAATGAACTATTAGATCAGGTGTTATCCCAACAGCTGGTCGTAGACAGGAAATGTCTCCTAACAATCTTTGGAAGTCATTAAGAGTCTTTAACTGGTCTCTCCTAATTTGTGCCTTTTGCATTTTAATTTTCTCTAAAACTATTCTGTAACCTAGATAATTAATAGAATTTCCTCTTTAAATCTTTTGAGGGGCAATTTGTAATCCCCACCTAGGCAAGACTTTCTTTACTTCTTCAAACATCCTTTCTAAAGTATCTTTATGTGCAGTAGGATCAAAATCCCATTGCCATTGTTCTTGAGTTCTCAGTAGTCCTCATTGTCCGCTATGTTCAGTGAGTCTGGTTTTATCCCATGGTTTTTCGGACCCAGGCCAGCTGACCTTGACGATTTCCCGATAGAACATCCCCATTGTCTTAGTGTGTGGGTGCACCCCTCGTGGTCCTGAGTTTCTTGCTCATGCTTTCTCTCCTTCTGCTCCTGATTTAGACCTTGAGATTTCAATCCAGTACTCCAATGTGGGTCTCTGTCTCTGTCTCCTTTCATCGCCTGATGAAGTTTAACATTCAGGAGGATGCCTATATTTTTTTCTTTCAGTTCACCTGCTTATTTAGCCTCTCTAGGATCATGAATTATATGCTCAATGTCCTTTATTTATGGATAGAAACCAAATATGAATGAGTACATCCCATGTTCCTACTGCACGTACTGGCTTTGTGGGAGCCTAGACAGTTTGGATGCTCACCTTACTAGACCAGGATGGAGGTAGGTGGTCCTTGGACTTCCAACAGGGCAGGGAACCCTGATTGCTCTTCAGGCTGACAAAGGAGGGGGACTTGATTGGGGGAGGGAAATGGGAGGTGGTGGTTGGGAGGAGTCAGAAATCTTTAAGAAATAAATGAATTAAAATAATAAAGTATCTTTATTTGAATCAGATAACAAGATGTCATCCATGTAATGATAAATTATGGACTTGGGAAATTGTTTACGACTTATTTCCAATGGCTTACTTACAAAATATTGGCACACTATAGGATTATTGAGCATACCCTGTGGGAGGACAGTCCATTGATATCTTCTATTAGGTTGAGAATTATTATAAGTAGGCACTGTGAAGGCAAATTTTTCTTTATCCTTTTCTTGTAATGGTATAGTGAAAAAACAATCTTTCAAATCAATAACTATAAGAGGCCATCCTTTTGGTAATAGAGAAGGCAAAGGAATTCCACATTGTGGTGGGCCCATAGCTTGAATTACCTTGTTGACAGCTCTTAAATCTGTCACCATTCTCCATTTACTGGATTTCCATTTTACAACAAACACAGGAGAATTCTAAGGGCTGGTTGATTCTTCAATATGGTGAGCATCTAGTTGCTCTTGCACCAGATGTCCCAATGCCTGTAATTTATCTTCAGCTAGAGACCACTGTTTGATCCATATTGGCTTCTCAGTTAGCCATTTTAAAAGTAGGGCTGTTGGTACCTCTAAAGGTTTGGTATTTGCTGTATGTTCTTGTACAGCCTGAATGTCTGATGACCTTTTTCCATAATACCTCATCATATCCTTCTCAGAATTATGAGTTCCTGGAACTACAGGAATGTTAATCTGGGTATTCCATTGCTGTAGCAGGTCACGGCCCCATAAATTTATTGCAATATTGGCTATATATGGCCTTAGTCTTCCTATTTGCCCTTCGGGCCCTATGCGTTCAACCCATCTTGTGCTTTGTTTTACACTAGATAAGGTTACAATTCCCAGAAACTGAACATCTACCTCTTGAAGAGGCCAATTCGGATGCCAAGATTCTGGAGTAATGATACTTACATCTGCACCTGTGTCTAATAAGCCTTCAATAAATGTGCCATTTATACAGACTCTTAGCTTTGGTCTTTGATCGTTAATAGAAGTCTGCCAAAATATACGTTTACTCTGTCCTACTGGGTTTTTTGACTCATCCTCCAAGCGTAATTCATCATTTAGACCAGTATTACTTTTTACAGCAGAAATTGGAGCTTTTAATTTTCTTGGTGAGGCACGTTCTCCACTGTGCCTGGGAAAGACTGGGCCACTGTCTGCTTGGGGGCCTGTGAGAGGCCCCTCAAGGAGTTTCCCAACATTATCGGGTTGCCTTGTTTGTCTGTTGTTGAACTGCATTCGTTGGACCAATGTCGGCCTTTACTGCATCTCCTACATATACCTGCAGTCCGAGGTCTCCTATTTTTGTCATTCCCAGAGGAGATATTATCCTAGAAATTCTGTGCCTGCAATCCCTTTTCAGATGTCCTAATTTAACACAATTAAAACACCTGGCAGTTTGATGTCTCCTCATTGTTTGGAAATCGCTTCTCCTACCCAAGATTCATCATTATAGCTAAACGTCTCAACATTCATCGTATGCTGAATCCATTCATCCATAGGTGCTCATCTAAACTTTAAAGGCCCAATTATCTTTTTGCATTCTATGTTTGTATTCTCAAAAGCCAGAGATTCAAGAAGTATTCATCTAGATTCTGGGTCTGTTACCCCTATGTCCAGAGCCTTAATTAATCTTTGCAAAAAGTCAATAAAGGATTCTCTCTGTCCCTGCCTAATTCTGGTATATGATTAAACCCTTTTTGCTGGATCTTGTATCCTATTCCAAACATTTAAAGCTGCTTGGTGACATAGACACAGTACTTCATTGTCATAAAGAGCTAGGACCTGTGGATCAGCATATTCTCCTGCATCAAGAATTTGATCTTGGGAAACCTCCACACCTTTTGCTCTTCCTTGCTGTCCCATATGTTTGGATTCTTCTCTGAAATAGATTCCAAACATCAAGAAAGGTCCATTATCTAAAACTGCAGACACTAACTGATGGAAATCATGGGGGGTAGCTCTAGCATTAGAAGCTGAAGTCTTATCATATCCTTAACAAATGCAGAGTGCAAGCCAAAATTAACAATAGCTTGCTTAATTTCTTTGAGATCATTCATTGCTATTGGCATCCATCTAGCTTCTTTGACTCCCTTTGAGCCTTTAGAAGTTGACGCTTTGTCAGTATTACGTATAGGTCATGTCGCTAAAACCCTGGGTAAGCCAGTTCTAATAGCTGGTGGTGGCATTGTATCCTGTCCTTGTGCCTTCTTACTCTGTTGACCAGCTCCAATAATTTCTTCAATCATTTCAAGTCTTTTTATTATTGTCTCTCTTAAATCCTGAATCTCCTGACCTGCATGTGTTTCTAGTGATTTCACTGAGGTATCAATTTTTTGGTCCCCATTCTGCTCCTGTGATTCCAAAGCTTTTGAATCCTGAATATCCTGATTGCATGAGTTTCTAGTAAAGATTGTATGGTTCTTAAGAGTGCCATATTCTTCCTAAATGATAGAATATGAAAAAGAATACTGAAGCCTAGTAACCAGTAAATTAAGTTATCCCCATAGTCATATAAACCTTGCATGATATAACCCATTGTTTTGGTAACCAAAACAGTAAAATTCGTGTTGGAAACGAAAACTGCCATATTACCTATTATCCAGCAGGTGGCGCTGTTGCTAAGTCGCTATGAAAACGGGTCCTGTTTCAGTGTGTGCCTAGTATTTGTTAAAAACTGGGAAATGCAAGTTGCTCAACAAAGTATATGTAATTAAATCAATTCCGTACACGGAACCATAAACCCAGAATCCAGGGGTAGAGAAGACTAACCCAGAAGCCATGTATGCCTCCACATGACAGAGTCGTCCTGAGGGGTTGCTGCTTTTGGCAACCGATAACCGCGCGCTCTGGTTCGCGCAGCTCTTAAGGGGTGCTTGCAAGGGAGATTTGAAAACGACTCAGAAAAGAACAAACCATGTGGGCAGAGACTACGTGGGCCTGTGGAGTTTAAATCCACGTGGGGAGGCAGACAATAGGGTGCGTGGGGACTTGAAGTCAATCTGATGTGTCTAAAAGGAAAATATAAAGAACTGCAGTAAGAAAAGCCACTGCGTGATAATTTATATTAAACTGCTGGCTCCAAGCACAAGGCACAGGCCGTAAGGCACAGGCCGCAAGGCACAGGCTGCCGCTGAGGGAGGGAGGGCTCGCTCCAAGCTGAACTGGCAGGCAGCCGAGCGGGGGAAGGAGGGGTCCTAAAACCAAACGTTTAGGCGCCAAATGAAGGTATAAGTCACAAACAATTCCACACCAGGTTGGAATTATGTTTAATAGGGTGGTGTTTATTTAAAGGTGAAAAAACTTACAGATAACCGTCCTAGACAACAGCCCTCTGTGCATGCAGGAAGGAGTCTAGTAGCCGGAAACAGAGCAGGAAGCAAACAAAAAAGCGAGGAGGGAAGTGTCCGGTTTTTTTTTTTTTTTTTTTTTTTTTTTTATCTTAGCGGCTATTGGCTGGAGGAGCGGAAGGACCTCCTGCAAAATGTTATATACTAGCTCCACTGCTAGTGGCTCCGCAAACTGCCATGTTAGGATATTAAAATGCTATACTTTCAAAGAGAAACATAGAGATGACTTGATTTGTGATGAAGTCATAGTTCAGAAATGAAAAAGACATGGAATATAGGATTGCATAAAAACCTAAAACTTGTACAGACAAATAGACCAATAAAATGAAATGGTTTGTGTATATGTGTGTGTGTGTGTGAGAGAGAGAGAGAGAGAGAGGAGAGAGAGAGAGAATTTTAGAATACATTTGCTAGTTAACAACACCTACATTGCTAGTATTCAATACACATAAAGAATGTTAAATGATTAATATAAAAAAGTCTGACAACAAATGAAGAAATTTAATTAACAAGTAGTCTTCAAATGATAAACACATATTTCCAATAAGCAGAAATTATTTATCATCATAGAAATATAAATCAAATACATGATGATATTTAAACTTCCTCCAGTCCTAAAAGGTATATTTATGAAAACAACAACCAATAGCAAGGACTAAAGAAAAGGAAACCCTTTCAGAGCAGGTGAAACAGGAAGTTAGTCTTATTATTATGGATATAAGTATGTAGGTTATTCTTAAAATGAAAAATAGCAATATCATATGACCTGAATATTTGAGTTCTGGGAATATTTCCAAAGAAATTGAGGTCAGTATATTACAGAAGAACCTGTACTTTTATATTTAATGCAGCACAATTCACAGAAGCCAAGTCAAAGATTTAACCTAGATTTATGTAAGGATAAAATGGATTAAAAAATGTGGAATATGTACACAATGGAATTTTTATTTTATTTAATAAATTTAATTGTTATTTTCTGGAAAACATATGCAACTGGAGATCCCTTATTTAACAAAATAAGTCAGAATCAGAGAAATACTTACCATTGTTTCTTTCAAATCTGAAACTTCAAATTTGAAACAGATGTTTATATGCATACATTTATATCATTTATGCATGCATATATGTATGTATGAATGCATATATGATATATAACTTGAAGTAAAATAATCTTGTTAACATTAACAGTTGGAAATATAGGACAAAAATGAGAAAGGTATAAGGATGCAAATTTCATAAGAGAATTACATATATAAATAAAAATGTCTTCATGAATCCTAAAATTATAGCCAATGAATATAGGCCAAGAAATATATAGTTTTTTGAAATAACTATTGAAGATAGTGAAATGTATTTCACAGCAAATGTTTAATGTTTGGTTCTTGTTCTTAATTTCTACATGAATAGGGATATTTAATATTGAATCAAAAATGTTATTATTTACTTATAATAAGTAATATTGAAAAAATAATTCTAAAATATAATTCATCACTAAAATAGAAAGTTATTTTACTTGTTGAGGGGTAATTTTTCTTTGAATAGTTAAATTTCTGGATTTATAATCACTTTCTTTTTTTATTAATTAATTTATTTAATTATTAAAGATTTCTGCCTCTTCCCCGCCACCACCTCCCATTCCCTCCCCCTCCCCCAATCAAGTCTTCCTTCCTCCTCAGCCCAAAGAGCAAGCAGGTTTCTCTGCCCTGTGGGAGGTCCAAGGACCACCCACCTCCATCCAGGTCTATTAAGGTGAGCATCCAAACTACCTAGGCTCCCACAAAGCCATTATGTGCAATAGGATCAAGAACCCATTGCCATTGTTCTTCAGTTCTCAGTAGTCCTCATTGTCCCTTATGTTCAGCGAGACCGGTTTTGTCCCATGCTTTTTCAGACCCCGACCAGCTGGCCTTGGTGAGTTCCCGATAGAACATCCCCTTTGCCTCAGTGTGTGGGTGCACCCCTCGCGGTCCTGAGTTACTTGCTCGTGTTCACTCTCCTTCTGCTCCTCCTTTGGATCGTGAGACTTCAGTCCAGTGCTCCAATGTTGGTCTCTGTCTCTGTCTTCTTTCATCGCCTGATGAAGGTTAATATTCAGGAGGATGCTTATATGTTTTTCTTTGGGTTCACTTTCTTATTTAGCTTCTCTAGAATCACGAATTATAGTCTCAATGTCCTTTATTTATGGCTAGAAACCAAATATGAGTGAGTACATCCCATGTTCCTCTTTTTGGGTCTGGCTTACCTCACTCAGGATAGTGTTTTCAATTTCCGTCCATTTGTATGCAAAATTCAAGAAGTCATTGTTTTTTACTGCTGAGTAGTACTCTAATATGTATATATTCCATACTTTCTTCATCCATTCTTCCATTGAAGGACATCTAGGTTGTTTCCAGGTTCTGGCTATTACAAACAATGCTGCTATGAACATAGTTGAGCATATACTTTTGTTGTATGTTTGGGCATCTCTTGGGTATATTCCCAATAGTGGTATTGCTGGGTCTAGAGGTAGGTTGTTCCCGACTTTCCTGAGAAGCCGCCACACTGCTTTCCAAAGTGGTTGCACAAGTTTGCATTCCCACCAGCAATGGATGAGAGTGCCCCTATCTCCACAACCTCTCCAGCAGAGGCTATCATTGGTGTTTTTGATTTTAGCCATTCTGACAGGTGTAAGATGGTATCTTAATGTTGTCTTTCAAATCACTGTATATCAGTGAATTTTAGTTTAGCTTTGTTTTGCTTGCCTCATTGTTATAAAACAACATTTAATTTGTATCAGGATCTTTAGTACTATGTTACCTTGAAAGAAGGCTTATAGCTATTATATTATCAAGCTTCTGAATGTCTGTGTTGAGTTTTGTAGCCCAAGATCCCGTTGAACCTGCATGGCCTTGGCTTTGAATTGCTGATATTCCTGACTCTATTTCATGTTCTATAGTTACAAGCTTGCAATGCCACTCCAGTAAATACTCTGATATATAAATGAAATGTGAAATATTTATAGTTTTAATTTGAATTCATTTTAAATTTTATTGGGCATATTTCAATAATTTTAAAGAAAGTCTATAAACCACATATTCACTGTTTATTGGTCTTTTAATTTTCTCTACATGAAAATATTTTATTTTTAGAAATATTAAAACTTTATGCTATAAATTGGGAGGCTTAGTTAGTGTTTCTATTGCTGTGAAGAGACTCCATGACCATGTCAACTCTTATAAAGGAAACCATTTAAAGGGTTAGCTATGGGTTCAGGGCTTTAGCTCCTTATCATCAGGGTGAGAAGGAAGTCTTCATTCAGGCAGAAATGGTGGTTGAGAAGGATCTGGGAGTTCTACAGCTTGATCATGGGCAACGGGCAGTGAACTTTTCCACAAAACTCACAGCTTGAGCATATAAGACCTCAAAAGCCCAAGCCAACATTGACATACTTCCTTCATCAAGGCCATAGCTACTCCAACAAAGCCGCAGCTTCTAATAGGGCCACTCCTTATGAGGGCCACTTTCTTTTAAACTACCACATTCCACTCCCTGGCCCCCAAAGTCTTATAGCATTATAATAATGCAAAAATCTATTTAGGTTAACTTTAAAATCTCACATTAGTCACCATAATATCACAAAACAATCTTTAGCAACATAATAAAAGTCTTCCACTCTGAAACCTCTTGGAACCAGGCTCTATAGTTCATCAAGTCATAATCAGCCCCACTGCCTTTCACTATGAGCGACAGCTACTCCAACATGGCCATACCTTCTAATAGTTCCACTACTTTTGCAGTGGGGAGCATTTTTTTAAAGACAACACATTTGGCAAATCTATTTATTATTTTTTCTGATTTTATAATTAATCTTTATGATTTTATATTTAAATCATGACAAATGTTCTACATTTGCTATTGGGAAGTAAAATGTGACAGATTCAGACTGATTTTATTTTAAAGCTGAGAACTTTGCATTGTTCTTTCTGAAGCACAGGTTTTCAGCACTATTTCTTAAAACACACACTTTTCTCCTCACTTGTAAACATACTTCATCATTTAAAACATCTTTGAATCCTCTCTTATGTGAAATTTATCCATTTATATCCAAACAGCATACTGCATTATTTGATGCTTCATTGATTTTGCAGAATATGTTTATCTTTTTTCCCCAGAATACTTTTGGCAATTTTTATTTTAAAATCATTGAAAAATAAAGATAGTATATGTGAATAAACAGTTTGTAAAAATTAAGTAATAATTTGTTTAAAACTTAATGTAAAATTTCATAATTTTATGTATAATCTTCAAAATTTTTATTCCTGTATGCCACAGCTGCTGTGAGTCCATGTGTACAGCAGCCATGTGTTGTCCAAAGGACAGTGTTCCATAGCAACCTTCTCATTTTATTGTTCTTACAGTCTTTCCACTCCACCTTCAAAATATCTCCTTATCTTTGTAGGAGACTAGTTGGCATAAATGTATAAATTTTTCAAAATCATCCAAAAATGTATGTCTTTTAATATGAATTTCTATTGTTTTAACAATATCAAAAATTTTAGACAAAATTATTATTACATGCCTGATGGTAAATAGATTTACATAAATGATAGACTACCAAGTTGATATTTTATAATCAGAATTTTTCTTCATACCTATTTTTAAAAATATAACTGAAAAATATGTTTACTACATAATTACAAAAATATAAATATGTACAGGAAAAGAGAATCTTAGGTGTACTATTTGAACAGCATGTTAGTCACATAAGATGGAACATTAGTCTTGGAACAACATTAGGAGGTCAAGAGTCATCGCTTCTGTGATGTATAAGAGAATTTCTTTAGGAATGTTTCCTCATTTCAGACCCAAAATACTGGTTAAGCAAAGGTATCATATGCCATCTAGTCAACAGCTTCTGTATTTGTCTGTATTTTGTACTTTCAACAAAACCATTCTGCTGCAAAATAGGAGAAATGGCTAGTGCCCTGATCTACTATGTAGAGGAACCTACAATCTTTTGAGACTTCTATCTATTTATGTGGTTAGTTGTTTTCTGTCTCCACATTAGCAAAGATTTTTCTACAATGTGGATCACTGTATTATGTTTTCTTTTTTTTTTTTTTCGAGACAGGGTTTCTCTGTGGCTTTGGAGCCTATCCTGGAACTAGCTCTGTAGACCAGGCTGGTCTCGAACTCACAGAGATCCACCTGCCTCTGCCTCCCGAGTGCTGGGATTAAAGGCGTGCGCCACCATCGCCCGGCTATATTATGTTTTCTTTAGCAACTACGTTAACAAGAGGTAGAGAGAATCAGTGTCTAATATTCTGTTATTGAAGCTAGAAAAAAATAAAGCAATTGCTACTCAGTATACCACTGGATATGTTTGGGGTAAAGATCAATATCTTTTAAGAGACTGAGCAAATACATCATGGATGTATTTGTAAAAGTTCCCAAGTCTTTCTAGTATATATTATTTTGGATTGTTTGTTCAAATTCACAATTGCTAAACATATTAGCTAAATGTGTACTGTTTTAGCTAAAAAAGTATTTCATAGTTTTACTTTGTTGAAGAATCAGAACATGTTTTTTTTTCACGAGAAATACCTTTTAAAACATTTAACTACATAAATTAGAAAAACAAACCTAGAACGACTCTAAGACAATATGACTTTATATGTCAGTTTGTAGTATGCATGGTCCAGTGATAACAAGACTATTGATGACTTACTTCCCCTAGCAGCCAAAATGCCAGCTTTCATCATCCTGAGAACTCTCCAACAGGAAGAGAGCTTCTTAATCAGTTCAAAATTCACTTATCTTTTTCCAGCAACCACAGCATTGTGTCTTTAGCATGAGGGGATATAAAATATAATGTGCTTCTGACAAAGAGGGCTATCTGAATAATATCTAAGTTTTATTAAATATATGCACTACTTGCATATGCAAACAGGACTTAAAAGGGAAAGAATTGGGTTGTTGGAGAATATTATATTAATGTGGGTGAATTTTATTTTTGCTGCATTTGTTTAATTCTGTGAAGCTGTGAGTCTTTGCCTCTCTAAAATACTAGATGGTCTAATAAAATGCTAAATGGCCAATAGCAAGGCAGGATCAAGGAGAGATGAGGCTGTCAGACAGAGTATGAGTAGGTGAAGCAAGGAAGAGGAGGAGCAAGAGAATAAAGAGAGGACATCACAGACCCATCACCCAGCTACACAGCAAGCCACGAAGAAAGAAACAAAGAAAGATACACTAAAATAAAGATAAAAGCCCAGAGGAAAGGGTATTTGGGGTATTTTAAGAAAAGCTGGCAAGAAATAAGCCAAGGTAAGGAAAGGTATTTCTAACTAAGAATGAGCTTACATGTGTGATTTGTTTGGGAGCTGGGTAGAGGGCCCCCCAAAAGTCAAAAGCATACAATATCATACAACAGTCTGTGGGTTACCGTGACAGTCTTGCTTTCAGAATTGTGCTTCATCACAGGGTATGTGGTTTACTTGCTGTAGTAAATCATCACAGTCATTATATATATAAAATATATTATATATTATATATCATATAGTATTAGTAAGGAGTGGAGCAAATTATCAAAGCAGTGGCTGACTTTGTCACAGTTCTATAGCTGTGAAGAGACACCATGACCAAGGCAACTTTCACAAAAGAAAGCATTTTAAATAACGGCTTGCTTATATTTTCAGAGCCTTAGTCCATCATCATCATGGCAAACAGTTTGGCAGCATTCAGGTAGCATGTGCAGTTCTGTGAAAGTGCCTAAGAACTACATTCTGATCTGGAAGCAGAGAGTGAGACTGGGTCTGATATGGACTTTTGAAGCCTCAAAGCCCAACCCCAATGACATAATTCCTCCAGCAAGGCCACAGCTCTGAATCTTTCTATCATATCACAAAAAGTTTCAATTTCTGCAACTAAGCATCAGAGATGAATCTATGGAACAATTCTTATTCAACGATAATATACGTCTGATGAAGAGGGATATCTGAATAATACCCAATTTGTGTGAAAGGCATGTGTTAATTTTCTATGTAAACTGGATTTTAGTAGGGAAAGAGAACAGGATTTTGTGTCTCCACCCTCAGGTCTCTGGACTCCCGTGGCAGTCTCACCGTCAGAACTGGTCTTCATCACAGGCAGTTCACTGTGCTGTAGTAAGTCATTCCAGTTGTGTTTTGCACACAACTGTAGTAGGGAGTAGAGCAATAGTCATTACTTGATAAATTAAGCTAATCCTCGACGGAAATTCTCCAATCACTTCTGTAATTACTTACTATATGGAAGTACAAAGGATGTGGCCTTAATTACTATGCTATAAGATACAAAGTCTAGGCTGCCTTGCTATCTATGAAGAAATGAAAGACACAGTATGTTCATGAAATCTAAGATTACATTTAGTGTGGAATGGTTTTGAAGGTCATAAGCAAACCTGCAAATTAAAAGTTGCTGATAAGACCTACTCTCATATTTCCCTCTCCACATAATGGCATAAATAGGTTAGATAGGAAAGCTATATTCCCATGGTTAGAATTTGAAGTCTATTAAATATGACTATGCTGAAATGCTTAATAATAAAATCTTTAAATTGTGCTATTATTATTAGAAATTTCTCCTTATATCTACATGATTAAGTCTCAGAAAGAAATGTTAGGAAACTAAGTAGAGGATGCTGGAGTAATAATTCTGATTTAGAGCAGAGAAAATTTTAGACTTGCTAATTTTTCATATATGCTCAATTAACCTCATAGTGCTTTAGGACAAAAGACAGCACAGAGAGTGTCATTTAAATTAAACAAATGCCATTTTTCTGTCAGGAGGCTGACTTATATCAGCCACTCCAAGCCAGGACCAAAGTCTCAAATAGGGTGAGCAACAGTGGTTTCCTAAGATTTAATTCTTCAACCTTTCCAAAGTGGAGCATAGCATAATGGATGAGGCTATTATTTAGTAGGCTCTTTGAGATTCGTGGGAAGTGCTGGACCAAGTTATCTGTTCAGTAACAATTGGGAAGCACTTGGTTTATATTCTAATGTGACCTCCACTGCAGGAGAAAAGCACAGCCATCCAGGAGTGATGTGGGTGATTCTAATTACACATTGTAGACCTTATTTTATATTCAAGGCATTTACTCTCTGAGATTTGAAACTAGGTTGTATTATGCTGGCTGCCAGACTCTACAAACTACAGTTTTAAGTGATAGTTTTCAATATAGCCCAGTTGCTCAAAATATATCTAATATCTTAAAGAAATTATTAAGTATTTGTAATTTATTTTAAAAATTATTTTTTGCTATCTATATTCTTTAGAAAATCTTGGATCATATATTGTTTTTTTATTGGCAAATATTAATTTTATAAAATGGTAGCTTTTGCTGAATTTTAGTACTTCTGTATAACATACCTATTTAGAGTCACCTTGTAGTTTATAATGATTAACACATTTAGACTGATTTCTTGTCTCTTATATCTTTTACAGAAAAAAATCAACTCAATAAAATTAAAAGAAATAATCACTCTATCCATTCTGAAAAATAGTTTGAACTTTAACATAGAATATCAAACTACATTTTGACAAATAGCTATTATTTAATAGGAAATTTTCTTATATCAACACCCTCTAAACCATAAAACTACTTTTCTAGCCTGTTGACAGCTCAGACTAAGACCTTGATATGTATAATGAACCCATTTAAAGATCTAGTAAAAACAATAAGTCAGAGGCTTGCACAGAAAACAGACATAATAGTTTTTCTGATTTTGGTGTAAGTTAGTAAGGCTAGCAAGAGAGAAGTTGTCTTTCCTGGAGAGTTATCCACATAGAAATCTCAAAGAATCAAACCTAATTGAATAGTCAATTCTCTAAATACTTACATATGTCTCTCAAAATGCATTAACAATAGAACACACACCTGTGTATTATAAAATAGTGTCTACTCAAAGGTAAGAATTATTTTGCTGCTGCTGCAATATCTCCCGACTTTTACTTCAGATTTTTGAGCAGTAGATAGACTACCAACATCAGAGACATCAGCCATAGTTTCTTTATGACATTAGAAAAAGACTGTAAATGTAAGAGGTTTGAATAACTAACTTGTTACTTTAATATCAGTAATATTTAGAGAAAAGAGAAACTTACATTAGCACATATTTTTTTTTTTATGTCAAGAAACATCTCAGAAGTGATTGTAACAATCACATGGGAATAGAGGACTAGAAAGCTTCAGTGCTGGGGCAGTTTCTGTGGCTTGGTTTCTTAATTATAAAATAGGTTGCAGTAGAAAATGAACTTACCATAAAATGGTTATTTTATTTTAGAGAGTAGCATACATACTAATGGAAATTATTTTGTAGGGTCATTCAGTATCTAATTGAAATATCAAGGATTGAGAATAACTTGGAATCAGTATTTTCCTAACATCTAAATGACATAGAATACAATGGCATTATAGTTTCATCAGATTTTTACTATCACATATTATCAAGCTCTTGCCCACTTAAAGCTTACAAAAAAAGTATAAATATTTTAAAAAATCTTGTTTTATTAAAATTGATATTAATCATAATTTTAACACAATCATGTATTATAATTGAAAAACTGATTGTTTTGTATCAAATTTAGACTGAAAATTTGCTTAAATTGAATTGTATTGTTGCTTAAGAACCATTTAAATTTTATATGAGTCATTGTAGCAATTGTTAAAATATTATAATGCTAGACTCAATAAATGATGAAATATCTCAAACTACTAAGTTTTTATCAGTATTTTGAAATGATTCCCATGTTCAGCTATACTTTTCTGAATGATGACATTTTATGATATATAACGTGTTTTATTTTAAAATTCCTAGGTAGAATGATAGTAAAATTAATTTCAAGGAAAACAGAATAAAACTTAGAACAAAGTGAAAGAATAATAGAAGTTAAAGTAGAAAAGTCAATTTTAGGTGACTTTTTCACTGATTATTAGATAAAATTGAAAACATAAAGTCGGATGCAAGGAATTATTTTTTTAAAGTAAGATGTACAGGATATCTGATTCGTACAAAAATTCTAAACTAACAAATGGGCACTAATAATTCTTACTTTCTTTGTCTTTACTTTTATGTTAATAAGTATACAATATACTTAATTAATGATTTGTCTCACTTATGATAGACTATATTTGTATTGTTGGATAGGAGAATGTAACATTTTACTAATCTAGACATTCAAAACTGGATGTTTATAAAAACATTCTAAAATTTAAAATTGGC
Organism: Chionomys nivalis; assembly: GCF_950005125.1. Classification (NCBI taxonomy): domain Eukaryota; kingdom Metazoa; phylum Chordata; class Mammalia; order Rodentia; family Cricetidae; genus Chionomys; species Chionomys nivalis. The sequence goes on along the minus strand of NC_080100.1, from coordinate 56,850,503 downwards.
TGCAACCAGTTTTAAAATTTTTAAATTATATTCATTAAAGCAATTATAACTTTGTATTTTATAAGTATAGTCTTATTTCTGTTCTTACATACAAATTTAATCGATTGTTTTTTCACTGACGTGAGAAGGAAAGGTTAGTATAAAGTATTCATATCTCCTTCGAACCAAATTGGACAATAGTATAGAACTCATCGCAAGGTGAGATAAAATCTTGTGCTCTTTACTCTTATTATCTGAAGCAGATAGACAAGTGGGCATTTCTTAATCATCATAATAAGGCAAAGATGCCAAACAAGTATTCAGACTGAAGTTAATTTTGGAACAAAGATTTAGATTGAGCTCAGGAACTGAAAAGCTTCCTCACTGTTAAGGGAACAGCCAGTTGAGTAAAGAAGAAACCGAGAGAGGAGGTTACAAATTATGTATGAACCAGAAAATTATTTATTTACAGAATATTAATATCCAATATATTTATGACTATATATGTATATATACACATATATATATGTACACACACATATATATATCACATATATATATATTTATATGTATATGTGTGTATATATGACAAGAAAGAAAATTTAAAACTAACCTTGGTTCCAAAAAGAGTTATCAAAAGAAGAAACAAAAATGGTCAAGAAACATATCAAGAAGGGTACATCATCCTTTAGCAACTGCAGAAATGCAAGAAATGCAAGATAAAACAACTTTGAAATTTGATTGCACACCAATCAGAAGGCCTAAGATCGAGAAAATAACTGCCAATAATTGCTGGAGTCAGTTTCTGGAAAAGGGCAACTCTCATTCATCAGGTGCAATGAGATTGCAAGTTGGTGTAGCCATTTTTGAAACCATTACGAAAAGTACTCAAAGAGCTATAAGTGAAACCACTACTTGTTCTAGACATACCACTGTATAATATATGCCAAAGGAGCTGGGCATTCAGCCCCAGAGTTACTTGTTCAATCATGTACATCACTGTTCTATTCACCTTCACAACCGCTAGAAAATGGAAACAACCTACATATCTTTTAAATAATGAAAGAATAAGGAGTCTAGGGAGATGTCCGCAGTTAGTTCCTTGGGCCGCTGAGAAGAGGGTGCCTGAAATGGCCCTATCCTATAGCCATACTGATGAATATCTTGCATATCACAATAGAACCTTCATCTGGCGATGGATGGAGATAGAGACAGAGACCCACATTGGAGCACCAGACTGAGCTCCCAAGGTCCAAATGAGGAGCAGAAGGAGGGAGAACATGAGCAAGGAAGTCAGGACAGCGATGGGTGCACCCATCCAATGAGACAGTGGGCTGATCTCTTGGGAGCTCACCAAGGCCAGATGGACTGGGACTGAAAAAGCATGGTATAAAACCGGACTCTCTGAACATGGCGGAAAATGAGGGCTGATGTGAAGCCAAGGACAATGGCACTGGGTTTTGATCCTACTGCATGTACTGGCTTTGTGGGAGCCTAACCAGTTTGGATGCTCTCCTTCCTAGACCTGAATGGAGGGGGAAGGACCTTCGACTTCCCACAGGGCAGAGAACCCTGATAGCTCTTTAGACTGGAGAGGGAGGGGGAGAGGAATTGGGGGGAAGGGGGAGAGAAGTGGAAGGAGAGGGAGGGAAATGGGAGGCTGGGAGGAGGCGGAAACTTTTTTCAATTAAAAAATATAAAAAGAATAAGGAAATATGGTAAATACACACAATGGAATACTAATCAACTGTAAGTAAAAATGAATCAATGAACTTTCCAGCTAATAGATAGAAATAGAGAATCTTATACTTAATTCATTAACATAAACTCCATCAAAAATCTCATATATCCCCCCTAATCTGTGATCCTTAGTTACTAAAATTCGAATGAAAATGCATAAGTTGAGTAATTGTAATACCTGAAAAATAAAAGGGGAACATGGGTGTGGATCTCAAAATAGATGAGTGGCTCTTCTGTGGGTCACTCGAAGAGGGAATTGGGCAAAATAGGGCAAGGACTTTGTATGGAGGATAGAAGGTGTGTTAAGAGTACATACAAAAGAGCAGGAAATTTCAGAAAAATATTCTTTGTAAGTAGAAGCAAAGATTTAACCATGATAATAGCATGCTGAATGCATCATCATACAAAAAAACGTAATAAACCATAGTGAATGGAATTTAACCCAGGGTTTTGATGGTTCAGAAAAAAAATCAGCCAAGGTAAGAGATAATGCATTAACAGAATTGAGGAAAAGAAAAAAATTTGCATTTTTAAAGTTATATATTCAATATTTGAAACAAAATTATTTTGCCTTTTTTTTTTCTAGAAAGAATCTCCACAGAAGAAAATGTTCTTAGAAATAAGCACAAGCTCTTAGTTTCTAGGATCACTGTGACAGATGAGACAAGATTGCAAAAGCAAGTATGAATGAAAACAGAGCTGTATCACAGCTATGACAATAGACAATACAGACATAAACATATTGAGAAGATACAAGTAAGTCATATAAGATACAAGTAATCATACTGACATATGTTTATTTTGTATGTTTAGTCAAATGCTAAGAGTCTGTGGCCAGTATCACCTTAGGCGGCCTTAGGAATCATGTGAGATGAAATCAGATGAACATAGTGAGCCAGTCCTGCCCTTCACTGTCCTGGGAAAGCTAGCCTTATCTATTGTTGCCCATTACAGCAAGAGAGCTGGCCTCTGTAAAAGAGATGGCCCCATTCCTCGCCATAGGCAATGATGAACCTACCTTGAGAGTATGCATGTAGGAGAGCTGATTACACCACTGCTCCCTAGGTGGGTGGCCGCAGTGGGTTGATCTGACCTGCATGGCTAACACCCAAGCCCACAACTGGGTCTTTGGTTTACCCACTCTAGCATCTACCCCATCTTGGTCCTGCTGGAACTCATGAAGGGACTGGTCCTGTGGAACGATACCCACAAGGTCTCCAAGACGCAGGATTCCCCTGAACAGCCTCAGTTAAGATCCAGTGAAGATGGTGTACGAAAAACCATAGGCCTTGAACCAGATCAATGACTCATTACAATGAACATTCGCCAATCTGATGGGACAAAAGGGTATACTCTCTGACACACTGAAGCCTCCAATGCATCAGAATGAATGAAGAGGTGACAGAGTCAGGAGAGATGGAGAAGCAGAGAGTTTTGCTGTTTCAGGTGTTATTTTTTATCCACCATGGTTTATTGGTTTTTGTTGTTGCTGTTGCTTTTGTTTGCTTGCTTACTTTCTTTTGTGGCAGGAATGCAACAGGGATGAGGGGGGAATATGGCAGGTCAGAAGGCCAACAGAATTGGGGTGCATGGTGTGAATCCCTCAATGATTCAATAAAGAAATTAAAAAATTATAACTATTCCTAACTAGAGTAATTATGTATAAATTTACACAAAAACATAGCAATACATATTCTAAAAATTGACCACCAAGTAAAATACGGAGATTTGGGAAGAAGAGATAAAGGTGAATATACTATTTGTTCATTATTCCCTGAGTGTGTTAGTAGATACAATGTGGACACTATTATTTGGTGTATTAGGAACATTATATAACATTTTACTTAAGAAGATGTCTTAACAATTCACATGGCTTATTTTCTTATTATACTATTTTACATATTTTAAAGTGCTAAGTGCCTAACTATAAATATAGAAATTAAAATACTACCTAGATCAACTATTAACAAGTTTTTAATCTTTGTAATCGACATGACTCAAAAGTTCAGTTCCTTTATAGCATAAGTTGTTTGTAGTAACATGTCCTCTTTGCAACTGTGCTATGATGACAGTCATAAAGCATGCAGGGCTTCGATTCTTGTAAAACAAAAGATGGGCTGGATTTGTTGTGTGGGTTGTCATATATTACCCTTCATTAAAACTAGTAAAGCAAATGTCAAATTTATACATATTTACACACTGACAGTTCTTCCAGAAGACCTGGGTTCAATTCCCAGCTCCCACATCATTACTTAAAACCACCTGTAATTTCATCTCCAGAGGATCTGATGCCCGTAATGGGCCTCCCAGACACCATTCATATACTGCGTACACAGACTTACATACAGGCAAATCTTCTAAATATCTGAAATAAAAATATTAAAAATGTTCTAATTTTCTACGCTAATATTTTATAAGTTGCATCATAAATGAATGAGAATCATTTGCATCTATAATAAGTAACCTCATAGAAATTATCAGAAAACTAGTACTTTTAAAATATTGACAATCGAGAAAGCAGTAAGCTGGATAGTTACTGAAAAGGAAACATACATTTCACTGAATACACACAGATGCCTTTTGAGTTTCAAATTAATTTTATATTTTACAAATTCCAAAAGTACAAACAATTTTTAAAATAAACATTTTAGAATAAAATTTATATTATATTTTGAGAAATAAATAAAATTTAATGAATGTGATCTTTCCATTTAAAAAAATGAGGAGGTAGTTGTTTTTGCACTCCTAATAAGTACATTAAACACAAAGCTATAAAAGAAATCAATTCTGTACACAGTTGACTCCTTGTCTGCACTAATGGAAGACATTATCTTTGTAATCTATAAGTGTTAATGGGACAATGTCACTAATAACATAAAATATCATTCACAACAATGGAAACAACCTTCTAATTTAACATTGCAAATTATTTATGTTTACCATTGAATATAGATTCTTGCTGTTCCGGGAATTCATGCTACTTCACACAAAATGATGATGTGATTTAATTTGTTCCCAGTTCTTCCTCGTCATTAGGTGTATGCTCTCCCCACCCGAGTGTTCATTATTCTTCAGACAGGCAGTCAGTTTTTGACCTTCTAATTTCTGAGCCTGTTTCCTGGAATATTCTTTTAACCTTATATACATCTTACCCTAAAATGTTTTATATAATAAATTCTTCCTTAAGTAAAATTTGTTATTTTTCTTAACTCCATGAATATTTCAACCAGGAACACTATGAAAATTAATTACATTTATTTTACTTCCTCTTGTACTAAGATTTTGAAGTCTATTGTAAACACCTGAGTTTTTGTAATAGTATTTCAGATGCTTCGAACCACATATAGCTAGTTGCTAATGTATTTGTCCCATATAATCAGACAGTATAGTTGCTCTAGAGAATATTTTCCATGAAAATCTGCATTATATGACTTATATAATATACTAAGAGTTTTGAAAACTATCAACTGCAACCCTAGCCTTATCTAATATCTTTACTTAATAGCTTTAAAAAGTCTAAATTTATAAACTGATAGCTCTAAGGTTCAGACATTTGAAACATGTTTTATGCTTCTCAGTGTATGTTTGAGTATTACATGTTATCACAGGATTCCCCTGTGTAGATTGCATGTCCTTGCCTTCTTACTGCCACAGGATACACACCCTGCAAAGGCATTCAAAACCTTCCTTCTGCACATCACCTCAACCACTGCTTTTGTCATTATATCTAGGGGACCAGTTGGACCTTTCTTTGTCTTTTAATAATGATTTTTTTCATTGTTTGAGAATTTCTTGCAATATACTCCCATCTTTCTCCCCAAATCCTCCCCAATCACCCCCACCTCCTTACACATACAATTAATTTTCTTTATCGTTTAAAAATTTAGGGAAAAAAAGCCCATGGAGTCCAACTTGGGTTATCTGACTTTGGAGCATGCGGCCTGCCTCAAGTATGGCTGATAGACCCAGTGAAATTTGAAAAACTGATATTCCTTCTCCTAGAACATGTCAAGTCTGAGTACTTTGTTGGCTACAACTGCTTCCTAATGTTTTACAAAATTTTTCCTGGTATTAAGGAAAAAGTATTGTGTTTATTTCTCTGTGTTATTTATTATTATATAATACCCCTTGTATATGAGATAAACATTTTTCTGTGAAAGGGTTTTTAATTTTTTCTGGAAAATAAGCACTTTCCTGAAATCACCCAAAAGTTCATTTTAAGCTTAGGGAAGGCAAGCATAATGTAATCCTTATTCTAGGCCATGTCTGTCAATCCCATGACAGGAGTTTTGTGGTATCTTAACTAAATAAAAGACTCCATTTTATTTGGATAAGAATTTTAAAGTTTTCCACCATCATTCAAACTCAAAGGATTCCCAATTTCTCTTCAGAAGTTGAACCTGACTAGGGACCAAAGAGCCAGATATTGAATTTCAGTAGTCCAGCCCTTAAAGGAATGTGATGAATTGCCTGCTACATTTCTGTGTCGGGAACCAGCCTTGTCAAAATATTTCTTGCCAGGGTAGAGGAATGGGAATTTAGAAATATAGTAAAGAATATGAAGAAAAGAATGAAAATAATAAAAAAGAGAAACATAGAATAGTATTGAGAGGAAATTCCAGTGAGTACTGAAATTTGTCCACATTTAATTTCCAACTTCCTAAAATACTCCTGACCCCAAAAGGTAGGAGTAAGACAAAAACTATATTACTATGACACAACAAAATGAACATACCAATTGAAGGTCCCAGTCTACATTCTGTTGCTAGAACAAAACAAGTCACACTCACACCCTAGACTAAAACATTCTGTAGGAAATCACTCTCTAGGTGGAACCCAAAGTTAACTCGTTGAAGGAACTGGAACATAGTAGAATTCTTAGACTTTTATTTGAGGTAGGAAAATATCTACTTCTCTGTGCCTGAAGCAGAACTCTAGGGTCTGAATCTAGGTGGGACCTTTGTTTGAGGAAGAAGCACAAAAACCCTGAAGGAACTAGAGATAAGTTCCAACTCTCTGACCTTTGGTCAACAAGAATAGACTCCTATTTTTGGGCCTCCATACTTCTAGGTGCATTTTCTTCTTCTTTCCTTTCGTACACATTCTGTGCATAAGTGTCTTCTTCTTCACCAGTCCCAACCTAATCTCTGAATCCAGTAATACCCAATGCAATCAAGATTGGATTCAGTTTCCTTTCATTGCTGTCAGTAATATTTCATTAAACAAATATCTACAAAGAATATGAAGATTATTTTATGTGTTTTACTCTTTGAGAATTATCAATATATATGCAATGGTGCATATTTAAAAATGGTTACTTAACTTACATTTTCAGGAACTTTGAATTTCTATCAATTGTATATGCTCAGATGCCTAAATATATTATTCATGATACTTCAGGTTAATAAAATAAATATTTAATTGTTTTTACTTTTAAAATTTTCTATTTCAAACTTTCTTTTTGAAAGACCTTGTGAAGATCTTCTCATATGCCTCTAACTAGTAAAGAAAACAATTATCTTTTGTTTATTGAAGTAATTTCTTGATGCTTTTATAAATATTGGAGTTATATCTCACATACTCTTTGTATTTGAGTAGCACTACAAAAATTTATATCAATTATGTAAGTTAGTACGGAATTTTCCTTTCAGAACATGGAATAAAGTCAGTTTTAAATGTTACATTCATTTGCATATTCTCAGATTTCTAGAAAGTAGATTGTATTATGCATGTTCAAATGTACCATTTAAATATAAGCTCTAGTTATTTATGCTTTATGTGAGATATGTCTATGTAGAATACCTTGATTTACAAATGCATTCATTCTATTATAGTTCTACCACATGTGTTCTCTATATACATATATATACATATGCATAGCACAAAATTTGTAGGTATTGTTCCCATTTTCTTTGGGTGATTTTCTTCCTAAAAAATTCCATCACCTCTATTTATTTCAATTCTTAAAGAGCTTTTTTCATTTCAGACTACAATCTAAAGTGAAATTGTAAAGTTCTGGCTCCTTGCCCCTCAGAATAAATCAGCACATTGTGTCTTTTATTCAAAGCATGGTTTGGCATCTGTTCTCTTGAGGTTTATGGTTTCCACAAGCCAAATATACTTACAAAACTAAATAAAGCCTGCGTTCCTGAAAAGTGATATCGAATCCATCCAAATTTCACAGAAAATTCCTAGGAGTCATTTCCATTTAGCATATTTCTTGAGGCCCATTTGAAGCTGAAGATTGAAGTCTTTTGACAATTCACTGAACTTACTGTTTTACATTACAGAGTTTACATTGGAAATATTACTAGGCATGAAATGACACGTGTTCTTTTAGGAATAGAATTTTGTAAAGATATTTTGTACTTGGAGACCATTTTGTTCACACATAGGGTTATGTCACCATTTAAGCAGGATGTACATGTAGGCAGTTGCTTATTTGACAACTTACTTCCCTTAAAATTAGAAATGACATTACTATATGTTTTATTTTTTGTAACTTTCAAGGTACTTGAGATGCCAATAAAGAGATGTGCTCCTTAAATCCTAAGCAATATACTAATTATATTTCACTATCAGCCCTAGAATTCCTGTATTGATTTTAATAAGTTTATATTTTAAAACTTTGCATATGAGCACAATATCTACATCAACTCTGCTCGTCTTTCTGTCTCTACTTCCTCACACATCCCCATTCCCCAAATTCTCCACTCTAATTATTTTTTTCATATATATGTTTTTACACATGTATATATAGTCTATTGAATACATTTAGCTTTGGTCATATGTACATTTGTCTGTGACTGACCAGTGGAGATTGTATAATCTATGTGTTAGTGTGTCTTTCGAAAAGACTAATTTTCCTTGTCTTTGAAGGCATTAACCATCTTTGGATCTTCATTTAGTTGTAGGACGACATGGAATGCCCTCTGTCCTCATTGACATATTAAGTTGTTTTGCTTTTATACTAACCTTATTCGCACTACCACATTTCTGAGAGTTTATGATTGATGCTTTCTTGTCATATATACAACACACTATCTCACAGCAGGTGTCCTAGAATTCATACAATCTTCCCATCCCCGCTTCTGTAATTTTCTGTGGGCTTTGGGAGTAAAGGTTACATTTGAGGTGTATCAGTTGTTGTATGGCACCCAAACTCCTTGCTTTGGACAAGTGTGGATCTCTTTAATAGTCTGTATCTGTTGCAAAAATATCTCCCCATCCCAACAACTATGTCATAAACTATCTAACAAAAACAAGATAGATTATTGTCTGTATCCTGGATGCTTTCTTGAATGTTACAGTATGACTCTATAGTAAATACTCCACACACTTCAGATCCAAGCCTTAAAGGAATCAAGCTACAACTGATATGGACTCCTCCTCCCTGATTACTGGCTCTCATAGTATTGGAAGGTTCTATAGCAGCTGCCAAGGGAGAGGAACAATTAGTAGTCATACATAGTTATAATGCATATGAACCAACAACAATTACTGGACCAAAAAGATAGCCACATTGGTGTAACAGTGACACACTTGGGGTAATCAATAGCTGTTTAATTGAACTAAAACTCAATAGGATAATAATTATGTGTATTCTGTAGAACTGACCAACTACACACAGATGAAGAGATCGTAGAGACCTTCTATTGTCATTTCCCTAAACTGAAATAATATCTCTTTCTATATATTTTAAACCTTATACCTTAAATTTTTCTTTGACAATTCACCAAATTAATTGGTCTTGGCATTCTATAAATCTGTGAAGTCGCTCAATCTTATAGATGTTGGAAAATAATTTATGAAAGAAACAAGGATGGAAGCTAAAGAAAATGCATTGCTGTTTTACCACAACCTGATTCAGGTCCTCAAATGGAGAAGGGTTGTCGGCATGAAGAAATGTGTCTAGCCACCAGATGAGTTTCACACAAGAGGCCAGTCATGAGTAGCTTGAACAATATTTATACTTCAAAAGCAAACATGATTTCCCCACCCTCCAAGATTAACCTCCAGAAAAAGCAAATAAGCTTCTTCTCAACTTTTACATTAAAACAGCGCTTAAAGCAAAAACAATGTTCTACATTTTCTTAGCTTGGCAAATATCAAGCCAGGCATGTCCCGTTCTTACAAAACTAAATGGTGATAAACACATGTACGTGTTTTTAAGCATAATAATATTGTTTAAAACTTACCAAAGCATATTTAAAGAAATAGGGGTGATTTGCAACAAACTGCATGCAGACAGTTAACTTATGATTTTCCAACTGTTTCCCTGTCCTACAAAAGGGTCCTGCATACCTAAGCCTCTCTAAAGCCAAACTTTGATAAACCACTCTTGTTTCATCTAATGTTTTTACCCATAATTAGGAGATGTATTTAATGTCCCCATTCTTATATGTGTCCATTACCTTTTATTGCCTTGGATCCTTTCTACATTGAATCAGAAAATTTCTCATGGGTGACAACTGGTATTTCCAGACAAGAGACCTGAGAAGCATCCCCTTTCAAAGAATGTTGTGGCCAGGTGGTGGTGGTGCATGCCTCTAATCCCAGCACTTGGGAGGCAGAGGCAGGCAAATCTCTGTGAGTTCTAGGCCAGCCTGGTCTACAAGAGCTAGTTTCAGGACAGGCACCAAAACTACAGAGAAACCTTGTCTTGAAAAAAAAAGGAAATAAAAACAACAACAACAAAAAATTTGGGGGAGAAAATTTAGGAGAAAAATCTGGAGTACTATATCTGTACCATTTGTGACTGACAAAGTAAAAATAAAAGCCACCCAAACTATCACCACATTATGAGAGAGAAGAGAGCATGCAGCTTGTGCAGTCCCAGTGGTGCTCTGTGATTGCATGACATCCACTGGTTCTTGCCAAGTAAGAAGTCATCTCCACATGTTTTGCCTGGCAGAGACCTGTTGGACATGCATTCTTATGCTGATCCATAGGCTACATGGCTCTCTCCAAGTTTAAGGCAGAACACAGGAAATATATATATATATATATATATATATATATATATATATATATATAGTCCTTCATGCTGCATAAAAATGGAAACCTGGAATGAGGTGTTACAAAAAAGTCCCAACAAGTTTACCAAATGGATAAGTTAGGAGAAAGAATTCTAAACATTAGAAGTACATATAATTTTATGTGAAATTATAGTTGATACAAAACACAACAGGAATAAATGACAAGATTGTTGAGCATAAACCAAAATTATTAAACTTCTACCCCAATGTCTACTTCCCAATCAATGAATCATAAATCCTGAATCCTGACAAATCATTTCTTAAACAGTTGATATGACTGACTCTCAGGAAGGTCATAAGAGGGGATATAGGGTTCTAGTCTAGTTTAATATGGGCCTCAACCAAGTTGGGCAAAAGGTTTACAACATAGAGGCTATCAGAGATTAGATTGAATGGCTCTGGTATGGAATCCAATGCCATAATGATGACAAATAATTCTTTAAACTGTGCGTATTCCTCCTCTTCATGGAAAATTGATTTTATGGGCATTGGCTCTTCTCCCCGTAGGAGAGGTGGGAACACAAGGGAGACCCCCAAGTTCCCTCAAGTTGGTAAACACTGTAAGAAAATTGGGGTTGGGTTGAGACAGAAAAAGCTTAGGGGGCTTCCACTCCAATGTCTTCCAAATTATTTTCTCTACTTTTTAAACAAAAAGGAACATGTAAATTGGTCTACTTTTACCACGTCTGCCTTAAGAATCTCAATAAATAAGAGTATAAGTGTGAGCTTGTATAAAATTTTGGTGCCATAATATCATCTTCAAACTCCTCTGGGTAAATCCTGACAAAAACAAGTAAATTAGACATCAACCAAAGTATAATAGGATATCAGACACCATGAGATATTTTATAGCACGTCTTGGTATTTCTTTGTGCATATTTACACACACACACATACACACAAAAAAAACATAGTCTCTGATATCCACTATAGCAGTAGTTTGACTTACAGTATACTCAGAAAAATAAATAAAATCAAATAATCATATTATCCTGAAAGAATCATGTTCATTTTCTCTACCTAGACTATACTATTCTTTTTCTACAATGCACAAACTTAATTTACCTATATTGTCCTCCACATCTGCTGTAGCACATGCAAGTGTTATATTGTAAATTATGCAACTTTAATATGTAAAATTAAATATTAAGTCTATAAGTTGCTCCCTTCCCCCTTTAGAGTGTGAAATCTTTGAAAGCAACTTTGTTTCATTACAATTTTATTTGCTTTCATAATCAGAACTTATGGACCATCTACGCACTCATTAAACATTCACTAAATTGTAAATGATTTGGGGAGGTTAAATATCATGTTGGAATGCTAAAATTTATGTGCCATTTTTGCTATTTGAACATATTAAGCACTTAAAATGAATATCTAATTACATAATAAGGTTATAGACTTTTGTCAAAGGTTCTGTTGTTTAAAATGTAACTTTTTTGGTAAATACATTACCACATACCAAGGCAGAAAAAATGATAGTGGTTGATCATTCAAGAAATGTTCTGCTTTCCACTTAAATCAATGTCATAATTTAATGTTTTTTTTTTCACTTCAATAGAAAAAAATCCCTTCTATTATTTTAAACCCAGTCATGCAGTGCAGGATAACCTCTATGGGTTTAAACGCACCTGGCCTTTATAGTAACTTGCAAAACGACAAAGGGGTGAAATTAGGGGGCAGGGCAACTGAGGCGAAAGACAGTAGGAAACTAGAAGAAAGCCAGATCTAGGAGCAATGGAGGAGATACCTCTAGAGAGGCATCACCAAGCTTTTTACAAAACTATGAAGACAGTGAAGACCCAGAAAAATAAAAGAAACAAATAAACAGTATCGATTTACTGCTGTGGATAAGGAAAAGATAAAAAGTTAAATAAGAACATAATTGAAGTTTTCATAAGTTTTAAGTTTGGATATATTGTTTATTTGTATTGTCTTTAGAAGTTTGTGATTCAGTTATTCTTCCACATAAAGAAGAGAAAACAGACTTTGGAGTGGGTAATCAGATAAGTGTGTCAGAAGTAGCAACTAAGCAAGTTTTTGGAGGAGTAAGATTTCTGTGTGTGTGTGTGTGTGAAATTATGGTAATTGAAGGGAAAAATAATTTTAAAATATTGAAAGGAATCTCTCAAGATGAAAATTTTAAAAAGATAAATAAAGTATAAGACTTTTTCTTTGATCACTATTTCAGTTATTTTAATGGTTCCTGATAAGATGACATTATTTTATATCCATCATGACAAACTTCTGTGTGACTTAAGCTGAAATAAATTTGCTTGCTCAATCTTCTCATCTGTATCTGAGCATTCATAACTGATGTGATATATTTCATGTCAGGACCAACTTCTGAATGACTGTCAAAGGGCTATTATGAGAAACCTTGAGGCCTATTATAAGATTCAAATGTGTTTGTGGCCACTAGATATGTGATGCATGCCTTTATTGCTTAGGGTTAAAGTATAATAATTTAAGAACTATTACAAAGTTACCTGAAGCACAGTGTGAATCTGATACAAGATAGACAATATAAGACTTCAATGTGAGTGCATGTTCAGTATTATGATTCTCATTGAAATGGGCAATGTCATTTGAATAGTAATGGAAATGGTACCATTTTCCACCCATATACAAACCTGGATATCTCAGCAGAAAAGAATAGACTTTAACTCCCACCTCACAACATGAAATTGAATTTGAAATATGCTTTATACAGGAATTTGAAGACTGTAAACTCTTTTGAAAGAAATAGAAGGGATATATTAATAAAAATTTTTAGGAAAGTGAGCATCCAAACAGGCTAGGCTCCCACAAATATCACCCTCCTTCCTAGACCTGGATGGAGGGGGGAGGACCTTGGACTTTCCACAGGGCAGGGAACCCTGACTGCTCTTGGGACTGGAGTGGGAGGGGGAGGGGAGTGGAGAGTAGGGGGAGTGGGAGTGGGAGGGGAGTGGAGAGTAGGGGGAGGGAAAAGAAAGGCAGGGAGGAGGCAGAAATTTTTAATTAAAAAAAATCTTGGACAGAGAAAGGCCAGAAGGGCTGGGCATTCCTATATTTCACTTTTCAGAAATATAATTATTTAAAATGAAATAAAAATTTAGGAAAGAAGAAAAAATAAATACTAAATTTGACTTGCATAAAATATTAAAATACTCACAAACTAATAAAATAGAAGTGTTCCTTAGTTGAAGCTTCTATTCCCCAAATATGGCAAATTCATAATTAAGTCAAGCAAGCACAAGTCTCCTGTTGTCAACATGACACACAAATTCATCATTTTTAAGCTATGCACTTTCCTCTCTTATTTGTCTCCATGATATCATAGTATAAAATACAATATAACATTAAAAGTCACATGTCCTTTAAATTTTACAATGTTTTAAAACTCCAAAATCTCATACAATATTCAAACTCTATTAAGTGTGGATATAAAGAAAAATACTCTCTCACAACAAAAAGAAAGACCTGGAGGAGAAGAAAAAAATCACACTTGGACAAAGTCCATCTTTGTGATTCCAAAGCATGCAGGTTAGTCTGTAACATCTGAAATTTACTCATGATCTCCTGGCTTCCAAAGTGCTTAGGCAGCTCTACTTCCTCTGCTCTGCCAACTACACACTTATACATACAGCTGGTCTTAAAGAATCAGACTGGCTCCATTATACATCTGTCACTGTCTTTGGTGGTCACCCTACTGTCTTAGCATCTCCAATAAACTATTTTCTCAGTTGAAATGAACACTTTTACCAATGGCTCCTGGCCTCTCTACAGGCCCTGTGGTCCAGCCACATGGTGCAAAGCCTTGGCTTGTTTTCTTGGCCCCTTCAGTCTTGTAGTATCTATTACCACTAAGGTAACACTGCCAACAGTAACTTTTCCTGATTCTCATAATGACAAATATAAATTGTTTTTCTTGATTTTGTCAGTTGTTTAGGCCTAATACAACCAAAACCTATAGCCATGTGTGACAAGCTTTGCTAAGTTTGGCTACCTATTTGACCATTCTGGAGAACAACATTTCTGTCTGATCCTGAGGAACTATTTCCTGGAAGATTTTACCTCAATAATGCTGATCTTTTATTACTTAATCACATTCAAGTTCCAGCTAACCAACATCAATTTTTCCCAGTAAATCAGAGTTTTGTGGTATAGGAGGTCCTTCTGTATTTGTGTTGCTTTCATTAGTTATTAAAGAAACTGCCTTGGCCTACTTGATAGGGCAGAACTCAGGTAGGTGGGAAAGACAGAACAGAATTCTAGGAAGAAGGGCAGTGTGGCAGAAGCCATTGTTCTCCTGCTGGAGATGGATGCTGGTTAGACTCATGCCAGTAAACCATAGTCAAGTGGCGATACACTTTAATGGACATGGGTTATACTAATATGAAAGAGTTAGCCAATAAGAGGCAAGAGATAAGGGGCCAGGCAGTGTTTAAATGAATACAGTTTCTGTGTGATTATTTTTGGTGTAAGCTAGCAGGATGGCCGGGACCTAAAGCAGGCCCCACCTACTCATACTACAGATTGGTGCACATTTGTACCCACTACTGATGGGAGGAAAGTGGCTGTGACCATCCTGTGATGCAGCACTTCCTGCCTGGAAAGGCAGAGTGATCAGGTTTACAAGGCATGCCCAAGCAGGAAAGCATGGTGGATTTTCTGCTGCCATACAGAGAGATGCTTCCAGGCTGTGCAGTGCTCTGCATGGCAGATTTGGCTATGACTCAAATAAAAAGAGTTTATTGCTGCTGCTCATTCTCAGAGTGAAAGTGCTGAGTGTGGCTCCTACCTGGCAGCCTCAGAGCTAGCAGAAATGGTACGTCCACTATTTTGAAATTGGAGAGAGGTGGAGCCAACATCTAGAGCAGCTGCAGCCAAGCTATTTAGCATTTTAAAGGCTCTTTAAGATACTAGAGAATTAAAGACAATGCACTAGGATAGATTCAAACATAAAAGACCTCTAAATGGGTCATAGTGTTAGATAGACATATGTAGGCTTGTGAGAAAGAAGAAAAAGAGTATAGAAAGTCATAAAATAAAGTTAATGCTTTAAAAAAAAGGTATAAAGTCTTTAAAAAGACAAAGCACAGTAGTCATGGGTTAAAAAATAAAGAAAAATAAGCCACATAAAAATGGAAAATTCACAGATACTCTGGATTATGTGTATTACTGTGTTCTTTTTTTTTTCTCTAAAGAAGCTAAGTACAGAAAGACATTTCATTGTGTGGTCTCCTAAGCTAACCCAGCATGTATATCATAAATGTATCTTGACTTCAGAATTTGAGTCTAAGGATATGATGCTTTGGAAAAGAGGTTTTTCTTTTGTTTTCACAGAGGATGAGACCCTGTGGATTGCTTCTATCCCAATATGGTATGATAGACTATGTCCTCCTAAAAGGCTGTCATAAACACCCTCAAAAACTTACTTTGCTCAACTGCAGACTGAGGTGAACCTAGCACATAGGATATACCATAAAGGACCTAATTAATAGTGCCCCCCATGCGGCACAAAGCAGTTTGGAGAGAAAAAACTATGCCTATATTCCCAAATATTGTTTATAAATGTTTTTTGTACATTTAAAGGGGGATATGATATAGATATAAATAATTTGCATTGGTATAAATTTATTGATATAAATTTAAGGTCAATCTTATTATATGTATTTCTGCTCTTGATTAAGGTATTATGATTGTGTAGCTTATTTAAAAATGTAATGTATATTTAGAAATGTATAGGTTGTTAATGGATAATCATTGGTAATATTCAAGCTTGTAGTCATGTTAGTTAGATTTTCTAGACATATAGAGATATTTTTCAGTTAGTTAGGCATTCTTCATATCTTTCAAAGACTAAAGAATATGGCATTTACATTTTCTAAAATCTTAGGACTTTTCATGACAATGAGACATGTCTGCTACTGGCAGCACCAATCTACTTCAAGAGGAAGATGGGCATTGAAGAGGATCCTTATGGAGTTTGATAGCCATTTGGGCAAAAAACTGCTCTTGCCTGGACTGATGCATGAACCGGACATGAAGAATCCTCAGAGAGATGACTACTAAACTTGCCTAAAGGTGAGATGATCCTTTGGGATTCATGATTCATAAGAGTCTATGAGACATTCTGCAGAATACAGAAGAAAGTGACTGAACTACCTTTAAAATTTCCTGCTTCATGAAAAAGTCTGCTGGATACTATGGGTCTGTAGGCTGAAGATGGATACCCCAACAGTACAGAAAAACTTTGGGTGACTGTCTAGGAAGTGAGTTGTCTCTGTCATTTCTAGAGTTTTGGAAGTTGCTTTCTTCTTGTTTACTTAGGTAATATTATATCCTTCTGGAGTCTTTGATGGAGTTGAAGAACAGATAGTTACAGTTTCCTTAGTTATAATGAAAGATAGGATAGATCTAAATATTGTAACTGTAATTTTTGCTTGATACCTGTTATATATAATTTCACTATGTTAAAGCCTTATTTTTGTTTAAGCAGAATGGGGAAATAGTATAGGAGGTCCTTCTGTATTTGTGTTGCTTTCATTGGTTATTAAAGAAACTGCCTTGGCCTACTTGATACGGCAGAACTCAGGTAGGTGGGGAAGACAGATTAGAATTCTGGGAAGAAGGGCAGTGTGGCAGACACCATGGTTCTACTGCCAGAGACGGATGCTGGTTAGACTCATGCCAGTAAGCCACAGTCTAGTGGCAATACACATTAATGGAGATGGGCTATATTAATATGTAAGAGTTAGCCAATAAGAGCTGGACATAATGGGCCCGGCAGTATTTAAATGAATACAGTTTCTGTGTGATTATTTTGGGTGTAAGCTAGCAGGAGGGCCAGGACCAAAAGCAGGTCCGATCGCTCATACTATATTTTTGTAATAAAATAGTCACATAAATTTTCCTGATAGAATTTTTTGCTTCCTTTTGAATCTTCACATGCCAAGCCTATTTTTTCTGTAGCTGGTCTTTGGACATTTCTATCTTCCAAGACTTTATAAAAGCTCATTCATTAAGTGCCGAGTACTCAAAGGTCTTTCCTCGGGTCAAATCTCTGAAAGCTTACTGAATCCTCCCTCAAAGCAACAGGATCAGGTTCCTCAGCACAGTATTTCATTTTTGTCATTTCTGTTGCTCAGGAAAAAACAAAAGCTAAAGCATCATGAAGAGCAAAGGATTTATTGTAATTGTTCAAGCTATATTCCATCATCAAGTGAAGCCAGAGCAAGAGCTAAAAGGAGCAACTTATAGGCAGGCACTGAAGAAAAGGCAATGGAAAAAAGCTGCTTACTAGATTGTTTTTCAACTCAGTTTGTTTTCTTATGAAAGTGGCATTCTTGAACATTCCACTACCCGCAGGAGCCTAGCCTACCCGCATCTATCATTAATAAAGGAAGTTCTGGAAAAAGTTGGCCAGAAGAAAGTATTTATTCAATTGAGGTTTCCACTTCTTAAATACTTTCCCACCAATGTTAGCCATCACAGTGGGTGGATTTCACTGTAACTATAAACACACACATATAACTAAGAACAGTGCTTGCTTACAGACTTATTATTCATCCATGAGAGATAAAAATGTTTGACAAAAATATTCATTGCTGCTAATGACTTTAAAAGGAAAAAAAATAAGTTTCTTAAGTATTATGTAACACTAAAACTATCTACCAACTTATAATTTCATTATAGAATTGTAAACAAAGTAAGAAACAACTGATTTTGTTGTGTGTGTGTGTTTGTGTGACATACTATATAAAGACCATGCTGCGAAAATGAAAGATACACAGAAAGCATATATGAAATGTTACTCTGTTTAAGGTTATGATAGACCTAAATGTAATTTAGACCATTAGCAACACAAGGCAGTAGTTATTGGGATGCTAAGGGAATGACTGACAAAAGCACTTTCTCTGAGAGTATAAATGGTTTTAACCTTGAGGGAAAACTAAGGCATAAACCTTGAGAGTATTCCAAACACACAGCGCAAATAACAAGGTTGAAGAAATTTTACTTCTAGTCCCATGGTGGCCTGCTCTTTTCTGTAGATAAAACTGAGAAGGCTAGGATCTTGGGAAGAGGAGAAATTGAGGAGAGTTGAAAGAGCGAGGGGAACTTGTGGTTGGATGTAATATATGAGAGAAGAATCTATTTTCAATAACAATTTTTAAAATAGAGCTTTAGTGTATCTAATCTTGCTGTGAAAATCATAACATTTCCTATGGGTCATATTAAATATTCTAGGAGAAAATAGTAGATTTCCATATGTAGACATATTTTGGAAAAAAAGACTATGCTTCTGGATATAACTATAATTTTACGTACGGAACTCTATATTAGTTCCTTTCCTATTTATTGCTACAATAATTCACTGTGGCCAAGGCTTGTAAAAGAATGTATTTAATTGGGATTATGGCTCCAGAGGCTTAGCATCTATAATAGTGAATGAAGGTAAATTGGCAGGTACAGATAAGAGTTCTCATCTTCATCTGTTAAGAAGGAGGTATGGCCCAAGTCTATAAGACCTTAAATCTTCCTCAATGCACAGCTCTACCAACAAAGCCGCACCTCCTCATCTTTCTTAAACAGTTCTGTCATCTGGAGGCCAAGTAGCAAACATATGAACAGGTGGGGACCATTCTCATTTAAACCAACCCAAACTCTTTTTAAAATTGTGTTAAATAGACAATGATCATTTTATTTTAAACTGTGATACGATTGTAATGTAAAATTATAAACTAAAATATGTAGCAGTGACATCAATTAATGTAATGAGCAGAAATTAGTGAAAAGCAAAAAAAAAAAAAAAAAAACAAAAAAAACACTTAATTTCTTACTTACTTTATCCTTGTATGGAAACACTGACCCTCATAGTGGATTACAATTGTTTTATGTAACTTATTTGGCACATTAAGGAATTTGAATTTTTTTCTGTTACTTTGAAATTCTCTCATTTTTATGATGTGAATACATACATTTTACTCTTAAATGAATTTTGTTGAATTTAGAATGAGTAATTTATAATTCCTTTAACTCAAATAAAAATCAAGAAATATTTTCTACTAGTGAAGCCAAAGAATATAAAATCATTTTAAACAATATTTTTTTTTCGAGACAGGGTTTCTCTGCAGCTTTAGAGCCTGTCCTGGAACTAGCTCTTGTAAACCAGGCTGGCCTCAAACTCACAGAGATCTGCTTACCTCTGCCTCCTGAGTGCTGGGATTAAAGACGTGAGCCACCAATGCCCGCTTAAACAATAATTTACGAAACATTTTTGTTTGAAATATTTAGCAATAATAAATTTGTAAAATAACATTTTAAATGCCCTCATCTTTTAAAGATACACATTGAAACACAGGCTTAATATCTAGAATAATACAAAACTTCTTTGTGCTTTGTCTTTGTTTAGTTGATTTGCTTTTACATGGTTTTACGTTAGTTGACTTTAAAGAAAATGTCCTTTGCCATGTTGGTAAAAATTTTCTTTTAGACAAGAAAATAAACTTATTTTCAAGTAGCCTTTTTTTTCATTTGGAAGGAAAGGATCTAAGGAAAGAGCTCCTGTAGCCCAGAAACGTAACACAAATACGGGTGATTATACTCTGGGATCACAGACACAGATTATGGGATGGAGAACATTTGAGTAAAACTTCAGTTGGGAGAGGCATTGTAAAAATGTTTTATTTTTCTGGAGATTAATTTACGGGCTTCTGACATGTGGTACATATGCAGACACATGAACACACATTGTACTTGATATAATGGTGGATATTTATAGGGAAAGCCTTGAAGATTTATGCTATTTTCTCTTGCTGATGACTGAATTCACAACTTTATTCACTATTCATGCTTGTCTGAATATTACTCAATTACTCAACTTGTTTGACTTCATCTGTCTCAGGCCCTCCCCATCTTAACTTCAATTCAAGCCATAAAAAGTTCATTTTTAAAGCTGCCCAGAAAATACTACATCAAAGCAGTTAATAGGTGTCTCAAACAGAAAACATGCATATCCTCATTTGTCTCTCACTTCATTTGTGTCCACCTATACCTTGCTAGAAAAATTTCTTTCTAGCTTTGCATGGTATAATTTGACTGTGATGCTCTCTGGCATTTTACTATTAAGGCATTTCTTTGGTTAAAGGAAAAGATTTGCAAAACCAGTCCAAAAACTTTATTATCAAGGCAGAGCATCAATGTGTTTCTTGAACATTCATCACGCACGGAAAGTGTGAGAGCTGGAGGAGAATGAATCATCCTAGATTACCTATCCAGGACTTGAGAGGCTACCACAGAAGCAGCAGCCATGATTAACTTGCCAAAGTTGCAGGGAAATTTACAGAGGCTGTTCTGTGGAGAAATAGAAACCCCATTTGCAAGATCCTTACCTGGGAAAGGTGTCTTAAATCAGAGCAAGCTTAGATGTGAAAATTCTGTCAGGGCTCCCCAAGGGTCTAGCAGTCCTGATAGGCCTCACCACAGTCTGGCTTTTCATTGAATGACCTGACTTGGCATTTGCGTTTAGATTACTTTAGTGGGAATACAGTTTTAACATTATAGATATTCATACGGGAATTTTCAATATTCTGGGGAAGATAGTAAGGTGGGTGTCTTAATTTATGAAAAAAAAAGAACTATGATCTTAGCTGTTTATGTATTCTATCTAGACATTAGTTTCTGCAATAATTACTGAGAGATTCTTCTCTCTGCACAGTTTAGCCAGTGCTTAGTAGGATGTACAGGTCAAGGCAGTGGAATTCTAAACCAGTAAATATGGCAGACTTATATCCTTCAGGAAATTTGAACATAACCTTACTGTACCAACTAGGGAAAAATTTGAAGCTACTTGCTTCTTATTAAGAAAAAAGTGCAATTATTGTTAGAATATAAGCATTAAAATCATCTAAGGCACAGCCTTTAACCATCTGTAACTCACAGATGAGCACCTTCGCTTAATATTTTCATTTGGAGAGAAAGAAACTGAACTAAGGAACTTAATCTTTCCAAAACAACAACAACCAAAAAAAAAAAAAAAAAACTTTGGGTCTGTTTATGTAATAAATCCACAACAGGAAATATTTCTTTATTTATGAACATGATTTTTCCTACTGCAGCATCCCAGGAGAGTATAATTTACAGACAGACCATTTAAAGGAAGGATACAGTATGAGAAACTGTAGCAAAAGGAATTCATCCTCTCTGGCCCTTCTGCCTTCTGTCCTGTGAATCACAGCTTGCTTTATATCTGAGTGTGTAGGAGCAAGCAACTCCCCCAGAAGGAGCTAGAATTGAATCTGGAGTACTTTAATCTGAAACTTTTTGGTCCATAGTCTGTGAGAAGCACACTTCTGGTTTTTATTAGTTCTTAACCCCAGATATTCTCCTGTAGTTATATAAACTACACAACCACACATTTGTTGTTGTGGTGTTTTGTTTTGTTTATTTGATTTCATGATGCTTCTGTTTTCTGTTACATTGTCTTTCACCCTTTTCTTTGATTCAACATAAAGTTTTCTGTTAGAAATAATATAGCATATTTATTTGAACACTCAAATTTTCAGTTCTTTGTTTTCTCCAATTTTGTTTAAGAATTTTAACTATTGTTAAGAAATATAATTTTGTTAATAAACAGGACACTATTAAAACACTTTTCTTTTTACTTCAGTGAATCTGTTTTATGATATTATTTAACTTATAAAATTTAACAAATTAAAATGAGTGTCAGTTGGTTCAGATTAGTGCTCAAATAATTCGTGCTTTTCTGTATCATTAAAGCATTCCTCTTCCTGTATATTTTTAAAACTTCAGAAGTGTTCTTAATATTCAGAAAACATACCTATATTGAATTAAGAAAATTTTGTTTAGCCCTTCATTGAGTCTATAGCACTAACAAATTTTCCCCAAGAAGAATTCAGAAACTAAGCATTATAGTGTAACAGATTTCCAAGGAAATGTTCAACTACATATAAAGTGCTGAGTGTAAGACTGATTTAATTTCTCTAAATTATATTAATTTAATATTATCTTTATTTCTACATATGAAACTGACATATTACTATGTGGATATAAAAATTCACATACACGTGTATGTATATATGTATGTGTATATATAAATATATATGGGATATATATATATATATCACAGTGAAACAAGGAACATAAGATGATCTGTTTTAAAATACTAATTTTGAAAATCAGCTTGTTCATGACAAAAACCAAACTCTAGGTTTGGCTATATAGTCAACATTACTGATAAGCAGCAATGAGAACATGGGCTTACTGTCCAATGCTGAAATAATAATTGTTTAAACATAGACTTCCAAGTTTTAACCTCATAAACAATTTTGTAAATTAAAATATATAATTCTCTTGCAAGGAAAATAGAAAAGATACAGGAAATCTAAGAACAGTTAATACAGTTTGCTCAGACTTCTTTGCAATCATTTTATGAAATTTCAAATGTGAACAAAATGTGCATTATTCCCTTGGACTTCCCTTATAACATTCAAATCCTCTGGAGTTTGGGTATAGCAGGGGCTCTTTACTGACGTCGATATAAGTGACTGAGCAAACATCTCTATAGTTCTTCTCTTACCCACTCAAAGTTCATAATGCATTGGAATAATATAAAATTTCCATTTGGTAGATTGCACATTTAATTATTAATATATTATTTGAATGCACATTATGTGAGACATGAAATTTAAGATGTATTATAAATAAAGATAAGCATTTACTATAACAACGATTTTTAACCATGATGTGTATTTAAGAAGAGAAATTGGAGGTCTTTGGAAAAGTAAACATGGAACAACTATTGCAAAATATCAAAAATTTTTAGATAAAGGTTATAGGTTTATGTTAAAGAAAATAAATAATGAGCATAAACAAATGGAAAAATGAACATACTCAAACATGCAAATTCTTCATAGATGAGACAAATATTTTATAATTTAATATTTCACTTGTTAAAACATTACCAAATAGTCCTAAGTATTAAGTAAGTCCTATGTGCTTTTGTGGGTAAAGTATAAGGAAACTTCATATCTGTTTTCATTGTTTATTTGACCAAGAAATTTCATAGTTGAGTTGTGATACATTTTTAATCCATATTTATTTCATGCTAAGGGACCTAATGTTATGCCTTGTTTCTATGTTACTTTTTAGCTAAGATATGCAGTTTTCTACTTTTTTATATGTTAGAGTTTGTTTTAGAACAAACTGAACATTTCAACAAAGAACATTAGTTACTAATTTTTTTCTCGTTTGTGTGTGTGTGTGTGTGTGTGTGTGTGTGTGTGTATTTCTTTAGCGGGTGTGTGCATTCAGGTACATGTGGCAGCCAGAAGTTAATGTTGTGTGTCTTCTTCAATCACTTCTCTACATTTTTCCTTATACCTACTAAGTTGATAGTTTTAATCA
This sequence comes from Chionomys nivalis, assembly GCF_950005125.1. Taxonomy (NCBI): domain Eukaryota; kingdom Metazoa; phylum Chordata; class Mammalia; order Rodentia; family Cricetidae; genus Chionomys; species Chionomys nivalis. The sequence continues at coordinate 56,826,333 of NC_080100.1, read as the reverse complement.
CTGTCCAATTGCTGTGGGACCTGGAAAGATTTGTCACTTGTATTGGTTTAATAAAATGCTGATTGGACAGTAGCCAGAAAGGAAGTATAGGTAGGGTGAACAGAACAGGAAAATTCTGGGAAGAGGAAAGGCTCAGTCTGCAGTTGTGTAGGAAGGGAGGGACCCATTTGTTTGTCCCAGCCACCCGGCTATCTTATACCTAAAATAACCACACAGAAACTGTATTCATTTAAACACTTCTTGGTCCATTATCTCTTACTTCTTATTGGCTAACTCTTACATCTTGATTTAGCTCATTTCTATTAATCTATGTATTGCCAAGTGGCTGATTACCGGCAAGATTCTAACGAGGCAGAGCATCCATGGCTTCTCCTGACTCTGCTTTCTTCCTCCCAGCATTCAGTTCTGTTTTCTCCACCTACCTAAATTCCTCCCTATCAATTAGGCCAAGGCAGTTTCTTTATTCATTAACCAATGAAAGCAACACACAAACAGAAGGAACTTCTATACCACAGTTTTTACCCAGACACAGAGGAAGCAAGATGAGAATGCCTCACTGATAAAAGATACCAAGCCATGTGGCTAACATAGACAAGAATTAATTTAAGATGTAAGAGTTAATAAGGAGCCTGAACTAAAAGGCCAATCAGTTTATAATTAATGTAGACCTCTGTGTGTTTCTTTAGGACTGTACAGCTCTGGGACCAGGCAGAACAGAAACCTATGTTAACAGTATTTTTAGTACATGAGTATAACGTTAGTGATCAAGTCTGTTCTTGAAGAAATTCCAGACATGCCTTGTTTATCATGCTTTACTTTTATGCATTTTTGAATATTAGTATTTTTACAAATGAAGGCTGTGGCAGATTGAGTTCACTATATCCTCTGATACCATGTTTTTCCTAACAGTTTGTGATTGCTATATATCTATGTCACATTTTTAAATAAAAAGTTAATTTTTTAGTATCATATTTTACATTAGTAACTTTTCATGTTTTTCTGACAGAGTCAAACTAAGAAGGAAAGTCAGTTTTGACTAACATTTTGAGAGTAATGTACTTCATAGTGGGGAAGGTGTGATTGGCATTAGGAGTAATGATTTTAAGTTGTGTTCCTCCAAGATAGTTCTCAAGGACTGAGTAAGGATATGTTAAGATATTTAAAAGTGGTAGATGATTATGTCATTGGGTATATTACCCTAAGAACAGCTTACTGCAGTTATTATAGGAGTTTATGTAGCAGTAATTGCAAAAAGTGGTAGACTGAATACGGAATCTTCTGCTTTCATGATTTGCCGTAGTCTATCTTTTTATGTAGCCAGGCCTGTTCCTTCTTCATTACCGTGCACTTTTATTGTTGTGCCCAAGTCGAGACCCCCAGAGAGACCACCAGAATCTAGTCAAGTCCAGAATGCAAAGGCAAGGTTTAATTCTTTTGCCAGCTAGCTGGGAGTTCCCAACTACTTGAGAAGGAGCACAGAAGGGAGAGCTCCCATTCCTCAATCTGGGTTGATATTATATAGGCAAAAACTGCAAGTCAGGTTTACTTAGGGTCAAGGGGTTGGTTTTACTCAGTACAGGGTATGGACTACTTCTGCAGTACAGGGTAGAGACTACTCCTGTAGTACATCTGTAGTACTTCTGTTCATGCCTCCTGCCCTTCCCCCCAAGTAGTTATTTCTGTTCTTTTCTAGACCACAAAGCTGGGTGTTGACAGGGGGCTAGCCGCTAGGGACAGTTGGTTTGCACTTTTGAAAAGGTTCCTGTTTCCAGCTAACTTTTGATACTGCAAAGAGCTCAAAGCCAGTGTCTTAATCAGTTCTTGACCAAGCAAAGATTTTAAAAATTTTTTTATCTCCTTACATTATTACCATCAGAATTGTTTTTAAGGACAAAAGGTGGAAACCACTAAGTTTTGGCCTTTTAAACCTTGAAACAGTTAGGTAAACAAGCCACTGTCCTTTATGATGTTTACAAACTCAGATATCTTATAGCTATATCAGAAATGATCTAGAATACGAATACAAAAAAAAATAAATTTGCACTTGGGTTTGTGTGTGTATGTGTGTGTAAGAGAGAAAAAGAGAGAGAGTATGCACATATATGAGTGTTAATGTGTGGGCCCATCTGTGTGGAGGCAAGAAGTCAACATTAGATATCTTCTTCAAACACTTCACCTTATATTTTGGGAAATAATCTCTCTTTGAACATAAAACCCCCTGATTTGGTTACACTGGTTGGCCAGCAAGCTCCATGGATGCTCCTGTTTAGTTCCCTTTTACTGTAATTAGGATGCATGCTACCATGCCACAGAGACAACATCACATAACTGAGTAATAAAAAAATAGAAACCAAGGTAAAGCTAGCTTATAAATGCAATCCCATTGGCTAGTTTTCATATGTCAGCTGTGACCTCTGCAATGTGCAATAAATATTGTATCTTAGTTAAAGTTTATTGCTGTGAAGAAACACCAGGATGATGGCAACTCTTAGAAAGGAAAATGTTTAACTGGGTTGGCTTACAGCTGAGAGATTGAGACCATAACTGTCATGGTGGGATACATGGCAGCATGCCGGCAGAAATGGTGCTAAGAGGTGTCTGAGGGTTCTGCATCTGTATTCACAGGCACCAGAAAGAGAGCATGGCACACTGGCCAAGTTTGAGTTTCTAAGACCTAAAAGCCCACCCACCACAGTGACACACACCCTCCAACAAAGCAACACTTCCTTCAACAAGGCCAGTTCCTATGGAGCCCATTTTTATTCAAATCACCACATACCACTTCCTGTCTCCCAAAGGCTTATTGTCGTATCATAATGCAAAATTTATTTAATCCAATTTTGAAAATCCCCATAGTCTTTAACAGTCACAATCATGTTTTAAAATCCCAAACTAACGTATCTTCTGAGTCTCCTAGCAATTTCTTAATTGTAACTCCTGTAAAATCAAAATGAAAAAGTAGATCACATACCTCCAGCATGCAATGGCACAGAATAGATACTACTGCTCCAAAAGGCAGGAAAGTGAGCATTCTAACAACTCCAAGGTGGTCAAGGATCTTCAGTGCTTCATACAATGGTCTCTCTAGGTCTCTATTCAGTGACACCCTGATACACATCTGGCCTTGGTGGCTTTCCTTAGTTGCAAAGGAATTTTCAGTACTTCTTTCATGTATCCTTGACTCTAAAGCCAGAACCACTTGGCAGAAACAAACGTTGCTAAGTTTTATGGCTTGCTGGTGTTGAATTCAGGATTATGCTGGCCTGCCCTGTCATCTGACGGGATGTACCTTAGCTGTACCCTGGCTAACCCAGGGTCCTGCTTTGTAGGCAGGTACAAAGGTCCCTTAAAGACACTAGTTCTGCCTACTCAGGTTTCTCTTTCTCAGTTCTTCTGGAGAGGTAGGTCTGTGCTTCTCTCCCTCTATCCTCCTTTCTCTCTGTCCCTCCTCTCTGTCTCTCTCTTTTTCTCACTTTCTCTGTCCCTGTGTCTCTTTCTTCCTTCCCTCTCCCCTACCCTCTTCTTCTTTCAATAAACTCCACACCCAAACTATGTCTGTATGGCATATTTTGTCACCCACCACAGTATGGGCCCAACACTTTATGGGATGCCACAAAGATCTCGCTCGCGCCTTATCATAGCAGCTGGGGCCAGAACACACATTTTTTTTTCTTTTTTATCAGATATCTGTGTTTGATGGTTTCCTTCCTTGCCTAAGATTGGCTGTCCTGGATTTCACTCTGTGGACCAGGTTGTTCTTGAATTCACAGATCCATTAGCCTCTGCCTTCTGATTGATGGGATTAAAGGTGTGCACTACCACGCTGGGCTCTAAGCTTTTCTTTAATTCCTTTTACTTTTCTTTAATTCCCTTTCACTTTTCTCTAACTTATTTTCATAAGCTGAAAGCTTACCTGGGTGGTGTCTTGTTCTTAGGTCTTCTTTATTCCACGTAGCATAATGTTTTTTTATTATTATTATTATATCTGTTTACAATACTTTGTGCTCCTTTTCTCCCTAAATGTTACACTTTGTAATTTTCCTCCCTTGGGTTATAGACCATTATAAGCATGAACATTAAACAAAGTATCTTCAACTTAAACTAAGGCAATTTTTTTTCTTTCTTTCTCTTTTTTTTTTCCTTTGGATAAGGGAAGAACCATCCATATTCTACACCAAAATATCACAAGAATAGTCTCTAGGCCTCATACTAACATTCTTCTCTTCTGAAAGTTCTCAAGCCAGGGCCTCACATTTCAAATCATCTTCAGCACCGCACCACTGTCTTTCATGTTCCTACAAGGAAGGTCCATTATGTCCCATGTAAAGTATTTAATTCCTTTTTTAATCCAAAATTTCACCATCCACATTCTTCCACCCAAAACATGGTCAGTCCTACCACTGCAAAACCCCTTCCCTGGTACCAGCTTCTGTCTTAGGGTTTCATTGCTGTGAAGAGATATCATGAACTCAGCAACTCTTATAAAGGTAAACATTTAATAGGGGCTGGCTTACATTTCAGGCATTTTGTCCATTATCTTCACAGAAGGAAGCATGGCAGCATGCAGGGAGACATGGTGCTAGAGAGGTAGCTAAGAGTTCTACATCTCAATCTGCAGGCAGCAGAAAGTGACAGTGAGGCACTGGCTAAACTTGAACTTCTGAAACCTAAAGGCTGACCCACTAATGACATACCTCCTCCAACAAGACCAAACCTCTTGAGAGTACCACTCCCTTTTAGTCTAAAGGGACAAGTTTTATTCAAATCATCACACACTGCCATGGCAAGGCACAAATGCCTGTATAATAATGGCATGAACATCAAGGGAGTAAACAATCATATCTTGCTTGGATTTAAAGCCAGCTCCAGAGGATGAAACCTATACATACCTCGAAGCATTGTCAGGTTAACAATAATACATCCCTAGTCAGTTATATCAGTCCTAAGGGAGAAACACTCTTATCCTGGTTGAAAAAAAAAAAAAAGAAAAAGAAAAAAAAACTTCTAAACCAATTCCTAATAACTAATGACTTATCTTTATCATAATGTATCAATGCATCTCTCACCCCTCATATAAGAAGCATCTCTTTACAGTGGATAGCAGTGGATAATGTTTAACACAGTGACCCAAAAATTATCAGGAACTCAAACAACAAGAGACTATAAAGTGTTCTGCCCAAAAATCACATTCCTTCTCCCCAAAGACTCAGAGATCATTGCAGAAGATGGGTAAAGTATAGGCACATGAAGCAGTATATTCTGGACACAGCGTGGCAACTGCACGTGCACACTCAAAGTGATTGGGACAGCATGCATAAGTCTTTGAAATCCCAAGACAAACCAAATCCCAACACAAAAAGAGGAGTCAAGCAATCAATCTCTTCCCAGGAAATAGAGCTATTGGGAATTGTATAGCTACTGGAGATGGAGAGAAAGATTTTTGTAAGAGTGTAATCCTAGTCCTGGGTTTCTTGATCATGCTTTAGTAGATAACCATATAGTCAATAGCATTTGAACACAGAAAATTGGTCTTGAAGGATAAAAAAAAAAAAAGACATAGCACAATAGTCCAGGAAAAGGTGGATGAATTGGAAAACATCTTTTTTCCTTTAAGGGACATAAATGTAGACAAAGTACTAGTAGGGAGGAGAGGAGAATAAGAGTGGGAGAGAGATATGTGAATAAGGGAGTTCCAACTATTAAAAGCACTTTGTATCATTATGTATTCAGAGAATTATCAAAGAAAACATTCAATAAAAGCTATTTGTAAAAAGTATTGAACATGGTCATGAGTTTCTTTCGGACACCAAACAATGTTCTACTAATCAGTAGTTTATCCAAGATATATTTTACTTCTCTTTCCTTTTCTCTTTCTAAGAAAAAAACAGATTTAAAGGTTTAGCTTCTCTCAAAGTCAAGAGTAATCAAACAAAGGCTAGGAAGCAGCAGCAATGACAACAAACCCACTCCCAATGATCATTACCCTGATCGGACTGCAATCATCAGCACTGGGAACAAATCATCCACTAGCAAAAGGACTATTACCTGCTGGAGACTCAAGGGTTGGGTGCATTTTAAACAACAAATTATTTTAACTAAATTATATACTATATAGTTTTAAATGATACAATCCTTCTAAATATTTAGTGAGTAAGTGCATAATGGACATAAATTGTAATGCACTAGGAAACAGATTAAGTTATATGGCTCATTAGATTGTAGTATCTACTTTATTAAGCAGTCTTGATCAGGATCTATTTAAACACTAAGAAATGTAGGAGGAGGAGGGCACGCTTGTTTGTTCCGGCCACCAAGAATAGAAATAACCATATAGAAATTGTATTAATTAATTGCTTGGCCCATTAGCTCTAGCTTCTTATCGACTAACTCTTACATTAATTTAACCCATTTCTATTAATCTGTATAGCGCCTAGTGGCAGTGGCTTAACGGTGAAGATTCAGCATGTCTTACTCTGGCGGTGGCCCCATGGCGGCAGCCCCATGGCGGCTCTCTGGCTCTGCTCTTTCTTCTCCCAGCCTTTAGTCCATCTTCCCCACCTAAGTTCTGCCCAATCAACAGGTCAAGGCAGTTTCTTCATTAATGGTATTCATTAATGACAGCAAAAGGGAATCCCACACTAAAGATATGCTTTAACCTGAAATCCTTTTTTCAGAATTTCTATGACTAATAAAAATCCAGAGAAATGTGATAATGATTTATAACCTGTCTTTCCCCCTCGATTACACTATTAAATTTGTAACAATGAAAGTTTCTCTTTCAATAATTTTGAACTTAAATATTATATAAGGACTCTAATTTTACTCTACAGTTACTAACTTCCCTTAATCAATGCACATTAATTGTGAGATGAAGCTATTTTATAATCAGTGAGCCATTACATATTCTACCTTGCAGTTTGTATTCGAAAAATTGGGTTTATTTTCGAGGAGTCTCATTTAATACAACTTTAAAAAACAAACAAACAAACAATACAAATGTTTTATTTAATAGTCGCAGGTCATCATGGGCCAAGTGGTGCATACTCAGGACACAGCAGGAAGGTCAGTCAGTGCAACCTCTGAGTCTCTCTTTCTGACTCCAATAGGGTGAGCACACCTCCTTCTTGAATGGGACCTTTGATGTTTCGTATGATGGAGCGTCTGGTGTCATCTATAAATTCCACACGCACCTGCGTGCACTGTCCCTGCCAACCGGTCCTGCCCAGCACTTTGGTTACCCTAGCAAGCTTGATGAGCTGCACGGGACTCGTGTCCATGATGACGGCGATCAGGCGGAGAGGGGACAACTTTTGATAGTAACAAAAGAAGCTTGTAGAATAAATTCAACTTTTTTTTTTTTTTTACTGATTTCCTTCTTTCTCTGCCATTTCAACAAATGTTCATTGAAGGCTTAATTATGCATCAGTTTTACATATTACATTTTAATGTTTCAGTGTAAAATTTCCCATTTTCTGATTTGTTTATTTTGATTTTTAATTTATTTACTTTCTTTTAAGCTTTCTTTGTTTTTGATAATATTAAGTTTGAAACACATGGATATAATTTTTAAGATATATACCATAAATGTGATAAATAACACAAACCATGTAGTTCTGAATTCTTAAAATCTCTACTTTTCACCAACATCACTCTTTCTTTCTTACAACTTTCTATAGCTTAGATACTCAGAGAATAAACAGTCATTGGTTCCTTCTTGCTTTTATGCTAATGTGATGAATATAATACAATGAAATAGGTGATCATTGTTAAAACAGTTCTATTCATACACTCTATGAGCTAAAATAATACAAAAGAATCTAGAAAATTTGCATATGCATGAATAATCAGATTCATCAAAATATCTGGTGCCTGATCTCATGGTGAAATCCAAATTCAGATGTGTCCTAGTCATGCACCTTGGTAAAATGCAATCGCTCACCAACTGACAATATAATTTCATAATTAAACTCTTAAAGACATTAATTTCTCTCAAACAACCTGGCAATTACAGTTTGATTAACCAGTTACTTGAAAGCGCTCAGTGTCCTAGCACTCTGCCTATTCACATCTCTCTTTCCTGGTTTCCCCTTGGTTGCTGCATTCAATCTGGTACATTCTGTTACCTTACATTGGTCGGGAGTGGGAAGATGTAACATTTGCAAACTCCCCAAGGAAACAACAGCTGTCATTCATAGAAATATCCTGAGTATCTCAAATTAAGAGCTCTTTTCTGTTAATCATGAAGAAATTAATCATTGCAAAGATTTCTTCTTTAACTGAGAAAGTTCCATTTCAGCAGTTTTATTTATATAAACTTCTGGATTGTCATTATACATCAGAATTTTCTTAAAATGATTCCAGAATGTTATATACCCCTTTTCTTATTTTTTTTTAACTTCTCTGCATCTGAGTGGATATTCCAAAGCAGAGCAGTGCACTCTAATAACTGATGCATGTTGCTCTGATTCTTTATACAACTAAACCAAAAGACACATTTCACTAAATTTTTCTTTCAAATTCTACTCAGTGTTAGAATAAATACTAATATATGGACTCGATTAAATGAAACACTTACCACTTGACCATTGCATGATAATTATGGTCTATAATCATATGATAATCAATTAAATTTGACAATTTTATTTTGTAATGTGGATTTGTAGAAGTACTGAGTTTTGTTTTAAGAAGGTAATCTGATGGAGATTTGAAAATCTACAGATTTGAAAAGACTACAGAACATCTCAATTGCTACTGTACTCTGTATATTTCAAAAAGGGTAAATGATCTTTCTAATCACCCCAAACTAAACTTCTAACCTCTGCAGTCTTGTCTGAGGTCCATATTCTCTTTGTACACACTGGTGCTTTATGAGAGATTCTGTTTTCATAACCACACCTCTGATATTTTTTCTTTTTGTAAAGAAAAAATTCTCTGCCAAAAATAATTAAATTCTTTTGTTAAATAAACCATTCCTATTGCTATGACCACAGAACTATAACATGCACTTCTTTTTTTATATAATTTTTTTTTACATAATAGAAAGTATAATGTTCTCCCAGTCACAGAGCTAAGCTTAAAATCTAGACTTGTGGATCTAGACTTCAGTTCATTGGTCTTTTAAATTTTATTATGTTTTCTTTTGTACTGTTATCTACTTTATATAATTCAATATCTGTCAGAAAACCACAGGTAATTATAATTACTGTACTTCTTTAGTTTTTATCAATAGTTGCAACCATCTATACAAAAGTTTTTAGTAAGGTTGGTCAATAATGACTCTATGCTTATTTTGCTAAACATTTGGGGAGAATTTTTTAACTATCTCTCTATAGAGATCATAGGGCAAAAATTTTACAAGAAATAATCATTAAAGAATACCATGAGTCATCCAGGGAATTTTAGTGTTATTCTTGACATTATTAATAATTGACTTTGAGAGCTTTAAAACCATGAGCTTCACCTTATTAGACAGTTTTGCTTTTAACACAGGTCTAGGCCTCTGGCATCATAGGTTATGAAGTTTCACAAATAAGTTCAAGAGACACATGCATCTTCAACATGATTATTTGGCACCAGTGTGGAGAAGGGAAAGTTTACATGTTGAGCAATTGCCAGGCTGGAAAGTCATCATTGTCTCAGGTTGTAGAGAGATCTGGAAATGGAGATAGGGGAAACTTAGTGATACCAAACAAATTAGTCTGCCTTGCTCTTCCAGTCACAGGCAAAATTCCTATACTCATACAATTTAGTACTTTCACTTGGGTCTTTTGCCAGCAGTGCCAAAAGCCCATTTTCCTACCTTCTTTTATAATATAAAACAAATTAATTTACACCCTGACCAGAAATAGATAAAAACAAAGGAATGACAAATATTAAATTATGGGTTTTTATATAATATATATTATGTTACTATACCTCTTTCTTTCCTCCCTCCAGCTCTGCGCATGAATCTAATTGCTTTCACTTAAATCCATTGTCTTTATTTCTGTCATTGTTAGTATATGTGATATGTGTGTTTTAAGTGTATGTTTATCATTTTCTGTTTACATAATGTTATTTATATGTATATTGTTTCAGAACTTACTATTTGGTACTGGATAAATAATTTGGATTCTTCTGCAAAATAGGTTATTTCTCTCACTCTCAACATTCCTTGATTGCTTGTAGTTCTTTGTGTAGAGCTGAAACCTTGTGAGATTTCCTTTTTTTCCTTTAGGATATCTGATGGTGTCGTTGTTCAGACCACAATAAGAGAGACATAGTGAAAAGACTCAATGAGTGTAGTTTCTCTGATATTTCTAGGAGACACAACCTCACAGCAAACACTCTTTACTCTAGCTTTTCTAAGGTTTCAACCCCTCTTCTAAAATGATCCTTATTTACAGGTATTGCACTGTAGATTTATAACTTGGGGCTAGATACCACAGAATATCTTGGTTGTGGAACTTTTCTTTGTTTGTTTTTCACAATTCTCACCACTTATGGTGGTTTCTGTAAGAATGGCTAGCATAGCCCCATATGTGTGAATTCTTAATTATTAAAGAATGGCATTACATGAGGAGGAATAGAAAATGTGGCCTTGTACTGAGCAGGATGTGGGAGAAAGTGTGTCACTGAGGGTAGACTTTGAGGCTTCAAAAGCCCGACTCAGGCCCAGGATATCTCCCCCCCCACCGCTCTCTCTCTCTCTCGTCTTACCGCCTATGCATCGATGTAGAACTTTCAGCTGCTTCTCCATCATTATGTTCTTTCTGTATGCTGCTATGATCGCTTCCATTATGATAATGGACTGAAGGACCTATTAAATGTCTTCTCTCATAGTAGTTCCCAAGGTCAAATTGTCTCTTTACAGCAATAGAAGAGCAACTAAGACACCCCTTATTAAGGAAACTTCTCTTTGAAACAAATGGAGACTTTAGCAGCATATTTTTCAACTATGTTATAAATATTTACTCTTGTTTCTAAAGATAACTGGAACTTTAATTCCTCATTAATTAAATTTTTCTTAAATTACTTTAACTTATTTTAACTTTATATACAAAAAGTGCTTGATGTAGCAAGCATGAAGAATGATAACAGTTGTAAAATTGGTACTTATATATTTAATTACATATTTTGAAAGAATATAAATTAATATCTGATTAAATCAATTTAAAGTGATGCCAAGCATTCAAACTGTTTGAAACAATTTAGAATGAATTACAGCAATGGTATCTGACATTTTGGTCCAATATCTAAAATCTTATGCAGTGAAAGTAAGTGTTAGTGTTTGGAATGAATGTATTTTTGTGTTTATTTTATATGAGTGTGTAGTTGTCTGTGTATGTGTGTGTGTATGTGTGTGTTGAGGAGTGTGTTTGTGTGTTCCTGATACAGCACTTAATATGAATTTGTGACAAAAGGATATAACCTCAGCTGAATGCATAATGATGACATTTTCCAGAAAAATACATAATCAGAATCAGCCTAAAGATGAAATAATTTGATGAATGAAACACATATCAAGTTTGACCTTATGGGCACTCTCAGACATAAAATATGAATGTCAACTGAATACTGTAAAAGCAGTTGATTACATTTATCAAAGCGCAGAGAAAACTTACCAAAATGACAGATGATTCTTGAGACAACAGAAAATTGCAGTTTCTATGAACTATGTATTATGCTCCTTTTTACTTTCTGTATATAGGAATTGAATACAGCATTCTGCTTCATACTAATTTTATTAAAATTTATAAAGGAACAAATGTATGCTAATTGTGTTTAAAATAATTATTTAAATAGTTATTGAATTTACATTCAATATATATAGTGTAAATAAAGAGATATAGTGATTGTTTTAATAAACAATATAGGGAACTGTGGCATAACTGAACATATAATTTAAAATAAATAAAATACAAAGAACATATCTGAGGCCAGGAAAGAGAAAATTTCATGTAAAATAGTGTTAAGTCTCACTATTATGTACAAAATAATTTCTCTCAGTACATAATTAGACATATTTACTTCTAAAAAGAAATTTAAGCAGAGTTACCAAAATGCTGCATTTCAGTTTTTAATATATCACAGAAAATATATGAAATAACTTAAGAAAGGAAAATATTCTTTTGGGTGAAAGTTATGAGAAAAGATAAATATTTGGTTTTCTTTGACAGTGTTGGAATTTGTGCAAATGATCTATGAAATGAATGGCTTATTTCCAAATATGATAACTAAAGTTTATAGGTATTCCCAGTTGCCACTGCAACAACAGAACAGAGTTTACCACATTGAAAGTAATGTTAGTTTGTCTAGAGTAAGACCCACTCGAGTTTTTAATTGATCTTTTCTCATAGAAGAGCTCAATTGTCAAGAAGGTAGTAATCATAAGAACATACATTTCAATTTTTGACATTATATAAGCCTCAGTTTGACTTTTAGAGGAAATAACTGATAAATATGAAATTGTATGAAAGTTTATAATTGCACATATCCACTTACATAACTTGATATTTTGATTCAAATATACACATGATTACCACAATTAATACTGTGTGGTTATGTGTGTATTGAAAACCTCATATATATCTCATATGTACATTCAGCGGCACATTAAACCAGTACTATTTTATGGTTCTTATCGCCAATTCTTGCTGATGTTACTTAAGTAAAAGTTCATACCTTTTAGCATCTAACTTTAAAAGAAAGCATAAATACTTTTATTTCATACTGAAATAAAAAGTTTAAAACGGTGTTTGGCATTTATAGTTTACTACTAAAGAATATAAAGAAAGGAATACTTTGATTTAATTTTCAGAGATTAAGAAATCAAAACTTTTGAATCTATGCTGACCTTATTGTCCTGCCCAACATCATTCAAGTCTTTTATGTCAGCCTGTAAATCTGGATTTACTCACCAATACTAGTGATTTTGATGAGCTGTTAGAGCTTCGGGAATGCATTCCTGAGTTCACACAGACAATAAAATTACCATTATTAGCCTCTTCTGGTAAGGCCAACTTAGTTTCATGGTCTCAAGCTTTCTGTCAACTTCGAGAGACTATGTAATAGAGTGAGGATGAAAGCTTTCTTGACCTAGCATGTTTTACAAAATGACTAACTCTGTCAAGCTTCATGTCCCTTGGCAATCGTGAAGTTAATTTAAAAGCAACGCAAGATTGAAGTTAACATTGTTCCCCAGGAAGAACAAGGTGAAAACTCTAACACATAACTTGGTATTATTTACATACTTTTTTTTCCTCAGGAACAAAAGAAATGGAATTTTTTATAGCATGTTTTCTATAAGACGCTCATTGTCTGGCTTCTAAAGCTTCTATAGAAAATAAAAAATGAGACCTTCATCTAAACTAGATGGTACTGGATTCTCCTGGATATATTTGCATTTCACAACAGTCTCACACATTACAAATATAAGCCATTTATTTGAGAAGGTCAATAGAAAAATAAGTAGTTTTTGAATGTGGAATATTTTAATAGCTGTTAACAGAAATGGACTTCCTGATTTACTTCCAAATGCACTCACTATCTCTTCATTAATCTACTGTTCTTTTTAATTTTGCTATGCCTTTGTCACACAAGGTCTAAGAATCCGAGAGTTGCCTGGAGCTGAGTATGTAGTGATGTAAAATGATCTTGATTCTCTGATTTAACTGCTTGAGTACTGAGATTACAGCTGTATGTCATATTAGTTTTACGCAGTAATGGTGATCAGGTCTGTGGTCAATACATAAAAATGGACTTACATCATGACCCAAATTAAAAGATTAGTAATATTTTTGAATAGATCCACATGTTATAGGTGTTTGTATCTTTATTATTTCAATTTTTGAAAAAAAATAAGTAACTAAGGGTGTCTTTTTTTCTTAGATATTTTGTCATTGTTCTCATGGTTTAAAACACTGGCTCCTGACTTTCTTTCTTGCATATTTTCTTTGGAAGAAGGCATTCTCTCGATGTATTTTTCCTTAATCTCAAAGCACAGAAAATGTTCCCACATGTGTATGACATTATTAAAATGGAATCAGTGACAACCAATTAAGAAACAAGCCTTGCTGATGTTAACCCTCAAGAAATAAGTTTGATTCATATTTGTATAACTAATCTGTACCTTTTCATTACTTAACATTGAAAATGAGAGAATCTGCCTTGGTGCTGAAACACACTGGCTAGGTGCATACTTAGTGAAATAAAACTAAAATTGAGAATTATGTTCAATGAAGACTCCTATTAAGAGAGTGCAGGATGAGGAAAGAACATTCTTAACGAGATAAATGTCCATCTCATTTTATTTAATTTCAATAAACTGCTTCAGAAGCACAGCGTGACTCTCACATCAGAACTTCTGAATTCTGAAACTCTGCTTTGCAAAACTACCTTAGAGAAAAGGTATGGAGTAGAATATAGTCATCTTTCAATAAGCTCTTTCCACGGGCTCATATAAAGCCTTATTTATTACTTTATTATTGCCAGTTTGGCCTGGAGCAACCTCCAGGAGAACAATTTCAGCTGATTTTTTCCCTAATCTGTTCAAAGAAATAATGAAAGCTCCATTTCAGTCATGCAAATCACCGTAAACTTGCATATTTGGGGCTTGAACAAAATTCAGTCTAACCCAGAGTGAGGTAGAAAAGTTTTCTGTACAATCTACAGTTTGCCTAGGGACTCTTTATTCAAACAATCTTTGTCTTTAATGACATATTCTTCAATATTATACTAACTTCTTTTGATATACTGATGATCAGTGCTTTCTTATAGATGTGTATGTCACAGGACTAAGATTTTCATATTTTTGTTTTTAATTTTTCTTTTCCAATAAAAAGTTCATGCTGTCTATTCAAATTAAACTAATGGAAATTGCACAGAACCTAGCAGAAATGAATTTAAAGACTCAGAAAACACATAGGCTTGTAATATTCAGTTATACAAATACTTGATTAATTTTCACCACCTCATTATCCTAACATTCATTTTAACATGATTACTAGATTCTACATTTAAAATTTATTGTCTGCATATTTAAAATTCGATCGCTTCATTTTCTAGACATGTTATGAGAAAGGAGTTGTTTTCAATGTAATGATAATAGGTCTGTAATGAGAACTGGAGGTCTTTTCTTAGCAAGATACTGTTTACTACCATAGAAAATAAAACTTTTTAGTTATTTAGCTAGAGTTTCAAAAGATGAAAACTTCAGAACTTTTCATTTACAAAACAATATTTTCATATTTCACCTGACGAGGCATAAATGGCATTAATCCATGATGACAGGATGTCTTCAACACTGGGAGCATTATGAACTTGAGAAGGAATTTGATTCATTAGGAACACAACTTTGGTCGGAAGGCTCATGAATTTCATTTGACACTCTCCAATTTATCTTCAGATAGGATCTGTCTAGACGATTAAAGAGCTCTAGGTTTGGATTGCATCATTTAAGTCATTATCTGATTTTGTTTATCAAGTTGAATTTTAATTTTAGGCTTTTTGATGACATTCCGGGACCCCAAATCAAAGAGAATATCCTAGTAGTCATGTTTGTCATTCAGATAATACTAAGATCACCATATGATGTCTCTTTTTAAATGATGTTCCTTGGATTTTTTTAAATCTACTTTTATGTATTTAATTTTGAGCATTTCATGTATGAGTTTTATTCATACATAATTTCCATCCAAATATTCAACTATTCCAGTGTCACCCTCCCAATTTCATGCTCTGATTTTGTAGGACCCAGCCATGATAAGCTTAACAGAAGCCTTAGTCTCAGTAGTTTACCCTGAGGCAATACCTGATTGCAGGAAGGACCACAAACTGAAATTACCCATGCAGCAACCAGAAAGAGACCATTCAAAGGAAATTCCTAACATTTCAACCATTGTAGATAGGATCACCTGCCAGCACACTTTCACCAGAACATTTCTAGACAAATGTCAGCCAACCGGGGTTCCTGAAACTTAGAAATTCCTTATCCCCACTACTATAAAATTCCAACTCTACCTGAGCTCGGAGGCTCTCTGATTATTCCAATACATTGGACTCATAGAAAGACTGAGTTTGCAAACTTGTGTAAGAATAAAGGTTCTTTGCTTTTACATACAGGACTCAGTCTCCCGGTTGGTTTTGTGGGGACGCCGTGATCTTGGAATGACACTTTATTATTGTTAATCACATACACATTCCACAATAATTTATAATTATATTCTAAATTTGAATATTTACATATAAAGAGAATTTAGCACTCATGCTATCAAAGAAGCTTCTTTTACAGAACGTGATGACTATTACATAGACCTATAACTTGTCAAAATGCAGAGAACAACTAATTATAAACTGTTTAACTATAATGCAACCCCTACACCTATGGCTCAGAAATCATTGCAGGAAAAGGGATGGGAAGATGATAATACCAGAAGACTGCAAGGCAGTGTCTTATACAGATCCTCACTCTTAATAGTTTTCTCCTTTGTTTTTGTTTTTCACTTTGTGTTTAGATTTTTGCAACTGACTATAAGTTCTCTCTCTTTCTGTAAAACTATTTATTCATTTTACATACCAATCCAAGTTGCCACTCTCTCTCCTCCTCTGCCACACCTCCCCTCATCCCACCCACATCCACTCCTCAGAGAAGGTAAGGCCTCCTTTGGGGAGTCAACAAAATCTGATATACCAAGTTTAGGTAGAAGCAAGCCCTGGCTGAGCAAGATATCTCACCTGAGCAAATGGGCTCTAAGTATTCAGCGCACGGACTAGGGATTGATCCTGGTTCACTACCAGAGGTTCCACAAACAGACCAAATTACACAGCTGTATCCCACATTCAGAGGGCCTAGTGTGGTCCCACGCTTGCTCCCCAGCTGTTGGTCTAGAGTTCCTGAGCTCCTGCTTGCTTGGGTAGCTGTCTTTATGTGTTTTCCCATCATAATCTTAACCTGCCTTGCTCATATGATGCCTCCTCCCTCTCTCTCTTCAACTGTACTCCAGGAGGTCAGCCTAGTGCTTGACTGTGGACCTCAGCATCTGCTTCCACCAGTTACTTGATGTAGGTTCGATGATCACAAATAGGGTAGTCACTAACCTAATTATAAGGAAAGGCCAGTTCAAGAACCCTCTTCACAATTGCTAGGACTTTTAACTGTGTTTATATTATGGAATACTAGGAATTTCCCTAGCACCAGATTACTCCCTAATCCCATAATGGCTCCCTCTATCTAGGTATCTCTTTCATTGTTCTCTTTCTCCATGCCACCCCCAAACTGGGCAATCTGAAGCCCTCATGTTCCCAATCCCCATCCTGTTGTAGGAGGCTGCTTGTTTGTTCCCAGCTATTCAGCCCCGAAATAACCACACAGAAACTGTATTAATTAAATCACTGCTTGGCCTATTAGCTCTAGCTTCTTATTGGCTAGCTGTTACATCTTACTTTAACACATTTCTATTAATCTGTGTATTGCCACGTGGCTGTGGCTTACCAGATAAATCTCCATCTGGTTCCTGTCTCTGGCATGGCTACAAGGTGTCTCTCTGACTTTTCCTTCTTTCTCCCAGCATTCAGTTTAGTTTTCTTTGCCTACCTCTATTCTTCCCTTCCAGGCCTAAGGCAGATTCTTTATTAACCAATGCTATTCACAGCATGTAGAGAGGAATCACACATCACCATCCCTTCCCTATAATTTCTTCTTTAGTTTTACTTTTCAACCACCAGGCACTTAGTCTCCTCGATGTGAAGATGGGTAACTTCTAGATGGGATTAAGGAATATTCTATTCATATTTTCTGCTTCTTCCTTCATTGTGTCACTGTACTTTTCAATGTAGCCATGGGTTTGCAGTATTGCTATCCCCTACCGCTTTTTTTTCAAATATCCATTCAATTCTTCAATGATATTTTTATTTTTGTACAGAACTTAAAATATTTTGCTTTCCATAGATCTATAGAAACCTATCCATGTCATATTCTTGGAAATAGTTTAAGGAACAATTTTATCTATATTTTAACAAAATGCAACAATCCTAACCATTTGTTTTTTTTTCAATTGAACCTCTTATGTTAGCAAATTCCCTCTCTCCCCGATCTTCTCTTCCCATCCCAACATCTCTTATTCCATGTTAATACTTTTAGGCTTCCTCCAGTAAAGCTTGCTAATAGGTTTTTCTTGGTCCAGCCTCAATTCATACTTTTAGTATGTATGCTATTGACATTCTGCTTTGTATTTTTTTCTCGTGATCACCAATAAGACAGTAGAAATTTCTTCCTAGGATATAGTTAATGAACCTTTTTGTCTTGCAGTTAAGAAAGATGCATTGATTACTCCTCCATGATGTCTATTACAATGTTAAATCCTTCAAAACAATTGCTACATATTTTCATCTGTGTATGTTGGAAAACCAATAAGCTTTACCTTTTTAATGAAGTAGTATAAATAATTTGGTTTTGGTTTTGGTTTTTGAGACAGAGTTTCTCTGTAGCTTAGGAGCCTGTCCTGGAACTAGCTCTTGTAGACCAGGCTGGTTTCCAACTCAAAAAGATTCACCTGCCTCTGCCTCCCAAGTGCTGGGATTAAAGGCATGCCACCACTGTCCAACTCAAACTTTGCTTTTAACATGAATGCAGTATAACTGAATGTGTATGTGAACATATCATTACATTCAAAATCATCTCTGGAAAGCATAGTTTTACCATATGAGAACAGAGAATGTATACAATACTGTAGCTTCTGGGCACCATTCTTAGCCAAAAAAATTTAAAACAATGTTGTGAAGCCCATATACATGTACAACTTTATAAAAAATAATGTTATAAATCGCCATTTATTTATTTGTCCATAAATAAATCAATGGCAAACAAACCAGATTATATATTTGTATCTGTAAGTACATAGCATTATTTTCCAGTAGAAAGAATACTTGTCTCACACAACAACAGTCATTAATGTTGGGGGCATTCTCCTAAGTAAAGAAAGGTATTACAGAAAGGCAAAAACAGCATGATCCTGCTGTTGTTAATCAGGATGTGAAGGTCACATATAAAGAACATGCAATGTAGTTGTCAGAGGCCGTGGAAGGGAAAATAGGGAGCAAATAATGTTTCACAGATTTTCTAACGAGATTAGAATCTCATAGACATTTCCTCACAACAGTATAAATTTGCTTAACACCCTTTGTGTGTATAGCTAATATTGTTCAGAAAGTAAATTGAAATTTTTTTGACAGAACACTTTTTTTTTAAGGTACACAATCTGCAGGTCTTTTTCTCAATTAAAAGTTGTTATTTGAAATGCAAAATAATTTAAAAACTGAAAACAGAGTTTAGGTATCAGCACTAAAGCTTCAAATTGCATTTTTGTCTATCTATATATCTATCTATCTATCTATCTATCTATCTATCTTCTATCTATCTATCATCTATCTATCCATCCATCTATATGTATATCTATCTATATATAGAGATCATTCTACTTAAATAAAACTGTTATAGATATGAAACTATCAATGTAATTATTATATTTTTCTTGTTTAGAAAAATCATAAACAACATGTTTGTTTTATTTGAATAAATACTGACATAATTTGTAAATATTCTGACAGAGTATAAAAATAATGTCAAATTATGAAGATGTGAACTTTTCCAATGCTTTGAGCATGGTTTAAAAGTGCTAAAAGTATAGAGAAAAATAAACATTTCATCAAATGGTATTGAGAAAAGAGGGTATTGCCAGAGTCCAGCTCCAGCAGATCAAGAAAATTTGAGGGGAGATGTGGAGTCAGTGGCTACAAAAACACCAAGGATAGTTATTTGAGGGGGAAATATTTCTTTTTTTCTATTTTTCTTTTTCTTCTGCTCCTATGTTTTTCCTTTATCCTTTGTGCATCACTAAAGACAAAAATTTCTATGTAAAAAAGGATTATGTCACAATTACAAAACTTATATGTAACCACATAAAAATATGTAACTACATATTTTCCCAAAAACAAATTTAAATCTTTACAAAGAAAGCAACCCCATTATAGTCATAAGTTTCATATATTTCCTAGAAGCCCACTTATAGTTTAAAATTTTCCTTTGTGATATGAGATTTCCCTCTGTATGCTGTGATTACCAATAATGAATAAAGAACTGCTTAGAGCCTATAGCAGAGACAGGCGGGGAGAACTCGACTGAATGCTGCGAGAAAGAAAGACAATGTCAGAGAGAAGTCACATAGCCCCGTGGGAGACAGACGCCAGAACTTTAGCCTGTAAGCCACAGTCAGCCACATGCCAATATACAGAGTAATAGAAATGGGTTAAATTAATATGTAAGAGTTAGCCAATAAGAAGCTAGAGCTAATGGGCCAAATGGCTATTTAATTAGTACAGTTTCTGTGTAATTATTTTGGGCTGAGTTTCTGGGAACCAACAAGTGGCCTCCTGATACACCTTTGTATTGCTTTTTCCACCGTAACATCTTCACTCCCAAACAATTATTCTTTTATTATTGATTGACAATGTTTTAAGCAAACCAAGTATATGTCAGTTCCTTTGTTCTGGCAGGCAGTTGTTTGTCTTTTTAGTGTAGCAGATCCTATCCTATATTTACTCTACACATTTTACTTAAGTAGTCTAGATAACTATTTTTCTTCTTTATTTACACACAGTAGTGTTGTTTAATTTCCTTTAACAACTTTGTGTTTTTCAAGGTGTATACCAAATCCTGTGATTAATTCTGTAGGCTACATAACCATTAAACTCAGGCACAGGGTATAGGGACATAATTCCTTTGATCATTAGCTTGTTTTTTCACAGGCAGAATTCATTAGTCTGTAATGCATGAAACTTTCTTGTTCTTATTTTCCATCCTCATCAAGTCTCACAACTAGCAGATAGGAAGATGACTCCTAGCCTTATTTTATCTTTCTTATAACTCTGATTGGAGCAATTGGCAGAATGACCTAAATCATCCCCTAATCATCTTTGCTAACTGTCCTAACCACCTGTATTTTTAAATTTTTCACCCAACTAAGCATCATGATTCTATAAAAAAAAAATCATCTTTATTATGATCTGCAAGCAAATTGCCCGGTAAGGAGCCAGAGTTTTCCATGAAACACATTATACTAGATACAGTGGGATTCTTTCACGTATTAATAAACCACGCCAAACACAATAAGAACATGATAACAACAAAAAGGAGCAGGCACATTAAAAGCAACGGGCATTCTAGAGACAAGTCTTCCAAGCTTTACCTTCCCAAGGTACATCCATCATAGCTGTGCTATACAGTTAGTTGTACTCCATAAGCTCACTTCTGACTCCAACTCCTTTAACATGGCCACCACCAGAGTATTTCTCTGTAGAGCATTAAATCTAGACTTTTATCTTTATATACAAAAATCCATTTATAGTGTATCAACGACCAGAAATCCAAAAACCAATAAAATAGAAGGGAACTTCAAGAACTGTACACAAATGAAAGTTTTTTTTAGTTTTTTTTTTTTTTTTTTGAGACAGGGTTTCTCTGTGGTTTTGGAGCCTGTCCTGGAACTAGCTCTTGTAGACCAGGCTGGTCTCGAACTCACAGAGATCCGCCTGCCTCTGCCTCCCGAGTGCTGGGATTAAAGGCGTGTGCCACCACCGCCCGGCTCATATGAAAGTTTTCTAAACAAAACTACCATACTTCAAAATATAGAAAACAACAGACTGAAGGAATCAAGAATAATGATTAAAATCTAAAAGAGAGGGAAAAAAAATCTTTAAAAACTATTTATCTGACATGAGATTAATGTCTAGATTATATAAAAACAGAAATTTAAATGCAAAAGTATATCCAATTTGAAAGAACTAGTGATTTGAACACAGAATTATCAAAATAGCTACAAATGGAAATATATACATATATACATATGTATATTTCATAATCACACACAAAAACCATGTTAAACAAGAATTTTAGCTCTCAGACCAGTGAAAATTAAAGCTACACTGAAACTTAATTCCTTCTAAGAAAATGGTTATCATCAGGGAAACAAGTTATCAAAAATATAGTTTAGATGAAAGAGGATAAAACTGACTTTTATGTATTGCTAGGGGATAAGTAAACTATGGCAGTACAGTCACTGTGCAAATTTGTACAAAAGAATTCCAAAAAGATCTCAATTTAACAATCATATGATCAACTGTATTACTCCTGGGTCTGTACTCAAAGAATATAACCCAATACATCACAGAAATAAACAATTTACCCTATCATATGTATAAATGAGATTAAGTATATTCTGTATTACATGTATTTAGCATTTAGATATAAGGGTTTTTATTTGTGGGCAGAAAATGGTGGATCAAGGAAATAGAATAAAGTGCAAAGACGGACAAAGACAAGGTATGTATGAAGATGCCATAATCAGAGCCCATGTTTTTGCATGCTTAATAAAAATTGCAACAATTAAAGATCATTTATGTAAAATACCTAATTGCATTTTTCTTAAATATTTAGTTTAAAATAAAATTAAAATTAAGTACATGTTAGAATATTAATGAAAAAAAGATAATAAAACCATGTCATGTCAACTTTCAAGTATACAATATGAATTCATATGACAAATTTGGAATTTTCATCAACTACTCAAGTACTTAGAGGAGTGGATAGGGCAGGGGCTGAAGGTGTGGAGGGGGAGGGGGAGAACGGATGAGAGGGAGAGCTATGGGTAAAATGTCAAATAAATGATAAGTAAAAGTAAAAATAGAAAAAATTTGAGAAAACTAATTTTAACAGTTCTTTAGCTAGCTTTTGTGTATGAAAAACAACTTGGCTTAAGAGGGAAGAATTCATAAATTAATCAACCAAAATTAATACACACAATAGAAATGTGAGAGTGGTTGCAAGTGAAAGCATCACAGTAGTTAACACCTGCTTACCTCCTTTCAATGCTTTGCAGGCTCACTAAACATTTCAAGCACCATCTCTAATACACCCAATTCTTCCTAACGTCACACTGTATAAACAGACTTATTGCAAAATGTGTGCCATTGAATTAATTTTAATAAATGTAAAGACTAATAGAGTGTACACAGTCACGTCATTGTTTCTAAGAAAATTTTGAATTTTAATCCCCCAGTGTGTAGCCCTGGCCAAATGATTGAGCAGATGTGAATACTTTTTGATTAATTTAATTGCCTCGGGTCAATATAACTTTTATTTTACCCTTTTATATCTTTGTCTACTTTCCACAGATAAGAGAAAACTTAACTGTAAAAGTAGGAGGATACACAGAACATATTTTTGGTCACTTTTGTTTTTATGCTTTTGGAGTAAGGTCTGTCCTGAAGGTTCCAATGCTTATAAAGTGTAGAACAAAGACACAGTACAGTAATAAAGGATGCAGTCCTGAAATAAAGTTGAATGAATGCTTGAGCAGAAGCTGCAGAAAACTCATCTACTCTCTAGACCTCTTTGCTTTCCAACATGCAATGTGAGGGCAGTAAATTCATTTTTGATTATCAGACATGCCTTCAAGAAATATCTAAAGCCACACTTTGCCACCATTATCAAATCATTCAAAACTATTTACAGTTCCCAAATTTTTAGATTATAAGTCTCTTACCAATTGAAGTTACTACTGAGAGAGAATGCTTGGCATTAGGATACTCAGTCACAGATGGCAAATGGAATTTCCACTGTCTACATCCCAGGCAGCACAGATTAAATCTCCCCCACTCACATCTTTTTCTCCATCTTGTGGAACGTTTTTAAAAATCTCTAGGAAGTTTATTTTGTACTGCACAATTTTAGATTTCGGCTTCCGAAGAGAGTGATACTTTCTCATTTTCTTAGGAAGGAAAGAGATAGATGGCTTTTGCAAATGAAACTCATGCTGTTATTGTCTTCAATTCTGAATAGTCATGTTAGATTAAACAGAGTTCTGTTGTAGATCCCTTATTAATTATGAGGCTCCCTGCTGCGTTGCTGATTCTTTTTGTTCCTCATGGCTCCACTACGGAGAACCACAGTATCTTTCAAAGAGGCATTAACACAATGCAAGCAGCTCATTAACCATAGCCTTCATCTCAGGTTCCTGTGACAGCCTAAAGAACATTCTCTAAGTAACTTTGGAGAGATAATAAAGTTTTATTGCCCTTTCACAGCAATCCAAGGGCAGTTTGGTAAGTCCTTTCCCAAATAGTTTTTCTTTTTTCTTTTTCTTTTTTCAGAAACAGGACTAAAAACTTAAAAAAAAAATAGAAAAAAGAAAAAGAAAAATTTCAAATGCCACTAAGTTGTAAGACACTGTAAATGATGAACAAGTTCCATTTGTTAGTTTCACATTTGATTTTTTTTCCCAAGGAATCGACAATAGTTACATAAGCATTTGCTTTAAGAAGTAATAAAATGAACCCAATTGCTGTACTCTTACTTTCAAGTTAAATGGCTTTTTCCTTAGTATGGGTTTTCTTTGTTCTGCTACCCGTTTACTGTATCAGCCTGATGTAAAACTGTTCAAACATCAATGCTCCTTAGCCTCTCAATTACATAAAAACCACAATTTTTTCACTAAAATTGAATGTCCATAAATGTTCTAAAACTGAAAATGTTTTTGCAAAGTTTGTATATCTGAGCGATTTACTCAATATGTATGAACCAGGCCATGCTATGTTAGAATAACAGAAATCGCCCAACTTTCAGTAGTCAAATATCACACACAAAATAGTTTTTTTTCCTCTTGTCTACAAATTCAAAATTTATTATTGATCAGCAATGAGGTTTGCTGTTATATTCTCTGAGAAATGTGGGTGGTTGTTTCTGGGCCCTAACGTCTTCCTCAGGGGAGGGGGTGAAAAGATGCGATCCCAATGAACATCAGACTCATTTATTTAAGAACGGTATATGGGGAGACTTATATATCCTCCCAGCACCCAGGTGATCTGATCGTTGACAGTTGACATTTCTTGCTCATCCCTCATTGGTTATGCACAATCAGGACCTCTGACAGAGCCTGTTCATAGGCACTCAGGAAACACTACTAGCTCCCTATTGGCTAGGCACAGTCAGAACCTCTGAGAGCAACAGGCCAACTCCAGGTTGGCTCCATTTGGTATGGCAGGCTTTAACTTCCTACAGTGGTGACATTTCTGTCTCCTTTCAAAATTATCTTACTGCCGAAACATTTGAAAAGAGAAAGTATAAGGTAAGACAATAGTTGCAGAATTCCTTCTGATCATAGTACAGACTGAGAATAACAGCTAGTGACACAAAGAACATAGCAAGAAGTCGTTGCAGAAGCCTTGCTTGCTTTTGTTTTTGGATTTGAGCTTTCGTTATATAATGCAATTTATGCTTTTTTTTTACTAAATATACTCTGAGTAGGAGTTATATTTCAGATTTATGTTTATCATTCCCTTTGTTTTTATATGAGTCTGTGGAAGTCTATGTTATGTATAGGTTGGTAGCTGTTGAAACTAAATGTAAGAATCAAAATTCCTAGAAGAAAAAGTTTATAGCATAGTATATTTACTTTATCACTGAGATAGAAGTGCTCCAAACCTTGTCATTGTAGAAGATAATGTTCCCATTTTCTTAGACGAGCTTTCATCTTTGCCTCTGTGAGATATTTCTATGAATGTGTTATTCATGAAAAGAAAACAAACAGAAAATAAATGCCTAAATGCCAAAAAAAAGAAAAGAAATGTTAGGGTGTCGGCAGCCTCAAGGGTAGCTTATGATGAAAACGAGAGAGGAGCGGATGGGTGAACACTGGTTTGAAGACTTCAGTGACCTACAGACTTGCCGAGTGAAATCCCCACGAGGCTGGAGGATGACATCAACAGTCACTACTGACCAGCAGTGACAGTTACTGCTCTACATCAGATGCTGGGCTCTGCCTTACATGTGATGTCACACTGAGTCTCCCTGAAGCGCTGTTTATGAGACATCACACTGATCTTCCTGAAGAGCTGCTAATTTCCTTATTTTACAGGGGAAAAGCGACTGAGACGTGCCAAATCATCGAACAGTCAAGATACATATTTTAATAATACATCTAAGAGTGAAAACCAAAGTTGTTATGAATAAAATGTCAAAACCTTAACAAATAAAATAATAAAATGGAAAAAAAAGAAGTGCTGATCTGATCTTAAGAAGAAATATTAAGTGAAGAATAATTCTGAAGACAAACTCAGCTTTGATCAGAATGATATTTGAAAATGATTAAAGTATATAATGTGTCATATTCTTACAAGAAAATGTCACAATTAAGTCCATTATTTTCATAATTAGCATATGATGATAATAAAGGAAACTATTATTTGTTTGCACAACAAATAAATTGGTGTGCAAAGAAAAGAAGAGGACTACTCTTCATATAGAGTTACTAGGAAGGTGACAAAGGCAAACATATAGAAAATCCATGATGTGATGTAGAAGGTGAAAGGATGTATACTGAGTGAAGCCATCTGGACAAATAGAGATAAGTAGAGTATTCTGAAACAGTATATGTAGAAAGAAACTAAAATCCAAAAGATTGCATACATAAAATGTAAAAGAAGTCATGAGTAAAGACTGAGAAAGTACTTGAGTAAGTATGCATTAGTTCTTAAGGCAATCAGGTTTTCTTCAAAGCAATAGCACCATTATCAATACACTTAATCACTTTTTACACAAATTTCTTTAAAAATTTCATTAATTCTTTAACTAAGAAAACTAAAAATAATTTTTAACGTTTTTAAATATTCTTGAGAAATTTCATATATTTTAGTCATATTCTTTCACACTCTTTAACTGCACCCAAATCTTTCAGTGTAGGTGGAGATTGCTCATTCTTTTCCTGGCCACTCAGACCTAAATAATCACACAGAAACTATATTATTTACAACACTGTTTGGACAATAGTTTATGCATATTTCTAGCTCTTACATCTTAAACTAACCTATTTCTATTAATATGTGAATGATCACAAGGCTGTGGCTTACCGGTAAAGCTCTGGCTGGTGACTGGTGTTTTTCTCCTTCCACAGTTATATGTCTTCTCCTTGTCTCTGCCTACTTTCTCTCTTTCTCTGTTCATTCCCACCAGCCTTTAATCTACTAAGCCATTGTCTAAAACAGCTTCTTTAATAACCAATTACCAATAACCAACAAATCATATTCATAGCGCACAGAGGGGAATCCCACATCACTCCCACACCTTCTTATATATCCAACTTAATTCTTTTTCTCTCTTTGAAACAGAACAAACAAAAACAATCATCATACAAAGACCCTATGGAATCTGATTTGTGATGGCCAGCTCTCCCCACACATTGGACCACTAATTCATCAGTGGACATACCTTGCAAGTAGTATTACTGTTCATAGTTAGCAATATTGCTGATTACTCTTTTCCTAAGGGAATGTGTATAACAACTTCCAGACTATGAATGCTGAGCAGTAGGTTGAGGCTTCAAGTCGAGTACCAGACAGATTTCTTAAAGTAAATAATACAATCCTGTATAACTGAGCTTTGTTCTCTCTCCCAGAGTTAACTACTGCTCAGTTATACTCATTTTCATTAATCAATGTTTTATCACATGGTCTAAACTGGCCCTGCTGCTCTCTTGATCATCTGAGCACAGAAATTACAGGTAAGCAACATATGCCTTGTTGGCTTTTTATATTTTATTAGTTTGGATTTGTTCATTAGATAAATTTCCAACTTCATGTAAATTTCAATATATCTTGACATGAAATTATTCATAAGACTAATTAATATTTTTCTTAAATCCAAGTTCTTTACTCCTGTATTCTTTTTGAAACTGATGTTGATATGTCCTCTTTTCTTCATGGTAGATATTATCCAGTAATACTTTTTTATGCATACTGACCATTTGATTTATCAAAAATAATGACAGTTTTAAAAATTATGCAAATGTTTTTCTTTATGACTAAATCTTTATTTATTTGTTTGTTTGTTTGTTTAAGACAGGATAGCCTCATGTAGACCAGGATAGCATCAATTCACAATCTTCCTACCTCAACCTCTAGAATGGTGAGATTACAAGATTTGCTGCAACATGTAACTTGTTCAGTTTTAAATGCTCTTGAAACCAATTTTATTTGTTCATGTTCACCAGGTAGCAAATATTCCATTTACATTCTTGTGTGCATTTCTCCCCTCAAACCTCCTTCAGCTTTCAGCAGTCCATTATAAACATTGATTTTATGGTTTTGCTGATCTAATGACTTGAACTCTCTGAAGATGGGCTTTATTTTCTTCCATTATATGTCTGTAGCACTAAGCCTTTGATAAGTTGCAGAGTATTTACTGGATATAATCACACAATACAAGCTGGTTCTTTCTTAGTGCCATCTCTCCTAACTTTCCATCAAGTGCAAGGCTTACATTTTAATTTTTATTATACATTTTTTCTCTCTTTTCACATTACACTTGTCCCTGTCCCTAAAGAATGAGTGGTGATAAATTTCATGTAGTTGCCAAATAGCGTAAGTTCTCTTTTGATTGACTTCTAAATGAAAGTAGATAAAGCTAAACTATGGCTTATTTTCCTGATGACTTTCAGAAGATTAATGTTTTGGATGGAATGCTATTCAATTGTAAAACACGTTATTACAAATGAAGTAGTTTATAAAAGAGACCTACTCCTTAGAAGTTAAGTGAAAAATTCTATTTGACTTAAATTCTTCCTGATAATATGTAAGGGTGGTAGAGTAAGAACAGGACTTTTCCAAAGAAAAATGTATCTTTGGATTCTGTCTTCTGTGTGTATTCACCATCTTTGTGAGTCTTTCTGTCCTATGAAAATTATTTTGACATTTTGGGAAAATATTACATGATTATAGAAAATATCTTTATTCCTTCTTTAATCCACTTTCTAGAACAATGCCTAAAGTCCAACCATGGGCAGATGATATTTCTGCTCATTTCCTAAGCTCCAGGGAAATTCTAGTCTCAGAAAAATTGCAAAATCAGATCCTGTTTTCTAGTTCTATTTCTCCTCAACTAAAATTCTTCAATTACTGGTAAATGATTTACTATCGTCAGCATAAAATAATTTCCCTCAGAATCATACTTGTCTAATTTCAATTTTTAAAGAATTACATTTGCCCATTAAGAAACTAAGAATAGCCGGGCGTGGTGGCGCACGCCTTTAATCCCAGCACTCGGGAGGCAGAGGCAGGCGGATCTCTGTGAGTTCGAGACCAGCCTGGTCTACAGAGCTAGTTCCAGGACAGGCTCCAAAGCCACAGAGAAACCCTGGCTCGAAAAACCAAAAAAAAAAAAAAAAAAAAAGAAACTAAGAATATATTCTTACAGAAAAAAAAGAATATTAATTATATTCACTTTACTTGGGCCTCACTAACATTTGATAGCTACTTTTTTGGGGATAATCTGCCTTCAAATTTTTGTCAAATAAATTGTTATAATTTAAAATCTCATTGACTTACAAAATGGTGTTGTCACCACTGTCCACTGAGAATAAATGAACAATTAAAAGTTATTTATGATTTTGGTTGTGATCCTAGCTTTTAATGGCTGAGTCATCTAATCTGTGTTACCACAAGCCACCATGTTGATGTCCAAGGTAAATATTACAACTAGGCCATATTGAGGCCAAGGACATGTGAATGTCCATGATCTATGATATTACCTGAGGCCAAGTTTGATGTCCATGATCAGCACTGCCACTAGGAGCCAAGTTGATGTTTGTGATTCTGTTGCCACTGGAGGCCATGTCCATGTCTGCTGCTGAGAGCCATACTAGTGTTTGTGGTTCATGCTTCCACCAGAGGACACGTTGAGGTTTGTGTTCTTTTTTTTTTCTTTATTTTTTTATTTATTTATTTTTATTCTTTTTTAATTAAAATTTCCACCTGCTCCCTGTTTCCCATTTCCTTCCCCCTCCTCCCAAATATTGCCCCCTCCCCCCACTCCCCTCCCTCTATCCCCACTCCTCTTCTCCTCCCCCCACTCCATTCCCCCTCCCTCTCCATACTGAAGAGCAGTCCAAATTCCCTGCCCTGTGGGAAGACCAAGGTCCTCCCACTTCTATCTAGGTCCAGGAAGGTGAGCATCCAAACAGGCTAAGCTCCCACAAAGCCAGTTCATGTATTAGGATCGAAACCTAGTGCCATTGTCCTTGGCTTCTCATCAGCCTTCATTGTCCGCCATGTTCAGAGAGTCCAGTTTCAACCCATGCTTATTCAGTCCCAGTCCAGCTGGCCTTGGTGGGCTCCCAATAGATCAGTTCCACTCTCACAGTGGGTGGGTGCACCCCTCGTGGTCCTAATGGTGCTGGCAGAACTGGTTGTCAACCTGTAGAAGAATGAAAATAGATCCATATCTATCGCCATGCACAAAACTCAAGTCCAAATGGATTAAAGACCTCAATATCAGTCTGAACACATTGAACCTGATAGAAGAAAAAGTGGAAAGTACTCTACAACATATGGGTACAGGAGATCACTTCCTACGTATATCCCCAGCAGAACAGACTTTGAGGTTTGTGTTCTGTGTTGCCACCAAGTATCATGTTTTTATGTAGCAGTTAGAGGCCATGTGGAAAGTTTGTGGTCCATTCTGCCACAGAGATCATGTTTATATTCATGATGGTATCTATGGTCTGTGCTGCCACCAGAGGCCCTAAGGAGCTCCATCATTTGTGTGGCACCTGGAGAGTGCATGATGTCCACAATCCGTGTAGCTTCAGGGAACTGTGTAGAAGTCCATAATCCATGCTCCCATTGGCTGTTATGGGCAAGGAAACTTATGTTATAGTAGTGTTGATGACTCCAGACTCATACTTGATAAAGAAAAGCTTCAAAGTTTCTGACCCCCACCCCCAACAAAAAGAGAAGCAGTCTAGACAGGAAGCCATGGAAAAGACTACCTAAAAATAGTGATAAGAATATTGAACCATAGCTCTTCAGAGTTGATGACGACTTCTGGCTAGGCAATGCAAAAAAACTCCGTTATCTTCAAGGAGTGGTCACTGGAAGTTTAACTATGTATAAACAGTACAAATAACAATTGCTGTTTAATTTTTGTGGGGAAGGTGGACTCAAGGTTAGGAGGGTAGATTTTGGAGGAATAGGAAATGAGTATGATTGGGCTGCATTGTATGAAATTACCCCAATAATCTATACAAATATTATATTAGAAAAAGAAAGTATTTATGGATTTATATTTTATTACATTAAATATTTGTTGTATACTATCTGCATTAACTGTTATTTATTCTATTCTAATTAGAATTGCACATCAGTAATTTATTTGAACATAATTGTTAGCTTTAATAAAATAAGAACTGGTTCCTTAATGATACTAATTTAATGCGAAGGCTGATTATTGCATGGACAAGCATCTTTGCACACTAGGATGAAGTGTTTAAGAAGACAGGACGCTGTAATTGTTTACATGGTAATTCACCATATAACCTTTTCTTAGTCCACGGAACACAAAAGCCTATTGGTTACTGTGTTATTCTAGCATAACGAGCTGTTTTTAAAAAAGTTATTGGGATGCCAAAATAATCTTTTTTATACTTCAGTAACTTTTCCTTAGTAACTTGTGCCATCATTGTACTAACTGTTAACAAGAAGTCAGAAGCTCAGGATTTTGTCAACTCTTTGTTTTTTGTACATGGTCATCAGTACATCCTGATTACTAATTTCTAAATGTTTCTGAAATTAAACACATATTTCACAGTTATAAACAGTGCTTAGCTCTATGTTTTTACTAGTTACTTGTACATCATTATGACTTGTCATGAACTGGCCACCAAGTTTGTCATTCTTCATGTTTCCCTACATTCTACACACACACACACTCACTACACTTACACAAATGCTTGACTTTCTTACTATTACTTTTGAAAAAAATATTTCTTTAACTAATTTATTCTATATCATTTGTTTCTGTGGATTATCAAGAAATTTCAGACTATTATCATTGGATTTTATAGAAAAATTAGTCTCTTCTAATTTATGTTGTTAAATTATTTTTGAAAATCACACATTTTCATTTTATGCATATTAAGTGTATTGAGAAATTTAACAAAAGAACAGATGATTTAAATACCTTAAACTCTACTCTTGCATTAGTCAGTGTAAGAAATAGAATCCACGCAATGCAATTAGACAGGGAAGGGTATAATCCAGGCAATTAGGTTCTTATGAGAGGTAATGGAACAGACAGGGAATTAGCCTACAAACTGGGCCTCTGAAATAACTGAAATATCTACAGAGATAACATGTGCAGACCGACTGCCTCTGAAAACATTACTCGAATTAGTGACTCGCAAAGCACCCTGCACTGCTGTGATCATGGATCATGAAACTTCCATTAAGAGATGCTGTTAACTTGAAGTGTGCTTGTGTCCTTTGTTTTGACCAACATGAATTATTAACAGATAACAGAGACAAAATCCAACCCGTCTTCTGACTTTACTACCTCCAAAGTTAGCAAGTAAGGAGGAAAACAGAACAAAGAAGAAAACATGAAGCAGAAGAAAAAAGTTTTAAATAAACATACTTACATTTTGAAAATCACCTTGAGATAACCAAGTCATCACTCTCTACTCATTTTCTATCCCCTTCCCATCCATATAGCTCATCACCGCAGTTGACTTACTTTTTTATTGGAAAATGACTATATATATATATATATATATATATATATATATATATATACCCACCATATACACTATATATATTTATGGGAAATAAATATATATAAACTGTATATATAAAAACTATATATAAAAACTATATATATAAATATATAAACTATTTATATATACGTTACTTATATTTCACACATATATGTATGTATGAAAATAATCTTATGTTGTATGGTACTGTCAAATATGACCGGCCCCTACTAATTCTGTCTTTCCTTATGAAGAAGTAAGACAGCTCCTAAAGAACCATGCAAGGAACACAAGTGACAATTCTTTCTGCCATACATAAGTAATCTCATTTCTTTTTAATGAAAAATAATGAGTACAAATAAATTTGACCAGCTTGTTTTGTTTTTATTTGTTTATGTTTATCATTTTACATTTTAAATCTTTTCTTTTAGTCTGTTTCAGATGCTTAGTGAGGGTCCATTATCCCAAAGTGAGAATTGATGTTTTCCTCGTGGAATTACGGTGTCTATGAGAATCGTATAACAAGAATATAATTGTAGGGATAAACAACAAAACTATAATTGTAAACTTGTGAAATATAATGGCATGAGGGAACATGGATATATGCAACTAAGAGCTAAGAGAATCACCTTTCTATCACTACTGCCCTTATTACTGTACCCTTTCTTTTGCTTCTTCTTACAGTGTCACCTTCTAGGGAGTCTGTATCCATATTGCTCCTGGTGTTTAGCTGGCAGAATCTTCTCACACTCTAGAATCTGCCCATGCTTATGTAAACAGATGAACATTTCTGTATGAGCATTGTCAGTCTTCACTGATACTTCACCAAACAGAGACCTTGGTACCGTAAAGGCATGCCAAGAGCCAGCTATCACTACAAAGACTGTGATGTTGCTCAGGTATGATGAGACACTCCCATCCACTTAAGTCTCCTTTATTATGTACAAATAAATACTTAGGAAATATAAGGATAGTTATGTTCTTTGTTTCTGAAACTATGAACTATGGCATTTATACTAAATATTGACTTGTTTAATATTCTAACTTTATTGTTTGCCATAGTTAGGGATACATTTTGCTTAATGCACTGAAGAAACAACTACTAAAAATGTTTTAAACAAGTTTTTATTTATTTATTTCAATTTTAATATATGGATCAACTTCTCTGTAATATCACACACATGCACTAACTTAACCTCAACATTTTCTTTATGTATACTACTATATAATTTCAAATGGCAACTCTTGGATCAAATACCCTAACTGTGGCGAATGTGGCCAAAAGTAAAATCCTGGTGATTCTTATTCTTAGAATTTATCTGCAACATTTTTGGAAGTCAATTATAAGGTTCTCAGGTATCATTTATGTTAACAACAGCATCATATCTGCATGAATGGAGAGAGAAACTCAGATATATAGAATACACTCAAAGCCCTTTCACAGAAACATTTTTTTAGAACTCTGCCCTTATATTGTATTCTAGAAATTCTTTGATACTTTGAGCCTTAGCATTTTCAACATGTTAAGATCTAGTTTTAATTAAAAATTTGAAAGGTATGAAAGATTGAATGAAAAGGACATAAAAGGACACAAAATTTTGCTTATGAGATAGTTTGATAAAATAATCAAAGGACCTTAGGCAATGACAGCCTAATTCCAAATGAAGATACAGAGGGATAAGTAATAAGTATGTTACTGTTATCAACAAAATTCACAGGTCCTGGGATATTATCCAGACTCATTTCATCTTTAAGGTCTTAAGCCATTCATTCCTATCTGATGCAATTTAATGTAAGTTTCAAATACGAAACAGTGATGAAGTAAGATAAATTAGATTCTATCTGTTATACTATATCAGTTTCTATGTTAGAGGTATAAGATTTATTGGTAGAATGTTGTAGCTCCTTAGTCTTCTATATTTATTGTCTCAGTTAAGATATTCTCTTTCTTCTGAGTCTGAAAATAAATTTTTCAGTACAACTCCAAGTACTAACATAAGTTTCACTGTAAGGACCTATGACAATGTTCCCTTGGATCACCATTACTTTGTCTTAAATAGACACATCCATCCAGGTGACCATATAAGATGACATTATAGGAGAAGAAAATCTCAAAACCCTCTTCTATAGAAATATAGTATCACACAGTCCAAATTGAACACTCTTAATAAACACACTATTATGAAACACTGAAACAAGTTTTAGTTTTGAAAATAAAAGCCATTTTTATTACATTTTCTTTGTGCAGCATTTATAACTTTTAATTTGAGGAACAATCACAGAGCAACTTTTGAGACGTACACTATTCATGTTTCAGCCTCCTGTGTAGCTGTCAAAGTAAGTGTGTACCTCTCCACCTGCCTACAATCACTTTTATGCATCAGGTACACACACAAATGTGCAACATACACACACACGTATCAGATTCCCATTTTCTTATTTGAAAATTTTAACAGTTCTAAAATTGTTAATAGATACTTTCTGAAAATTTATTAAACTGATATTGTGTTAGAATTGAGGGAGAATCCTCTCATCACAGCCTTCCTCCTATTCTGCTCTCAAGGCTGCCATAAGTGCTATCAACTGCCTGATCTAGTAGTCCACATAGTTAACTTCTTCATTCTAGGCACAGCTTTAATGCCTGTGCCCAGTGTTTATTTGCTGTGTCCTTTTGAACTTTGTTCTTTCAACCTTTTAGACTCTTTCTGGTGTTTATGAGAATGTAGAAAGAGAACAACTCTCTAATAAAATTCCAAGATTTGCCTAAAAACAATTCCCCAAATGTAAATGGGATTTTATGTTGATGTAGACAAAGGGAAAAAAAATTACATTTCAATCATTATATCATGCTCTTTTTGCTGTCTTTTAATAAGAAATTCTCTAAAAGATTTCCATCACTAAATACATAGGAACAAAATAAATTCAGTTGAAGTTGTTAAAGTTTCAACTGTAGTGCAGCTTTTGAGGTGGAGGTATTGACATTATTTTTGATAACCTCTTCCAATTAATAAAACAAAAGGGTAAAATTAATTTAAATCAACAATATAAAAGCCAAATGTTTAAAACAAAAAAAATTAATAAGGGTGTTAGAGGTAGAAGGAATGAAGAATTAACTGTGCCTATGTTGGAGTGAGTGTGTATAGTGCACCCAGGACACAAGAAAGTAGCCCGTGACAGGGAAGAACAATCATTTAAAAGAAGAGAGGATTAGAAAACTTGTGATACTAAAGTGTGCATGGGATGCTACTAGGGGTGAAAATGTTCAGAGATGGTAGGTAAAGAGGGGAGATTAGGGATTGGAGGGTAGGGTCAGTCTGAACTAACAAAATGTGAGATGATAATATCAACTGACCAGTCAAGAGAAACTTGCCACTGGTGAAGGAGGTGAAGTTCACGATAAAGGTAGCTAACGGTTTTCTAAGAACATTTGATGCGTGCTCCACAGGAGGCAATTCACAGTAGGTACTGTAAACCTGATCAAAATCCCACGACTAGGAGGTCAAGGGCTTTAGTGAGGAAAATATTGCTATTGCTATCCGAAATAGACATGGCACACCTTTCCAACTCCCTTCTAAGTAACTGGAATATTTATACTCATAAAATAACGCTGCTTTCATCTTGGGTCAGAGAAGTTTCTTTTTGCCGTGGCCAGCGGTCACTCCAGAGACTCAATCCTGGTCAAAGTATAGAGACAAATAATTGTTTAATGTCAAGCTATAAATGGCACATGTATAACACCCCTCTAAACTTGAGGGAACATCAGGGAAAAAAATGAAAGAAAGAATGGAAATGTTGAAATAAGGGAGCAAGCCCTGCAGAATGTTGACTTCTGTGCATGGTATAGGTTTTGTGTTCTTGAACTTTTAGCAGTTTTAGTTATCTGTACAAGGTCTTCCCAAGATTAGACTAGTCAACACACTGTCCTGGGAGGGAAAAGACTCAAACATTATGCCTTCCAGGATTTATAAGCAGATAACAACTGATATTATTTGCAGTAGTATAGTTATGGATATGTTTCACATTATCCTGTAAACAAACCCTCACCCATAATGAAGCTCATTAAACAAACATAATGAAACTCATTTTGTCACTAAATGTGATAATAATGAAAATAACTAGGTCTATAAAAAAGAGATAGGGGATTAACTTGGTGGCACTGGGATTGGTAACGGTGGTAGATATATATTAAATATATGACATTTAAAAATACTGATTTGACCATAAAATTCCTTCCCTGGAAGTCTTCAATAATGTTCATCATTCTAGGTATTTTAGATGGCATCTGAATCCATGAACAGGAAATACAATAACAAATTCTAAAATTGACCCGAGCTGAATCTTGAAGTTTTTCAAACAATACTTATTGTTAATTCAAAATTGATAATGCAAGTATGTAAATCAAAGGGTAGTTAGTTTCCTTTTAAATGCTATCTCATTAAAAAAAATGAATGATATACCTTTTCCACTACTCAACATGTTTGTCACCTGGAAGAGACTAAAAATGCCATGGCGTATTTCACAGACACAGGAACGATGGGAACCAGTTTGTAAATTAAATGGGATAACAAATGCTAACCTGAAAGTCAGTCTGATGTCAACCTTTGAAGGACAGAGTGTGGCATGATGACTAGGGAATGAGTAGGCAAACTTTAACTGAGGTAAAGGATAATCAGACCATGGTGCATGATGTCTGTCAACAGAACAGACACATGTGGGAGGCATGAGTCTATGCAACTTATGTATTGAATTTGATATTCAAGGTTGTAAATTTATAGAACTGTATTACAAATATTTCTGTAGTATTTAAAACAATTAAGTGGGGTTCTGAACCAATTAATCATTTGCGGTGGATTTATTGTAAGGATATAGTCACTGGATATTAAATAATTCCTAATCTTATTAATAAATAAAAGATATGCTCACAGACTAAGTCTGTCTCTTTGCTACATAAAGAGACACAACAAGAGAGTGCTAGAGTTGCCCCCAAGGTAAATGAGCCGTGGAGTCCCCCTCTTGCTCATAGTCTCAGGCTTACATTCTGCTTGACTCAAAATAGAAAGAACACAGCCTCTAAGCATACTGTACTTTAGATTTAATAGAAATTAAGAAAAAGAAGGGGAATGAGAGAAGAGCCCGAGGGGCTACTTTTATTCTAGGACAGTTGACTGCTGTGTGCATTTAATTCACAGAATCTTTTAATTTGAATGGATTATGGAGGTCTGTGAGGCCAACCTCTTTAAGAGCATGATGCTTCAATAAAATCGCCTGTACATGGTAATGTGATCTTGCTTGGCTAACTCTGGTAATAAAAACACACTAATTAGTGAGGAATCCAGAGCAGGGTGATTATTCTGAATCTGTATTTTACATATAGTCATTATACTATAGTGTTTTCATTCTGATTTTGCATAGCCACAAAAATAGGAATTCACACACACAAGCACATGTCTTTCCTTTTTTTTTTTTTCATACAAACCTTCAAAATGTCATGTTGCAATATTCTTTCTCATCTTCAACTCTTGCCTGGTTCTTTTTAATCTATGTCTCAAAAATAATGGTGGTCACTAATAGCAAACTATGGCAGTGATTACAGGCATAGAATACATCTGGAAGATGGTTCTGCTCTGTGTTGACTGCGAAAAATTCTTAGATCTTGAACAAACAGGGAGGAAAGCACGTGCCCTGCATCATCACACAACTGAGTATTTGCACCAGAGTTTCGTTAGAGATCATTTATCTATGGGATCTGAGATAACGGCCCATTTACATTGAAAGAAAAAATATTTTTAACACGTTTTATTTTACAAGAAATTAATTTAAAATTGAAATCAA
The DNA here is from genome assembly GCF_950005125.1 of Chionomys nivalis. Classification (NCBI taxonomy): domain Eukaryota; kingdom Metazoa; phylum Chordata; class Mammalia; order Rodentia; family Cricetidae; genus Chionomys; species Chionomys nivalis. Next base: position 56,787,889 of record NC_080100.1, on the reverse strand, counting down.
CAACAAGAAAATGTTAGGGAAATGAGGGTTTAAAAACAAATAAATGGTTATGGAAGTATAGTTTATTTACATAGATGCAATAGTCAATAAAACAATTCATCAATAAACTGAAGTTTTTCTTAGTGAACAATTAGTCAAATTTAAAACAAATTGCAATTTGATACAAAATAATCAACAGAAAACATATAAAGAAATAAGTAAATGTCTGTGCATTTTGTATTTCTTGCTAGGATTAAGGCAAAATCACCATGCCCCTACTCCGTCTCTTTATTTTGTAAGTGCAGTGTCATCTCAATCAATAGAACCTCATTCAATATGCAAGAAATGCACAGATATGACAATTTTTGCTTATAAGCTGCAATAAAATTTACATAGGCGTGTTGGATGGTTTTGTCCTAATTTGACATAAACTAGAATAATCTGGAAGGAGGGAACCTCATTTGAAGAAATGACTCCTTCAGATCTAGCTGTGGACATTTTTTCCAATTAGTGACTTATGTGGGAGAGCCCCAACCCTTGTAGGTAGAGCCATCCATGGGCTGGTGATCCAACTTTCTATAAGAAAGCAGACTGAGCAAGCCATGATGGGAAGTAGGCAGCATTGCTTGTTGGCTTCTGCAATGCTCCTGTGTGCAGGTCTCTGCTGTGTTAGAGTTCCTGTCCTAATTTCCTTCAGTGATGCACAACAATGTGGAAGAGAAAGCAAAATAAACTCTCTTCCCCCCAAGTTGCTTTTGTCATGGTGTTTCATCATAGTAGCAGTAACTCTAACTAGACAGCAGGCTTAAAAGGAATGATTACTATAATTAGCACTTTAATTATTTTTAAAATACAATTTTTTGAAATTAAAGTACGATTATGTAATTCCTTTCAATTTTTCTTCATTCCATCCTTGCCCATATATGCTCCACCACACTTTGTTTTTTCTCAAATGTATGGCCTCTCTTTGCTTGTTATATATATGTAAAAGGGAAATACATACGCTCACACACACACACACACATATGTATATATGAATATATGGGCTTTGTGTGAACTGACAGGTTGTATTTGTATATTTACATCTCTCTCCTGTCTATCTGTTCTTCTGTTTCTTCCTGTCTCTGTTTCTCTGTTTCTTTTTCTGTGAGTGGGGAGATGGATGTGAAGGCATCTGTATATATCATTTCAGGGTTGATAATTTGGTATTGGGCAATAAATTTGTGGGGTTTTCTTCAAGGAAGATTGTTTTTCTTTTTCTCAGCATTTCTTGGTTGCCTGTAGTCCTTTGCCTAAGGTTGAAATTGCATGAAATTTTCCTCTTTTGTGTTTATTAATCTATTGGTGTCATTCTTGTCCATGTCTTGATAAGCATTCCTGTTAGTGAGAATTCATGAATGTGGCTTCGCTGATATTGCTAGGAAAGATGAATGTACAAAAAATTCCTGTTTCTCTGGATCTTATAGTTTTTCTGCTGCCTCTTTCACTAAGATCCCAGAGTACTTATGTAGTACTTATGTGGTAGATATGTCAGTTGAGACTGGATACTACATGATTACTTGTCCTTTGTATTTGGTTGTGATTTTCTGTGAAAATCTGCTTCTGTTGAAAGAAAATATTTCTATCTATATATCTATAGGTATAAAGACAGATATTTAAGAATTATGCTGTTTTAGTAGAGTAGTGGAAGTAGGACTTTTTCAAGGGTCCTTCCTGACTTTATCAGTCATACAGTTGGCTAGACTTAGGGTACTGGAGATAACTATCCTCTTGTTGAACAGACCTTAAGTTCAGTTAAACAGCTGTTAGTTATCACCAAAGTATACATTCCAATAATGCACCCTTAAGGACATTGTGCCATGATGGCCATTGTTTTAGTACATAAGCATCATAGCTCTGTAGGACTAGAGATTGCTTCTCTCCAGTGAGAGCTTACATGATGCCTTATGGTACAATGAAAACTGCTCTTCAGAAATGAAACTTTTAGGTCAGAGCCAGTTGTTTTCCTACAGGTTTTTAGTTCAAATTACACGGTATTTTCACCAATATGGACTTACCTTAAAACTCAGGGAGGCAACCAAGGACAACAACAACAGCCTATAATGCTTTGGTAGTCTTAAATTCATAGTTTCAAATCCACAGTAGTAACTATGTACACTAGAGTAACTCAGAAAGCAAGAAATAAAAAAAGGACTTTTAGAGGAACAGAAATAGAGATGAGAAATTTGGTATACAAAAATTTGGAGGAAAAAACAGAGGAGGGGATGAAGATAAACACAGAAGGAAAGTAAGCAGGATTAAGGATTTATTAAAGTAATAAGAAAATATTATGTATATATATATAAAATTGCATATAATCATATAAGTCTCTATATAAATATACATAAAGAATTTAAATGAAACAATGCTCTATGCAAGGGGCAGCTATTCACAGGGAGAACACAGGAATTGTATGTCTAGTACAAAACGGACAGTGCTTAAAACATACATGCAAGTAACATTTAATGGACTGAACAGGTTATATTTAGGAATATATATCTATGTACATACGCTTACTGTAACAATTAGTGAAAAATGATGATGTAGGTGGGTCTTCTATATATCTGTGGTTTCATTGGTTAATTAATAAAGAAAATTGCTTGGCCTGATAGGTCAGAACATAGGTGGGTGGAGTAGACAGAACAGAATGCTGGGAAGAAGGGAAGTGAGGCAGACACGATGAAGCTCCGACCCAAGATGGACGTAGGCTAGAATCTTTCCAGTAAGCCATCACCTCATGGTACTACACAGATTACTAAATATGGTTAAACAAGACGTGAGAATTAGCCAATAAGAGGCTGAAACTCATGGGCCAGGCAGTGTTTAAAAGAATACAGTTTCCGTGTAATTATTTCAGGTAAAGCTATCCAGGAGCCAGAACGCAGCTTGCTGCTCCTATCACTACAAAATGAGAGTATGAATTTGATGGAGATGGAGGTTAGGGGGCTTGGAATTAAGAAAGGAAAGGGGCAAATGCTATAATTATATAATAATATCAAATATAAAAATAGTTGAAAAGAGCTTTAAAGTAACAAGTTCCCAACACAAGACATGAGAAGTGCCATTTGACTTTTGACTTACAAATAAAGCTTTTGGGGTCCAGCCCTAAGGCCTTCTCAGGGTTCAGAGAGAAGGCAGTAGCAAGCTAAAATTTCTGAGGGCTAACAAACTTTCTCATACCTACTTTCACCAAATCAGTCTCTTTATTGTTCTGCTTCTTTTCTAATTCTCCTGTCCTACTTCTAATTCCTCCTAACTTCTTCTTCCAGCTTCTTTCCTCTAACCCAAAATCTCTTTCTCCCAGAAGCATTGAAGCAATAAAGAAATTACAAGATTTACTTTCCAATTATCCAAAGCACATTTCTAGGATAACCTATAAGAAGTTGAATCATTGCCATGACAACACAAGGCTTCAAGCTTTCAGGAGTAAAACTTTAACCAGATTTGGGGGGAGGCACAGTGCCCATTGACAGATTTTGAGACATAGGTCTATTGTTAGCAGACTGGCAAGTAAAAAATTGGCATGCTTTTCTTAGGGTGTTTTGTGTAGAAACCTTTGTTGGGCATCTGTGACCCTGACCTTGAGCATAACTGTAGGTTTTAAGCTTATGATATATCTACAAAAAGGTTTTAGTCTAGTTGGACTTGCTTTGCAGGGAGAGTGAGGCTAATTGTATGCAGATAGTCTAAGCAAAAGACTAAGGCAGGGATTTTAGTGTCCACAGTCCTTTTTATGAAGCATGTGCCAGTAAATAACCTATTTATCAAAACTATATAGCTAAGTGAAAAGTCATCTTCCTGACCACTCATAGATATATGTGCCAATAAGACTGAGATGCAATCATGAGATTACATACAGATGTCACATGAGATTACACACAGCAATGCAGGTATTGGGAAGACACTAGCTGACTTAAAGTGAGCAACAGATTCCAGAGTCAATGATCCTGAAGACTTGCCTGGACAGGATTAACCTCTATCAGAGTCACTCCTCTGGTGGGTTGACATCTAAATTATCAATTGCCATATGCTGTATATTTCCATGGCCTCTGACAGAATGATTTTATTAAGCTTTACATATTTATTTTTTCACTCTGTTAGTAAGAATGTTTTGCCTACATTTATATGTGTGCACCATATGCTTGCCTGGTGTCCCCAAGAATTGGAGTAATGAGCTACCATGTGAGTAGCAGGAAATAAACCCAGGTCCACAGCAATGACAACAAGTACTCTTAACCACTGAGCTGTCATTCCTGTCCAGTTTGTATTTCTTTTTTTTCATTGGAAAAAGATTATTTTCCTCACATAATATACCCTGATTATGGTATCTTCTCCAACTTTTCCCAGTTTCTCCCAACATTCTCTCCATCTGGATTCACTTCTTTTCTGTCTTTTTTAAGAAAAAAAAATCACAGGCTACTAAAGAAAAATAATAAAATATAACAAAATAAAATATAATAGATAAAATATATCTATAACATCAATCAGACTTACACATGACAAACAGAAGGAAAAGACCACAAGAGAAGGGCCAGTAATGACAGACCCCTTCTTTTACACACTAGGGAGTGCCATAAAAACACTGAACTGGGAGCTATATGCAGAGGAACTTGTACAGACCTGTGTAGAAAGTATGTATCTTGATTCAATCTCCGTCAGTTGATAGGATCCTTGATCGAGATGGTTTAGAGAGCCTTGTTTTCTTGGCATTCTCTATCTCCTTTGGATTTTAAGCAATTTCTGCCTCCTTTGCTTTGTGGTTCCCTAAACTCAGAGGGTAGGTATTAAAGGGATTTAGGGATGAATGTTCCAAGGTTTTTCACTTATGATATCTGACTGTGGGTTTCTCTATTTGTTTTCATCTGTTTCAGGAAGAAGCTTCTTTGATGGTGGCTAAACAAGACAATAAGGCAATTAGGAGTCATTTAATCACTACTTTTTATGATTGCTTCTTTGTTTTTCAGACTAATATTATTTGTTTTTACCCCAGGTCCCTGAGCTGTCCTGTCTCTGGTCCTTGGTCCTCCAAACAATGTTGGGTGTGAATTCTATCTCCCATGGAGTTGGTTTTAAGTCAAATAGGTTATTGGTTGGTTATTCCAACAAAGTTTGTTCCACCATTTCCTTAGCATATCTTGTAGGCACTATTGAAAATTAGAAGTTTTGTGTCTTGCTAGGTGCTTACATTTCTCTTTTGAAAGGTCTCATAGTACCTTCCTGTATCAAAGACACTGGAACACAGGGGTGAAGACTGTATTTAGGCACTAATCCAACATTTCCACGTACAATGAGATGTGTAGTTGCTGTTCTCAGAAATAAGACTTGTTATCAGCAGGGTGTTGGTGGTGCTTGTTTTAATCCCAGCACTTGGGAGGCAGTGGTGGGCAGATGTCTGTGAGTTTGAGGCTATCCTGTCCTACAAGAGCTAGTTCCAGGACAGGTTCTAAAGCTACAAAGAAACCCTGATTTAAAAAAAAAAAAAAAAAAAAAAAAAAAAAAAAAAAAAACTCAACTAGATATAATCCAATTCTGGTACAGAAAACTGCATCAGGTAACAAGAGATGGCAAGTTGGGAGTCTCTCTTTCACATTATTTGGTGATTTCATTTAGATCACTTTATATTTGCATGTATTTTAGGAAGCTTTTATTGTATAAGGTTTTCATACTACACCAACATTGGCCCTTAATGTTTGCTGTTTTTTCATAAGTTTCTTCTCTCAGCCCCCTTTTTCCTCTCCCACTCCCTACTTGGTCTTCCTGCTCCAACTCACTCCATTCATCAATAATTGTCCATTTTATGTCCCTAGTCTTAGGAGATCGATCTGTACCCTCTACTCCTTACTCTGTACCTATACCTACTTTCTAAAGATTGCAGCTTGGTTATCATTGACTTAACAGATATTGTCCACATATTTATTTTTCTGATCCTGGGATACTTAAAATGATTTTTCTAGTACCTCCATTTTCTGCAAATTTCATGATATCATATTTAGTGGCTGAGTAATACCTAATGGTATTACACAATATGGTCCATATTTGCTTTCTCAATTTTTCTGTTGAGGGACATGTAGGTTGTTTCCAACTACTGATTATCTTAGCTTCCTAAAGAGGTTCATCTTCTGAACGCAGAATATTTTCAGTTAACTAATTCTGGCCAAAACTAGTACTTTGGTATATTAGTGATAATAAATTGATTGCATTGGTAATATGAGTGCAGTATTTTAAGAAATAACTACAAATGAGAATACAATACTGTTACTTTGATTCTTTTCATTTTCAGACACTTGAGATTCCAGAATTAATGATTTAATAGATATATAAAGCCTAGATACTAAACTATTTCCTTTGTTGTGCATGAATGAATTTGCTTTTCAGAAAATATGGCAAGCAAACTTTGTAAATAATTATATTTCTATAGAAAGAATAATCTCTGTCTTTGTGGGATACATTAAAAAATTCAATCATCAACCACAAACTCATGTCAGTATGAAAATAAATTCTTAAAATCCAGCAGGTAAAATATATGTTCGAATAAGTTCTTATTGAATATTTTGTTCTTATTCTGTTTCAATGGTCAGTCACACATTTTCTCACAGCTTCAAATTATGAATTATGTCTCTTAAAGATATCTTAAATCTAATAAAGACACAGGACACATAATACCTGCCTTAGTAATTGAATATATTGACATAGTTACTGTGTGAAATGCAGTTCTGGTTGATTACAAAAGTTTTCCACTTAATATTTATATCTGACACCAATATAGCATTGCTAGAAACCACACCATCATTTTAAAACAGCAAACCATTTTCTAAACATGACTCATCCTGTCTCTTCTCTTTTGCCTATAAGTCCTCTCTCATATTTCTCTCTACATATACTGCTTATTGTTAGTTATATTGCTACTTTTACAAATGCCCTCTTCCTATCCCCAATGTAGCTAAACCACTTGAATTTATTTATGGATCATTTTCATGGCTCTTTTATGTTTCTTCTGCACAAATTAGCTAAGTTGTTTTTCAAAATAGTCATGAGAAAACTTCACTTACCACCTGTTATTATAAGGTTTCAAGTGACAGTGGAAATTTTAAATTCTTGATAAAAGCTCTCTCATAAAAATGAAATAATGGAGAGGGAAGTTTAAGTGCAGAAGAGATTGGGTGACCATGGAAAAGAAAGTGATGGATAAATACCATTAAGTATATGTGATGAAGCTACATTAAAACCAAATATATACATACATATATATATATATGTGTGTGTGTATGTGTATATATATATATATGTATATATATATATACATATAATGTCTGTATGTCCTTATTTTAAAAAGATTTAATTGGGTTTTGTATGACAGTGCATGCCTTTAAACTCAGCATTTGTGAGGCAGAGACAGGCAGATTTCTGTGAGTTAGAAGCCAGCCAGGTCTACAGAGATAATTCCAGGACAGATTGCTATATATGCTATGATAAAATATTGTATACAAAAGCTATTTATGACAGATGGAGTTCATTTTGGTTTATGTTTCCTAGGGAAAAGTGTCCATCATGGTATCAAGTAACAGACATGATGGTGGGAGCAGAAAACAAAGAGCTATATCTTGAACCACAAGCATGAAACAGAGAGAGAGAAAGAAAGAAAACTGGAATTGGATAAGGCTGTAAAACTCTCAAAGTCTCAAAATATATGGATATAATAGTAAGCCATCAGGGATGGATTTAACACTATGTTCATTCAGCAGAATAGTAGTAATGCATTCTCTCTTAGTGTTCATAAAATCTCTAGCCAGAGGTTCCTGGCCTAATAATGGTGCCAGGTATGAGTTTTATTTTGTGAAGCAGGGTTTAAATCTAATCAGAAAGTTGGTGATTACCCCCATTATGTTGATATCACTATTAAACCAATGGTCCTGTCTTAGTAGGCCAGTCATTGTAGGCTCACAGGGTTCACAGCTTTGTAAGATAATTTATTTTCTTCTCTGGCAGCAATGTGTACCATCTTTTAGCACTTTAAAGACTTTCCAGAAGGGATAATACTCTTCCAGTACCAAATTGATTCTTCATGTTTTATCGAACACTATGTGGTGTCTTCAGCAATAATGTCTTACCATTAAGTCCTAAAGGGTTCTAACAGCATTGGCAGTAGCCTGTAATATTTGATAGCCTTTGGTGTGTCACAGGCCAGCAATCAGTTCATAAACTGAGCTTAGTAGTCTGTGTTTATCTAGTATTTGTGTTATTGCCCTGTTATGGTATAACTCCACTTTAAATTTTATATATATGCATATATATTTTAATGTCCTTCTGTCATCTTCATTTGCTTTCTCTCTCCACAATTCTCCCATAGCCTTTTAATATAGGATATCATTTACCTTATAGTTTTTCACTTTTTCTATTTATTGTCATAGTTTGGAATGGAATATCTGACTTTCTCCCAAGGAGTCTACTTAGGTAAATATAGTATTATACAGTTAAAGCACAGGCAATAGTTTTGCTATTCACTCTCTTTTCCTTTCAATTAAAGATCATGGCAGTCACCCTAGGACTACTAGCATTTGAAAATATAAATAAATAAACAAATTCATGAGTATCCACAGTCTCTTAAAGTCTTTCACTATAATGCAGTAATATGAGATGCCAAAGGTCGTTATATGTCAGCCTTGCAGAAAACCCCTGCACTCAGCCAATTAATTCCTCAGTAGTAGTGATGTTACTTCTTGGTTCTGTGGCATACAAACAATAGGATAGCTAGTAGTACAAATTCTAAAGACAACAAACACGGCAAGGTTGTGGGAAAAAATAATAGCACAATTTGGTCACAGAATTTGGCACAATTATTATTAATAGTCGTGTAGAGGTTTTAACTACAATTGAATTGTCATAAACTCTGGTAATCCCTCTTTGATATATACAAATTATTTTAAATTGACACCTTCTGAAGATGCGGCATGACTGTGATGATGTCAGTATGCTTTATGATGGGTAAGATATTGAAACTACCTCTCAATTCACTCAAAAGTGGATAAATACAGTGTGTTATATGTGCATAGAGCAGACATTATTCAGTCTTTAAAAGGTGACTTTACATTGGCTACAGTATTCAAGGACCTAGAAGACATTGTGCTAAGTAAGATATGCTTGAGAGAAAGATATACTCCAAAAAATTATACTTTAAATCTAAAATACAGTCAATAAATTTTAAATAAAATATTAATTAAAAAATTTATTGATTTTCAGTACATACATACTTTGACTTCTTAGGAGGTGTCACAAAGAATAATAAATTGCCTCTGGTCTTATGATAAAGTGGGAAAATTCTATTTTTGACATACAATAAAATCAGATGTGTGAATTACTTTGTAATTTTCACCGTCAAAATAAATGTATATATTACAATATCATGGAATTGGGTCTTCATTTTTATTAATACACCCAATCCAGAGTAAATTCTATAGATTTAAATAATATGAAAATACTAAAATTTTAAATATAACTATCTATACTATAATTCATCATTTAATGTATTTTATGCATCCTATTCCGGAGATCATGTCTGTAGGTTCATACCATAAAGGATTTTTTTGAAGCTATTATACAAATTACTATGCTAAATAATGGGAATAAATTGTTAAAATTTCTTATTTTGTGGCTATCAAAATAGTAATGGTGAATTTCTTAATTGTGCTGATAACACATATTGGTTTAAAAGTTCTCTTAGGAATTATTATAAAATAAATAGTCTGAAGACAAGTTTTTTTCTACACCAACAGTTCTGTTACAGTAACACATCCAGTGTTTGCAAAGCTTCATTAGAACTCTCTTCATTTACATACTACTTGTCCTTTACTTCACTAGAAGAGATTTATATCACATTTTAATTAAAATTACAATACAGAATATTGTATAAAAAAAGAGTACTTCACCCTTTTCCTCTTCACTAGAAATCAGTGAGATGGAAAATTCATGAATTGGACTAGTACATACATCTGGAGTTTCAAACTTGCATTCTCATGCCTCGTTAACAACTTCAGAGAGTTCACTGAGTCTTTCAAAATTAGGCTTCAGAACACATTGTTATATTAGTTTTCCTGTCTCTCAAGCAAATCCTTCAAATTATTCATGCAAGTCAAAAATTGGTACTTTCCATTAGCTATATAGGAAACTTTTGTTAAAGTTTAAACTGAAAATGTCTTAAATTTAAATAGTTTCTCTTCTTTCAATCAGAGAAGTATACGTTTGTTCTCTTGGTCTCCTTACCCACCTAAATATTCTTTATGTCTGTTGTCTGTGTTCCATCCTTTTCTCTACCACACAGGTACCACACAATTGAGAAGATGGCAAACATTGTTTATCTCTGTATTTCAATTTAATTTTTGGTACTCAGTATAGCAATTAAGGACTTGTACCTGATTGGTAAATGCACTTCCAAAGAGCAATATTTTGAGCCTTGTTTTAGAATTACCTTCTGCCTTACAACATACAAATATGAACAATTACATGTAAATACACACACATTTATATAACAAAATATGTATTTAGAATTAAGTATATTTTTATATTTGTATTATGTATATAATATGCATATATATGCAATGATACAATAAGACCCTGAGATGGTTACTATTGCTGACTTTCCAGAATCTAAGACACCTAGGGAAAAAACTTCTATACATATTTATGAGGTAGTTTCTGGACTGACTAAACTAATTTCGGAAGACTCATTCTAAAAATTGGCCAGTATCATTTTATGCATTAGATTTGCAGAGGAATACCAAGAGAAAAAGCAGAGCTTTTCCTTCTCTTTCTCTTTCTTCACTGTGGATGCTGTATACAGAACACCTTAACTCTCCTGCCCTGATGAACTTTATCATTTCAAGCTGAAAGGCACAATAAACCCTATTTACCTTTTGATGTGTCTGTTAGGGATTTGAACACAACAATGAGAAAATAACCAGTATAGATATATATGTAATAAAATTGAAAGTCTTAATTAATATTCATGAGGGGAAATATTCTGAATTAAAAAGCTGTTGCAACATTACTGTTGCACTTTATATGGATGTTTAATGGTTTTAACTTTGATAAGATTACTATACAAAAAAGCCAAAATTGATTATAAATGTGGAAGTTGAAAATTTGAAAATGCATTAATGCTAATATACATTGTCTGTATTTATCTAACATATTCATTATTCAATGTCTGCATATAGACCAAAGCTCTTACATACATATGTATATACATATGTGTTTCAATGGGTAGAAATGTCATGAAAATTTAGAAAACACAAAAAATTGCATTGTATTAGAGATATATAATTAGATAAATTTTTGGTAAATTACAGCTTTGATTATTATGATGGTGTCATTCAAAAGTAAAGCTTAATTGGTGCTTCTGAAAAAAGAGTAAGCTATCAAAAATATCTGATGAAAACTGTAAGGTGTTGGTAAACACATGTAAATTAAGACTATCAGAGAAAGAGAAAGAGAGAGAGTGATTCTATAAACTATTTCTAATGTGTTATACTAAAAGTTCTCAAAGGACATGGTTTCTTATCTTTCATCTATCTATTATCTATCTATCTATCTATCTATCTATCTATCTATCTATCATCTGTATACCATTAATCTCTCTACTTATTTATTTTGATGAGATAGGCTCCCAATTACTTACGCCAAGTTTTTATTTTTAATTTATTTTTGGTGGGGCAGGGTGCAGGTGTCAAGACAAGGTTTCTCTATATCTTTGGAGCCTGTCCTGGAACTAGCTCTTTTAGACCAGGCTAGACTCAAACTCACAGATATCCACCTGTCTCTGCCTCATGAGTGCTCAGATTAAAGGCACATGCCACCACCACCTGGCTCAAGTTTTCATTTTTAATTGAATCAATTCCTCTCTCTCTGTGGCAGCCCAAAGGCCAGTTTTCCCTTTGAATTTGAATCCCCATTTTATGAAGAATCTTGCGCATTTCCAAATTGTTTCACATACACCTAGACCACAATTGACCAAAAGGTACAGTTGAATAAATAAGTAAAATTAATGAGAATGCTTGTTAATGTTTACTGTTTTTTTTTTTTTGCTTCTCTGATTTTATTTCTCTTCACAATCAAGAAAGTCTAATAAATTGTAATTGCTACAGGAGTCTGAGGAGACAAAACAAAGTGCTCTGCGGCATGCTTGGTGGTAAAATACTAGAAAAAGGTATTTAAAAAATTTTAAAAGTAGAGCATTAACTAGAAACTAAAGAAGTATTAATAATCATAAATTATAATTAATAGTAACATGATTATAAGCTAACAGAAGTAACAAAGTATATCAGTGACAAATGTGCAAAACTAATGCCAAGTTGTGACAATATGGGGCTCTTCTCCCAAGAACAGGGTAAGTGAGATCATGCTATACTTTCGATTAAGTATTTGCATGTTGAAAACTGTTAGCAAGGTAAAATGTAATTATTATTTATAAGTGTCGCAAAACCATAATTTTATGCGAGAATTCTGGAATTAATATGTTGTTTCTTGTTTAAAATAAACAAGTAAACAATAACAACAAAACCCAAAACCAAACCAAACCAACCCCCCCAAAAAAACCTCACCATTCTTTCATTTCAATGACACAAATTGTAAGTTATAAGCTTATGCGCTTAAGGTTATAACAAAGCATAAATCTGTCACAAAAGCCTAAGGATTGATTAAACATAGTTTGTAGGGAATAGCATCAGCTACCTATGTCTCAAAGATGTCCATTCAAAACTTCAAAAATCAATGTAATCTGTATACTATGACTTGTTTATTGGTGATTTGCACAGTTTTTGTTAATGAAACCTTATTGTAGTAGATATATACAGATTAAAATATGCTTAGAATTAATATAGATGATTTATTGAACTATATACTATTCTGTAGTGGTTAATTTTCACTATCAACTCATCTCCAAACGGTCTGAAAGTATTTTCTGTGATATTAAACTCAGGAGGAAAGCCCCTCCCTGAGTGTGAACAGTATAAATCTACAGGCTGCGATCTGAGTTGGGACAAAAAGAAGAAATTAAATTTCCTAAGAACCCATGACTGAGGAGGTCATAGGGCTTGCTGCTTTTATTTGTTAAAGGACATATTATCTAACTGCCAATGAATTACTTACCTTCATGCCCACTGAATAGTGTATCTCCCACCCCACCTCAGGAAAGCTTCTTTTATGGAGTGAATGGTGGTCAATACAAACACTCACATCTGGACTTTGTGCAGAGGATGATTTAGTGGGAAGTACTTAGTGCTAAGTAGGATATCTGCATCACACTTTCTCCCTTTAAGGAGAAGAACATGGAAGAAGAATTAGAAAGACTGAAATGATGTGGGAGTCCCCTCTGTGTGCTGTGATTACCATTAATTAATAAAGAAACTGCTTTGGACCTATAGCAAGACAGAACATAGGATGGCAGGGAAATCTAGGTTAATGCTGTGAGGAAGAAGGGCAGAGTCAGAGGGATACTATGGAGCCACTGCCAGAGATAGACATGCTGAAATTTTGCTTGTAGGCCATGACCTTGTTGTGGTGATATACAAATTAATAGAAATGGGTTAAATTAAAATGTAAGAGTTAGAACATAAGAAGCTAGAGCTAATGGGCAAAGCACTGATTTAAATAATATGCTTTCTATGTGATTATTTCAGGTCTAAGATAGCCAGGCAGTGGAAGAACAAGTGGCCTCCTTCAACAGTATGACAAGCCAATGTGGTGGATTAAATTCATGTAAAACCTGAGAGGGCTTGGAAAGGAATTCTAGACACACGCGCGCGCGCACACACACACACACACACACACACACACACAAAGTTTATTTAGCTGGCATCTTGCCACAGTTCCTTTAAGAGAGATTTTCCTGATTCAGTGTTATCAGTTGCCTGATTTCAAAATGGCAGCTCTTAGGTCATTGGCTGTGCTGTTAGCATGAACTCTGGTTCTTTCAGAAGTTTGGATGGGGTTTGTGAACAGACTACTGTAGCTTGCTTAATGGCAATGTGGAGTGGCTCTGTGCCTGGAAGTGGGGCAGTGCAGATGGCTCAGAGACACAAGAGGCTCTTCCATGTTGGACTGGGTGAAATGGGGCAGGTAGGCTGTACCATATTTGACCTAGTAATTCTGCAGCTTAAGTCTTAAGAAGCACTTATCATTTTAAAAAGCACCCCTGGACAGAAAATAATTACAAATATGCAATAATGACAAATCCAGAAAGAAAAAAAAACTATAAACGGGTCACAGTGTTCAACAAATGTACATAGACTTAGGAGAGAGAAGAAAAAGAATATAGACAGTTATAAAAAGAAGTAAATGGTTAAAAAAAGAGGTAAAGTCTTTAAAGGAGGAAAGAAAATTAAGCCATGTAAAGATGGAAAATTCAGAGAGAGACTGGATTATGTATATTATTGTGTTATCTTTGAATGTTTTTGACTGTGAATGAGCTAAGTACAGAGAAACATTTTATTGTAAGGGCTGCTAAATAAAACCAGCATGTATATTATAAAGGTATCATGACTAAGAATATGTTGATTTGGAAAAGAGGTTCTTTTTTCTCCACAGAGGATGAGAACCTGTGGATTGCTTCTAGACCAATAAGGTTTGATGGAACAAGACCTCCTGAAAGGTTGCTGTCAACACCCCCACAAAGAAAATATTTTACCCAATAAACAGCAGTAAGAAGTTTGGAGAAACTATGCCCATATTCCAAAATATCGTTTATAGATGTATTTTTATATTTAAAAGGGGTTGTGCTATAGAGATTGGCATTGGTATGAATTTTGATGTATTGAATCAAATTTAAGGTCAATCTTGTTATATGTATATTTCTGTTCTTGATTAATGTATTGCGATTGTGTAGTTTACTTAAAATATAATGTATAATTAAGAAATACAGGTTAATAGATAATCATCTATAATAATAAAGCTTGTAGTCATGTTAGATTTTCAGATGTATGGAAATAGAGTTTAGATGGATAGGTATTCTTCAAATCTTTCAGAGACCTTCAGAATATGGCATTTAGTGTTTTAAGAACTTAGGACTTTTCCTGACAAAGAGACACATCTGCTCCTGGCAGCACCAATGTACTTCAAGATGATGATGTGCTTTGAAGAGACTCCTCATGGAGCTGGTTAGCCATTTGGGCAAGAAACTGTTCTTGCCTGAACTGCTTCATGGGATGCTGTAAAACTGGACATGCAGAACCTACAGAGCAATGACTGCTGAACTTGCCTAAAGGTTAGATGGTCCTTCTGGGTTCCTGCTTCATGAAAAAGTCTGAAAGACATTATGTAGGATAGAGAAGAAAGTGACCGGCAAACTGCCAATATAAGCAGAACTGTTTTTAAATTTTCTGCTTCATGGAAAAGTCTGTTGGATACTATGGGCCTGGAGGCTGAAGATAGATGCCTCAACAGTAAAAAAGAACTTTGGGTGACTGTATAGGCAGCAAGATGTCTCTGTTAAGTCTAGAGTTTTGGAAGTTGTTTACAATGCACTTCCTCTTTACTTAGATAATATTATATCCTTCTGGAGTCTTTGATGGAGTTGAAGGATTTATAGTTATAGTTTTCCTTAGTTAAAATAAAAGATAAAGTGGATATAAATATTATAACTGTAATTCTTGTTTTATAGCTGTTTTACTATATGTAATTTTCACTATGTTAAAGTGTTTTATTTAAACAAAAAAAAGAGGTGATATGGGAGTCCCCTCTGTGTGCTATGATTACCATTAATGAATAAAGAAACTGCTTTGGACTTAGAGCAAAGCAGAACTTAGGTAGGCAGGGAAAGCTAAACTGAATGCTAGGAAGAAGAAGGGCAGAGTCAGAGGGATGCTATGGAGCTGCTATTGGAGACAGACATGCTGAAATTTGCTGATAGGCCATGATAGAGGGGCTCGCAGGTATCCAGGGAGATGTCCCCAGCTGGTACCTTGGGCAACTAAGGAGAGGGAACCTGAAATGACCCTATCCTGTACTGATGAATATCTTACATATCACCTTAGAACCTTCATCTGGCCATGGATCGAGATAGAGACAGAGACTCAATTTGGAACAACAGTCTGAGCTCTTAAGGTCCAAATGAGGAGCAGAACGAGGGAGAACGTGAGCAAGGAAGTCAGGACCACAAGGGGTGCACCCACCCACTGAGACAGTGGAACTGATCTATTGGGAGCCCACCAAGGCCAACTGGACTGGGTCTGAATAAGCATGGGTTGAAACTGGACTCTCTGAACATGGCGGACAATGAAGGCTGAAGAGAAGCCAAGGACAATGGCACTAGGTTTCGATCCTAATACATGAACTGGCTTTGTGGAAGCTTAGCCTGTTTGGATGCTCACCTTCCTGGACCTAGATAGAAGTGGGAGGACCTTGGTCTTCCTGCAGGGCAGGGAATTTGGACTGCTCTTCAGTATTGAGAGGGAGGTGGAATGGAGTGGGGGGAGGAGAAGAGGAGTGGGGATAGGGGGAGGGGAGTGGGGAGAGGGGGCAATAATTGGGAGGAGGGGGAGGGAAATGGGAAATGGGGAGCAGGTGGAAATTTTAATTAAAAAAGAATAAAAATAAATAAATAAATAAAAAACAAAAGAAAAAAAGAACGGATAAAACAAGAAAATATAAATTATCTTTGGTGAGCTGGACATAGTAGCACATACTTTTAATCCCTGTATTGGGGAAGCAGAGGCAGTGTGATCACTGTGAGTTTGAGGTCAGTCTGTTCTACATACTGATTTCCATGACAATTAGAACTATATTATAAGACACTGTTAAATGCATTTAAAATCTTGCTTTTTGTACAGGCCAAAAAAATCCCCTTCTATAAAATCTATTTTTCATGGCCAGATATGTAAATACTTCTCCAATAAGGAAGTAGATTAAGAACATATCACTTTGCAATTGTTTCACTAGAAAAAAAAATTCCTTGAATACCAGAGTCTAATTTAATTATAAATTAATAAAACTGAATTTCCTACATCTATTGAATTTAGCATGTATTTTATTCTACTATAGTTACTTCCACTTTCATTACATTTGAATACCATTCACTGTGGAGACTTTACTTCCATTATAAGGAAATGATACACATTCCTTTAATAATGCTCATCCTGTGCCTCTGAGCTTTATTATTCACATTTCAGATGTCATTTCATATACAGTAATTCCAAAGTTTGCTAAAGGATGATTTTTTTATGTAGTTTGGATTTAAATAAAGATTTTGTCATATGCTTCAAGAAAAAAAATCATTAGGTATTAAAACTGTTCACCATGACTTTTTCTTATCACAATGTATGGTTTTGTGGTTCCTGATTTTTTAAAGCTGGAATTACTAAGATACGGTTAAGACAGTGACACTGGTGCTGTTAATAATGGTCAAAGGAAGAATACACTGAGTAGAAGATATTTCAGTTTCAAATTTTTGCTTCAGACAGTATTGGCTAGGCAGGATTTAGATGAAGGCCATATCTCTTTCTCCTCTGGTGCACAAGCTTTAAAAAATACCTGCAACAGAAATAAAGGCTTCAGTGCGAATTACAAATGGTGTTTCAATATTTTAAATTATTGATTTTATGTCTTAAGAAGCCACGGTGAAATTCCAAAATAAGGATTTTGTTTTGGTTTTCAAATTCTTTGCAAGTTCATTCACACATTATTTAGTATATCTAGTATTTCCACACATGCATGTTCATATGTATGATCTCTTCTCAGAATAATAATATCATGTTCTTGGAAACAAACTGCAAAATATTACTTAGAGTTGCGTAAGTACATAATAGAATCCTCTGAACCTGATGTCATTGCTGAACATTGTTCAGAACATCATGACTAATACCAATAGCAACAAGCACAAAAATTAGTTAGATCTGCTGAGTCGGAAATGTCAGACATGCTTGCATGAGAACTTTAAGAAAGAATGTGTGTTCTCCTGGACAGAAAAATAGAAGGAAAAGTTTTAACTACTTCCAAGTATGAAAAAGTGGAACTTATTTTTAAAGTCACAGTAACGTTTCGTGGTACATTTATTGTAATGAATTACTTTTAAATCAAATAATAAATTTGAAAATATTAGTAAATGGACCGATACATATTTTACCCCAGTAACTGTTGCTTGGCCAATTCTGTTCCATCTACATTTTTGATTATCTTCCTTAATGTTATACAATCCTGAAGAAAATTCCAACTGTAATAGAAATTCATCTATTCATATTTAATATGCCCTAAAATGTAATGAATATTAAAATAGATGAAATCCTAGAACTACTTTAACACTTAAGAAACAGTGTTGTATAATATTTAAAAAATTCATTTACATTTACATTGTTTAGGTTGTTTTGTGTAATTGCAGTTGCCATGAATTGACTTTGTCTCTGATAGTCTAATACTGTATGGAGATTGTAAACAGAGATTGTGCTTTGGTGTCCCGGTCACCTAGACCCAAATGATCACACAGAAACTATAATAATTACAACAATGCTTGGCATATTAGCTCATGCTTCCTATGTGACTACATGGTGTCTACTTTCTTTCCTCTGTCTCTGCTTGAATTTCCCACTCTGCTATATTCTGCCCTGCCATAGGCCAAAACAGCTTCTTTATTAACTAATGGTAATACTACATATGCATAACATATATAGGGGAATCCCACATCAGGCGATTCACTATCACAGCTGTAAAAACTTTTATGAATTGGCCAATAACCAACTGTAGAAATTCACTGTCAATACTGGTACTCTTTGATGCCTTCTCCAGTCTCCTGACCTTTCTGCAGAAGTTCCATTCAGCTCTTGACCCTCCCATGGAGGCTCACTTATACTCATTGGTCACATCGGAAATTGGTTATTCTGCATATTCCTATGTCACATGATTACCACAGTGGATATATCTTCTAGTTTCTGTTTGAAAAAATAACTATAACTAAGGGATTAAGCACAAATGTTTGAGTCAGGTTGTGAGCTTTAATCAGATTAGACACTATGTAATGTGACTGTCTATCAAACTCTCACATGACATCTCTAAAATGTGCATAGTCATCACTATAATTAAAAACTACAATGAAGCATATTAATGGAACTATTTTCTGTGTGTAAACTGAAAATTCATTGCCCTGCACATGTATGTCCTTTTTAATAAAATGTTCTATGACAAGTTGTTACATTTGAAGTACAATTGCCATTTGTGAACCTTTCTATTTAGAAATATAAACAATCAGACCACTTTTGCAGAATTAAATTTCAAACCAGGAAAAATGGCCAAGGTGCCTATTTAACATGTCAGAGATACTATTTGTTACAGGGTACGGCTGGCATACTTGGCCCTGTACCTTGAGCTCTCCAGCCCATGGGCTGGGCTGCCTTTCCCCCAGAGGCTCTTCCCTATATAATCTGGCCATTTTGGTTATGGTCAATTTTGTACATTTAGCTTCCCCCACCCCCTCCACCCCCCCACCCCCCCCACCCCCCCAACCCCCCGCTGCTGCACCTGATTCCCCTCTCTCCCCTCCCCCTTCTCCCACTCTGGCCTAGTCAACTTTGAATTTTCCCAGGTGTTCTGGCATCTACCTTTGTTCTCACTTATCTACTGTAAGCTTTCTCCTCGACAATACCTAGGAGCTGCCATGTCCTTTCTTTTCCTTTCCATTCCCTTCTCTTTTCATTCAACGGGTCGTAATAAATGAGTTAATGTGATACAATAAACAGAGCTAAAAAACAAAGAAATTATTCTAAAACAATAACAATGATGCAAAACACCATGCTGCTCTTTTATGGAGAGAGGTTTCAGGGAAGATGGTCAGACTAAATAGGAAACATGAAGAGTAATTCTCAGAAAGCGACCTTTACTGCAGATGAGGCAAGGTGCTGACTACTTGTTCTCTTGCAATGACAGACTTCCTCAATTACAGTAGAAACGAGGTAGAAAGAGTCATGGGAAAGAAAAATGTAGGGGAGTGGGTGGGGACAAGGACTAAGTAAAACACATAGTGGGCAAGAGTACGTCAAAGATAAAGGACAGTCTAGATTAAAACAAGAGCAATCGAAAACTGAGAGCTGCTAAAGGAAAGGATAGACAGCATATGCTCATAGAAGGAGTGAAGGACACTTGGTGTCCACTTGGCTTAGATGTTGGAAATCAGAGATCAAAGGGTGTCGTCATCACCTTTGGGCTACAGGTTTCAAGAGATTTGAGAAAAGGAGGAGAACTTTGGCTAATGGCAGTATAGTGACAATACTGATCTACAGAATCTGATCTCTATAAATTTCTCAGGCATCAAAACTAAAACTAGCCAGTAGTAACTTGAGAATAACGTTTTGAAAATATCCATTCATTGATGTTTGAAATGTTTTTAAGTTTATGGGACTCGTAAAACTTACTTGTGATATTTAGGTTGTAATTCTTTAGTAGTCCACAATGAAGTCCGGGGTATGCCACGTTCTCACAGGAATTGCTGGTAATTCTGACCCCAAAACAGAAATCATTTTCAGCCTGACATCTCACTCACTAAGCCATCTTACACAAAAGATCCTGCATGCACCTGTGAAGCTCCTTTAAGCATTGAGATGTCCATTTTTCGTTTGCTTCCGTGAAACATTAAATGGGAGATTTTTGTCATTAGTGGCTCAGATTTTTCAAGTAGTTTTTTTGTTTGGTTGGTTTTTTTGTTTTTTGTTTTTTTTTGTTGGCCTCCATGGTACTTTAAAGAATATTTTTTCCACTCCATTTTGAAAGATCTTTTGAAATCGTGTGATGTATGTCACCTAACCCTTGCATACATGACAGCAAACAAACATTGTTGGCTTATGGAGGAATGGGAGGTAGCATTCATTGTCCAAATAAAACCATTAAAACTGTTCTTTGCATGTGAAGAATTGGAGGACATATAAGAAACACAGTTTTATAGATTTTTTTAAGAAAAATTATTATATAACATTATTACAGAACTTTTAAAAAATGTTGTAAGGGTGGTATAAGCTTTGAAGACTGTTCATGTCAAATTACTCTTCCAGTACTTTTTTTAGAGCCATTTAGCAGATACGTACCTCTTTTTTCACCTGGTCTACATTCCTCCATACAATCATTCCCAGCATACAATTCTGCCTTGGAGGCCGAATTAACATCTTCAATTTAGTTACTAAGAACAAATAGCATGACTTCTCCATTATTTTGACAGGACTGAAATTGCTCTGGTGATTCATTAATCAACTTATCAAATATGGAGTAGGATAGTGAATATACTAATTGAAAATCAAGAAGCAGAGCTTAAGTGTTTAATGTCAAAAGCTCAGAGACAGGTTTCAGGTAATTGCTAGGGAGAAAACTCACATGGGCTTTAAATACAGGTACTTGATCTCTGCTAAAATAAAGATCCTTCTCATTATTTGAAAGGGGCTTTTCAGGCATACACTTTAATTTGGACTAAATAAGCAACTTAAATAAATAAAAAAAGATGCACTCAATTGTAAGTAAAATTTTAATTTAGGTTGGTAAAAAAGTAAAAGCAATCTACATGCATTCAAAAAGGAAAAGAGAATGCTCTGTTAAATACACACATTAAAAACAAATTATGCTCTCAAAACAAAGCAATCCTTGGTAAGTATTTTGCAAACTTAATTTGTTTTTAATATATGCTGCAGGGCAACTGTTTCTTGTTATACAGGTACTATGTGTAAAATAATACTGACTAAAATTTTTAACAGGACAAAGGAATTTAACCATCTTAGTTCCAAGCTAGGTTGACCTCAATTTCCATTAAAATACACAAAATATTTTGTGTGCTGCATCTTGAAAAATGAATATGTTTTGTTTTTTCTTCAGATTAGAGATGAGAAATGTACAAATATCTTGGAATAAGGAGAAAGCTTTAAAATATAAAATCCCAAATGGCTTTGAAAACCAATACTATTGGAGATTTTTCCCATCAATTTCTGATATACTACAGCAAAACGACTTTTATGTGTATCAGTTTCAGTAGGTTGCCAAATCTCTTTCATTTGTACTTCAAGTCCTTCCTTCAGCATTTAAAGCGTTTTTTGTTTGTTTGTTTGTTTTGTTGTTGTTGTTGTTTTTCCACACCTCTCACTTAGCATGGCTTGGATTTTCTGAAAAGTTCAAGAAGGCAAAAGTTTTAAGATTTGTTTAGCATGACAAAGTGTGATGTTGAATATCTTCTGTATATGTCTTTTTTTATATTTAAAAGTCATCATGTTACTTAAAATATGCAGGATTTGAAAATGCCAATATCACATCCACATACAGAAAGCAATTTAAAGAATAGAAAAGCCATGGGCATAGAATTCAGGACAGTTTGCCGAGAAATATGGCCACCAGAGGATGGAAGGAGGAGAAAGGAAGGTAACAAAGCAATGAGGTACATAGGATCAAATGTATTGTATATATGTCTACAAATGTAATAACAGAATCCATATTTTGTACAATGAAAATACATGCAATTTTCTATATAGAGAAAAAGAATATATACAAATAGGAACAAAAATTTGTAAAAGAGAAATGATGAAAAAGTACATTGGGAAGATAAATCATCAGTTCTGTCCAACAGGACTCTTCTAAGGCAAAATGTGTACTATTTCTTTGCCAGGCTTCTTCCTGGTGATGTGCCTGGATTTGCCTGTTTGAACTTGGCCCGTTGTTTTTTGTTTGTTTATTTGTTTGTTTTATTCCCTTTCCCTACTTCATTGCCTCTCCCAAGGCTCAACCCCACTTTGTGGATCACACTTACAATAAATTAATCTTCAGCCCAAAGAAGTATTAAGCCACAAAGATTTATTCTTTATAAGCTCCATTGATGAATGAATGCATTAAACACCACATCAATTTTCACTTTTTAAGTTTTACTTTCTTTTATTTTTTTCTGAATATAATGTCTTTATTTTTATTTGATAATGTACAGACAAGTTTAACACACCTAGCAACTCCAAGGACTTTTGCTTACTCTACTGAGAAGCAAGGCTTAGCCCCTCTCTATGGCCTTGGTTCAGCAGACTTAAGGGGGTCACTTTTCCATTCAGTTTTCTTATGTATTGCCCAAAATACATTCTGTAAATTAACAAACTTAACACGTGACAGTTGTTAAATGTATTTGAATCATCAGGAGTTGTCAGGGGATATTTTTAAATCAGAAATAAAGTGTTGTTCTTCATGCATTCAGGTCCAGTCACCAAGAAAAGAGACATTTTTTTTTCTTTCTGCACATTAGGTAAATTTACCATTTTTTGCCTATCGATGTAAATGAATATTTTATTTTAACCAGTAGGAAACAACAATGACAATTAAATTAAAGAAAAGGGGATAAATATAGATTGCCTTCTGCAAAGACGTTCTTTGTCGCATTAATTTGTTCATGGTGGTGCCGGGCGGTGGTGGCGCATGCCTTTAATCCCAGCACTCGGGAGGCAGAGGCAGGCGGATCTCTGTGAATTCGAGACCAGCCTGGTCTACAAGAGCTAGTTCCAGGACAGGCTCCAAAGCCACAGAGAAACCCTGTCTCGAAAAACTAAAAAAAAAAAAAAAAAAACAGTTTGTTCATGGTGGTCCTTGAGCCAATGGATCTTCATAAAGTCAGGAAAGCAAGCAACTGCCACTATGTTTTTCTTACTGCTACATTTATTTTCTAGAATTGTTTGTAATTAGAAATCAAGATAGAAGCTAGGAATTAAAATTGTACTGTCTGGATAGGTAGCCAGAATAAGTCTACCTAACATTTGTGGTTTATATATTTTTAGATATGATTATGAGGTTGTTTGAGAAGTATGACTAAACATGAAATTTCAGGGTCACTATTTGAGAAATAAATCAGTATTGACAAACCTTATTTTGAAAAGAATAATTTTAATACAATTATTTATCATAAACAGCTTTGATTTTTGTATTTTATGGGTGACCAAGCTTTATCACCAGCAATACTGCAATACCATGCATTATTAAAAAAGACAAGAACACTTACAAATAAGGAAAAAAAATCACATATAAACAAGAATATCAGCTTTTATTAAAAACTATTATACCATCTCTGGCCACTTGAAAATGTATCTCTTTAAGAAAGACCAGTTTTATCTTCATCAATGTCTATGCACATAATTTTAAAAATCTATCATACTAATCAAAGATACACCAGTTCTTTCTTTTATATTTTATCCATTTAGCCATACGAAATTAATGGAATATTGTTTCAAAATATCGAGAACAGATCCACCTATTAAATCATTTATATTTTGTGTTTATTATTAATAAATGTTATTAAATTAAATCATTATTATAATTACTTATTAAATCTATTTGTATACAACATACGCATGTAAGATAAAATCTTTAAGAGTGACCTTAAAGGTAGTGTTCTGTTCATGTGTGTATGTACTTATAACAGTAACATATGACTTGAAACTCAAAGAGGAATCACTAGGAAAGAAGGATGACGTAGTAAGAAGGTAATAATTGGTGAATATAAGCAAAATATATGACAATATGAGTGAATAGGTCATATGAAATCCATAATTTTAAATGAACACAATTATATGTATTTCACAATGCAACATTTTAAAGCACAGAGTCTTCAAAAACTAGAAACAGAATTCTTTGCAAAGGTGAACTGTAGATGTTGTGCAAGTCATCTTCAAAACAGCTTCTGTCAGGGACGTGACAAGAGATGAACAGCGTTATCTTCACTCTGAAACCCTGCACTGAGTACACACTGAGATCAAGTTCCCAATCATGACAACCTAAGTTCAGTATTGGAGTCACTGATCTTCTCTTGTGGTGGTCACCTCAAGAAGTTTCTAAATACCTTACCATAACAAATGTAGATGGGACAGTAGGATGAGGAGTAACCACCCCACTTTTCCTCATTTTTTTCTTTCTTTGCTATTATCAAATCAGGGAACTCCTTGCACGCATGCATCACTATTAGCAAAGTATGTTTTTTGTTTGTTTGGTTTTGTTCATTTTGTCCAAATTTTCAATGTTATGTAAATCCTTGTAAAAATAATAAAAAATATTTTACTAGAAGAAGCAAACAAATTGCAATATTAAGAAATACTAAAATAGAACTAAGGCAAAATTTAAACAGATTTTTAAAATAAGAAATCCAGGATGCTCACCTTCTGGACCTGGATGGAGTGGGGAGGGCCTTGGACTTCCCTCAGGGCAGGGAATCCAGACAGCTCTTCAGACTGGAGAAGGAGGGGGAATGGAGTGGGGGAAGGGGAGAGGAGTGGAGAGAGGGGGAGAGGAGTGGGGTTAGGGGGAGAGGAGTGGGAGGAGAAGGAGGAAAATGGGAGGTGGGGAGGAGGCAGAAATTGTTTCAGCAAAAAAAAATATTTAAAAAAAGATTAAAAAAAAGAAAGAAATCCAGAAACATTGAGAGATGACAAAAAAAATAAAAATAAAGTTTTGAAGCTTGCAAAAATATTACTATTTTTTTTTTGTTGATAGCCATTTGGCTCTCTGAACTCTTTTGCAGTCATTTTGAGACATTTAAAGTCTGCCCAGTCTCATTGATTGCATGAAGATATATAAAAAAATGTTTCTGAAAAGTGTGTTATCTTCAGTCCACTGCTCAATGACACATGGAAAATCACTTCATTGTATGTATATGTGAACACTGGACTCCCAATTTTGTCTCCCACTAACGTGTCTATTCTTTATTGGAATCACACTGATGGGGTTGATTTAATACTATAGTAAGTTTTGGTCAAAGAGAAATCCAAATTATCTTGAGTATGACATTGTTTTTAACAAAACTGAAGGCACTATGTACTAAGAACATAATCTACATACTGATCTATATACTGGACTTCATCATGTTTTTATAGTTATGTTTTATTAAAGACAAAAGAAAACAGAAGAATGTGTGAGTTTGAAGAAATTATTTGCAAAAGAAATACCTGATGGGATATAGACAAAAATGCATGAAGATGATATATAACTCAAAAATGAAATGACAAGTGTCTGTATTATAAAAGAAGCAAATACTCAATTGGGGAACAAGAAAAGTTAATTAATGTCATATGTCAATAGAGAGTCAATATCAAGAAAACTGAGAAACTCTCTCTAACACCTACGGCCAATAGCCTGATAATATCAAGTGATGGAGAGGATGAAGAACAATGAGTTCTCATTTACTCAGAGAAAGAATTGGAAAGCTATTACTCTGGAAGCAATATTAAGAAAAAAAAACATTCAGTAGCTTCATATAAACCTGAATACAGTTTTACCATCTTATGCAGTAAGCACATACCTTGGTATTTTCATAAATGAGTTGAAGGTGTAGGTTTTCACAAGAGCCTGAAAACAGATGTTCATACTAGTTTTCTTCATAATTGCAAAAACTTGGAAGCAACAAACTGCACTCAGCAGGTGAAATGATGTATAAACTGTTGTGCATCCAGATAAAGGAATAGTTTTCGGTGCTAAAAAGTAAGTGGAAAGAAGCAATTTAAATGCATGTAATTAAAGTAGAGAAGAAGCCGATCTGGAAAGAATCTCCTTAAAAATATTGTATAATCTCAGCTATATGACATCCTGGAGACAAAAATAAAGACTATGTGGAAAGCAAACAGATCAGTTGTTGCTAGAAGATTATAAGAAAGAGTGGACAACAGAAGGACAGAAGTGGATTCTGAAGCTGTGAAGTTACCTTATCTGTAATAATTTACATAATAAAAAGCCACTCTAAGCATTTCAAAATCCATGCAACAGACAACAGCAAGATAAATATAGATTAAGAATATGAGTGGCAGTGATGGCAAAAATTGTACCTCTGTGATGGAGGAAGTTGGCAGTGAGGGAGGCAGCAGGGCTCATGTACAGAACAATTGGACACGCTCGGTGACATCTTTTCATCAGTCAGTAAGACTAAAATTGCTTGACAGATAAATCACCATTTTTAAAATAATGTTTAAAGTTGGCTGAATAACTTGTGTACCAATTACAGTATCAAAAGATTAATCACCAATTACATACAACAGATATTTAACAATAGTAAGACATTTTCATTCTTTGTCAAAGTACATTTATCAAAAAACTAGATAAAAGTCAGTTTTTTCCTCTTCTCCTGTGATGTACTCACTCATATTTGGTTTCTAGCCATAAATAAAGGACATTGAGACTATAATTCGTGACTCTAGAGAAGCTAAATAAGAAGGTGAACCCAAAGAAAAACATATAAGCATCCCCCTGAATATTAACCTTCATCAGGCGATGAAAGAAGACAGAGACAGAGACCAACATTGGAGCACTGGACTGAAGTCTCACGATCCAAAGGAGGAGCAGAAGGAGAGTGAGAACGAGCAAGGAACTCAGGACGGCGAGGGGTGCACCCACACACTGAGGCAATGGGGATGATCTATCGGGAACTCACCAAGGCCAGCTGGCCGGGGACTGAAAAAGCATGGGACAAAACTGGTCTCGCTGAACATAATGGACAATGAGGACTTCTGCGAACTGAAGAACAATGGCAATGGGTTCTTGATCCTATTGCATGTAATGGCTGTGTGGGAGCCCAGGTAGTTTGGATGCTCACCTTAATAGACCTGGATGGAGGTGGGTGGTCCTTGGACCTCCCACAGGGCAGAGAAACCTGCTTGCTCTTTGGGCTGAGGAGGAAGGAAGACTTGATTGGGGGAGGGGGAGGGAACGGGAGGTGGTGGCGGGGAAGAGGCAGAAATCTTTAATAATTAAATTAATTAATTAATAAAAAAAAGTGAAAAAAATAAATAAATAAATAAAAAAAAAAAACTAGATAAAAAATGTTTAGAAGTGTCTCCTACCATCTCTGAAGGTAGGAAGGTCTGCCAACACTGCAGAGCCTTAAGCCGATGACAGAGTAAAGCAGTGGGATGTAGGAAAGGGACCCAGTCAAAGAATACACTTCAGAGTCCTCAGCTGAAGTGGCCAGGAAGGGAAATTCTGAATGCCAGTTCAGCATCTCTCTCTTTCAATCCTGCTTCTGTTACATCTACCACAATTGGTGATCACTATTAAGTAAATATCCTTCAATCCTGCTTCTGTTACACTTATCACAATTGGTGATCACTATTAAATATCTTGTCCTTTGAGCTCTCAGTGTCATCTTTCTCATGGTATCAACTGTAAAATAAATTTTTCTCTATGGAACTCTTCATATATTTTTAATTTAACCGTGCTTTCTATTGTTTTTAATGTATTTCCTAGTACTGTTGTCATAAATATAACTTCAGTGATTTGTTCAAACATTTCTAAATTTTGAATCTTGGATTCTTACATTTGAATTCAAATGAAATGACCACACTATGAAGTTTGTCACATTGTATATTAAACCTGAAGCTTAGTTTTATCCTGGGCTAAAAAGTACCATTTCCAATGTCCTTTGTCTAATCTATCTTCAGAATTGGTTTTCCTCACTTGGAGGGCTCAAAGAAGTCACCTCAGAAATTCTGTTAAATTTGATTCTCAAATTTTCCAGGTATGTGTTCATTTTTTTTTTTTTGGCTTTTTAAAATTGATTTTATTGAGCCATGTACTTTTCTCTGTTCCCCTCCCTGCCTCTCCCCTCCTCTTCAACCCTCTCCCATGGTCTCTATGCTCCAAAGTTACTCAGGAGATCTTGTCTTTTTCTACTTCCCATGTAGATTAATTAGATCCATGCATGTCTCTCTTAGGGTCCTTATTGTTGTCTAGGTTCTCTGGGATTGTGATTTGTGGGCTGTTTTTTTCTTATGTTTAAAAACCACTTATGAGTGAGTACATATGATAATTGTCTTTCTGGGTGTGGGTTACCTCACTTAGAATGATGTTTTCTAGTTCCATCCATTTGCCTGCAAATTTCTTTTTTTTTTGGGGGGGGGTATTATTCTTTTTCTATTTTTTTTTTTATTCTTTTTTACTTAAAATTTCCAACTGCTCCCCGTTTCCCATTTCCCTCCCCCTCCTCCCACATATTGCCCCCTCCCCCCGCTCCCCTCCTCCTATCCCCACTCCACTTCTTCTCCCCCTAGTCCACTCCCCCTCCCTCTCGATACTGAAGAGCAGTCCAAATTCCCTGCTCTACAGGAAGACCAAGGTCCTCCCACTTCTATCTAGGTCCAGGAAGGTGAGCATCCGAACAGGCTACGCTCCCACAAAGCCAGTTCATTTTTAATAAAGGTAAACATTTTTTATTTTCATAAATAGTTAGGTTTCTAAATATTTTTAATGGAGTAGAAACCTTTAAGAAGTGATCAAAACCCATCAATAATGAGCACTTTGAGTAGATTGTTACTCTAGAGAATGCATGGACTAGGTTAGATAAGGTCTTACCTAACAAGCACAACTAAGCCAGAAAAGGGCGTTTCAATATGTTATCATGTATTGACTGGAAAACATAAGGAAAAAAACCACAAGTGAATATTTAGTTTTCTACAGTAAGTGGAATTGTTATTATACATAATAACAATACTGAAATAAAAAAGGAATCAATATTTGAATAAGACAGTATTTTTCTTTAGTTCTCTTCAGACATTTTGACCAAACTGTTTTTGAAAAAAAAAAAAATCATTCCATTATTGTTATTTCCCTAAAGAATGAACAGCTAAAAAGTCAGGGAACACCATTTTCATTTTCATGATATAACCAGTGTATAATGCAGTATCTTCTCAAGTTTCCATGTGGAAAGAAAATATCTAGAGAGAAGTGACTGAGCTGGACAGAGTTCAGACTTCAACAGAGACTTTACCATGTACTTCTAGCACACATGCTTGGTACAAGTTTCCACCTGCACTAAACAATTACTGTTTTATTCAGGTTAACCATTTAAAAGTTAAATAGTATTTGTCCAAAGTATTTACCGCTTGGCAAATTAAATATCCCAAATCAAATTAATCCAGTCTACTGTTTATAAAATGAGATCAATATTGCCTGGTTTTCTCTTCACTACTAGTTAAATTATGCTTAAGTCATCAATATTAAAACATTTCAATTGCCAGGCGGTGATGGTGAACTCCTCTAATCCCAGCACTCAGAAGCCAGAGGCAAGTGAGTTCTCTCTGAGTTCGAGGCCAGCCTGGTCTACAAGAGCTATTTCCAGGACAGCTAGGACAGAGAAAAAGAAAACAAGAAATTACAGTGTTTATTTGAGGAATTGAGTTTTATTAATTTAATCCATTAACTCTTTTGTGTCCTGTCATTTATAGGTCTTCTAAAATTGTCATAATAAACTTTAGACAATTTCTTCACAGAAAAAAATGAGCTTTTAAAATTTCTGGTTAAACATTTTCGCCATTTGATTATTTTGCACCTGTAAATCAGTTGCATTCCTGCAAATATTATTTTCCCAGGGAACACAGCATTTTGAAAACAGACAAATTTTGTAAAATTATTCGACCATAAGGTATCATAGAATTACTGCAGGAAGATGGAGAGTGAAATGAAGACAGAAGTCTTTCTCTTTGCTTTGCCACACATGCTGAGAAATGGAAGCGGCGATGTCTTTCAGAACATTAACCCATAAAGTCCTGTGACGTTGGGAGCAATTGTACAATGTTTGGAGCTGTGAAGACAGGAAACCAAAAGTACAGAAGGCCTTGGCAGCAAAGAGCAGACTTTTCCATATTCCACCATGCCCACCGCAGTGACAGCTGCTGAGACAGATTTCAAAGTCGTTTATACCATCAGTTACCCACGTCCTTCTATTCTTGGCACCATTTCCAAGAATAGAAAATACCAGCTGTTCTCTCTGGCCAAGGGAGTACTTTCTTCCCCCAAACAAATAAATACAAAATAAATAACAATGATAGGAAATAAAAAAAATCTATTTTTAAAAGGGAGAGTGATCCAAAGAATACTTTCTATTTACACTTCTGACATGCCGTTATTGCAAATCACATTTTATCCCAATACCACAAAGTTCCTAATCTTTCCTGAAAATGTAAACAAATCTGGAAAAAATACAGTAAAAAGAATAAAAAAGAGCAGAAAGTCAATGAGGATGTAAAAGAGGAGATTGTGGGATGAGAATTTGAGCAAATTACATGGCATATATGCATGAAATTTCACAATGAAACTGACATTATATTCCAATTAAAAATAATAAATAATTTTTAATTCTAATAAATGACTGCAAAATATAGTTGATGTCTTGGAGAAATTTCATCTTATTCTTTAAGGAGTGCCAAAAGTGTCCTGGGAATCACAGTTTCCACTGAAGTGATCTCTATCCAAATCTTGCTTGTTTATGCAACTGTTTTTGGATTGATGGAATCATTATATAAAAATAAAATCTACTCAATGGAAAAGATGACTTTTTTTCAAATAACCAATGCATATATGAAATAGGTAGACAAAGAAGCCTTGAAACTGGAACTTTATAACTCTTATTTTATATTAACAAATCACTGATAAAAATAAAGGACTATATGACATTTAATTTTTAGAACACTCAACTCTAAAATATTTAATTACTTTCTGGTTCTATTTTGATATGTGCTTTTTATACATTTTTATTTAAATAAACCTGTAAATTCATTAAGAGAGCATTGAAAATCTATTTTTAATAACACTCCCAAGATTGTCAGTGAAAAATAAATAGTAAGTTGAACTTACCAAGTCCATTTTAAGCTCTTCAGTATAAGTCTATGGATTTTGCAACTACACATACAATTTTATACAAACTTTGACATATTTGATTATTAATATTTTTTATTTTGTATTAATGTTACTGTATATAGAGTAGGAAATCCATGATAAATAATCTTGTCAAAAATAGGGAATGTAGATACCTAACTAGATTTACTAAGGTCTGCTATTATTACTTGGGTTAAGGTGCCACATGGAAGTAGAAGGAAAAAAAATTGACGATATTAACTCATCACTCTTTACTCTGATGATGGATGCAATATGAAGAGTTATCTCCTAGACCAGCTGCCACACCATCCCTTCCACAATGGACTGTACTGCCTGAAACTGTGAGCCAAAACAGATATCCGCTTTCTTCCTTAAGCTGTTTTGTCAAGAATGGTGCCTCCTAGATGAGAGAAATTTCATTCTGGTACAGTTAGCTACCAATAAATGATAAATAAATAGTTTTTAATTATCTGAGGATGATGAGGATTCAACTGACAGTCTTGAAATATTTGTATTACATTTTGTATTTAATATTAACACAATAAAATATATAGCATCAACTAAACTGTCATAAAGGGTTCTGTAATAAAAACAATTATTTTAATGAGTCATGTAACACCTTTTAAACTTAACTACAATTTACAATGCTTTACAGAGAATAGGAAAAAAAAGAAGGTATGTTGTATTGCACACCTGTGTTACAATGGACTGGACATTTAAGATTGCAGAATGTCTGAGTCATGAAGTTCACTTTTCATTCCTGCTCCTTTCTACAGAGTCGGCTGCTTCTTTCTTTGTCTTTGGTCTTAATTGTATTTTTAGAGTTGTATTAATTTAAGACTTGATACTTTCTTCTGTTTAGTACATTTGTTCACTTTAACCTAGGTTTTTATTTTCTTTTAAAAAGACATTTGTCTTGCCTGCCATAGTGTTTTTCAGAAAGTTTTTTAACTCAATTTATGAGGTAATATAGGATTCTCCAATAAGGTTGCTTTGTTCCCATCAATTGATATTTAATAAACACTCAAATATTCATTGTCTCCTCGTGCTCCTTTCAAAATATTAGATTTTAGGGATCCCATAATCTTTAAATTTTCAAGCATACAAACATTAAACTTGAAGCCATTTATTTAAATATCCCATGACAGTATTACAAATGTCGATGTAATTAATTTGACACCACAGGAATGACAGCTATCCAATGGTGATTTTATCATCTGTCATACAATGAGTCCTGTGAAAATGGTTTTCACTTTAGGAGACCTGAGTCATAGGTTTAGCATCTTAGAGCTAAAGACATCATTTAAACATTATTTATATTTTTGCATTTTGTGTCTATTTTTTAAAAAGAGAAATCATTTTGTAAATGAAACAGCCAAAATAAAGCTCATTCAAGCTTCACAAGGCCATGTAGTTTGTTAATTTTGATTATTTTATTTTAAATGATGGTGAAGACTAGTGTATTGTATTATTAAAAGTTTACATTTTGATTTTGGGAAGATTTTGCTTTGCTTTGTTTATTTGCAATCATCTTAAAATCAATTAGAACTTTATAATATTAATTTCTAATAATTAAGAAAATCAAACGCCAATGTTTTCACAAGGAAATATCTACAAACCACATATATAGGACAGAAGTTTATAAAGTTACATACCTGTCATGTGAGCAGTTAAGATTATGTCTGTCCACTCAGTAATTTTCAGTTTGTTAGTCTCTGAAATACTTTTATACAGTTGAAAAAAAATGTTGTGGACAATAGATTTTATCATAATACGTTCAAAATTGGCACAGATGAAAAGGATTGGACACAGGTCATTGGAATCCTTCCAAGCTTCTTAAATTGATCCTTAGCACCTTTGGGTAGTGTGCCTTCTGGACTTAGAACACATCAATCAGGAACTTTAATTACCATTGTTTGACTTAAGGAGTCTCGAGAAAATACACAGGAGGAAAAGACAACATAAACATATTTCCAAATTAAAAAAAATGAAGTAGACACTTGTAACTTACTAACAGGGACATTAGTTCTTTAAAAATCTCTTGAGATAGTCACTCTTCTGCAAAAGATTTTTCCATGGGTTTGCTTTGTTAAAATGAGTTTTCTCACACATAAATCATACAATGAATTAGCATGAACATATGGAAGCTTAGATTTATATATCTTTGACTAAATAAAATTAAATTTGAAATTTAATGTATAGAAGTTAAAACAGAAATTTAACATTTTTTCCCATTGCAATAATACAAAATGTATCTTGTAAGTAATTCTTTTATGACTTTCCCTCACAGATATGACTTTCTTTTCAAAAATCATGAGTCTTTGTTTGAAATGTCACCATTACCACGTGGGTTACCGAATCTTAGGTCACAAATTATGGTAATTTCATTTGTTCATGGATGTAGGAAGAAGATGGCTTGATTTTGTAAAGAATGACTGCTGAGCAACAAAATAGCTGTGGCTTATCTCATGATTGTATCTAATGAAATCAGTAGCTAGGGAATAAGCTAATCGAACTATTTTTGAAAGAATGACCACTAAAGTAGCCACTGTAGCCACACTAGGCACACCGTGAAGAGCTATTTCCAGGTTTGCATCCTTGGGAGCAAGATTTATAGACTGTTCCTTGCTAGTGCACATTATGACATCGTAAATTTGCAATATCTTCTCTATGTTATATGTGTGGCTAACTTCAGAGACTAAGTACAATAAAGTTTAAGATATGCTACTAATGAAATAAATTCAATCATTTTCAAGAAACATGTCTGATAATCCTACAATGGTAGAAAAATCAAAGGTGATTGTCACCCATGCCCTGTCATGAATGAGCCTGTAATAAAATATTTTCCCTCTTGATGTAACAACACAATAGCAACTGTTATTGACAAGCTGTCCTTATTTAACCCCAGTCTTCCATTCTGCTAACTAAGAGGACAAACTCTATTCTAAAACAGATTCACTGAATTAAGATTGTGTAAATTTAAGTTTACTAGAATGGCAGCACCGACAAATAGACACTAGAGTAGTATGAAGGAAAGGAAAAGAGAGGGAAAGATCTTCCTCCAAGACTACAGATTCAATTAAAGCAAAGGAAGAAATAGTTTAAAAATATCATATTGTACTACATGAACATACATAACTACTATTTGTCAAATGAAAATATTATTTTAAATGTCTACAGAAAGTCAATGATAAAGAAAATTGTTACGTATTCCAAGTGAGTAATCAAAATTAAACACAACTCATCAGAAATGTTTGAGTAAAGATACTATTTACAAAAATGGAAGCATACCAGAGAACAAAGCAAGTAGGAGAATAATTCACAATCATATAATATGGCTGCAGTCTGGGCAAGTTTGTGTGAATATATGGTGGAGGGGATGGAAAAGAATATAGAATTTTAAGATAACTTAAAATAATTTGTACTTGCCACAGGTTATTTCCGATTGTGAGCCCATCCATCCTGACAAGACTTCACCCCCAAGGTATTCATTTTCAAGGCAAATTTTGTAAGCCTTCTTAGAGAATTGTCCTCAGAATTTCATAGTGGGAGAAGGAATGGACACAAGTCAGAGAGGGAATTTGTCTCCTAGAAAGTGTGTAATGTGCTGTCCCTTTAAGAGACAAGCCATTCCCACTCCCTCCCAGTCTGCAGTCCACCGAGGCAAGCTGATCTTCAGCTTACAGCCCATGTCCCTTCTCTTTTCAGTCTCTCCTCACAAGAGGCAGTTTCTGCCTTGCTCTATTCTCCCCACTTCTCCCCATCCCCCCACCCTGTTTTTTTTCTGCTCTTTCCCCTTCTTCCCTTACCCTTCTCCCTTTCCCTTCCATAACCCACTAAATTAATATCCAACCTCACTCTGCATGGTGTGCCTATCCATGTCTCTGTCTCTTGCTCTACACGTGGCTCAGGACCAGCCGCCTCCTTGAACGTGGTCTCATGGTGTATCCATCTGTCTATCTCTCCTCATGGGACTCACTGCCTCTCGTGGCCCACTGCAGCCACTTGGAAACTGTGCTGTCCCTGCCTGGGACTGGCTGCTCTCAGACTGCCTGCCCACTGCAGCTGCTTGGAACCTGCATTGTTTCTGCTGCTCATCCAGTTGGGGATCCACAGCATTTTACTTAATCCATTACAAAGGGATTTACAATTGGTCAGACCACCTCACAGGATGAGAATGAAGTCCCCACTATTATGGGCAAGAAGTGGGCAGTACGTTGCCTTGTCTGGACAGCTTAGATGACATATATCCATGACCTACTTTCTAAATTTTAATTTCACATCAGGACTCATAAACTGGATGGGGACACTGAATCTCATTACTACTAAAATAGAAAAAGCATTCCTAGAAAAGGCGCAAGGAGGAATGCTGTTTTTACTATTCTGACATGTCCACTTTTTTGATAGTACTTCCATCTTCTTAAGGCATGTGGGCTGAATCGGGCATGAGCACATAGGAGGCTGGAGTGGCCACGTTAGCTCAAAAAAGTGACAGTTAAAAACAAAAGGCGCAGTTGGTGCCAAAAGCTTAAGAGCTATGCCAAAGGCATGACAGTTAGAAAAAAGCACACAATTCAAAAAGGTGACATTGCAAAGCCCATGAAGAATACTCCCAGGCAAGATGGTGCTGAAGGGGAGCAATGGGGGGAGAGATCTGACTTATTCACAAGAAGGATGTTTGGAATTAGATCCAGTAAGAAGATGTAAGGTGCCTGATGCCCGTGTGATCCCCATTAGGGCTATAGGAGCTGTGACTCATGCAGATGTGATTGCTAACATGATTGGTTAATTTCCCTTCAGCTTCCTCTGGGATTCGTGGGTTTTTGCTTTATAAGTTGCATGTTGTAAGGAAATAAATGAGTTCCTGCTTAACTCGACTCTGCACTGCATCTGATTGTCTTCAGGACCCCAAGGGCTGGGTGGCCAGCAGCATACTTCTCCTCCTCAGTCAGGGCTAGTCATAGTGGCTGGTTCAATTCTGTGGTGGGGTCCACAGAGGAACCCTTCAAAAACAGATTTCATGGAAGAGCCATTGGGTCTAGGCAGCCCCCAAATCAGTACTGAGAGGTGTGGAAGTCTTCCTTGCTGCAAACACAGCTGATTCTTCCAGCAGAGTAGTATCAATCCTTATCACAACAGGCATCCCTGCATTCTTATAAATAAAATGATAAAATTAAAAATGAGTCTGTGAAATAAGAATACACATTGTTTCTCCATTTTACCTTTATATTTATTTAGATTGTCATTCACAAGAGGAGGTGTATAAAAATAAAAATAACTAAAGCCAGAATATTGTTTAGAGTGTTGAATTCTGTCTCTTTCCATACGTATGAACATGGACATCTTAACCTCTTGAAACATCAACTTCTTCATGTATAAATAATAACTTATAGATGGCTCAAGTAATGTTACAGGAATTTGTTCTGAGTGGTTGGAGAAAATATGGGAAAGTAGTTGTAGTTGAAATGATGTAATCAAAATCTCAAATTTTAATTTAAAAAGAAAAATCACATTTCTGTA
The DNA here is from genome assembly GCF_950005125.1 of Chionomys nivalis. Taxonomy (NCBI): domain Eukaryota; kingdom Metazoa; phylum Chordata; class Mammalia; order Rodentia; family Cricetidae; genus Chionomys; species Chionomys nivalis. The sequence continues at coordinate 56,750,752 of NC_080100.1, read as the reverse complement.
GCTTTTTGTGGGGGAGACATAAATATCATGTTCACCACAGATAAGGCACCGGTGAGAGACCAAAGAAAGGATTCCATCAATATTCAAATTGACAAGCCAATGACTTTATTGTGGTTACTTGCAGAAGTGTGTTTGGGTGTTTAGCTACAGTAGATATATGTCTCTAAGGCAGCTCTGTCATCTCAAGGCTTACATCAGTAAGGGTAAAGACTCACAAAAGTGCATCCTTAGAGCTTCCTGTAACACATAAAAACTATATAGTATGTCTCCTATCCCAAACTCTCCTTACTCCTTCTACAATATTTAGAATACTAGAAATTAACTCTGTGAAGCTGTCTTACTTTGCCTCTCTAAAACACTTGATTGATCCAATAAAGAGTGGGGCTGGCAAGCAGAGAGAATAAATAAGAAGAGAAATTTGGGAAGAGAAGTTCAATGAATGAGTAAAAAGGGAGGAACACATCAGGGGCCAACCACTAAACTACACAGTCAGACATAGAATAAGAAGGAAAGAGAAGATACACAGAAATATATATTTCTAAGAGACAGGTAAAAGCCCAGAGCTAAAAGGTAGATGGGATAATTTAAGAAAAGTTGGCTAGAAACAAGTCAAGCTAAGGCAGGGAATTCATATGTAAGAACAAGATTCCCATGCAAGTGATTTTTTAGGGAGCTGGGCAGTAGCCCTCTCAAGGAGTCAAATGAGTAAAGAGTAAAACAAACAGACAACACTTGAGAACTTGCTCATGGTGTTTACTTCTTGAGTTTCTTCAGTATTCTCCTACATCCAGAAGGGAAGTTTCCATGTGGAGGGAGTTGCTACTCACCACTTGTTCATTAGTAACACCCACATTTTAAAATAAACAAATTACTATATCTTGTTACTAAGTGGGATGGCTAATTTTAGGTGATAAGACCACTATTGCCTGAATCAAAGCTTAGCCACTTTGATGCTTGATGAAAGATGACTGTAGCCTGTATAGAATACAAAGTAGATGAAGCTACTCTTTCCTCTGGAGTGGGAATTCAACTTCTCCCAACCTAGAATACTACAATTACTGTTTTCAACTTAGAATGCCAGGATTTGTACCAAAAACCCAAGTTCTCAGTTCAACCTAAATGGAAACAACAATCTCATCCCCTTTTCAACTGGAAGGTTTTTCCAGCTCTTGTTTGCAGATGGTCTATGGTTGAACTTTTCAGCAAATGTAATCAAGCAAATCACTTCCAGTCATGAATCTGTTGATGTCTATAGGTAAAAATGCTCTTCAAATTGTTATAATGTTTCTCTCGGTGAATGCATCATAAGCTGAAAAGATTGTTTAAAAAAAAAGGTAATATGTATTCTCAGTTAACATTGTATCAGACTAATAAGACTCCAGAATGATTCATGCTTCAGTTTATGCAGGTGACTGGTTGTTCAGGTCCAGTGAAGTATATTGCAAACTGCCAGCTGGAAAAATATTGATATATAAAAATCTAAAGTACAGCTTCATGGATTGGGTATTTGTTTTGAACTGTCGTATATTTGAAAGCTACAAAGTTAAACTAAGAAGCCAGGGTACTATATAAGCAAACTTGGCTTACTAGTTGTATGTGTAGTTGTGTAGGTTCCATGAAAAGCTCTTTCACAATAAATTTGTATATGATTAAACTTTAGCACTTAAACCTAGCCAACTTTTTGTCTTGATGGATTCTTGAAACAAAACCATGCTGATGTTATAGTATTCAAGAAAGTAGGGTAACAAACTAGATGACAATGCTGTTGGTATTAAGAACATTCATTGTAATTTAGTTTCATTATAGAACCAGTCATTATGTGTTTTGGTTTAATTTTGTTTTAAACTTAATTTGTAGAGCATATTTTTAGAGTCAAATAAAGTATAGAGCTTTCAAATAGCATTGGTTTCTCCAAGTTTTCCCTATGACAAACAAAATAGTTTTGTTTCCAACAAACTTCACATGATCTACCCATTAATACATTTTTCTCTCTCACACATAAAAGTCTTGGGAAGTTTGGATATAGACAGAAATTATATAGCTACATATCCTCTTATCCCTACAATTTTGTAACTTTCACTTGTTAGCAGTGCTCCATTCTGTGGGTGTGCTATTGCTCATCACTCTGTGGGTGTGCCATCACTCATTGCTCTATTAAAGGACATACTGCGTCTTTCAAGTTCTGACACTACAGAATTTTTTTGGATGTTTAATTTGATCAAAGTTTTTTTCAATCTATCAAGGCTTATCTTGAGGGACGTGACTGCAAGTGATAGTTTAAGAGACTTTAAAGATTTGTAAACACTGAAAAACTCTTCAATTTTGTTCTTCACAAACCTTATAAAATAGCTCTTGCTATATATGATCAATAGTATTGGGATGTGAGTAGCTTTGGAGATTGGCTTTGCCTATAATTTTGCAATGGTGTCTCAACACTGTTTCCATCTGTACTCTATAATGGTATACGATATTAAGCATTTTTAATATGTCCATTTGCCATCTGCAAATCTCATTTTCCATTCAGTCTTTGAAATACTAGTGACCTTTTCATAATCATGAAATAGTTTGACCTATCAAGTAGTTACTATACTAGAGAGAAAAGATACAAAGAAACTTATGACTATGGATATTTAAATGTAGCCTCAGAAAAAAATATTGCAATTATTAAACCAAAGTGCAGCCATATTATTTATGATCACAACTAATGCTTTTGTTAAACTAGTTCTTTCAAAATGTTGCCAGACCTAATATCCTCCCTATCACTCATTATTTCTCTTTTACCCACATTTGCCACCCTTATTTGCATAATGTATGTTTGAGCTTTTATTTTCCTTCTTTATGATTTCATATATAGGCATATTAGACTATTGATCACATCTTCTCATAAGCTGCAGTATTACTGAGTATTGAATATTCCCACTGAGAATACTATTGACTCTTCTGTATTGCTAAATGATAAATTTGTATTTTCACTTCTATAGAAAAATTTAGTCTGTACCAAGATTGTTAATGAGGCTGCCACGTGCTGGGGAAATATCTCCATGACTTAGTCTGTCTTATGGGTTATTGCAAATGACTGTGTGACACTCAGTATGAAAGGTTCCAGACACATTTCTAACACAACCGGTCATGTGACTATGCAAATTCATTCACCATTCAGATCTCAGCCCTAAAATATATCTTTAATACTGGGTTTCACATTATGTACAAACACAAGGAATAAAGATTCATGGAGCTGTTGGGAAGCCAGCTCACACTAATGTGCTGTTAATTATTGATGAACTATTGTTAACCTGCCCTCTGCCAAGTAGTAGGGAAATTGCTCTTCAGTGAAACACATCACACAATTCACTTCAACATCACTGTTTGTCCTAAAGCTGTTTCAGGAGATTGATGCTTAGCTCCATTAGTGAATGTGCTCTGAATCTCATACTCTAACTTACTGTCACAGACATTTTATCTTTTCTCATTTCCCACTTTCTCCAGACAAGGCAGAAATGGAAGCTGCTCACATGTCAAGTTGTATTCATTTTGGCAAACAATTATCTAGAAGGGGAGACATCTGATAGAATGTGCTAATTAAAAATACATGTTGTGGCTATGTAAACCAAGAAACCAAACTTGACTATGTCAGTCAAGTTTGGAATTTAACAGAGAGCGGAGAAATTACTTTGAAGAACTTTAAAAAATACACACAAGCACACACCAAAAAAAGTAAAAAATTAATATCTATTCATTTATTTGAGATGTCAAATTGTTAATATATAACATTCAATCAACAAAATCTTTGGATTTCAAAAGTGGATATAAAGTTATGTAAAATTTAAAGTTTTGTGGTCACAGATTACAGTCCACCCTTGAAGCCTTAGAACATGTGCCTTATAGCTTTTTAACTTTTGGGTCTTTCTCTCTCTCTTGTTTTGTGTGTGTGCACATGTGCACACATGTGCATGTGTGTGATGTTCATGTCAAATACTTGGCTTAGATCATGTTCAACAAGCAGTTATTTTCCCATTAAAGTGGATTAACTACTAGTCTCTGTTTTCTTAAAACCTATCCTTGAATTCCTGTTTAGTAAATTGTAACAGGAAGGTTGCTTGTTTGGTTCCTGGCCGCCCAGCTAATTTAGATCGGAAATAATTGCACAGAAACTGCATTAATTAAATCATTGCTTGGCCCATTATCTCTGGTCTCTTACTGTCTAACTCTTACGTACTAATTTAACCCATTTCTATTAATCTGTATGTCACCATGTGGCAGTGATTTACCGGCAAAGATTTAGCATGTCTGACGCTGGTGGCTCCATGGTGTCTCTCTGACTCTGCCTTCTTCCTTCCAGCAGTCAGTTCACTCTTCCCTGCCTACCTAAATTCTGCCCTGGTACAGGTCCAAAGCAGTTTCCTTATTCATTAACAAATAAAAGAAACACATAGACAGAAGGACCTATCACACCAGTAAATAGAGTTTCTTCCTTCTTCCTTTCTTCCACAGAAGCATCTTTTCACCTTGGTCAGAATATCTGGCATCATATACCCTTGGATCTAGAATACTCTTCCCCATTAAGTAATAAATTCTGTAAACACTGATCATGATCTTATTATCAGTTGCTTCAATTATCTCTTCTCCTTCTTTGCAACAACTTTTATAAAAAATTCCTCCAATGATTTAATTTCAGAATGGGAGAAATTTCTGAACCATTCTCTTATATATAGACAACATAAAATTTTCCTTGTAAATAACTGTCAGATTAAAAATGCAAATACAAATAGTCTAAATGTCTTGACACTCTGTATTTTGTTTCAGCGTCAGCTTCCAAAAAAAAAAAAAAAAAACACACACATGATATTTAATACACCACAAAAGCATTTAGAAAACACCAGTGATGTAATTTCCATCCACAATATTCAAGCCACGGCTGTATGCCCAGGACTGTGGTTTGCAGTGAGTCACCTTGGAAACATATCACTAAGGATCCACTTTCAGTGTCTGAATACAGAGACCTCAGAAACTCTTAATACTTACCCAGTGCAGAGTGCAGGAGAGGTGATAATTAAGAAAAGAAATGGTTTTAACATTTAAGCAAATTTAGAAGTAATTACTCTTTTCCCACAAGAGCTTTGTGAGTGCCAAGTACTTTCCAAAAGGCCACTTTTTCCTTAATAAATTAATATGTAGAAATAAAGAAAATTTTAATAATCTATTTTGTTTAGAAGCAGTTTTTAAGAACATTTTATACTATTTAAGAATAACATCTGCTCATACAGTATAGGACCTTGTTTTAAGGAAGCTCAAGTAAACAGTAGGTAAAATTATGGAAAAGGAAGTAAAAATAACTTTTAAACTTTTATAATATTTTTGTGAAGTTTTTAATAATAAAATAATCAAACTTAACAATAAAGTAAGAAAATGTGCTAAGTTTTACCGGAAATTAATGTTTTAGAGTATCTTATACATTTCTTTATTCTCATTTTAACATTATCTGAGATGCTACTTACTTAAAAAAAAACATAAACAAAATTACTCTAGTGCAGTAAGGAGGTTGGTTGTTTATCCTGGCCCCCAAGAACTGAAATAATCACACAGAAAACATATTATTTAAATCACTGCTTGAACCATTTACTCTAGCTTCTTATTGGCTAACTCTTACATCTTAATTTAACTCACCTACATTAATTTGTGCATCACCATGAAGTCATGGCCTAGCAGCAAAGTTTGGTGTGTCCGTCTTCGGTGGTGGTTCCATGGCTTCTTCCTGATGCCACCTTCTATCTCTCCCAGCATTCAGTTTAGTTTTCCCTGCCTAGCTAAGTTCTGCCCTGCTATAAGTCCAAAGCAGTTTTCATTTATTAACCAATGATATTAACAGCATAAAGAGGGAAATCCCACATCATCTTAATTTTTTGATAAATGAATACCTTTTCAGCATTATAGTATTTGGATTCTGTAGGAGACAGTTATTGCCTACCTGCTTATAAAACGCACTTTTTTAAGTAGAAATATTAACATTAGTGTTAAAATCTTGCTGATAAATTATATACATACTCAAGGCTTTCTATCCTTACTCAACGGTTTCTAATTCTACAGAACAGTTAAGGGAAGCAGTAGAAACCTCTTTACTACAACTAGGGTATGATGACAAGGTTCACAATTGTAATACAACTGTGTAATACAGTTGTGACAATGATTTGTTCCTTTGTCTAAAGGACTGAGTATTCCCCGACAGTCTGAATGCAAACTCCCTAAGAAGGCACAGATCATCAGTCAAGTTCATCTCAGCATTCCAGAAATTCTAAGAACACATAGTGATGAGAAATGAGAAGAGAAAAACAGAGCAATTAGAATTCTCTGCTAGCTAAATCCACACTACTGTTTGCTTTTAAACAGTATAATTTTATTCATTTGGTTTGGATTGAAACATCAAGATTGAATGCTTTCTGGGATTACATGGCTATTGGCATTTGGTATGAAACATATAAAAGGAATTTGCAGGCTGAGCACCATAAAATGACTGTGGTGCAGCAGACAATTCTCAAATCCAATGACATAAAGCAGCTGCTGTCACATAATTTTCTCCAAATCTCTGTAATTTACTAGGTTCTGGAGAGGGTTCATATCTATTATACTCAGGGTTAGCCCCAGACTAACGGCTGAACAGTCTACTTCCAAAGTAACTTCTTAAACTATTTGGTAAATTCAAGCAAGATTTGACTGAAAGCCTCTCTTCGACTGAAGAATAAATACTTCTAGTCTTTCAGACTTTCTATGCGGTCTGGCCTTCCTCACAGTCCTCTGTCTGGCTTTTGTGGCCAAACAACAGAAGAATAACAGCTGATCTCTTACTTTTGAAGCCCTAACATCAAAAGTCTCTGTGATTATGCAGACACTACCTTAAAATTTCAAAGGTGTATAATGTTCTTTGATCAAAACCCACTTTATCCCCTCTTATCCCTTTTCCCCAGTTACCAAATCCCTCGTTCTTCTCAAGTCTCCAAGTCTTGTTTCTAAACTCATGTATGTTTTCCACTTAATTAAGGTTGCCTACTGAAAATGAATAGAGGCACTTGTTTGTTGTGCAGTACAGGTATATTCTTTTATATGCTCCTAGTTTGTTTGTTTGTTTGTTTGTTTGTTTGTTTAATTTGGAGTAACTGTAGAGTCCAGGACACAAAAAAGGGGGCAGTAGAGCTTGAATATCTAAAAGAAGGGTAGTGGTAAGGCATAGATGATATAAAAGTTTAGGGAAACAAAAGCTCAAATACTTCTTTAAAATTCAAGAAAAGGCAAAAGACAAATATGGCAGTGCGTATCTATGCCTAGGACACAGGAAGTTGAAGCAGTGGGGGATTGCCATAGTTTGGGACCAGGTTGGGCATATATTTTGTTAATTAGAAAGTGTTGTGCTCGAACTTCTGATTCAGGTTAATAATTTAACCTGACATCTTTAATGCCTTTGATCTCTATTTTTGCAGCTTCCCACCCTTAACCAGTTAGCTCTTCTTTTCACGACACTCTGTCTTCTTCAGATCTGAGTAAAAGCCAAAAACTTTTCATCCTGTTTGATAGCTGTGTACACTTCTGCTTCCACTTTTTTCTTAAAAGATTAATCCAACATGCATTAACAGGTTGCATATTAGCTGTCTTATCTTGCTCAAAAAAAGAAGTAGCTTACACACTGTATTTTCCACCCTTTTTTAATGTGGTCTGGTTGTTGTTGTTGTTTGATTCATGCATCTTTCAATAGGGAATTGTGGCACTATCATTTGATATTCAACTCAAACTATCAGATACCTGTATATTTAAATTTCCTTTCTTCACATAGAAAAATCAATGACTCATATTTGCTTTAAGTACCTGAAACCTGCTATTTCTGTATCTCTCAGCATATAGTTGTTGAAAAGGGCAAGTGGAACCTGAAGCACTTTCTTTTATAAATGACATATTGGTGCTTAAGGATTTTTCTCTTTCTCTTCAAATTCTGGGGTAAGAAGATTTAGTGGTTAAAAGCATCTGTTATCTTACAGATGATCCGATCTCTGTTCCAAACACCTACACAGAAATGCTCTCCACTGTTGCTAACGCCAGCTTCAGGACATCTGACTCCTTCTTCTGACATCCATAGATACCTGCTAACAGATGCCTTCTATCCATGCGTGTGTGGGCACTAGCACACAAACACACAAACACACACAAGGTCGCATGGGTACACAAATACACACACATTTTCAAAGTAGTTTCATATGACAATTTTGATAGTAAAACCCCTTATCGTTCTTGGTGGGTAGTTTCACCTTGTCTTTTCCATCAGGGACATATTCTTGAAATTACTGTTTTGCTTTGTTCTGTTTTCAGTTCATGTCTTTCTCTCCCCTTTCTCTCCTTCTCTCTCTCTCTGTTTTATCTCTGCATCTATATCTTATATACAACTTGCTTAAAACCTCTATTATGTCTTTTGATATATCTTCACATTTTAAATTTTAGAGTTTTACTTATATAGCATTCACTTAAGATAACATTAAATTGTTTTTGCCTCTTAATAATTTAAATTTCATTAACTTACTTTTTTATAAATTTCCTCTCTTATCTTAATGATTTCCTCAAAATATTTTGATTCTGAATTGATCCATAGGGTTGTTTACTAGAATATATCATTTTAAAATTAATCTTTAATCATTTTAAATATTATAGCTTTTATTAGCTTTCTGGGGATGTATTTCTAGGGTATTTTATTGCTCCTTTGTATGCTTTTCATTCTCATATCATCTTTCTCAGTATTGATTAATTATGGAATGAAGCTAAAATGTTTCTGTTGCTTATTTTTCATGTAAAGCTGACATTCAGTAGTGGTAACATATTCAGATTACTGAGAGGATCCTTATATCTGAGGAGTAAAATTCATGCAGATTATTATTCTTATGGCTTTGTTTTGCTTTGCAAAAAGAAATTCCTCTCTTTTTCAAATAGTTTCTATTAATGACCTTGATGTCTTATTGTGGTGACCTCCTGTTCCATTCTTTCAGAACTTCGTCTTATCACCTTCCTCTTACTGACAGTGCAGTTACATAAGAATCTTGTAGGTGCTGGCATGTTTCTGCTTGTCTATAGATGCATGGGAGTCTAGAGGGGATGCCTCATTTCAAAGTTTTCATGTAGATATCATTGCAGGATTATTGGGTTAGCCTTTCTAGTTTTTTGAGCTAGACTTAATAACACATCTCTTCCCATAATCTTTTACAATCACCACATTAAAGCTGTAACTGAATTTATTAACAGATTATTAATAATTTTTATGTTTCAAGTTATTAATGTTGCCTTAATAACTTATTAAATGATATAATTACTAACCACAGTAGAAATTTAAGAGAGTCACTTTTGAAGTAACTACAGGACTCTCTAACAGACCCCTGGCCACATGACAGCTGGATTTCCTCTGCACTTTCGCTGGTGTTTAAAAATGGTTTGAAAATGGTGTTTTTGGTTAGAAGTAAATTATTTCTCCAAAGATTATCTTCATCTGCTTACTGGCTATTGATGGGAAATTAGATAATGTGATTTCTAGCATCATCCATAGGTTAACGCATTCATCAATACATATCTTTTAAACAATATATGTTGCGCCAGAAGCATCCTACCATTCTTGTTTTTCTGCCTTCCTGGTATTAATGAACTGAACATTCTCTCACCCCACTAAGTCTCCTTTGCCTAAAACAGTTAACACAGCCAAACAAGGACTCAAAACTCTGAAAAAATACTATCTCATGTGTTGTGTAATATAAAATGCTGACATGCTTGGAATGAATAATTCTTAGTTCTGTGTGTAAATGACATATCTAATTAGACACATAGTATGAGACAAAGGTGTCATAAAGACATGAAAAGAGTAATATTTATCCCAGGATTACTGGCACACATACCTTTTAAAAGTTAAATTGGGGTGAAAATTTCATTCATTATGTATTTTTATTAACATATAATGCCATGATTATAAAAATACATGGTTTACATTTTATTACCTGTTGTAAGAACTCTTTGCCTTTTCTTATAAAAAAGAAATTTAGAAGACTGTCTTTTTTACTGCTCTAATGTGACAAGACACCCTGACCCTGGCAGCTCCTACAGAAGAAAGCATTTAATTGGGGCTTGGTTACAGTTTTAGAGGTGTATTCCCTTAGATGCTGGGAGACGTTTGCCACCCTGCTTCTAGATAAATCATATAGACATATGATTATGAATACTTAACTTTAGCTTGGCTTATTTCTAGCCAGCTTTTCTTAACTTTAATTTTCCCTTCTACATTCAGCATGGGTTTTTCCTGTTCTCTTACTTCTGTAAATCTTATTTTTCTTCTTACTCCATAGACGGTTATGTGGCTCGGTGGCTGGCCTCTGACAACCTCCTCTACTTGTTCTCTTGTCGCTTCTTTATTTATACTCTCTGCCTGCCAGCCCTACATATCCCTGGTCCTGTCTTGCTATTGAACACTCAGCTCTTTGTTAGGATCATTAGATGTTTTAGACAGGCAATCAATTAAAACTTCAGAGAGTTAAACAAATGAAACATAAACAAAGTCACATGCCTTAAAATAATATTCCCCAATACCTAGTCTCATGGTTAGGAGCATGGTGACACGCAGGCAGACATAGTAGTTGAGAATTCTGCATCCTGGACCCAAAGGGAATAAGAATGGAAAGACTGGGCCTGGGTTGAGCCCTTAAAATCTCAAAGCCCACCCTCAATGATACACTTCTACCCACCAGGCCACACCTAATATTTCAAATAGTGTCACTTGCCTGGTGACCGAGTGTTTAAATGTGTGAGCCCCTGGAGCCCATTCTTGTTCAACCCTTCACAAGACCAGTTTGAACCAGGTAACAGTGGAGGTAGCCTGTAAGGATGATGGGAAGAGGCACTGTGCTGCTGAAGGAGGATGAGACCATTTAAGTTCTACCCCTTACACCGTGCACAGTTCAATACTGAAGGTTAATGTTTGGAAGAAAACAACTTGGGGAAAACATCCTGGCTACTACAAACACACAGCTATACTTAATATAGATTTCTCCTATTGACCACTATTGTTTAAAAAAAATAGTGACATTTATTCATTTTCACTTGCTGCAATGCTTGGCAGCAAACTGAAGGGATGATAAGAAAAATGATCATAGCCGGGCGGTGGTGGCGCACGCCTTTAATCCCAGCACTCGGGAGGCAGAGGCAGGTGGATCTCTGTGAGTTCGAGACCAGCCTGGTCTACAGAGCTAGTTCCAGGACAGGCTCCAAAACCACAGAGAAACCCTGTCTCGAAAAACCAAAAAAAAAAAAAAAGAAAAGAAAAATGATCATAACAGTCACTGTGACCCCCCCCCCCAATAAGAAATGTTTTACCAAGTTTAAGGGAATGAAGTCTCAAAGTTTGCCTGGATTCATTTTCAATATAAGAAAGAAAAAAAAAGTAGTCAGATAAATTTTTTGACTTTTAGTATGTGCTGGCATATTTAATATTTAATATCGTGGGTCCAAACATCCAGGAGGTGGATTCCAACTAAATCTCAATTATATTTACTCTCTCATTTGGAGGTGCTGTGACAATTGTGTGTTTGTGCCCATGTGACATATGCAACTCTTTCTAAATAACAGGGCTATAACTGGTTCATATCTTACTGCTTCTTGCAGGCATGGGACAATGTGTGTGTGTGGCAGGGAGTCAGGAGTTGGTGGGTTAACATTCAATAGGAGATGTGGGTGGAGAAGCATCCACTTAACCGCTGTCCTGGAGACTAGGCATTTGTTTCTTGAGGAAGCAGAAAAAGCCAGTTGCTAGGAAAAAATAGATTGTTAACACCTATTCTGGTTGTACTGACAAAGATGAATGTGCCAGGAAGAAGAGCAGATAGGCCCTTCGTTGTGACATCATGAAAAACTGGACAGTGGAGGGTCCCAACTGCTGGACAGACCAAGTATCCTGAATAGGTGTCCACTTAAGCTTGGAAAGATGATATCAACATGGATGTCCCAGGAGCTTGGCAGCTGAAGGGATGGTGAGGATCATGTTGTAAGGCCCTGCTCATCTGGGCTCAAGAGACCTAGGAACAAGCTGTTTGAGGCAGACTCTGTCCCCGGGGGGAGAGATAAATGGGCAGTTATGTCTAGGAAAGAGTTTGAGAAGAATTGTTCTGCAAGAATGCAGGGAAGTGACAGTGTCTTAAGTAGGGAGTAAAGGGTCCCATTCACCCCTTGACAGAAATTGATGAGGATATTATAGGACCCGAATGTGATGTTAAAACAGAGTAGGTAGCTCCCATGCCCCAAAGAAAATTAATTGACTTTCCCATTACCTGCAGAGTTACCATAGGTTGGGAGAGGGCAATGGGAGTCACCAGGTCTGGGCCGGGCACATGTCAGGTTTCTGCCAGTTTGAAGGCTAGAAGGGCCTGGGAAGGGTTCTTATGAGAAAAGGTAGGTCCTTGCCCATGTAATGGACACATCTTTGGCAGGATACCCCCAAAATGGCAGCAGACCCTGGTTCTCTAAGACAATGACTTAAAATCAAAAGCTGACCTTAGCCTGGCAGAGAACAGGTATGTGGCAGAAGGGTTTTTTCCCAACATGGGGCCCAAGCTGGTGGGGTCAGACAGCCCCTTGGTGGGACCTCAAGATAAAAAATTTCTGTACCCCAATGAGCCTCTCTGCTGATGAAGCAATCCAAATCAGATCAAATCAAACTGAGTTAGAAAAAGCCCAGGTTTAATGGATACAAATGCTTCCAGATGACTTTCCAGTCCTCCAGAGAGGAGACAGGAAAGGAAGACCAGAAAACTATGCATCTGTTTTCTGGGGTACAGTATAATACCCTGTGGGAGTGGTCTTGAGCATCTCTGGGGGAGAATTCATTATGTGGTGGGGTTTCTAAGGTGCAGCAGGGTTTGGAGAGATGGGGGAGAGAGCTTTGGATGGAGCTTCCACCCAAATATTCCAGACTCTGGGTAGATGGATTCCAGGGGTAGGAGTGAAGCTTCCACCAAAACAGTACTTTACACTGGCTCTAGCAGTCTTTAAGGAACTTTCACAGTGAACACAACTAAATTCTTGTCCCACATAAGAATGTGGAACGGGCCAAACCATTTTTCAGTTATGATTTCTTATCACCTTAGATTTTATTCTCCTGTACTTTGGCAATTTGTCAAATTCTGTGATTGTTATGTCATCTTCTGTATGATTTAAAACAAAAAATAAATGTAAAGAACGCCTTGTTTAGAGAACTGGTAGGGAAAGAGAATTTGTTGCCTTTTTGTTTATTGAATTTTTGTTTGAAACATTGTGGGATCTTTTTACAACAGCCTGCCCCATGGGTTATAAAGAATACCCATGTTTGTGAGCTTTGTTATGTTGGGCACAAAAGTTTTTAAATGCAGGCCAGATTAAGGCAGTAGCAATATCTATCTTAACACACTGTGCATGATGCCCATGCAGAGAGGCAATGAGCAGTAATATATTTTGTAACCTCCCCTGTGTGAGCAGAAGTGTAAACAAAATAAGAATAGGCATAAATATATACAAATCGTGCTTTCACTGAGCAGGAGACAAGAGGAGCACCCATCAGCCAAAAATCTTTGGAACATAAACCTCAAGTATGAAAAGCTGAAAAAGGAATGCAGTGGGCGCATTGCTTAGCTATTTGCCTAGCTTTTTCTCAGGAGAAGGCACATTCCTTGGGTAAACAGGAGGCATTCTACCGACACAGAGCATGACTGTCAAGGAGCTATTATTATCTCAGAATGCTTTGTATCAGGAAAGTGCATTAGGGACCCAAGACCAAGGTATTGGTTTGCATAATACCTTCAACCAAGGGCCCAAGGAAACTTGACTGTGACAGAAGGGTGTCACAGACTGTAACAACAGTGACACTAAAGAAAGAGTACATCTGTTTTATGAAAAAGATGGTCAAAGGACCTGCATGTGTTCTCATTTCCACTTTCAGTTCATAGAATCACATATACGATTCTATAGATCTACAGCCATTTTCTCACAGAAGGGTGGACTTTGCCAGTTTGAATTCTGGAGTGGTCCAGGCTCATAGGCCTTGCCCCAGGGGTTTAGCAGCATCCCTGAGATTCTTGGGATAAAAATACAAATTCAGTTTATGGGTCAGGCTTGACCCGACCTTCCTGATGCCTTTGATGCTGATTCTGAAGGGAGTGCTTATATGAGAAGGCTACCCAGTCAGTGACAATAATGCACCTGAATCAGCCACTGAGAGACTCAGGGGGAGTGGTCTTTATCCTTTCCAGCAGACATTGTGTAACTAAAGAGATTTGGAGAAAGGTATTAATGGTTTTGACTGTATTTGAGTAATCCAACCCAAATAACCCAGGGCAGATGTTGTGTTATCTGAGACTGTGTCCTTCAAATCCTTAAAGGGGATGAAATAAGTCTTTAAGCCGTATGGATGGGCCTACGGCTTTGAATACTGAAGGATTTATGTGGAGTTTTCTTATTAACAATGCCTGCCAACCATGAGCTTGGCTAAGTATGGTAAAATCTTGACTCAACCCTGGAGATTACCTGTTATTCAAGGTTGGATTTACAGAATTTTCTCAGAACTAAGTGGAATGTACCTTAACTAATGAACCTGCTATAACCATAGATACTGCTGGGAAGTATTTCATTTCAGCAATATATATCCACTCCTGAATTGAGGCAGCCAATACTTCCTCTGCTCCCACAGAGCTACAAAGACTCACAATAAAAGAGGGTAGTATTGTTCTCTAGGTTTGTGTCCTGTAACGCATAACAGAGAACTTTATGTGACCACAAGCATCGATGGAACTCTGTTTCCTAACTACAATTTGATCAACTCTTCAAAATCCTACTAAGGCTTCCCCATCATGAGGGAGGGTAACCTCAAACTGGGAACTAAAATAAATCCCTCTCACTTGTTTGCTTTTTATCAAAGTATTCTAACACAATAAGAAGAGTAGCTAAGACAATGAATCCTACGGTATACAAGTAATAAAGTCATTACAAATACAAATCTTACAGTAAGCACTCCTCACAATACTGAATGCAGTATTCCAGAATGTTAATACCATGTAGAACTCTTTAACTCAACTCAACTTTGAAACTGAGCCTGAGGAAAGAATACTTCCTATTTTTCAAACAGAAATTTCAAAAAAAGAAATTCTTTTTTTTTTTCATTATTTTTATTCTTTTTTAATTAAAATTTCCACCTGTTCCCCGTTTCCCATTTCCCTCCCCTCCTCCCAAATATTGCCCCCTCCCCCCAGTCCCCTCCCCCTATGCCCACTCCTCTTCTCCTTCCCCCACACCATTCCCCCTCCCTCTCGATACTGGAGAGCAGTCCAAATTCTCTGCCCTGCGGGAAGACGAAGGTCTTCTATCTATGTCCAGGAAGGTGAGCGTCTAAACAGGCTAAGCACCCACAAAGCCAGTTCATGTATTAGGATCGAAACCTAATGCCATTGTCCTTGGCTTCTCATCAGCCTTCATTGTCCGCCATGCTCAGAGAGTCCAGTTTCAACCCATGCTTATTCAGTCCCAGACCAGCTGGCCTTGGTGGGCTCACAATAAATCAGTTCCACTGTCACAGTGGGCGGGTGCATCCCTCGTGGTCCTGATTTCCTTGCTCATGTTCTCCCTCCTTCTGCTCCTCATTTGGACCTTAAGAGCTCAGACCGTTGCTCCAAATTGAGTCTCTGTCTCTACCTCAATCCATCGCCAGATGAAGGTTCTAAGGTGATATGTAAGATATTTATCAGTATAGGATAGGGTCATTTCAGGTTCCCTCTCCTCAGTTGCCCAAGGTACCAGCTGGGGACATCTCCCTGGACACCTGCGAACCCCTATAGAGTCAAGTTTCTTTCCAACCCTAAGATGGGTCCCTTAGTTAGGATATATACTTCGCTGCTCCCATATCCTCCCTTCCCAAGATCCAGTAATACCTCTATTGGGAATATACCCAAGAGATGCCCCATCAAATGACAAAAGTATCTCTTCAACTATGTTCATAGCAGCATTGTTTGTAATAGCCAAAACCTGGAAACAACCTAGATGCCCTTCAATGGAGGAATGGATGAAGAAAGTGTGGAATATATACATATTAGAGTACTACTCAGCGGTAAAAAACAATGACTTCTCGAATTTTGCGTGCAAATGGATGGAAATAGAAAACACTATCCTGAGTGAGGTATCCCAGTCCCAAAAAGAGGAACATGGGATGTACTCACTCATAATCGGTTTCTAGCCATAAATAAAGGACATTGAGCTTATAATTTATGATCCTAGAGAAGCTAAATAAGACAGTGAACCCAAAGAAATTCATATAGTCATCTGCCTGGAGAGGGGAAGTAGACAAGATTGCAGGGCAATAACTGGGAACTTGCGGGGGAGGTGGCAAGGGGCAAAGGGGAAATGGGATGAGAAACATGAGAAGGGGAGGATGGGAGGAGCTCGGGGGATTGGGATGGTTGGGAAAAAAAGAAATTCTTTAAAAATAGATTTGGTTGTCCTCCAACTTCTTGAATTACCCGTACTTCTTTTTTTATCAGTTCGCATTCTTTATCATGTAAGCAAGTACTGGCATACAAAATCAGCTTCTGCTATTAAAAAAAATTTACTTCCAAATATATCTAAAATGTTATTTGTTCATATTTTCTCAGTTATTTTGGAGTCTACCCAGCACCAGCCACCCCATGCAGTTTTCTAGTCTGTAAGATATCTTTGATGATCCCATTATTCCTATTGTTTCAGAAGAAAATCTCATTTCAACACAATCCTCTCAGAATGGATGATTAAATTAGGTTTGTGTATACAACCCAAGCCTGGTAAAGGAGGCCATTCCATGTGAATTTGAACTTATAACTCAGAATGCAAATTAAGCTCTCTCAGGAGTCTGAACTGTAGTGATAAGCAGAGCCTCAAATGCAACTCATTTGTTGAGCAGATTAGGACCCCTAAGAGTTATATAAAATGGGATCCTGGTAGAGAGCCTGGCCCTTGGTAAATACCCAACAACTGTGGTGCCCATGATTATTTTTTTTAATTATTTCTTCAGATTAATATGGATTAAATTTTAGAGGAATCTGCTCCATATTTAGAAAAAACTGAGTTTTAAAATAAAAGAGAATATATGCCTTGGACTCTTCACCCTCATTTGTCTCTAAGGTGTTTTGGTGGTTTGAATAAGAATGACTGTCATGGGTTCAAATACATGAATGCTTGGTCCACAGGTGACTGAGCTATTTGGAATGGATTAGGAGATATGGATGTTTTGGAGGATGTGTATCACTGAGGTTGGGTTTGAGGTCTCAAAATCTCAAGTCATTCCCACTTACCTCTCTATCTCTCTGTATCATTGTTTGCTATCTCAACATGTAAGGTCTCCAGCTACTGCTTCAGTACCACGTCTACCTACATGCTACCATGATCCCTGCTTTGTTGGCCATGGACTCTTCATCTGAAAATGAAAACTCAATAAATTTGTTCTTCTATAATTTGCCTTGGTCATTGTCTCTTATCACAGCAATAGAAAATGAGTCAATGCACTTACTTTATAATAGCCCTTACTTATATTGAAGGTGATTTGTGTTGTAGCTATTTCCATTGACAGAGTTTTACCTAATATAAGTGTCTTATATGCACCCCAAATATCAAGTACTTTACTTCCTAACTTTTTAATATTTTTGAGGGAAATAATGAATACCTTATATTTTAGAAAGTTTTATTATATGTCAGCATGATTAAAATTACTTCTAAAAATTTGTTATGGCATTGTTTAATATCCTTTTTGTTTATAAATCTATGATACATAGAAAAGATAACAGGCTTCTTATTGCTCCCTCTCCACCTTCAAATTTCATTGATCTTGCCCCAGAGGGACAGCTAGCATATGGACAAATGTGATGGTGAGAAATAATTCAGCAGTCTACATGGTTTTAATAAACACATCATTTTAAACTCCACCATCTGTCCTTTGATCTAATTTTAACTCTAAGAGAGGTGTAAATCAGAATTTTGTATCAGAAAATGCACAAAATGGCTGAATGTTTTTAACTAGTTTGTTATTTTCTTCATGTTTTGTCATTTTTATTTTGCCATTTTTATTTTACTACTTTATAGTAATTGTGTGATATGATGGATTTTACTATGACAGTTCTCATCATATATAATATACCTCTGTCATATGTACCTCAATCATATTTGTAGCACATTATCTTCTTTCTAGTATTTCTTCTTTCTTAATCCCTACTAACATGACTGTTCTACAGAGCCTTTATTCTGTGAGTTACAATCCTTCCATTCCTAATTTGTGGCATGTGTTAAATCAATACAGCATCTTGAATTTTTTAAAGCTTCCTTTTTTTTTCTACTCACTAGATTTTCTACATATGGACACTTTGACAGTGTTGCTTCTGATAAGTGCAGAGTGTTTGTGCTATTAGTCTTCCTGTTTTTCTCCTGATACTTGCTTAGCAACCAAACTGTATCCTTTGTGGACATAATCAGTACTTTTCATTTCCCTGTGATTCAGGGCTGAAATGGTAGATATTGTCTTTCCTTCAAATTTCCAAGTTCTCTAAATGACTGCTCCAGGAAAATGGCATTTACTCTCCAAGGACACATCAACAGGACTCAACTATATGGATTTCTTTGTTTCTGTGATTTAGTGTCCCCCTATAGCTTGTCTAGCATTCCAGGATACCACTATATAAATGGGCATCAGAACTGTGCAAGTCCAGAGAGATTATGGAGAGACTCCTGACTTCATAAAAGATATACATAAAGTAACTCCTTAAAATATAGTTCTACCCTTTCTGGTCCTTTATTTGTCTTGATGCTATTGTTGCATGCATAGGGATCGTTATACTGAAGGTTTTCTATCATGTTAGATTTCACTCTTCAAACTCTGTTAGTAATGGTCTATACTGTCCCTTTAAGAGACAAGACATGCCCACTCCATCCCCTGTCTGCCAAGGTAAGCTGATCTTCGGCTTCCAGCATGAGTCTCACACTCTCTTCTCTTCTCTTCTCTTCTCTTCTCTTCTCTTCTCTTCTCTTCTCTTCTCTTCTCTTCTCTTCTCTTCTCTTCTCTCTCTTCTCTTCTCTCTCCCTTTCTTCTTCTTCTTCTTCTTCTTCTTCTTCTTCTTCTTCTTCTTCTTCTTCTTCTTCTTCTTCTTCTTCTTCTTCTTCTTCTTCTTCTTCTCTTCTTCTTCTTCTTCTTCTTCTTCTTCTTCTTCTTCTTCTTCTTCTTCTTCTTCTTCTTCTTCTTCTTCTTCTTCTTCTTCCTCTTCCTCTTCCTCTTCCTCTTCTTCTTCTTCTTCTTCTTCTTCTGGCTTTCACCTGCCATGTGGCTCCCTGCCCAGAAACAGCCACCTTCAGAGACCTGCAGTATGATATCATGGCATGTTCATACATCTGTCTTCCTCGTGGGATTGGCTGCCCTGTCAAGGTCTTTCACCCACCACACGGCTCCCTGCCTGGGACTTGCTGCCCTCATGGCCCGCTGCAGCCCTTTTGGGGAACTGTGCCATTTTTGCCTGGGACTGACTGCTCTCCAGACCAGCTGGCTGTTGCCTGACACCACTTCGGGGATCTGTGGTGTGGTTTTGGGACCCACTGCCCACTGCAGCCACTTGGGGACCTGTAGCATTTTACTTAAACCATAACACTGGTAATTCATCCTCTTTTGATTTTTGTTTGGTTAGTTTTGTTTTGTTTTAATTTCTGTATATTTTTGGCTCTTTTCTAGTCCCTTCCCACAACTTCTTTCCCTGAAGAATAGTAACTCTTTGTAGCTCTTCTGTCCTCCAGATGATGTGCTTCTTACAGATGAGGACCTTGTAGATGTACGTCTTATTGGTGAGAATTGTCCAGATAGAGTTCTTATAGGGGAGGTTCTTCTAGATGATCTTATAGGTGAGGACCTTCCAGATATACCTCTTAAAGGTGGAGACCATTGCTCATTCATATTTCCAGCACTTGTAAATTATGTGGATCCAAGTCATAAAGATCTAAAAAGCTTTTTAATTTCTCACTCCCAAAGGGAAATTTAGACACAATAATATTAAAATAATAAAATTATCAATGATTTCAAAGGTTAAGTTTTGAAAAACATTCAAGAGACATCAATGAAATTAATGATAATCAAAGCCTTCTTCAAAAAGGGAATCATAAAGATGAGCAGTGATGGTGTATGCATTCAATTCCAGCATTTGAGAGACAGAGGCAGGTGGATCTCTATGAATTCGAGGTCAGTCTAGTCTACAGAGCGAGTTCCAGGACAGCCATGAGAGTTACACAGAAAAACCATGCCTCAAAAAATCAAAAACTTAATAAAATGAGTCATTATATAGATGTGTTCATATATATATATATATATATATATATATATATAATCATACATGTCAGGTACATATAATAAAACATGTTTGTGTGTGTATTGCATATAATTCCTCACAAATTCTAAGAGATTGGGTGTATATGATAAATTTAAGCATATAATCACTAATCTATTTCTGTATAACACTTTCTAATAACATGTGGATTAAAACAACAAACTTTCATCTCACACAGTTCTGATGGTTTGGGTTACCAGACTTGCTTTATTAAATATTAAACCAACTTTCCCATGTAGGGATACACTTAAGACACCTGCGGCTATCTAAAGACTTGACTGGAATAACGATTCTCCTCCAAGGTGCTCTCCAAACTTGCTGTTATTGAAGGTGTTAGTTTATTGTCAACCATGAAAGTATAGCAAGGTTTATGGCACATGTTCTTTCTTAGATATTTATGATTAATTCCATATTATGTTCAAGAGGAAAGGAGCTGGGTTCTGCTTATAGGGAGTATAAAAGCTGTGTAGAATGATTTTCTGTCTGCCATGCTAATCTGAAGAAAGATTGGTGAAAATTCTCAAAGTGTATTAATATAAAGATAAATTGCTATAGGAAGTTTGGCTTAGATCCTACTGTGTTCTTCTGGGAAGTGGTTTAGATTAAGATTTTGATAGTTTAAGTACTGTATTAAGATTACACTTAGCATAGATTTAGTGTAGGAAATGCTTGCATGAAAGGCAAACTAAAGGTGGAAATAGGGGGTAGGAAAGCACTTAGAGTCTACTAGAGCAGGTCTTCAGCTTGTGAAATAGCAGAAGAAGCAAGAAGCTGAGACTTTGAGTTTTAGGTCTACTGAGGGAACTCATTAGAAGAATTACAGATACAGAAATGAAACTCTTCCCTAACACACTGAATGATGTACAATCCATTCTATCATTTTCTGAGAGTGACCTATGGAAAATGTACCTGCAACACTAATATAGTTGTGTAGTCAAAAATGTAGAAGTCAGTATTCAGTCATTTCTCATTCTGGCAGCACGAAATCTAAGTGAACATCATTATAGAACTCACTCTACAATTTATCCATAGCACTGCCTAGCTCAAGAAACAAATTAAGCTAATTTTCTATGGTTCTGCTTTTCTAGAAAAGTGAGAAACTGAGGACATTACCTTCAGCACCCACCACTAATATCAAAGTGGAAGGCACAAGCATTGTGATTGTTATTCTCAGACTATCAGTTATAAAATCCCCTTACCATTACCTTGTAAGATGATCAATTATGCTTTTAGTGTGACACATACCTACATTCATAAAAGCCTTCCTTTTTATAGCTTAATTTTCCTTAATTCCAAAGTTTTTAATGTTTACTCATCTTTAATGAGCAAAAAAAGAAGTGAGCAGAAAACATGTAACTTAAGCAGATTTACAAATATTTGTGCCAACAAGGGTATAAAATGTTCATCATGTTCTGTAGCCAAAAGCTTTTTTGTGTATTGTCCTGTCCCACTAGACCAATTTGGCTCCTGCCAGCCAGTTCCTGTAGCTGCTTATAAAATAATGATTTAGAGGCTTAATATTTATTACAACACCTTTTGGCAGGTAACTCAGGATTATTATTAACTAGCTCTTACATCTTGATTTAACCCATTTCTATTATTCTATATTTTACCGTGAAGCTCATGACTTGTTACCTCACATAATGTTTTCCCTATGTATGATGTCATCTTCTCTCAACCCATCCATATTTCTCCTAAATATCCTCTACTGGCTAGTGGATAATGAAAATATGGTAAATATATATTGTGGGGTATTATTCAGTTGTAAAGAAAAATTAAATTATGAACTTTGCACTTAAATTCATCTGAAGAATGGGTAATGAAAATGTTGTACATATCCAGTATGAAAGATCATATGAGTGAGGTTACCCACACACGGAAATATAATTGTGGGAGGTTATCTCTCATCAAAGGTTCCTAGCTCTATATTTTCAGATATGACTATGTATCCTGGAGTAACTGAAGAAATCAGGAAAGTAGAAACGGACATGTCTTGGGTGTGGGTATTGTGGAGCAATAGAGAAAAGAATAATATACTGCAGTTGATCTGATTGTGGAAACTGGGTAAAAGGGGAAATTTCATTATGAAGGAGGAAGATGAAAACAGAAGAAGGAGGCTAAAATAACTAATAATGTTTGAAGAAGTCATAATTAACCATACTATTAACTACCTGCCAAAATTATAACCTACTTGAATGTGGGTATCATCATTTATGCCCTGGTAATACTTAAGCATGTATGGACAGCCCAGTTATGGTGGATCTCTAGTTGTTCCTATCCTGGGAAGTCCTAGAAGCTTGTGTTATTGTCATACTCAAGGTTCCACAGTCTTCCTTTATGCTGTATATGCGGCATTATTTTTTTTGTGCCTTCCCCTTTGCCTTATCCAGCACACTCCTCCAAGCAGTGCTATCTTCAGGGATATGACGTTATTCATTCTCATAACATGGCCAAAGTATCTCAAGTGCCATTGTCATATTTTATAGTTTTCTTTCTTCTGTAGATGAAAATATTTCTTAATGTCATCATCGTGCAGCCTATCTCTTTGTGTGACACCTAGAATTCTCCTGAGACATGCCGTCTCAAACACATCCAACTGCTGTTCTGAGGAATGTTTCATTGTCCAAGTTTTGGAGTTATAAAGAAGACAGCTCAAGACAAGGGTCTCATATGCTTGTAATTTTGTTATTGTCATATATCCCTTGCTCACTAAACTTGTCCTAGTGCCTGGAATGCAACCCTTGCTATCCTTATTTCACCTCTTGACATCTGAATTAGTTCCCTCCTTTGAACTCCTGTTTCCTACCAGATAGACAAAGTTGACTGTTTGCTTGAGGTTCCGATTCTTTGTTACAATCTTAGAATTCTTTTGTATCTCAGTCTTCTCAATGTTTATTTTCATACCACGGTTTTCACTTATTTCCACCACTCTATTTACCACCGTCTGTTGCTCACTTGTACTTTCAGCAACTAGTGCTGTATCATCAGTGCACACCACCTATCTGCACACCTATCTCCTCATCCTCCAGGGCTGTTGCCATCATTATTTCCAGGTATTTTTCAAAGAGCAATGATGGAAGGATGCATCCCTGCAACACTCCTTCGATTCTCTTAAACTGATCACTTAGTTCACTTAGTTCTCCACAGATATTGACTGTTGCAAAGGTATCTTTATAGGCATTTTCTACTATTCTTATGTTTTTCTCTGGGTACCTGCAGAACCTCACTGTTTTCCAAAGTCCTTTCTTCCAAGTACTATTGAATGCCTTCCTGAAGTCGTTGTAACAGACATACAAGTCTTTTCCAAATTTTTTTTTGTATTTTTCTGCCAGTTGCCTCTAAGTGAAGATCTGATCAATGCGCTTCTGTTAGCTCTGAATCCACACTGGGCCTTGGCTAGGATTTCCTCTGTTCTGCCCTTGATGCTTTGAAGGATAAGGAAAGAGAAGATCTTATTGCTATCGCACAACAGTCTAATGTCCTTGTAATTTGAGCAGTCGAGCTTGTCCTTCTTCTTGCATATGGAAACTATAACTAAGTGTTTCCATTCCATGAGAATTACTTTATGTTCCCATATCTCTCTGAAGAGTCTGAGAAGCACCTTGGCCCCTGAGCCTATTGTAGCTGCCTCCAGCTCCTTCACCATGATGTCATCCACTCCTGGGGTCTTCCTGCATTTCGTTCTCTTGATAGATTCATCTATCTCTCTTCTGTCAATATTTAATATTTCCTCATCATCTCTGGTGTTTGAGTGGCTGCTGAAGTCTTTCTTGTAGTCTACGTTGGAGCACTAGGGTCATTGTATAGGGCATCTAAGTATTGTCTCTCATTGCTGTACTTCCCCTGGTTCTGTTAATACATGATGTTGCCCATCTTAATCATCCAATCTGAAGAGAATATCTGGTAGTTATCTGTCTGATGTCCTTGTAGACATGATACATTTTAATATGGAGTTTAGCCTCTCTGACCTCTTTGCATAGACCTTGTATATACAGCTCTCTATCCTTTGTTCTTCTTTCGACCTCGCTGCACAGATAGTTGTGGTGTTATGCTGCCTATGGATTGCCTCTTCATTTGCTCTATAGCTTCCTTTTTTCTTCAGTCAAATTGATGTCTCTACAGTAATCCATTCTACTGGTGTTGCCCTTTATGCATAACCAAGTGTCTCCTTTGAAGCCTTCTGTGCAGCTCTTTTTGCTTTCCTCCATTAGCTTTCTATATTTGCAAATGATTTTTTTAACTGATTTCTGACATTTCTTTCCCCAGTGGTTCTTTTATACTTTCTACACACAGCTGGATTCATCAGTTGTTTATGATTGATTTTCTATTTTGTCTTGCCTGGCGGGCCTCTTCTAAGTTTCAGTTAAATGTTGGCCATAGCAAGTTGGTGATCTGACCCTAAGTCAGCACTAGGAAATGATTGGCTGTTTTGGATGCTAGATAAGAGTTTCTTGATGACCAGAATGTAGTCAATTTGGCTGTATGTGCATTTGTCATGGAATTCCAATGTCCATCATCTTCATGGTTTGGCATGCTTGAATATTGTGCTGGATATGGACAAAATCATTTGTATAACAAAGGTCAAGCAGTCATTTCCCTCTGTTGGTCCTTTCTGTGAATCCATATGTTCCCATGACACTATAGTTCATTCTTTTTCTGGATCCCACTCTTACACTGAAGTCACACATAATAATTAGTATGTCATCCTTATGCACCTTGCTGATCTCATTCTGTACATCTGTGTAGAAACTATTGATGAAATCTTCTTCATCTGCTGCTGGTTGGTACATATACCTACATGATAGTGGCTGGATGAGTCATTATCTGAAATCTGGCTGATATAATTCAGTGATTTATAGGTCTGTGCCCGAGCATGCATCTTTTGGCCAACCTGGATAGCACTAAAACTATACCTGCTGTGTATTTTCCCTCCACCTGAGCTTACAATCTTGCATCCATTTACTACAAGTTCTTGTTTTCCTATTCAATGCGTTTTTGCCAGTCCAATGACATCCCACCTAAAGTGACTGAGCTCATGCATGAGCAAGCTGGTTCCCCTAACTGTGTTTAGTGTTCTCACATTCCATTTCCCTATTGTGGTGACTCTTTTTGGCATGAGGAAGTACCTCTCCTGTCCATTTCTACCAGCTCCCCTTCCTCCTTTCAGCTTTAAGAGAGAAGCATCATCTGCCCTGCACTTAGGACATGGAGGTATTAGGGCACTATCAGATTATGGGACTTTATCCCAGGTGTTTCTGTTGAACGTGTCCATATTTTGTTTCATTATCAGAGTTGATAAGGATGAATGACCAGGTATCTTCCTTTTTGTGTGGTAGCCTTTAGCTACCACACTAAGGTCTTTTGGTAGCTGTCCCCGTGGATGATGAGGCTGGAAATGACCAACAAGGGCCTCTGGAAACCTGGTGAATTTAGTACATGGGTAGAAAGAAGTCCAGCTGTTTGGTTAAAGGCTAAATGTATATGTAAATATACATACATAGTATAAATAAAAATTTCTCTGGCCAGTCAGTCTTCTCTCCAAGAGCTAAATACAACATAATAAAAAACCCAAAACTCAGCCGTAGTTTCCATGATATTACCAAGCATTGCAGTCGATTGTTTTACTCCTGATTACTCCCCACACATACAGACAGGAGTTTGAAGGTAAGTTCCTAATAGAGGAGATACATGCAGTTTGGACAAAGGAGCCAGAAGCACTTGAGTTGGAATTTTTCTAAGAGAATCCTACCCTGAGGACTAGCTTTCATGATAACAGAAGTTACCATACAAAATTCTAGCGGAGAAAAGCAACCTGCAGTTCTCCTCAGCTATGATGCTTCTGAACTGCAACAATGATCAGAATAGCACAACAATCCTAAGGGTGCAGTAGCAGCATGCATGTCTTGGTAGTAACCAACAACCCTCTAATTGGGCATGAGACCTGTTCTCAAGGAGGGAATCCATGCCTGGTTCTGGATACATAACCAATTACTCAGGACTGTTGAATTTGTGAATCTTCGGTTTAAAAATAAATAAATAAATAAATAAATAAACAAATAAAAAGCAAAATATTACCACCACTTTGCTAAAACAGCATAATTCTTAATTATACTCTAAATAATTGTCCCTTTACCTACAAATAATTGTAGTTCTCATCTCTCACCAAGAAAATTCTTTTTGCAACTGATGAGGAGCAATAATAAAAAGCAACATAAATAAAATTGCAAAGGTGTAGAGCTCAGTCATAAAGAATACATCTATAAAATAACCCTGTACCTAAGGTCCAGTAAACATTGTGGAAGAGGGAGAGAAATGGTTGATGAACTAGAGGATCAGAAATGTTGATGTGAAATGGTATCTCCTAGCAATTTCATAGCTACACTCATAAAGTATTACACTCCTGACTACTTAAGTGAGCTGAACAAGTACAAAACCACAGATATGCCAAAGTGTAAAGTCCAGGAGGCCACAGTCCCACACAAAGAACTACAGGTAACTAAGAAATTCTGAAAAATGGGAGAAATAATCTTTGCCAGAGACAAGAACACCTATTGGTTATCCAATACCAAATGGTCAATTAAGAAAATAAAAAAACAAAAACATAAAAGTAACATTATACAGACTGAGCAGGTAATATTTAAACATATACACATACACCTATTTGTATGTAACAACAATCAATGATAAAAAGAGGTCATAAATTCTTTAGTAATCATATAGAGGTGATTTGGACATTTTGAAGAAATAAATTGGAATCTTTAAAATAAATATGCAATTTATTATTTTAAAATAAAGACTGCTAACCCTGAAAACCACTGGTTTATTTGGTAAGTGAATACCATTATATATTTTGCCAATATGCTTGTATCTTGACATGTATAGCTTATGTCTTTTCACTAAGTATGTATCATTTTGGACAGCCTTCAGCATTGCTTTTCTTATATATAGTTTAATAAAATAAATTTTAATACAAAAGAGTATTTCTAATACATTGGCATTGGTAAATAGTGCTTACGTTTTAAAACCAATTTGAAATTCCAAGAATTTATTTGATATTATTTTAAAAGTTTGAATACAAGGACTTTTCCAAATTAAAGACCTATAAAAATACCATTTTTAAAGAAAATGAAAAATTCAATCATAAAAATAAAATGTAAATCTTCAAAAACAGGATACAGAAAAAATATATATAATAAAAATTAAAAATGATATCTCAGTCTCTGCCCCCTCAACACTGAGAAGACAAGCATACATAATCATGTCTAGTTTTCTAAGTGTTTTCTTGGGTTATAAACAACAAGAACTCTTATTCACTAAGTAATGTTATTAGCAGCTTGAACATTTGATGAAAATAATGGTTAGATGGCAAATAATGACTATACCAGATTTCTTACTTTTTTTGAGATGTGAAAAATGTCTTTTTCATTTAGCAAGTTGACAACTATAGGTTAGCTATATTGATGATTCTCTTTGCTTTGTATATAGGCTGCTGAAAAATTTACTTGTTTACCAGAAGAAATGCTTGGATGTCAGGAGATAAGGCTATTACTATGTCACATTTTCTCAAAAGTAATAAAAAATTGTCTGATGTCACACCATTCTTGTATGCAAATGTCTACTGTTACTCTGAACTGTTTCTGAATATTATCTTTTCTATATATCAGTTCTGGAAAGGTTGCCATAACAGCTTTGGACACAACTCACATTTTTCTGATCTACTATAAAATAGAAATATTCAGCATGTTAGAATTTTTCTGTTTGAAAAAGGGTCATTTAATTGGCATATGCTCCTAATTGTTAAAACGCTATTTTACCATCTATATAATCATTGTATTCTAAGTTATATTTGCCATCAAAGATAACCACATAAAAATGAGTTATGAGGTAAAGAGATAAAAATGTTGCTAAATAGGACAGCTGTGGTAATTGATACTTTTTCATGTGTCTCTATTTCAGGCAGAATTAAATAACTTTCTACTTTACAAAGTGCAGTTAAAACATCATTTTTCTAGTAAAGAATACTTGATACTCTCCTGATATCTTTATAACTCCTTTTCCATCTAATGGTAATTTAGGTATATAGTCATCTATTACTGCACTTGACAATCCACTAAATTCAACAAAAGAAATGGATTGCTGGATCTGAGGAAAATAGTAATGACATAAGCACATTAGGAGGCTGTACACTACAATTGGAAAATCTTTCTTAGATTGTTTAAGAACCATATTATTGAGATTTCACGAATGTAGCTTCCCTGACACATAGAAGACATCATCTTGCAGAAGATATCTTGGTCCACTAATACTTACAATCTTTTATTCTTCTTCCCTAATGCTCATGGGAAGTATTATATTGCCAGTATTATATTGTCGATACAATAAATGGGTTAGAAACCCTGTAGTCAGTTGGTCTCTGCATTTTTTCATGCATTTTTGACAAATTGTCGTTTTCTGTAATAGTCTTATTTGCTGGAGGAAAGATCTTCTTTGATGATTACTGAGAGCCACACTTAATCCTTAGGTGTACGAATAAGTACTAAGAATGCAATTAAAAATTATACTGAATAAAGAAGTTTCAGTAGCAGATGCTTCTCTTTGGATTATGCGCTCACCAGACACCTGTAGTTAATAAAGTTTATAGTACCAAGCCTGAAATCCTACGATTGAACAGGCCTTAAGTCCAATTAGATAACTGTGGCTGCTAATCGTTACCTGCTTACTGAAAGTACTAATTGACGTGCCAAAACAGATGGAGGACATTACATCACATCCCACATCTACATGAAGATTTTAAGGTAGTGGCTATTCAGAAAATGAGAATCAGTGTTCTCCAGTTAAAAGTGCCCAGATAGATTATGATATACCAACTGATAAGTCCTAAAGATATATACATATGGACAATATTAAAGGGAATCTGTATCTATATGTATTTATAAATTTATGCACACACACACATATACATAGGGAGAGGCAATGAATTTGAAGAGTTGGAAGAGTACAAAAGGAGTTGAGTGGAGGAGAGGGAGGGCAGTTGATGTAAATAAAGTTCTCATGTATGAAATTCTCAAAAAATATCTACTGAATAAATACTTATTCTACTTCAAAAATAAGAATAAAAGACTCTGATACCTGAATGCCATATGACGTCCACTGCTTGAATTTCTTATTGAAAGGTTTTGCACATTCAGAAGGAAGCCTGATTTACAGAGAGCAGTGCAAAGCTTGCAATGACTGTAGAGTTCTTTTTCAATATACATTTCCCTACCTACCCATAAACGAAAGTGACATACACTACTTTCCCCACTGTCAATCCAGAGTCAGTGAGCTCTCATTAGCTCAGGTGAGCTGTTTCAGTGTGTATACCCATCATCATCTTGACCCCTTTGCTCATTTTATCACTTCTCCCTTCCTATTACTGGATTTTGGAAGCTCAGTCCAATGTTTCACTATGGATCTTTTTATCTGATTCCATCAGTAGCTGAATGAAGGTTCTATGATGACAATTAAGGCAATCATCAATCTTATTATAGAGGAAGGTCAGTTCAGGTACCCTCTCCACTATTGCTTAGGATCTTAGCTGGAATCATTGTTGTGGAATCCTGGGAATTTCCCTAGTGTCAGGTTTTTAATAGACCCATAATGGCTCCCTCAATCAAGGTATCTCTTTCCTTGCCCTCCCTCTCTGTTCTTCTCCCATCTTGACCATCCCATTTTCTCATGTTTTCTTTCCCCTTCCTCTTCAATTTAATTTTTGTTGTTCTTGTTACTGTCATCAAAAAAAAGCCAACTAAGTTCTATGTGGAAGAGAAAACTTTTATAAAAACATTCAAAAACCACAGTAGACACGACCACTCTGTCCTACAATTGATCTCTGGTTTTCTTCTTTCATCTGGAAAGAAGAAGCATATCTCATTGTTTTCAAGGAGAAGAATTTAAAAAGAAACAAACAATGATTAAACAAAATTCTAAAATGATTTTTTAACCATTGATTATATTTTTCTTCTGCAAGCTCTTTTAGCATCCAAATTAAATATTAACTGTACAAAGCAATACTAAATGAAATATTTCTCTGTTTCATTCATTTAAAATATTTCCCTGAATTTTCTCACCACCTACTCTGTCACATGTTCATATACCCTTTAGAAGGATAGTTGAATTTCACTACCTGTTTCTTAATTTAATTTCTGCCTTTTCTTGTTGCTTAGTGTAAAAGAATTTTATTTTATCTGCAATATTATTTCATATTGGGCTTCTTTGATTGTCTTGCTTATACATTTTCCATAACTATAAAGATAATACAAATTTAATCAAGGAAAATATGCAATAGAAAATATACATATCCTTATTAAGCAACAGCATTTTTTATTTTTGTATGATATCTTAAAGATTTCATAGCTCTAACATTTCTACTTGAGGGATGTATTCGTCAACTTTTGTTGATTTAAAAAATGATAAAACATTTGTATTCTTGGGAACATGTGAGATGATTTGGGGATTAAGTGCACTTACTGTAATTACACAGAACCTGACTCATTTCCCAGGAGCCATGTTGTACGGTCATGTGCACAAAACCACAGGCACATCCACATACATGGAATTAATTTAAAATATCAAAAATAACATATATTATTGTCCATTCACCTTAATGTATTAAACTTTGATATTTTGTTTATTTTGGAGTAGAGAGTGAATGCAGGTCTTCATTCCTACTAGGCCTAAACAAATGCTGAGCTGGCTCCTCAGCACTCTCATATTTAATACTTACCTGATTTCCTAGGCTGTTCTTGAATGGTGAGGTCCTCCTGCTTCAACCTTCTGAAAACCAGGATGATAGAATTAACCTACCACAGCCAGCCTGAGCTGCTTTCAAAACTGAACTTATAACGTTTGAGTTGCTAAGAGCATATCTACTTTCCTCAGAGGCACCTAGAGTAAAAAACCACATCACCAGGTGCACAACGCAAACATCAGGTCATTGCCCTCAATGCACACATCCCATGGTGTCTGCATGTCCTGGGAAACAGCATGCACTGGAATAACTAATTGGTTTGAATGTACCAAATTTTCGTAGTTATCAGCAGTTTACTTGCTCCATATAAATGTCTTTTGCTTTCTAAAGTTTTCAAAATTTAGTATTTCTTTTTTTATTAATCAATTGACCTTTATTTATTTATTTTTTTATTAATTAATTTATTTAATTATTAAAGATTTCTGCCTCTTCCCCCGTCACCACCTCCCATTCCCTCCCCCTCCCCCAATCAAGTCTTCCTTCCTCCTCAGCCCAAAGAGCAAGCAGGTTTCTCTGCCCTGTGGGAGGTCCAAGGACCACCCACGTCCATCCAGGTCTATTAAGGTGAGCATCCAAACTACCTGGGCTCCCACAAAGCCATTACGTGCAATAGGATCAAGAACCCATTGCCATTGTTCTTCAGTTCTCAGTAGTCCTCATTGTCCATTATGTTCAGTGAGACTGGTTTTGTCCCATGCTTTTTCAGTCCCCGGCCAGCTGGCCTTGGTGAGTTCCCGATGGAACATCCCCATTGCCTCAGTGTGTGGGTGCACCCCTCGCAGTCCTGAGTTCCTTGCTCGTGCTCACTCTCCTTCTGCTCCGCAACTGACAAAGGTCTGATATCCAAAATATACAAAGAACTCAAGAAATTAGACCGTAAAAGGTTAATCAATCCAATTATAAAATGGGGCACTGAGCTGAACAGAGACTTTTCAACAGAAGAAGTTCAAATGGCCAAAAGACACTTAAGATCGTGCTCAACTTCCTTAGCAATCAGGGAAATGCAAATCAAGACAACATTAAGATACCATCTTACACCGGTCAGAATGGCTAAAATCAAAAACACCAATGATAGCCTCTGCTGGAGAGGTTGTGGAGAAAGGGGCACTCTCATCCATTGCTGGTGGGAATGCAAACTTGTGCAACCACTTTGGAAAGCAGTGTGGCGGCTTCTCAGGAAAGTCGGGTTCAACCTACCTCTCGACCCAGCAATACCACTATTGGGAATATACCCAAGAGATGCCCAAACATACAACAAAAGTATATGCTCAACTATGTTCATAGCAGCATTGTTTGTAATAGCCAGAACCTGGAAACAACCTAGATGTCCTTCAATGGAAGAATGGATGAAGAAAGTATGGAATATATACATATTAGAGTACTACTAAGCAGTAAAAAACAATGACTTCTTGAATTTTGCATACAAATGGATGGAAATTGAAAACACTATCCTGAGTGAGGTAAGCCAGACCCAAAAAGAGGAACATGGGATGTACTCACTCATATTTGGTTTCTAGCCATAAATAAAGGACATTGAGACTATAATTCGTGATTCTAGAGAAGCTAAATAAGAAGGTGAACCCAAAGAAAAACATATAAGCATCCCCCTGAATATTAACCTTCATCAGGTGATGAAAGAAGACAGAGACAGAGACCAACATTGGAGCACTGGACTGAAGTCTCACGATCCAAAGGAGGAGCAGAAAATTTAGTATTTCTTGAGACTGTCAAAAGTACAGAAAATTGGTTTAAATACAAGCTTTATAAATATATCTCTCTCAAACAATGACTGGAAATAATTCAGAGCAGTATATCTCTTAATTTGCATAATGATAGCAGGTTTTTATTCTTCATTGTGTAAATTTGTATTAAAATTTAAATGAGCCTAAAATATTAGTGACCACATTTTTACAAAGTAGGTGATTTTTACACAGCCATAAGGGGTTAATTGAGCATAGACAGTACACCCTTGAGACTCCAAATTGAATAATTTGATTTGTAAACAGGTACTTAGTGTACAAGAAGCCATTATGCATGCAATTATCTGTCTTCAATTAATTGTGTTTATCTCTAAGGAGCAACTTAGAAATGTTTGTTTCGGTTTCACTGGCTGGAAGGCCTGGTGGCTATAAACATTTATTTTACTTAGGCTCAAGCCTTCAACTGTGGAGAATACAGAGCTGGAAGCTACTGCTGTGTGCTTGTGAGGAAACCACAGGCAATGGATTCATCCTGTTTCAGGTAAAGTTTTCAGACCATCACCTTGTCTTCTTTCCACAAAAACTGATGCCCAGATTACAAAAATAAAAATAAAATTCAACTTCTCTCTTAGACAGGAAAGTATGTATTGGAAAATCAGTATTTGTAATCAAGGAATTTCTTCTGTTTTAGCAACTAAATGTGCACCTGTAAAATATCAAAAGCCCATGTTAAGTAGCTAATCGCTTATTCTATTATTACTATAAAGAATCAGACATCAGTCATTCCAATTCTGTACAAAGAAAAGACATAATACAGATCTTTAAAAAGAGCTTCAAAAGTACTTTACAGCTACATAGGAAGAGGAAGAGAAGGGGGAGAGAAACCCACAACTTTCCTAAGGAAGAAATTTAAACAAGTTCAGGTCTAGGTACTTGGTAATACAGGATTTAAGGAATTCAAGAACCAGGTTGGACCATAATCTCAAAAGACTAAGATATAGAGTTAGGGGGGTAGAAATATTTAAAGAGCCAGAGAACCAGGTACCTTCCTGTGAGTTTGTGTCTCTAATGGATTAATGAAAAATGCTGTGGATCCCCTATGGTGGCAGGCAGCAGAAACACTGCAGGTCCCCAAGTGTGGCAGGCAGGGGGCAGCTGGTCCTGAGACCAGCCAGTCCCAGGCAAGGACAGTGCTTGTGACCACATGGCAGGTCTCCAAAGGTGGCTGGACCCTGGCAGTATCCCCCGGTGGCAAGCGATGTTATGGCAGCAGGCAAGAGACAGATAGATAGGCATACCATGCAGAATAAGGTTGGATATTTATTTAGTGGTTATGGAAGGAAACGGAGAAAGGGAGAAGAACAGGGAGGAAGAGAGAGAAGAGAAGAGGAGAAGAGAAGAGAAGAGAAGAGAAGAGAAGAGAAGAGAAGAGAAGAGAAGAGAAGAGAAGAGATGGGAGTTGCCTCTCTGAGAGGGAGTCAGAAAAGAGAGACTAAGGCTGCCAGCAGGAAGGAAGACCTGCCTGCCTCAGTGGATGGGGGAGGGAGTGGGTGTGGCTTGTCTCTTAAAGAGACAGAACAATCATTATTGTGTCTGCTAGCAACA
Organism: Chionomys nivalis; assembly: GCF_950005125.1. Taxonomy (NCBI): domain Eukaryota; kingdom Metazoa; phylum Chordata; class Mammalia; order Rodentia; family Cricetidae; genus Chionomys; species Chionomys nivalis. The sequence goes on along the minus strand of NC_080100.1, from coordinate 56,716,253 downwards.
TGACTGCCTAAATGTGGGTAGACTAGGATGTCAACAAACAACCAAACCGCATGCGCTAAAGGCGGCAAGGTCTCATTTCTACCCACATAGAACTGTGGACTGCAGAGTAAAACTGGGGGCAGGAGGACTGGCCTTCCCTGGAGAAGGGCATATCAATTAGTTATCCAGAGTCAAATGGTCATCCCTGCAAACACACAACATGCAATAACATTCATGGTCTAAGCAGGTTATATAACTGATGTGTTTATACATATATGTGTGTATGTATGTGTGTATGTGTGTATTATGTATGTATACATATATCCATGCAATAATAATCAATTTTAAAAAATAATCCATCAATTTGAAAAAGAGTATAAAGAAGTATATGGCAGGGTTAGGAGAGTAGGAAAGTAATGGAGAAATATAATTAAATTAAAATCTCAAAAAAAAAAGAAAAATGTAACCCCCAACTTAAATAGTTTTACTATAAAATTTAAAAGTTAAGTTTCTTAAGAAATTATCAAATGCAATGACCCAAATAGAGCTATATATAAATTGCTAGCATCAAAGCTGAAACTTGTCAAGAAAACTCTGAAGCATTGTACAGATAATTCTAAATAAATGGGAATTTTTCCAACAAGTCTCAAGACTACCTAGTACAGTGAGTCTACAGTAACCTGATAGACACCACCAATTTTCCTGATTTAATGAAGTAACACATATTAAAATATGTAATTTAAAGACTATAATGTTTCAGCTCATTGAGCACAGATATTTCTTAAAATCAGATATCATTTTCTGGAACTGGATATTCACATATACTTAAAACTAAACATGAATAAATATAATCTCAGTCTGTACTGAAATTAAAAATTCCTAAACCAAAAGCACTCCATAATCATTTACTCTATTAATTTACTATTTAAGTTGTTATGGCTTTTGCCTTAATCAACTGCACAGAAATATTAGGAGTCACACTTCCTGTTTTTTTTTCTCATTTCATAATTAACATAGTCATTCTTTACAGACAGCCTCAGGCTAGACAGGAAACTCTGCACTTGGAGCCATTTGGCTGGCCAACAATTATCCACTAAAGATGATAGCAGTCTAGCAAAATATCATGTCAGTGAAGGCAGACTTGTCTTTCCTGATTTAGACTGACATATGATAAACAATGAGAGACAATAGGCTGTGTGTAGGATAATGAGAAGCATGCAGGTTTTTTATTTTGTTAATTATTGAAATATTTACTTCTCTCATGACTATGCTAATTATGGAATGTTTGATCTTTGGGACTCAAGTGATGGAAGGAGAAAATAAGCTTCTCAAAGTTGTCCTCTAATTTCAACATACTTGTGCGAGTGCATACACACATGTGCCCCCCCAAAATACATGTGTATCATACATAGATGAAAGAATAAGCAAATAAAAATAAAATGCAAAATAAAATGAGATCATTGCAATATTCTCTTTATCCATCTCCTTACTTCACCCATCTATGCACCTATATCTGGTTACTCACATAACATAAGAATATATTTGGTTTGGCAGTATTATTCACTTTTAAGGAGATTAAGAACATGAAATTTGGATAAATAAATGTTAGGAATATTTTCCTAAAGCGAGCTCTTTGCTGATACGAATAATCCCAATCAAGCCAAATCAGACCAGATTAAAAGATATCCAGGTTTAATTGGACTCTTGCACTCCCCAGTGGCCCCAAGGAGAACAGGAAACTGCCAATGTGACCACCAGAGAGGAAAATAATAATAATAATAATAATAATAATAATAATAATAATAATACATGTTTATTTTTTGGAGAGCAGTTTAAATAGCCTGTGGGAATGGTTTTGACATTTCCTGGGGAGGGATCAAGCTTTGGTGGGTTACCTTGACCCTTTACCCTCCCCAGGCAGGGGTCAAATTTCCATGGGTACAGGGGAGAGTCTCCAAAGATGGAGATCGAGTTTGGAATTACATTCCAGACTATTTGTATAAGGGGTGATAGGAAGCTGAGGTGATATTTATGACCAACATTTTAGGCTCGCTTTGAAAAAGGGGCATCAACTCAAGTCTGGCTACTTCCTGCAGTGTTGGTGGAGCAGCGGGCCTGCGTCCCTGGCACCCAGCTGCCCTCATGGCTAGCTTATGTCCCGAAATAATTACACAGAAACTGTATTCTTTTGAACACTGCCTGGCCCATTAGTTTTAACCTCTTATTGGCTAGCTCTTACATATTGATCTAACCCATTTCTAATATTCTCTGTAGCACCACGAGCTGGCTTACCAAGAAAGATCTTAACCTGCGTTTGTCTGGAGTGGGAGAATCATGGTGACTCCCCTGACTCGGCTTCTTTCTCCCAGCATTCTGTTCGGTTTTCTCCACCCACCTAAGGGTTGGCCTATCAAATGGGCCCAGGCAGTTTCTTTATTAATTAACCAATGAAAGTAACAGATTAGAAAAAAATCACTTCCACATCACTGCAGGCATAGGGCAATGTGAGGTGGGGAGAGCTGGGTGTTAGTGGGTTCATGCTCAGCGAGAGAGAGCAATGTGACTGGAAAGGTACCTTGTTTACTGTCATCCCAAAGATGCCAGGCATCTGTTTCTTGAGGGAGGTAAGAAGTCAGGTGTCTTGGAGAAAAAATATTGTTCTTACCTGTCTTGTTTGTATAACCATAGATGAGAGTGCCAGGCTGAGGAGCAGGTAGGCTCTTCATTGTGGCATCATGGAAAATTGGAAGGTGGAAGGTCCTAACAACTAGACAGATGAAGTGTCATGAGTAAGACCCTGCTTGAGCCTGAAGAGATGTTACCAGCATGGGTGTCCCAAGAGCTTGGCAACTGAGGGGTTGGTGAGAATTACTGTGTGAGGTCCTGTCCATCAATGATCAAGAGACCCAGGAGTTAACTGTTTGAGGAGTACTTTGCCCCCAGGGGAGAGTGGGGCAGGATTAGGTGCCTTGGTGTGGAGGCAGGTAGACAAATGTCAGCATGTGAATGGAGAAGGGACCTCAGAAGGGAGAGGTAGGGTAGGTACCCCACCAGTGGAGGAGTTTGGACTGGGAAGTGATAGTTAAGAAAAAAGGGCCTGCCATAAAACAGCTCAAAAGTGCTTAGACAATAGGAGAATGAGGGGTGACCCTGAGGCTAGTAAGGGCAATGGGGAAAAGGAAGGGCCAAGATAGCCTGAGTTCAATGGAGAGCTTGGTTAGTTGTTGTTTGATGAGTCCATTGGCCCTCTCTACCTTTCCCGAGGATTGTGGATGGTAGGGGATGTAGAATTTCCAGGAGATGTTGAAAGTTTCTGACATGAGCTCCATGACAATGAAAGTGAAGGCTGACCCATTGTCCATCTGGATGGTCCATGCGATGCCAAACCAAGGAATGATGTAGTCCAGGAGTACCTGAGCCACCACATCTGCCGTTTCTGTAGAGGCCAGAAATGCTTCTATCTATTCTGTAAAAGTGTTCACAAGTGTTAAGAGATAACAGAGTTTTTTATGAGTAGACATATGGGTGAAATTAACCTGTCAATCTTTGCCTGGTTGATGTCCATGAAGCTGGTGTAGAGGCTGGTGTGTGTGGAGAGTCCCATGTGGGTTGACCTGGTCACACTTCTGGCAGGAGGAGTGAACCTGTGAAATATGATCTCAGAGATGGGTGGGGTTCCAAGAAGCAGAACAAAGCTTTGGGACCTTTGTGTAAGGTCTGGTGGATGTCTGGTCTTGAGGAAGGATAAGGCGGTTATTTGAATAGAACCATCCATCCTTTGTTTTTTGGTTGTCCCCCTTTTGTAAAACTTGTTCCTCTCTTTTGATTAGGTACAGGGCTGATAGGAGGGAGTGAAGAACAAAATACTGTGTGAAATCTGAGGAGCTGAAGGCCAGCCCCTGTGAAGGCGAAGGCGTAAGTCACAAACACCAGTTTGGAATTATGATTAATAAAATGGTTATTTATTTAAAAGGGAAAAAACTTACAGATCACCGTCACAGACAACAGCCCTCTGCACAATCAGGAAGGGAGTCTAGTCGCCGGAAGTGGAGCAGGAAGTAAGAGAGCGTGAAGAGGGAAGTGGCCGTTTTTTTAAAGGGAGAGAGACCATGCCCCAATGCGCTGGTATCTCAGCAGCTAATGGCTGGAGGAGCGGAAGGACCTCCTGCAACACCTCCCCCTTTTGTTTAAGTAAGAAAGTTCTAAACCTACTACGAAATTATATACAATAAATACAAATATCCTATTCTAACTAGCTTAAGTCTTATATAATAAATAGCTTGGCCAAGTCATGAGTGGAAAGTAACTATATTTATATAGTCTTCAACCCCATCGAAGATCTCAGAAGGGAAATAATGTTACCTGAGTAATTAGGAAGTGCAATCAAACAACTTCCAAAACATGCAACATATCACATAGACAACTAGCTACCTGGGCAATCACCCAAGGTCACATTTGCAGCGTTGAAGCAACCAATTTTGGCTAAGGCCTAACATAACTGACATACCATTTTCAAAGGCAAGAAACTTGTCAAAACTATCTTACCCTGTCTTGGCAGGATATGACAGTCCTGTTTTATCCATTGATGCACGCTCTGTATCTCTGTCAGTGGTTGAGGTATGGGCATTTCTTTGCCCAAAGGCCAGTTCTGCCAAAAAGAAATACTCCAGGTGGAGTGTCTTTGGTGCTCAACATTCTCTCGGGAATAGAGCGGTGTTGCCAGGAGCAATTGTGTCTCACTACCACAAAACTCTGAGTTAGATTAAAGGCCATTTTCTACAGCTCTTTGAAGAGGTTGAAGATTATCTATCTATACTGAGTATAATCTCTATATATGTAAAGAACCTGATTAGTCTAATTATAAATGAAAAACTCAGAATACTATTGATCTATATAATTCTCAATACCTATCTAACTTAAAGACTAAGACAATAAATGACTGTGAAACAAATGAGGACAATGACTTCCAAATATAAACAATGTACAAATATACATTGCGGTATGGTAAATATATATCAATACACAAACAATATATAAGTATCTTAATCAGAGGTAGAAATGTACACTGCAATATGGTAAATATATACAATATATATCAATACAATATTTGTCAATACATAAAAAATGTTTTAAACAGAGGTAGAAACATGCATGCATACAATAGTCAATATAATTTCACTTTGTATCAATATATAAGAATCGATATCAATATATTTGTCTCAAAACAATAACTCACAAGTACCAACAAGTACCAATCTATTATCCAATCATCCCATTATCCCTCTTTTTTTTTTCAAATGATCCCTGAGCTTATAAAATTCCTCCCCCAACCCTCAACCTGGGCCACTGAGTCAGCCTTGGCACTGCCTAAGGCCACTGGGTCGTTGGAGGATTAGAGTCCCTTACAGTGAATAATGGCTACTTCTGCAGGGAGCTGGAGGGCTTCCAAAAGATTGACCATAAGGGGTCCATTAACTATGGGTGTGCCCTTGGTAGTAAGGAAGCCCCTTTCCTTCTAGAGTGCAGAATGAGTATGGGCTATTAAGAAGGCATATTTAGAATTAGTGTAGATATTTGCCTGTTGTCCCTTGGCTAATTGGAGTGCCCTAGTTAAGGCAATTAATTTGGCCTTTTATGAAAAGGTTCCCATTGTCAGAGGGTTGCTTCAACTGTGCTAGTGGAAGTGACAACTGCATACACTGCTTGGTGGTTTCCTGATTTATCTATAAAAGGACTTCCATCAACAAATAAGGTAAGTTGGGGATCTGTAAGTGGCTGGTCTAGAAAATCCAACTGAAGTAAGGCTAAAACTTCTACAGTCTCTGGGCAAGAGTTAGAGGAGGTGCGGGGTGGGGGGGGATAACAAAAAGGAGAGTTGCAGGGTTTAGGGCAGGACTAGAAACCAAAGCAATTTGGGAGATTTCTAGAAACAGTAAGTGAAAAGCCTGGACTTGTAAAGGCCCAAAGAAAGAGAGAAAGACAGAGGGAGGGAGGGAGAGAGAGAGAGAGAGAGAGAGAGAGAGAGAGAGAGAGAGAGAGATGTCTCAGAAGGTCTGAGAGGCAGTGAGTGGAATATACTATAATTGACCTGGAGAAGGCAATCTTGAGATTCTCCTGAGTGAGTTTAGCTGCTGCTACCAGGGCACTCAAGCATGGTTGTCATCCACAGACAGTGAGGATAAAAAGGCGATGGCCCAATTCGAAGGCCCAGCCTGTTGTGTTAGAGCTCTCACAGCTACTCCTGATCTCTCATCTGAATAGAGATGGTAAGACTTTGTGGGGTCTGGAAGAACAAGAGCAGGTGCTGTTATAAGGGCATCTCGCAGTAGAGAGAAGTGCTGGCTGGGTGGGTGAGAAGTAAGGGTGTCTCTGGTTGCCTGGTACAGAGGCTTGGCTATAATGGCAAGGTTATGGATCCAAGGGCAAAAGAACCCTAGAAGGCCCCAAAATGAGAAGATTTGAGTCTCTGTGATTGAAGGGTGTAAATCCCACTGGGCCTGGACCCTGCCAGAGGTAAGGGTCTTAGACTCTAGGCTAAGTTGAACACCCAAATATGACATTGTAGGAGAGCACAGATGACCCTTAGTTGGTGACTCGATATCCCAGGTATCCAAGGAAGTTGAAGAGTGCAGAGCTGGCCTATTGGGACAATGTAGGACTTCAGAGAATGAGGTCATCGACATACTGGAGGAATGTGTTAGTACCTGCATCAAAGTTTGAGAGATCTTGAGCCAGAGATTGGCTGAAGAAATGGGGGCTGTCCCGGAAACCCAGAGGAAGAAGAGTCCATGTAAGCTGTCTGAAAGTCAGGGTCCTCCCAGGTGAAAGAAAAGAGGAAGTATGAGTCAGGGTGTAAAGGGACAGTAAAGAAGACATCTTTTAGGTTTAGAACACTGAAGAAGGAGGTGGTAGGAGGGACTGTAGATAGGAGATTTTATGGGTTGTTAACCAGAGGGTGAACTGAAATAATTGTCTCATTTATGAGGCAGAGGCCTTGAACCAAGCAGTAAGCTCCAGTGGGCTTGCACATGAGAAGAACTGGAGTGTTGCTGGATGAGTCAATAGTAATCAAATGTCCTTGAGATAGGAGATGGGTGATAATAGGCTTAAGGCCTTGGTGGTGGGTTTCAGAAAAAAGAAACTGGGGTCTGGAAGGGAAGGACAAATGGTCCTTAAGGCGAACTAGGACTGGCTGGTGGTGAATAGGAATCACAGGAGTAGAAGTGTCCCACATTTGGGGAGCCACTGGATCGGGGAGAGTAAGCTCAGAACAGTTTGGTGTAGGATCCTGTGAGGCTGTTAAAGTAAGAAGAAAGTGTGACTCATGGCCAAAGTGAGTGTGAGCCTGAAGTGACTGAGAGTATCTCAACCCAGTAGAGGTGTAGGGCAAGCAGGTATAACTAGAAACGAATGAGAGAAAAATTGTCCTGTAAGAATTCAAGGCAGTGGCAAAGTTTTAAGTGGGGAGGAATGGGTCCTGTCTACCCCCATAACTGAAATTTGGTGAGATGTTAGAACAGAGTAGTTAGCTCCCATGTCCAAAAGAAAAGCAATGGACTTACCTGTCACATTACCCTAGGCTGGGAGAGGGGAGAGGGTTACGGGAATCACCGAGTCTGGGCTGCAACAATCCTATGCGAGGGCGAGAAGTTCAATGGCTGTCACAGTCTCACTTGATGATGTTGGTGAGGCTGGACTTCTGCAGTAAGAAGGTGAGAAAAATCTGGCAAAAGTTGAATAAGGGGGAAGGAATAGAGTTAAATTATGTCTTATAATTTTAAAAACAAAAATACATTTTTTAAAAAAGATAGAATCCAGTTCATGTTGATGGGATTTGATTGCAATTGCATTGGGTATTTACATCATTTTCAAAATAAAATCACTCCTTCTTGGCCATTTACAAGACTATAGAAATCTTCTTCCTAACTCTTTTTGATCCTGTGACTTCATCTCACACCAATGGATTCCTTCCTACTTTGTCCAGAATTGTGAGCCTTTTAACTCTGTTTACTTTAACTTATGCAAAAATATTTCCAGATTTTTTTTAAAGAATGGTATAAGAAATGAGCAGGAGTCAATCATGCTAATTAAATGTGTAGTCACATAATGGCAGCATTCAGAAGGCAAGGTAGCAGTAATATCAAGCTATTTTGGTACATAGTGAGATCCTATCTGAAAAACAAAGCCAACCAACAAACAAACACAAGCCAAAACAGGAACAAAAAGCTCCCTCAGAACATATGAGCATAAAAACATCGTAATTAATATAGTTGTTTTGGAGACAGTTATAATCTTTGCTGAGAGCTCTACTGTAAAGACATAAAAATTTTAAAAAGCTTTGTTTGGTCTCAGGAGCTGGTTAAGACACTGACTTTGAGCTTTTGCAGCATCAAGGGTTAGCTGGAAACAGGAACCTTTGCAAAAGTGCAGACCAACTGTCCCTAGCAGCTAGCCCCCTGTCAACACCTAGCTTTGTGTTTGAGACAAGAGCAGAAATAATTGCTTGGGGGCAGTGGGGGGGCATGCACAGAAGCAGAAGTAGTCCATACCCTGTACTGCAGAAGGAGTCCCTACCCTGTACTGAGCAAAACCAATCCCCTAGGTAAACCTGGCTTGTGGTTTTTGCCTATATGTGTAAATCCTAAATGAGAAACAGGAGCTCTCCCTACTGTGCTGCGTTGGAAGTAGTGGGGAACTCCCAGCTAGCTTGCAAAAGAATTAAACCTTGTTTTAGCATTCTGGACTTCACTGGATTCTGGTGGTCCCTCTGGGGGAGTCTCAACTTGGGCACAGCATTTGGGGGCTCATCTTGGATTCCCAGAGACCTCAGCTGGGACCCCCAAAGGTCTAGAAATTTACTTTAATACTGGCAAGATATATGCATATATGTACTATTTGCCTGAGAGTAATACATGTTATTCTAATTTGTCTGGCCAGAAAGTCGTAATTTGCAGGCTCTCACTGAGACAGACATGCCTAGACAGTTATCCTGGAGAGAAAGAGAGACATCTTCATTTCCTATGGGACTGAGGTTGCAAGCATCAAGTCATTTGAAAGAGCCACAGATGTGGTCATTTTGTATCAGCAGCGTCTAATAGGGAATGACTAGGAACCTCTTGTGGAGTTCTGGTTCCAGGTTAGGAGTGCCTTTGGATTTCCCACCACCACCACCACCAAAGGAAGAGAAACCACTTTGTTATTGGTCCTGAGACATTGTTAGAGTTTGGATTTGTCTTTTCTTTGTCCTAGTTGGCGTCTGTGTCTTTGTCTCTTTTTCTTAAGCCTCTCCACCTCTAACTCTATCATCATGGGAATTCCCTCTACTCCCCTGGAATTCCAGGAAGGCTGGCAGTATGGTTGTTGTCTAAATGGAACAGAGCTTAAATATGGGGAGGTAAAAGGGAATATACTACAGGAGAGCCGCGCCATGAGACTGCAGGAAGTGCAATGTGGCAGAGGACCTGGGGCTAGGCAGTGGCAAGCTCCATGCATGCTGGATGCACAGCCCTGAGGGCTTCAAAGCTATGGAGCAGAAGTGCCTGAGATGAAATGGGTGGCAAAGTTGGCATGCACTTGACTGAGAGCAGAGGGCAGAGGGCAGAGGCAAGGCAAGCGGATTGGAACAGTCCTGGCAGGAAGGAAGGACCTGAATGCCTGTGCATAAGGGATTTGCTGCTTACAATTGAAAAAAAAAAAAAAAAAAAAAAAAAAAAAAAAAAAAAAACAGTGCAAATGTAAAACAGAGAATCTGAGATTATGGCAGGAAAAAAAGATAACAAAAAAAAAAATTAAGGAACATTGGCAGCCAAGGACACTCTCTTGTGCCCCTCCATCTTCTCTTTCATAAGCCAAGTTTTTCTTCACTGTGATAACATTCAAGGTCTCTTCTGCTGGCCAGCACTTTCCCATCTTAATCATTTTCCGTCTTTTTTTTTTTTTTTGGTTTTTCAAGACAGGGTTTCTCTGTGGTTTTGGAGCCTATCCTGGAACTAGCTCTTGTAGACCAGGCTGGTCTCGAACTCACAGAGATCTGCCTGCCTCTGCCTCCCGAGTGCTGGGATTAAAGGCGTTCGCCACCACCGCCCAGCACCATTTTCCGTCTTGATACTACTTATAAGAAATGTTAAATTATTCTAACCTGTTTACTTTAGAAAGCATTGATTTTAAAGTAAATGTCAAAGATGCATTATGTTTGGGAAAATTATACTTTTGTTTCCACAGGAAAAAAATATATATGGGTGTTAGTCATTTATATCCAATGTGTTACAAATACTTATAACCTTTGATTAATATGTATACATTTCTGCTTTTGTTTTAAATATTATAGTTATGAAGTGTTCTTCTGGACAAAATCACCAAAAAAGACTTTGATGGAAATTTGCATATTGTCTGGGAAATGAGAAGAGAGACAGGAAAATTTTTGATGAAGGTTTTTATGTTGTCTGAAAAGCAAGAAAAGTCAGGAGAAGGGAAAATTGTCTATAAAAAGTCATAAAAAGTAAAAGGCCAGAGGATGTGAACTATGTTCGTTATAGTTTCTCATAGTTTATCGTACCTGCAATAAATCTAAAAAAGAAAACATAAAAATAAGCTAAATATTTAACATACTAGGTTAATTCTGGTTTTAAAAGTCTTGCTTCTCTATTTAAAGGGTCATGTCTATTTTTTGAGAAAAATCTGTATGGCTGTTTTGTTGAAAATTTACCCTATGGTAATTGAAAATTTTGTACTTGTTCTTTTAGCTCTGGTCACTAGCTTTCATTGCATGGGCACAGAAAACCATTTTCTAAATATAACTCCAGTAGCACAGGTACTGACATCAACAATGAATAAATGGGACCTCCTGAAACTGAGAAGCTTCTGTAAAGCAAAAGACACAGTCAATAAGACAAAAAGTCACCCTACTAAATGGGAAAAGATCTTCACCTACCTCACATCAGAAAGAGGACTGATCTTCAAAATATATAAAGAACTCAAAAATTAAACATCAAAATACTAAATAATTCAATTAAAAATGAGGTACAGATCTAAACAGAGAATTCTCAAAAGAATAATCTCAAATGGCTGAAGGACACGTAAAGAAATGTTTAACATCCTTAGCTATCAGGGAAATGCAAATCAAAACAACTCTGAGATTCCATCTTTCACCTGTCAGAATGGCTAAAATCAAAAACACCAATGATATCTTATGTTGGAAAGGATACAGAGTAAAGGGAACACTCATTGATGACTATCTTAAATATCACTATAAACCTTCATCCAGCAACTTATGGAAGCAGAGGCAGAGACCCACAGAGGAGCACCGAACTAAACTGCCAAAGTCTAGTCAAAAGGTAGGAGGAGTGTGAATCTGAGCAAAGAGGCCAAGACCATGACGGTTTCACACACTGAAACAGCTTACTTCAGCTAATGGGAATGCACCAACTTTGGTTGGATAGAGAAGGAACCAACAGAGGACAAAACTGGGCTCTCAGAGCATGGGTGACAATTTTACAACTAGGTCAGACTGAGGGCCCCCTGGCAGTGGGACCAGGATTTATCCCTATTGCTTGCACTGGCATTTTGAAACCCATTCTCCTTGGAGGGTTATCTTGTTCACCCTAGATATTGTAGGGAGGGCCTTGGTCCTTTCTCAAAGAAATGTGCCTTACCCTCTCTGAGGAGTGAATAGGAGTGGGGTGAGGAGAAGCTGGAGGGAACGGGAGGAAGAGAGGGAGTGGGAACTGGGATTGGCATGTAAAATGAAAAAAAGATAGTTATTTTTGATTTTTAAATAAAATTTTAAAATTAAAATAAAACATTATGCTATATCACTCCTCAAAGCATTGACATCAAATCTTTTAAACCATCTCAAGCATATCCTCCATCAAATATCTCAACAATTTAATTTAAAGACTCATGCTCATGGTAACAGTATTTATGTTGAAACAGAGGTGAAAACACATCAATAATTTATTTAAAATGTGGTTTGTAGATATAGTGACATATTATTTAGGTTTTAAAATAATAAAACTTTTTAATATATGCTGGAACATGGATAAAACTTGAAGATATTACATTAAGTAAAACATGCCATCCCTGCCAGAATAACCACATGCAAATCTGTTTATGTGATAAAGAGTGAAATTCAAAGAGCTAGAAAGTGACACAGCTGTTAATTGCTCAGAATGGGGGACATGAAAAGTCTTTAATAACATTTCAATTAGTGATAATGGAAATATTTCTGAGGTGGACAGAGGGTGAAATAATTAGCTACTGAATTTAATGGGTCTCATGATACTAGTATAACTATGTATTAAGCTAGCACTCAATCATAAATTATGTGTAGTTTGTTTAGTATTTTAAATGCTTCCTATATTATTTCTCACAAAAATATTTTCAGATCAATGGGTAAAGTACTCACAGTGCAAAAGTGATAGACTGAGCTCAGATCCCCAGAATCCATGCAAAAGCCAGATAATCCAGTAGTGCATAAATCTGTGATACCAGCATCTTTCTGCCTAGGAATGGGTGGCAGAGACAAGAGAATTACAAGAAGCTCAAATATATGCAGAAATAAACAAGAGACACTTTCTCAATCAAGGCAGAAATCAAGGAGCTGTATCGGAGCCTGTCCTTGATACCACATCCATGTTAGGGTACACACACACACACACACACACACTACACACTAAAATATAAAATAAATATTTTAATAATATTCAAATTTTTAGGAATATAAAACCATATAATTAAATCATCAAATACTCCAGATGTTTTGATTCCTAGTATCAGCATTTTTTTCATTTTAATTAAGTCTAACAAAGAATTAATTACTCACATACTAGTATTTTTATTTATTATGTCTATGTTTATGGATAGTTTGCTTACACGTATGTCTTTGTACCACATAATAGTTCACAAGTAGTGCAGAAGAGGTCATTGAATCTCCTATGACTAGAGTTACAGAAAACAGACAGGAACTACCATGTGTGTGCTCAGAATCAAACCTGAGTCTTTGAGAACAGCCAGTGCTTTTAATCTTGGATCCATTTCTGTGGCCTTGTATATTAATATTTTTATTTATTTATTAGATTTTTAAAAAAATACCAATCCAAACTTCTACTTTCTCCCCTCCTCCCATTCCCTCCACACACCCTCCCACTCCACCCCCCTGTAATCCTAAAAGAGGGTAAGGCACTTTGCTTTGTGGAAGGTCTAATCTTCCTTCTACTCTTCAACTGGACCTTGGGAGCTCAGTTCAGTGCTCTGATGTGGTTCTCTGCCTCTGTTTCCGTCTGTTGTTGGACGAAGGTTCTATGGTGATATTTAAGATAACCATCAGTCTGAATATAGGGCAAGGACAGTTCAGGAAGCCTCTCCTCTATTGCTTAGGGTCTTAGCGGGGGTCATTCTTGTGGATTCCTGGGAATTTTTTTAGAGCCAGGTTTCCTGCTAACACCATAATGGCTCCTTCAATCAAGGTATTTCTTTCCTTGCTCTCATATCTGTCCTTCCTCCATCTCCACTATCCCATTCCCTCAAGTTCTCTATTAATATTTTTTAAAATATGGGGAACATTGTGGAAAAGTTTCAAAAAAGCTTGAAGAGTCAATCTAGTAGGGACTTTGCTGTCAGATTGTATCTCCTAGGAACATCAGAAACTCTATTTATATTCTCATCAACATGAAGGCTAAGCAAGAGATTAACAAGGACAACAGCAAAGATATGCCAAGGGGCACAAGGTAATGTTCATGATGTCTCAACTCTACAATAAGAACTACTACTCCACAAAATGCTGTCAAGCTGGAGAATGCTCAAAGTGGGAGAAATAGTTCTCTCAAGAGAATAGCACACCAATTGATTATACAGTACCAAATGGTCAGCCATGCAAACATATATAAAACTAACAACCATACCTATTGAGCAGGTTACATTTAGGAGTATATATGTAGATGAATATACATGTAGGTCTATAACTATTTAATAAAAAGGAAGGCATATGGGTGAGCTTAGAGATAGAAAAGGGAAGGGGAAGTGATGTAATTATATTATAATCTCAAAGAAATTAATAAGGGATCAAAAATTACCCAATAAACAAAACTCTAAAGTATATTGAGGCACTAGAATTATTTTTGAAATAGTATATAATACCTAGTGTTCATAAGAATGATTCTAAATAAATTTGGTTGAGGTGCCCCTAATATTACTAAGGTCATCAACTATATAACTATTCTAAATGTATTAAACAATTTAGGAAGAGATGCAGTATTTAAGAATAGGTAGTTGTGATTTACCCCACTAAAAAATTAAAAAGCAAAAATATGTTGCTCTCCATGCCTATAATTTTAATTATTTGCAACAACTAATTAATGAAATAAAAACATTTTACCCCACCTGACAAGTTAAATGTAAGTGCCCCCTATTTATCTGGAATGCTATACTGCCATCATCTTTAATAGAAAACATTTCAAGGTTTTTATTTTTGTTTTGTTTTGTTTTGTTTTGTTTTGTTTTTGTAAAACCAGCCAAACTCTTGTCAAAATCTCTTTGGAAACATGAAAGTGTTTATGTCTGCTGCCCAATAAGTAGTAAAAATGACATAGGGATGTACCATTCTGTCCTGCTACTTATCCTTTATCTTTTCCAAACCACCTTCTAAGGGATATGGTCTTTGACCTTCACAATAATTTATGGGCTAATAGGGTTAGTATTATCATCTCCTCTCCAAAATTTGAGTTATGAATTTTGACCTTACCAAGGGAACAATAGAGGCTGTTGCCTTATAATAGTCTTATATCATGTAACTCAAGGTATTTGTGAAGTGATTGCTGTGTACATGAAAGTAGCCAGGCCATTGTGGAAGGAAGTGTATCATTCACACCTCCTTTGTATGCAGAGACAGGGGTTGTGAATAACTTATACTAATGCTCTCGAGTAGCTCTACATAACAGCTCCACTAAGTGGGAAGAAGAGCAACACAAACTTTAAAAAGACAAGCAAAACCACCTCTGAATGAGAAGTTAGTTGCTGATAAATGTTGTTCTTTAGGAGTGAAAGAAAATAAAAAGAAAATAGAAGGCATGGAGTAAAGACATGAACAAGGCAATAAGAATGGGATTTCATAAAACTATAAATCAGAGCACCATGGCCTAAGGATGCAATTGTCTCTGTCTTAGAACTTGAGAGCGCTGTCTGTGTCAATGAAATATAGCACTTTATTTTAATCAAATGACACTGCCTCTTTACAAATCACCACTCTGACAGGTATTTTATTAAAGTTCTGGTACCACTGTGAGTCCACTGAAAGATGTGTTCTAGAAGGAAACTCACGTACACGCACACACACACACAATCGGACAGGACAAGGGAGAATTGCAAATTTTCAGTGCTATGGACACTCTCCAAATGAATCTTACTGTCCAGATGTACTGACAGTTGTTACACTTTGGAAATGGCAGTGTTTCAACTGAAAACACTGTTCTTTATATCCCTGCATAAATCACTTTCAGAAGATCTGTGGCATGTTTAATTTAACATACTTGATCTAATTTCCAGCTATAATCAAGAAGGATGGAGGGTGGCTGTAGGACACTTCAGAATCTTCTTTTAAAAGAGAAACTAGTTAAGATAGCTATTTACATATCAAACTTTTTTAAGAGACTACAGAAATCAGATGAAAAATGATAATGTCCGGTGTTAGTTATAAAGAAAATTTTTTTTTTAAAGGAAAAGTGGTTCATTTTATTTCACAGTTCAAGGGTAAGGTCACCACTGCAGGGAAGTCATGGTAACAGGAGCTCAAGGCAAATGTTCACTTATACCATAGTCAAGAAGCAGAGAACATCAAATGCTTCTGCTCATCACAGTTTTTTTCTTTTTATTTAGTATAAGATTTTCCCCATCCCCAATTAGCTCAGCCAAAATGTTAGCTCATGTCATGCACAGAGGTCCATCTTCCAAGTGACTCAACATCTTATCAAGTTGACAACTGAGATTAACCACTACATACATACAGTCATTTTTGGCTAACATAATTTCCTTTTTAAAAACATACTTCATTCTGGGTATGATGGTACACATCTTTAATTACAAGAGTTGGAAGACAGAGGCAGATAGATTTCTGTGACTTCAAGGCTAGCCTGGTCTAAAAGTAAGTTCCAGGCCAGCGAGGGATATACAGTGAGATCCTGTCATGTGTGTGTGTGTGTGTGTGTGTGTGTGTGCATGTAAATGCACACATTATTTCTGAGTTTTTTCTTTTTATTTTATTCTTTTTTATTTAAAATTTCTGCCTCCTCCCCCTTTCCCATTTCCCTCCCCCTCCTCCCACACATTGCCCCCTCCCCCACTCACCTCCCCCTCTCCCCACTCCTCTCCCCCTCCCCCCACTCCATTCCTCCTCCCTGTAAGTACTGAAGATCAGTCCAAATTCCCTGCCCTGCGGGAAGTCCAAGGTCCTTCTATCTAGGTCCAGGAAGGTGAGCATCCAAACAGGCTAGGCTCCCACAAAACCAGTTCAAAGAATTTTAAAAACGCATTCAAGAAGGCCAAAAATAAGTTTTCTAAGTCACTGCTCTCCCAGTTACAAGTCTCAGCAGTATGAGGAAAGAAAACTCCCACTTAGTAGCAGAGAAAGGAATTGAGAAAGCATAAATTTAGTTATCAGGACTCAATTTCAGCCAGTATCACTCTTCAGCCATGAGTCCACTTCCCACAGTAGCAAGCGCATTGGTCATAGCATTGTTTTTAATCTCTAAAGACATGAGCAACATCCACCATTTTGAAATTGGTGGGATAGCCTAGAGCACTGATCCTTAAATTCCAGGCACTGAAACACACAACATTGTTACGTATAGCATCAAAAATCACCTAGTCATTGTTATAGAAACCCTTACTGGATTCTCCATAATAAGGCCTTGAAAGAAGTAAGACAGTGCAGAGACTGATGACTATGGATGAAGTCTGTGGACATATCCATATCGCAGGGGAAGTAAGCAGGACATAATATCATTTAGGATTCTTTATTCATTTCAAATAATATACCAATTTGGATTGGGGGCAAACCTGGATTCAATGCTCCCTTAATGCTAACACAATAACAACACATAACTAATGGACTTACAATTAACATGCATGCAGGCGCAACCAAGCTCAGAGAAAAGAAGAAATGGTACCAAACTCAGGAGAAATAACTAGCATGTCTAGAATTTCTGAGAAATAGGTTCAAATAATCAAATTAAAAAGACTGGGATTAATACATAATTATTTAAAGATACTACAGTTACATATGCCAAGTTTATCAAGATATAAGGAATACTGACTCCCCAAAGGATAAAATAATGTACTAGAGATGATGAAATGGCAACCTATAAAAATAAACTCTCACCTGAAGAACTGAAAGTGTTACCTTAAAAAAAGTTAGCAATATGCAAGAAGACAAAGAGAAATGATTTGATATTCTATTGGTGAAACTACAAAGAGAGGCTAAAGTAATTAAAAAATAATTAAACAGATATCCTTGAGCTGAAAGTGTATTAAGCACATTAAAGTCATGATAAAAAAGAGTCAAGAGACTACATCAATCAAAGGAAGAGTTGGTGAGCTTGAAAATACGCTAGTTGAAATTATACAGGCAAAGTAAGAAGAAAATAAGAAAAAAGAAGGGGAATGAAAAGCGCTTAAGGAAATTCAGGGACACATTAAAAAATGCTTACATTTTCTTATCTGAGTTTAAGAGAAATACAAACATGACAAGAAGCAGGATACCTATTAAAACAAACAAACCCAAAACCAAACAAACACAAAAGGGGGGCTAGAGAGAAGGCTCAGGGCTTAAGAGGCTTTGTTCATTTCTCTTGCAGAATACCTGAGTTTGGTTTTCAGCACCCATCCTAGCTGGCTCACAGCTGCCTCCCCCTGACATTCATGTGTACTTGCATATGCATGCATGATGTTCAAATATACGTGCATACATGTGAGTGTACATACAACAACACACCGCACCTAAAATAAAAATAGCCTTTAAAGAAAGAGAAATTTACATTCAGAATGCTTCCAAAACAAACAAGTTTATTTCAAACATACTGAAGTGAAAGTTACCAGTCTAACTTAATTCAATAGCATTCATTCCAAGAAATACATATAGAGTAAAATTTGCAAAATAAAGGATTTTCCCATGTAGTTTTTCAGGGCTTGTTTCTGCTGTCTGTTGTGCAATCTCTTTTTTCCCGGGGACTGGGGGTGAGAAGACAGGAAGGCTACAGCATAGACTCCAAAAGATTCCAATGCAAAATCTATGGTAAACAGGTTGGGGAGTTTTTTGGGGTTAGGGAAAGTAAGCTGCCACAGGAACGCTTCTGGTTGGTCATTTGGAAACTCACAGTCATTGCCCTCATGTTGTGATTAGCTAGGTGCATGCCTCATTAGTTAATTACCAGGCTTTTGGTTCCCTGACAGTCTGTCTTTGCCAATTTTGCTTACTCGTTGCCTGTTTGCCTGTCCTTGTTTGTGCTTGCTCTATTGCCCTGCCTCATTCTCAGAACAGATGATAGCCATGTACAAACTGCTAGAATTTCTAGGAAATAACTCTGGAATAATTGAAAAGCAAGTATTCTATAAGATGGGAGATGATAGGAAAACATTAGTTACAGTAACAAAGAAATAAGGATTCCCTAGAAAGTGGAAGAGAAAGCTCAGAATCTCTTCCACAGACCTTGACAAACCCAGGGGAGGCTCTCCTGTAAGTGCATGTAACCAAACCTTCAGCTCAGATTGCAGTTTAAGACAAAGAGAGACTCGGAAATACTATTTTCAGAAAGAATAGTTTTAACTGGGGGTTGATCTTGAGAGTTAAAGCTGCATACAGCACCTGCATTGAAGTGGAAGGGGCAATGGCTGAGGAAAATCATCTCAGCATTGAACAAGAGAGCAGCGACAACAGCCATTTTTATTAGACGTCTGCTTGGTTGTCAGCTAGGCTTGTCATAGAAGTACATACCCATCCCTGTGTATTTAAATCTAGGAATCCGGAGTTACTGCCGTGACCTGAGAATATTTCTAGCTTGGAGGAACAAATGATTCAAACCCATATAGCGTTCAATGATCTGAACCAGGCTTGAGTGAACTATACAGAGGGAGAATTGGTGTCCATAGTGGCACTCGGGACTGAACAGACAGCATTAGTGTCTGGCAATGTAGTGAGGAAGCACGCACAGACTGTGCACTCCACCCAATCATCTCTCCTGTAGTTTTATTTTTCTTAAACCATCACTTGGAGCATCTCTATCACATCCTGTTCTATTTCCTTCCATTTTTTAAAAAAATGTTTCTTTCATCTTTTTGGGTAGATTTCCCCAAACAATATAGGTTAGCCTGATTCTGGCATTCTCTATGCCTGTCTCCTATATGCTAAGATTGTTTTAGTTTTTCATTTTATTTCAATGTCTCTTTATTCATTTCATTTTACCTGTGAATAGCACATCCCATTACTGTTTCCTTCCAGCCACTCTTCTCTCTTCAATTCTTTTCTGTGCTTCTCTAATACCAACTAATAGTCTTGTTGTGATTTTTGTTTCAAATTCTACACTTTGGAACTAATTTCTTTATGTACAACATATTTTCCTTTAATCCGTTCTCATGATAAATTATTAAATTTGAGGAGGCTATTGCCTGAAAGAATCTATTACAGTTTCTTCAACCCACCAATTTTGACTACATCTGCAAATAACTTTCTACTCCTGGTGTAGTGCTACATATTGATCAAGATGCCATGAGAGTTCAGACTGGGGCCTTATCTGGGGTTATATATCTTCTTCAGTAGGTAGACATTACATCTGCTGTGCCTCAATGTCATGTAAATTTCAAATACTTCTACTAAGTGACCATGACTCATCAAAAAGTCTAAACAATGATTGGTATTCCCATATGGAAGATTCTTATTAAAGAAAAAAAATAAGTGACATTAAAAAAATCTATGTAAAATAACTTGTCCAAAAATTACTTAATAAACAATCATGGAGTGACTATAATAAGAACTAGATAGATGAAATTACAGACAAATAATTCAAAAGTATAATACTAAGAATATTCAATAATATAAGAGGACAGAAATATTTTAATGACTCCCAAAGGAACACAATTGATTGAATTAAATAAGAATTCAGCAAAGAATATGAAACAGGCATCCAAAAAAGAGATATAAATACTAACAAAGGTTTGCATTGAAAAATTTGGAAAGAAAAACTCTGAGTCAAATTTTAAAACTCAGGAAATAGCTTCATTAATACAATAAATAACCAAAAATACAGAATAGCAGAACTGATATTATGGTCAAAGTAGATAAATTAGACAAGGTAGATTGTCACGGCCCCCTTGTCCAGCAAGGAAGACGCGCAACACCGGAGCTCTTCTTGCTAAGCAGTTTATTTCAGGACTTTATTCACAGCAATCTTTTCCCTTCTCTTTCTCTCCCTCTCTCCCCAGGCAAACCTCTCCCAGCCCTTAAGTAGGCACTGGGCCACCAATCCTGGATTGCCAGGTGGGCACTGCTCATAGGTCCACGCATATGCAAGCAGCTGACAATCATTGCGTGATAATAGCATAAGTCAGGCCTAGTTGATATTAGGAGCTGATTATCACAGAGAGCACTCGCTTTCGGGATCGCGGAGGGCGGGAGCCAGCAACTTTAGGTGCAGCTCCACGCAGCTCTCTACACATAGCCATCAGGTGTGACTCCACACGGCTCTCTACAGTAGATGAGCTTTCATTTAGAGAAATGAAAACTATAACATGGTAAGAAAGGAAAAACAGAGATAGAGGACAACATTTAAAGACCAAATTATTAAACATTGGAAAAGAAAAAGTTCAAACTAGCGGTATGTAGAATATATACAGAAATCATTGCCAATAATGGCCAAATCCGAGGAAAGATACCACCATCCAAATATGGAAGATATTTAAAAAATCAAAAATGAATAGGATGAAAAGTAACCCCATACATCATTCTTAAAATGTTAAACTTGTGGAGCAATGAAAGATCATAAAAAGCTTCAGCAGGAAAGAACTGTGTCATGCACAGAACAAACTCACTAGGCAAATAGCAGAATTCCCGTTTAAAATGACAAATCCAGGTCTGGAGAGATGGTTTAGCAGTTAAGAGCACTGACTGCTCTTCTAGAGGTCCTAGGATTGATTCTCAGAACTCACGTGGTGGATCCTACCTGTCTGTAACTCCAGTTCAAGGGAACCCTGATGCCTTCTTCTAGTCCTTCTGGCCAGACATGCCAGTGGTGCAGAGACATGCCTTCAGGCAAGACACTCATACACATGAAGCAAATAAGTTTAAAAAATGATGACTCCCAGTACAGCCTTTCCAAATCCATATCTGTAGATTATAAAAATAAAGATGAAGACAAAATTGATGGAATTTTATAAAGAAAAATAAAGATTAAATATAAGAAAGGCATAATTTTTCAAAAAGATATTCAAGATTAACATTTGTCAAAATGAGTCAAAAGAAGAGCTATAACCTAAATTAATAAACTTAGAGATCAAAATCTAACCACTATAAAAGATACTTGCAAAATTCAGAAGATCATTACGATATTCTTTAAAAATTGTTTAGTGAATGCAGAAGAATAATAATAAGCAAATGAAACTGAGGAAAGTGCCAAAATTTACAGCAATTATAAAATGATAGGAAATAATACAAAGATACACAACAATGCAAAACAATAATTGTAATTGTTATTTGGTTGAAGAGAGTAATTGAAGATTAGAAAACATAAAATAAATTGACAAATTTGAATATAAGTATCACCTAGTAAAATTAAAGTGAAAATAAAAAAACAAAGAAATTCATAAAATATGATTGAATTAATTATAAAATATTTCTATAGGAAAAAACCCAAACCCCAAGTGGATTTATACTGACGTTTAGCCATCTTTTAAAGAAGGTAAAGTGAATTCAACTCAAAATTT
The DNA here is from genome assembly GCF_950005125.1 of Chionomys nivalis. Taxonomy (NCBI): domain Eukaryota; kingdom Metazoa; phylum Chordata; class Mammalia; order Rodentia; family Cricetidae; genus Chionomys; species Chionomys nivalis. The sequence goes on along the minus strand of NC_080100.1, from coordinate 56,694,314 downwards.
TATTACTCAAAGTAAATTGATAAGAATACTATCAATCTAATTTTATAGAGTCATTATTGCTCTGAGATCAAACTTCATAAGGACATGGCAATAAAAAAGAAATTTCTAGGTGAATTTGGCTTGAAAAACATGCTTGAAAATCATTTCCCACAAAAGGATAAAACTCATGTTAAACTAATTCAATTACCTATATAAAGATCACTTCCTGTGACCATTTTGGTTGTATTTCAAATATGTAAGTTAGGGTCAACAAGGGGAAATGAATAAATTAAATATATCACATTTATGGATTGAAGATTAACAATCATAGTTATCAAAACAATTGAATAATAGGATATTGATAAAATCCATAATGAAGTCATGATAAAATCTGAGAAGGGACCAACAAATAAACTAAAATATCTCAACCAATACATACTACATAGGGCAAATATGTACTGAATAGTTTTCCATAGGAGTAACAGTTTTTGCACATGTGTCCACTTTGAAATAAAGGCAAGCACATAAGGACTTTTAGAAAAAAAACTCCAATCAATCTTAAAATAACATCAAAAATAAATAAATGGGGTGCTGAATTTTAACAGCTTTTGAGAATGGGCTTGGAAAGTGGTTTAGTGGACAGTGTCTGCTCTGTGATCATGAAGAAAAAAGTTCCAATTCCCAGAGTCCACATAGAGTCAAATTCTTTTACATACCCTTCTAATCCATGGGAGACAGAGGCAAAGTAGCCCCAGAAGTGCATCAGATATATAGCCTGGGATAAATACAATGAGCAAGAAACCCTACTTCAAAATAGTGTGAAATATAAGGACCAAGAATCCAGGTGGTTCTGCCCTCTAGACATACACCATGACATCTGTGTCCCCACATAAACACTCATACACATGAATATATATACACATAAGTACATTATTTTAAAAACACTCTTTATAAGCAGGAAAATGTAAATGAATGAACAATCAGTAAGAAAATATTTAGAACATTTTTTGGCAGCTGTGCATCCTACAGAGAAAACAAAATAGACAATGTAGAGAGTTCAAACATCTAAATGCCAAACCCCGCAAACATACCAGACAATAAATGCAATAATAAAATGAACAGTTGTCAAAAGGGATGAAATATAAAGTTCAATAAAAATATTAAAAATATTTATCACCTTGAGCTTTCAGGGAGAAGCCAAGAAAAATAACATTGAGTTTCCATCATGCCACACTCAGGATAATGTTATAAAACTCCATTAATTTGCCAGGAAATGTAATAATTTCATATTTACCAGGCAGATAGTAGTCTACTGTATAAATATACAGCATTTTAATTATCCATTCACTATTGATGGGGATGTAGAGTGCTTCCAATTTCTGGTTATTATGAATAGAGCAACAATGAATATTGATAAGCAAATGTTTATGTGGGAGGCTGGAATCTTTGGGTATATATCTGAGAGTGGTATAGTTAGTTCTTAAAGTAACTGATTCTCATCCTCCTAGGAAGTGTCACACTGATTTTCACAGTGACTGTACAAGTTTCCACCCTCACAAGCAATTAATGAATTCTCTTTTTCCAACATCTTCACTAAAATGAGTAATCATTTATTTCATTGATCTTGGTCATTCTGACTGGTGTAAAATGAAATCTCAAAGTAGTTTTGATGTGCATTTGCATTTACCTGATGAGTAAGGATTAGTAAGGATGTTGATGAGGAAGTGTTCCTAAGCCATCTATGGTCTTCTTTTGAGAACTCTCAGTTTATGCCTATACCACATTTTAAAATTGAATTTATTCATTTTCTTGAGTGAATTTATGTTCAATTTTTTTAGTTCTTTATATATTTTACATCTGTAGGATGTGAAACTGATAAATTTGTTTTCCTATTTTGTAGCCTGTCACTTTGTCCAAATGGTGGTATCATTTGTCATACAGAAGTTTACAGATTTATGAGGCCCCTCTTATTAATTGCTATTCTTAGTGCCTATGGTATCAGTATCTTGCTCCAAAAATGTTTTCCTATGCCAATGATCTTAAGATTATTCTCTATGTTCTCCTTTTTCATATTCTGGCTATCTAGTCTTTTTTTGAAATCCTTTATACATTTGGAGTTGAATTTTATACAAGTTGATAGATATGGATGTATTTGCATTCACCTGCATACAGCCATCCAGTTTGACAGTATTGTTTGTTGAAGAATCAGTTTTGTTTTGAAATTTTCAGTTTGTTTACTTGGATTCTTTCTCAAAACCAGGCTTTCACAGATATATAAGCATACTTCTGGATCTTTAATACCTTTCTGTGATCAGTATGTTTGTTTTTATGTTAACACCATGAAAGAGGCAAGAAGAAGTGAGAGAAGGAACACGGGGGAAAGTAACAGAGTCATATGTGGGGTTGCATGTAAACCTATCACTGTAGAGTCTTCTTAAAACTTATACATGTGTTCAGGAAATTCAAATGGAGTCACCAAATAATTAGGGTGACCAGTCTCCAGCTACACATCTTATACATCTAAGTGAAACCTCCAGTGCTAGAAGTGGGTTACAACTAATTGAGTTGTCAGCCAAAGATTCCCCATGGAAATTCCAAACAACTCAGGAAATGATCAAGGCTAGTGATTGCTTTCCTCCAGCTGATGGTAAAGCCCTATTATTGAGAATAAAACTTACATATGTCAATGAACACAGAAGAGGCATCTGATGACTAACTAGAATCTTGACTCTAGCTAACTAGTTTTCTTGATACTGAAGAGTACTCTACATGCTACCAAAGAGTAAAGGATAACCTCAAATCTAGCAACAAACCCTGTGATATTCAGTAATGGCATATGTGTGTGATACTGTGGTACTAAATTGGCACAAACGTTGCAGCAGTAACCAATGAGTATTAGATTGATTTAAAGCCTACTTACTCCATGAGATTTGTTTGACCTATGCCTGATACCACTCAGATGGTCAAGAAGCTGAGTTTAGACAGGTCTTGAACCTAGAAGAAAATCAAATATTATTTTTCCGATATAGGAACATGGCAGTAAAATGCCTCCTGATGATATTTCACTATATATTTCACTATACCCATAGATCAGTGTCCCTTGCTCAGTCATCATCAGAGAAGATTTGTCTTATACTAGGTGGGGTCTAATACTGAGAACCACAACTAAATAATGCACAGTGAAAGAGAGACTTATAAACATTCATTCCTAAATGGGACATGATCATCAATCCCCCCCCTTTTTTTTTTCTCTCAGGGGTAAGATAACAATGTAAAAAAGGAGACAAAAGGATTACAAGAGGTAGCAGGGTTGGATAACCCCAAGGAAACAGTGTCTTTAAGGCACACATGTAAGAAAGACGGTGGCATCATGCACAGGACCTGCACAGTTTCAAGCTTGGAAGGGTCCCAGCAGGGATAGGGAAAAATGGACATGAGCCCCCATCCCAAACCAGAAGCTATCTCCAATTGTCAACAGCTTGCAAAGGAAAAATTAGTTTTTCCTAATGAAGTCTCTCTATACATACCAACCACACTTATGGGTAGGCCCCAGCCTAGCAGTAGACAGCCAACACAAAATGAGCTCAGTGGTATCTTTCAAATTTTTGGTCTTATTTTGCTTTGCTTGAACATTTTTTTTTAAATCTTAGTATTCTTTGCATTGTGTCTTCGTTAGGGTTTCTATCCCTGCAATAAATAGCCATAATCAAAATGTAAGTTGGGGATAGAAGGGTTTATTTGGATAACATTTCCATATCATTGTTCATCATAGAAGGAAGTCGGGAAAAGAACTCAAACAGGGCTGTAACCTATACGCAGGAGGTGATGCAGGTTCTGAAGGGTGCTTCTTAATGGCTCATTCTTCATGGTTTGCTCAGTCCACTTTCTTACAGAACTCAGGACTAGCAGCAAAGGGATAGAATCACCCATAATCATCTGAGTCTACCCTCACCAATCATGATTTAAAACAGAGGCACAGGTGAGTGGGTGCTGAGATTTTGAGCATGGGAGATCTGTTCCCAACCCTCATCTGCTACCCACTTTCACTTCCCCTGCTTCCCCACTCCCACCACCCGCAGCAGATGCGAAAACTTGCCCAAGGCTTTAAGAGCAGAAATATCCTTACCTGGTGCAGCACTCAGAAGAGTGGCCCCTGCACCTTGCTTGGGCAACAGAGTAGAGATGGCCATGAAGGCTTAGGTGTGAGACAGCTGAATCAGAGGACAAGAAAGCAGGAGAACTGGCCCTGTCCCTTGCTCATTGCTATAAGGGATGAACGAGCCTGGACAATGCTGGAGAGCTCATCTTGGTAATGAAAACTGGGGAGAACTAGCTGACTGACCAACACAGCAACTACCCAGGAACAGAACCGGCGCTGTGAGTTGGCTCACCCCAACATCCTCCCAATCTGTGATCTGCTGGAGCTTGTCAAGGGAACTGTCCTGCAGACCAAAAGCTGTAGAATTTCTAAGACACAGGGAGATAACAGGCTATGAAAAATGAGTAGAGCTGAATGGGTAGGGAGTTAGGGAGGTTCTGGGAGGAAATGGTGGAGGAAAATTATGATCAGAATATAAAAAGAATTTTAAATTAGAAATATTTCATGGTGGAGTTCTTAGTGTCTTTTATGTAAACAATATAAGAATATTTTTACTTCTTCCTTCTCTCTTTGGATTTCTACTATCATATTTATTGTTGTTATTTCATGGTAGCAGAAAATGAAAATAGCCTATATTTCTATCAACTGATGAATGGATAACAAAACTCTCTCTCTCTCTCTCTCTCTCTCTCTCTCTCTGTGTGTGTGTGTGTGTGTGTGTAAAAAGAGTGTTAATTCAACTATTAAGAAAATTTAATTATGAAAAATTTCATTTAAATGGATAGGGGTAGACAGCCATTCGGAGTAAGTTATCTGAACACACAAAGATGAAGTTTACACATTTTTATCTCATTTGGGAAGCTAGTTTTAAATGTTCAGATGTTAGAATATGTATAGTATATTCAATTAGAATATCCATAGAAGTCAGGAAATTAATAATAAGCCATGGATGGGGCTTACAAGAGAGGGGTGCTAGAACACATACTATAAATAATTGTAAGTGAATGGTAATGCAGGAAATGTTTACTTGAGAGAAAAGATCAGGATAGAGGAAGGAATGCAGGAAAACATAAATAAAAAACAAGATATTTTAAAAAACTTATGTGGAACATACTACTGCCAAAGCTTTCTGAAATATATACACATACGCATGTGTATGCACAAACATGTATAAAAGAACAAAATGAAATCTGTACCTGACACCTTTATCAAGGCAAGAAATTATGTAGAGATAGATCAAAAACCCCAGGAGAGAACACACTACTATTATTCTGCAAAGCAGACACAGTATTAAATAAAGTCCTAATGACTTACAACTACACTTATAGAGTAAGGTGTCTCTGAACCCTTAGAAGCTGCTATTTATAGTGGATGGTGATTAACACAGAGATCCACAATTTTCTAAAATGTATAGAAAAAGAGACTACAAAATACACTCAACTGTAAATGAGACATTTCTATTGCTCTCTCTCCTCCAAGGCTCGGGTTTCACTGCAGAAGAGGGGGAAGAAATATTTTAAGAGCAGAGGCTATGAATGACAAGAGAACAGTGTCTTCTGAATAAGCAGTGAAGTCATACATATAGACTTTCAACAGTTATGACAGCATGCATAAGTGCATAAGACCAGTGCAAATTCACGCCGCTCCAAATTTCATCATGAACAAAGGAGGTAGACTGGATTCCCACCCACAACTAAGAAGCTATTGATAATTGTTAGCTGTTGGGTGACAGGGAAACAATTTCTGCAAAAAGCACAGTTTTTGATAAGTTAGCAAAGCTCCAACGGAAGGTCAGACATCAAGTTGTTTGTGGACAGCACATTAGGATTTGATAGGTTTAAAAAATAAGGACAAAATCTTGGGTTGACAGGAGAAAGAGCTGGATCTGGAAAGAATTTGGGGAAATGGGTTGAATATGATCAAAAGACATTAAATTTTCAGAAAGGAATAAATCCTTTTAAAGTTTTTTTCTGTCTACAATGAAACAAAACTAGAAATAAATAGAAAGAAAAATAAGGAAGGTATACAAATATTAATTAGCTAAACAACATATGCTTGAAGAAGTTCCTCGTAATCTCATTATTAAATGGGACTTAAGCAGTTGATGGTACAGACGTTGACTATAAATAGATGGGCAAGATGACTCAACTGATAAAAAGCACTTGTTGAGAAGACTGATATAAATATATATATACATATATATATATATATATATATATATATATACAAGAAGAAAGTGAGCTCTACAAAGTTTTCTTTTACATCTAGGTAAGCTATGGCACATATACCTGTGGGGTCAGATGATGAAGACATACACAGAGAAACAGAAAGGAGGCAGACAGACAGACAGAGGGAAGGGAAGAAAAAGAAGAGGAAGAGCAGGAGGATGGTGAAGAGGAAAATGAAGAACAAAGCTTAATAATTTTAGTATAAATTGATTGTTGCAAGACTGTGTGTTACTAGGAAGCAACAAAGAGACATTAATCAGTGGAGAGTAAATCATAGCCCATGCAGGCTAATGACTATACACAATGATGATGTACTATATATTGCAACAAATAAAAGAGAATTATTTTGAAATTTTACCATTAAGTACTAATAAATGCTTGGAATATAGATATGTTAAAACTGATTTGTATATTATACAATGTGGATCACCTTCAAAATTTTTATCATTATATTAATGTATATCAGCTAAAGATAAATAGGAAACATGAAAAAAAATTAACAGAATTATTTTTTTAAAAAATTACACATTTGTGAAGACAGAAACATTAATTCTGTTTTCTGCAGTTCAGTATGTATATCTATATTGAACCAATATAAAATTGCCTTATCTCTGAAATGTTTGGTTTGACAATGTTAAAAAAAGAACTATTTGAGTTCTTACCTGGAATTTTTAAATGTTGTCCTATTGATATTGGTAAGAAATATCAGTCTAGATATCTACCAGCTAATGAATAAATAATGAAAATGTGGTATAAATGTATACAGAAAAGAATTTTGCTTAAATATAATAAAATTTGAAACAAAATTGATCAAAATGGAAAATATTGTACTAAATGAGTTAACCTAGGCCCCAAAAGACAGACACCACTTATTTTCTCTTATATAGAGATTATTGTTTCGAGAAAAGAGACCATGAGTGGGAATTTTTTTTAACATTGTTCTATTTATTTTTAAAGCAGTCTTTTCTCATTTTACATACCAATCCCAATTTCCTCTCCCCATTCTCCTGCTTCCCCTGCCTTCCACCCTCCCCATCCACTCCTCAGAGAGAGTAAGGCTTCCCAGGCGGAGTCAACAAAGTCTGGCACATCCAAGCCCTCTCCACTATATCTAGACTGAGCAAGATATCCTTCCAAAGAAAATGGACTCAAAAAGGTCAATTCATGCACGAGGTATAAATCCTGGTCTCACTGCCAGTGGTCCACAGACTGCTCCAGCTGCACAATTGTCACTCACATTCAGAGGGCCTAGTTTAGGCCTACGTACGTTCCCCCGCTGTCAGTCCAGAGTGAGCGAGCTCCCACTAGCTCAGGGCAGCTGTTTCTCTCAGTATCCCAATAATGGTCTTCACCCTTTTGCTCATGTTACTGCTCCTCCTTCTCTTTAACTGGACTCTTGAAGGTAGACCCAGTGTTAGTTATGTATCTTGGCATCTTATTCCATCAGTTGATGGATGATGACAATTAAGGTAATCATCAATATGTTTAAAGGAGAAGGCCAGGTCAATGACCTTCATCACTCCTCCCCACTTCCCTTCTTCCCTCCTCCTCCCCTTCTGCCCTCCCTTCTCCAACATACACACTCCAAATTTTCTCAGGAGTTCTTGTTTATTTCCCCTTCAAGGTAGTTTCTCTGGGGTCGTAGACTATAGGCTGTTTCTTCTTTGCTTTACATCCAATGTCTACTTTTGAGTGAGGACATATCATTATTTCGGGGAGTTGTCTGGATTACCTCACTCAGGATCACTTTTTCTAGTTCCATCCATTTGCCTGCAAATTTCAAGATGGCATCATTTTTTACCACTCAGTAGTAGTCCATCGTGTAAATACACCACATTTTCTTTAACCTTTCTTCAGTTGAGGTTGATATCCAGGTAGTTTCTGGGTTCTGACTATTATGGCTAATATGCTATGAACATAGTTGAACACATGAAAAGACCTGCTTTAGAATATTGAAGTCACCCTAAAGATTGTGAAGCAGCAGGACTTGGTGGAAATTGAACACAGCTTAAGTAGTTTAAGCATGAGAGTGATGGATAGCTATTTACATTTTACAAAACTCATTGTTAAGCCCTAAGATAGATAGTGACAAGGACAAGTGACAAAGGGTGGAAGTTAGTACAATATTTTGTAAGGAATATTTGTGTCAATCACAGAAAAATTGAGAAAATAATTATTAGTATTACGAAGAATTCATAAATTTGAATGGATTTATTCTGAAAACCACCTTCCCAGAATTGGACTTGAGATTGGTTTCATTTTGTGAACATTATTCAGTTCATGAATCCATACATAAAGCAAGAGGGGAGAAGAAGTCATCTTCTAGATTCTGATTATTAAGGATGGGGAAATGTCAGTGAGAGAAAGCAGCCAAAGAAGGCAAGAAGGACATGAAAGAGAGTGCAAAGTAGGATTCATGCACTACTATTCTCAAAATGGCATAGAATTATGAATAACTCACAGATAGGGAAATATTTTTCAAGGATCTTGGAAAGACGAACACTGTATTTAAGGATGCGCTTCATGCTCCTGGTGCAAGTCACTAAGCGGTAAAGGGCATGGCAAGATACTCAAAGACCAAAGCATGAATTTGTCAAGGAATGAAGGAATGTATGGTATTCATTGTATTTATTCTACAGCTACAATATATTTTCAGTATCTCAACAATTAATGGAAATACATTGTTTCTTAATATCAATAGACAGGCTCAGAACTTTTTATTTTAATGATTTGAGATCTGATTAATATGAATTTTAACAAATAGTTGTGAAAATTACTAAAAATTACTGTTACTTAAGATTATCTTAGAATTTTAATAACATGTTTGTAACATCATTTTAAATTGAGTAATTTGTTAACAATGTAACTGTCTTGTCATTTTAAAAGAATCATTTTTCTAATTGTCTAAAAGAATCTCTCATTCAAATAATTAAGTTCAAAGGGATATGAAGTTCTGTCTCATAATCAAAATATGCTTGTCAGTATATTAAAAGCATGATATTAGATATTAGCACATTCAAAATTAGTTTTGGGTACAAACCACAAACTTTTATATATAAGTAATATACAATATTTAGCTGTTTGTAGCTGCATTTTTAGGAATTATATTTTCTGGTATCCTTAAACACAAGACATGAATATGGTGCACATATATAGGTGCAGGCAAACACTCATAATATTTATTTTTGTTAATTAAAATTTCTACTTATATGCAAGAAGCTCAAATCTATTGAAGGCTATTAGTATTTAGCTTTGTAAACAATGTATCCTTGATGTGCTAACATCACTAATTACACTTAACTCTTCTACAAAGCCCTACTAATTAAATTAAGCAAATTAGTTAAAATTTAGCTATTTGCTTGGAATAATTCCATGCACTTCTAATAGTGTCCTCTTTATTTTATTTATAAGAAAATATAAGAAATAAAAGAAGTGTACCCCATGAGATATCCTAAAATGAACTTGAATTCTAATCCTTCCTGCCTAACCTCCTGATTGCTGGTGTTTCGTGTATGCATCATCACCTGCTGCTGAGAATACTGTTTTAAATCATGTAATTTTAACATTACAATGAAGAATTAAAAGATTGGATGAACTTCAGTAATGTTATTAAATGTATGTTTTAAATACCTTTATGAACAATTGCTAATATTTAGGTAGATGAATCTATACCTTTATGTTCTTTTAGTCATAATCTTTATCTTCCTTTTCATTTTTCCCTATGATAGATAATACTCTCACATATTTTTATATAAATTATACTTCTTCCTTTTTTATTTAGAAGACTCCATTATCTATCTCATTTGTTTGCAGAGGTGTCTATGCAATATGATGTGAACATAAAGAAGTCAAGGGGACACAGAGTGTTATCTAGAAAAGATTCTCAAGAGTCAACGTGCATGATAATCTTAAATTTCTGTATCTCGGCACTTGTCATACAGATCATATCATTTCTTAGTAAAGTAATGCCTATTAATGGAAATATAAGAAGCCTGAGCCTCTAAACGTCTTGGTTCAATCTAGAATCACTAAAATTAATATGACTTTATCTCAGAAAAAAAGGACTTCATTAATACTTTTGCAATGTAGACTGCTAAATTTTTAGTGATTATTACAAACAGTTAAGTATAAAATAAACCAGTCTTAAATCAAGAATTTTTCCAGTTCTCCCAACAGGTTTGTCACACATATTAGTAGAATTATGCTATTAGTACAATTCTGACTAAAAATGGTATATATAGTTTGGTAGCACTATGTAGGAACTCTCTGAAAATAATCACCACTAAATTGTGTTGTCTTAAATATTTTTAATAGTTACTTAAGAATTTTGTACAATGTTCTTTAGTCATATTGACCAGCCTGCTCTTAAGTTCTTATAGATCTCTTCTTCTTCTTTCTTATCCTTTCTTACCTAACTCTGTGGGGATTTTTGTCTCTGGTCCCTCAAGGCCAATTTGTGCTGCCTAAATAGTTTTGGATTTATGTTTTCCCACTGGCTCATTGTTGACATTAACATTAGAAAACACTGCCCCCCTTTGACATTTGTCATTAATTCATTAACTAGAAGTGAAATTTTCTGTTCACCTTGACTGTCCATGCTGGAACATGGCGTGTCTTGGGCACATCGTATCTGTGCTATCATAACCTTTCTAAGTTCATATGTGAAGTTACTCTGCTGTGTCTAGAAGTAACTGTCCCCTAGAAGTCATCAGTTACCTTATTTTTACAATCTTTCCAAAGCTTTCAAAATGATTCTGAGCCTTTGTAGGAGAGAGTACAGTATACACTTTTCATCCATGACTGAACATTCTGTGGTCTCTTATTCTGTAGATCTTGTCCAGGTGTGAGTCTCTGTGTCAATCATAATTTACTGCAAACAGAAGTTTATCTGATAAGGGTTGAGCGATGTTTTAATCTAAGGGTACATAGGAAAGCTACTTATTATTTGACATTTTTTATGGTCTATGATCTGCCTACCACTAATTGCTTGGCTTGATAATGGTGCTAAGTATGGGTTTCACTATGTGCAATGGGCTGTAAATCCAATCATATTTTTTTGATACAATCATTGCTTGATACTCTTTGACATTCATTTCCTTATTGCAACTTTGGACATATCTTGGACAGCATATAAGTCTCTGTTTCTTTTTAAAGGCAGTTTTCTTTCTTTATTGAGGTTGATGGAGTCACCATTGAGGTTGATGGAGTCACCATTGTTTTGCATGATATATTTTATAGTGGCATCTAAACTGTATTCCTTTTGATGGAGAGTTTCCAATTCAGTGAACAAAAACAGTGGATGACTATGGAATTGCTCATGTAGTAAGAAACTTTCTGGAAACCAAAGCTATTTTTTAAGACTTTATGGATACTGGTAAATGACTTTGTGGAAAGGAGATTATTGAGTTTTATATAACTACTTTAAAGAGTCATCCTCTTTATATTTGGGCCTTGTACATGCAAATAACTCATAGGAATCATAAGGTATGAATTAACTAGACAATAAACCTCCATTACTTAAATTAATGAAATACCAAATTATATAGTATCTTCATTTCATATAGTTAATGAAAGACAGTAATTAAACTTAAAATCAAGACCGATTAGCTTTTACCTATATGTATGCACTTTTAGCTGTTGAGTATAGAAGTAAACGCCTTCACTACATGAAGACTATTCTGTCTGTCTTAAAATTCAAACTCCCTATGAAGTAAAAAGGAACGAAGGAGAATGTATCTGTTAAACAATTCAAAGTCTGGAGAAAATTTTCTTAAGAAAGCTGCATTAGCATCAAAATGGTACTGCGCAGATTGGAGAGATATTATAATGGTTTGCTGAGTCTCATCTCCTTCACTTATGAACAAGAAACCCAAGCCAGAGCCATCTGGGAAGGGAGCTGTTAGCTGCCTATATTCTGAAATTACTGTTCCTGAGTACAGAGTAGAAAGAAGGGGTAGAGGGGAAGGCTTCATATTCATGCCCTTCAGCAACACTGAACTTGATCAGTTAAAAAGATGCCACTGAATGATGGGCATTCAAATCCCACTTTAAAAGTAGCTGGGATTAAAGCTGTTTTCTGATAAAACTGGCATGAATGCAGGCTCCAACTGTAGGAGCAAAATGAAGAATAACAGAAGTTACTCTGTAAATAATAAAGCAATAGAAAACAGGAAAATGAATTGCAGAGAGCTGACGGCTGGATGTTAGCTTAAGTCTAAAGTATAGCTTTCTTTTCCTTTGCAGTGATATGAAAAAAAATGGCATTTCTCCCTGGATCTCTGTATAAAATGTGCCAAAGTTATACCAGACAACGTATTTCCAATCAGAAGTCAACGTGACAACACGCTGACTTAAAGACGTGTTACACAGCATAAACTTAATAATATAGAAGAGACATGTTTGTCTAGAATGTTAGGTATTGAGATTTGCCCCAATCTCAGCTCGCATAGATCCTTTTATTTATTGAGAGGACAGTTATTGGTTTGTTTTCTTGTGAAAACAATGGATATTTGGTGGCACTATAGTAAAAATGTGATTTGCATTTTATAAGCCTTGGCATCCATCATGTCCTTTTAACCAGAGACTTTGGGTTACTTCCTACCAGAACAGGTGGGAGTACAATTTTCCCACAGGGGAATCACTGCACTGAGACATTTTAGACGATCATAACTCACATTTCAACAGGATTTGCAGTTCACAGCATGCTATCATTAGCATTATCTCATTTGATTATAGTGGTTGGTTTGCCACTGTGTGTCTTGCATTTAATAGGAACTCGGGAAGTACTGTGGATTGATTAACTATATAATCTTCTTGCTAATGCAAGCAGGGAAATGTTCAGTAACCCTGGTTACATCATTATCTCATCTGTCTGGTCCATTGTGATAATTTCCACAGGGAAGCAGCCTTCATGAAAATGGGAAGTGTGTTAGCTTTCCAATTAGGAAAAGGCGTGGCTTTCCATGTTGCACAAAAGCAAAAGCTGCTGCTTTGTTTACCTGATTTACGGCGTTCTGAACTCAAAGTCACTTTCAAGTGGTAGCGCCTCTCTTCCTACCCCAGTCACTCTAATTTGTTCTTACAATATTTTCCATCATGTTAAGCAATACTTAACTGTGTTTGGCATTTGACTGTGTTGAGGTTTGGTTCCATAATGTTTTCATTATCTGTGTATGCTAAAGGAGAGTGAGTCAGTGAACTGAAAGACCACTGGAAAGTTGTAGCCAGGCTGCCTTCATAAATAATGCTGTGTTTTTGCTATTGATGTCAATCCAGGAAAGTCTTTCAAGACCTGCCTTTGCTTTGCTGAATGTAGCTGTTCCTAGTGTTACAGCTGTATCTCCCTTTCCCGTTCCCTAGGAAAACGGAGACAGTTTGTAGTTGAAACCATTTCTGAAGATTAGAAAATTGAGTTACCACAAAATGCCTAGACCAAAGGATGTGAGTAAATGCAGAAAGGATCATATTATAATTTTGCTTCCTGTTTAAGGAAATAAGAGAAGGAAAAAGAAAACCAGAAAGGAGAGCCAAATGGAATGCAATTCTCTCAAAATGTGGTAATCAAATAAGAGTTTCTTATTTTCCAATACTTAAATGACATATTTACATGTTCCATTAAAAAAATCAAAGTTGTATATTGGATAACACATTTTAAAATATAAGCTTAGTTCACATATAAATATATGCTTCATCACGGGGCTTGAAAACCTCTCATGGCCTTTAAGTCAAGAAAATATGACTCCCAAAATGATGCATGTTTATTACACAACATGGTGTTGATATGTTAACTCTATATGAACACTGAACTACAGGATGCTCTGATAACGATTAACAACAAAAATTATTTTTGTTAGAGCTTCAAGGGTTTAAATTTTAAAAAGAAGAATCCACGGTTACAGATGGGGAGGTTATATTCTATTATCTTGAGGACCCAAATAGGACCTTTAACAACATGAGGAGGGATAAATTATGTGGTTATTGAGCTGAGTCTTTTAGGTTATATTTTTGTGTCTGAGGCTTAAGAGTTTCTGAGTATGGAACCACTGAACTCTGAGATTTACTCTAATGCCCTGACTTCGTATTTTAGTACTTCAATGACAAAATACCCAGAAATTACAGAGAAAACAGATTATTAAAGTTTTTTGAAGAATTTGAAATCTGAGACCAAAGGACCAACATCTAGTAAAGGACTTCTTCCTGCATCTTCCCATGTCAGAAAGATGAAAAGAACAGGAGAAAAAAATAAAATAAAATAAAAAGAGGCCCAAATGTCCTTCCAAAGGGATCTACAGCACAGAACTCATTTGTGAAAATGGCACAAGTCCATTTCAGAGGGTGGAAATGGCACAAGTATATTACAAGGGCAACTGGCACAATTGCATTTTCAAGGGTGAGATTATTATGCATAATTTCCCTGTATTAGACCTCAAATCCCAGCATCACCATATCAAGAATCACATTTCTACCAGATAGCATATAAGTACACACTTAAACCAATCTACTCCATTTATTATGATTTCAGACTTTGACTAATTTAGACCTCTCATTTCCCTGATTCTCTAGCCTGAAGAATGGTTATTGTGGATCTCCAAATTTCCAAGAGAAATTTTCTATAATATATTTCTCCTATAGCTTATGTGCATATTGGTTTTGTTTTCTAGGCAGCCCTAAGTAAGCAATAGAAACATATAATCTATTTTAAGCCTTTAGAGTAATATTTTTTTTCTTATAATCATTAATACTAAATACTCAAACAAATACTTTCTAGATACCAGTGTCTTTTTTTGTTTGTCCCTTTGCTTTTTTTAGTGCCATAATTTGTTAATGTTACATTGGGAATTTTATACCATGCACCCCAATTCTTCTCTCCTTCTAGTTCCATCATATCTTCACCTCACTGCTATAGAATTATCTCAAAAGAAACAATCCACAAAATCAATTAAAAACAAAACAAACATAAATGTGCAATCTTAATACAAAAGAAAGACTCTATAGAGATGGGGGAGGTAAATGGGGTGTCTCTAGGTGATTCTGAAGAAACAGAAAACAATTTTAGCAACTGTTTGTCCTGTCTGTGAAGAAGGCCTCTGGGCTGTCACCACAATCTGACTTACAGTTAACAGCAAGAGTCTTGAATACTGCACCATACAGAAAAAGTTATCTCTGCCAACATCATGAGAGGATTTGAAAATAGATTATTATTATTATTAGTAGTAGTAGTAGTAGTAGTAGTAGTAGTAGTAGTAGTAGTAAACCTTAAACTGCTCCAAGAAGAATAACATTTAGTTGAGGTATTCATTGCATTGTGTTGCTTTTTGCTTTATTTCTGAGGACTAAAGTCAGTTCCTGAGCTTGAGCGTTAAATATGATCTTTACCCCAGAAACTATACCTTCAGTATCATGAAACTCTGAACAAAAGGCAAACTAACCCATCCCTTAAGCAATTAACTCAATCCACAGAAACTATGAGATGATTAATTTGTATAAGATGCTCAGTAACTTGCAACTATCCAAGTATGAGGAAAGAATTACTATCATCAAATTGACTTGACATAAATATAGCATTCACAGTACCTTTCTAGCCCTGCCCTTGTAAGAAGATAGGAAATGCCTTTTTAAAGGATAACTTGCACCAGAGCAAAATAAGTTGTAATACCAACAAAACAAAAAGAAAGTGCTAAGTATCTAATAAAATACACATCAAAAGTTACTATAAAACTAATGTTTTGAACTATCAATATATAAATAATGCCATTGAAAAGGAGAAACTAATAGAGTTAACTTTGGAACTTCAAAATCTCCCTTTTTTGATTAATTATTTTTAAAGTTACATATAATATATTTGAATTTTACCCTCCCATCCTCTCAGATTTTCCCACTTTTCTACCTACTCAACTTTATATTCTTATTTTTTCACTCTCTCTACAGAATTTCAAGCTTCAATAAACATGAATAATAACTACAAACAATTTAGTTTGCACTTTCTTTGAAAAAAAATGGGAGAAATTCACTCTTTAAATCTTCCCTACTCATGTAAAGGTTAGAAAATAAAGATTTTGTTCCAAATATTAATGAAAAATAATTTGGTAGTACAACATGGGACTGCACCTTTGTATTAATATCTGCTATAAATCATATCATGGCCCAAAGAACATAGAATTGTTATTAGATGAAAGTATGATCAGCCATTATAGATACTTTTTTCTCCTCTTTGAGCTTCTGCAGAGACCTGTGCACCCAGATGCTCTACTCATGGTGTGTAGAAGCAGAAGCTAAGGTGAATTCTGCCACTTAACAAATATGCCATATACATCACCCATGTATTCATGCAAGTTAAAGGTCAGGTTGTGGTACTTATCTCTTCCCTTACAACTACATATACATACATGGTTCGATCAGGTCCTGCTAGGTATCTTCTCCCAACAACAAAATTCCATTTTCACACATACAAACACTTACACACATGCATGTACACATGTGAATGTGTAAGCAATCATGCATGCAGGCCTATAGGAATCTTCACCGGACTATGAGATTCTAATAGATTTCTCCTAGCCCTTTGGGGACAACATTACCAAGTTGGTCTCTTCTAGTTTACATATTCTTTTGAATATATTAAACAGATGCTGGTGTTTAATTGGTACTTTCTCTTGCAAAGAAAATTGTCATTTTTATTTTAAACTTTTTTATAGTTATTACTGCTTGATCTGCTTGATCTGGCTTATTTAATGATTGGTTAATTTAATTTTTTATTGAAAATACTTTTGTGTGCAATATATTGATTTTGGTCTCCCCCAAATTTCTCCTAGATCCTTCCCTTCTTTCCTCCCACCAAATAAACACATCTGTCCCTCCTTATAAAACAAGCAGATATCTAATAATAAAATAAAATAAAAAAGAAACTACACTATGATGAAATTAAGAAATATGGGTTTAAAAAAGAGCCAAAAAAAAAAACACATGAGAACACATATAGACACAGAAACACATGTTTGCACACAGGAATCCCATTAAAACACAAAGAGGAAGTCATTACATATACTCAAAGGGGACCTATAAAGTAAAAAAATAAGATAAATACTGACAAAACATTATGAAACAAAGAATCTTCAAAGATGCTGTTAAGTTTGTTTTGTGTTGGCTGTCTACAAGTGGGTATGAGGCTTGGCATTAAGAATGGTTGTATTTCCAGTGAGACTCTTTAAGAGAATAAATGTTTCCTTTATGACTGGTTATCAGTTGGAGATAGCTTCTGGGTTAGGGATGGGGCCTAGTGTAAGCTTTTCCTCTCAGTTCAGGGACTCCATATGGTATAGTCCCATACAGGTCTTGTGCATGCTGCCTCAGTCTTCTCTGTGAGAATATAGGTCCAGCTGGGGTTCAAAGGCCTTGTTTTCTTACTATCTTCCATCCCTTCTGACTCTTACAATCTTTCTGCTGCTTCTTCTTCCATAGGCTTTTCTGATCCTATGGATCAGAGAAGGGCCAGGATTTGATGGAGGCATTTCCTTTTGGATTGAGGATTCCAAACTCTCTCACTCTTTGAGCTCAGTCTGACTGTGGATCTCTATATTTGTTCTGATTTCTTGCAGCAAGAAATTTCTCTGATGATAGCTGAACAAGGCACTGATCTATGAATATAATATAATATAATATAATATAATATAATATTTTTAGCAGTCCTTTTATGGCTGTGCCCCCCCTAGCAGAAGAGTTGCATTTAGTTTTCTCCTAGGCCTCTGGCTTGACTAAGGTCCCTTCTGTGTTCAGAATGGGTTCCATTTCATGGTGTGGGCCTTAAATACAGTCGGTATTGATTACTCACATAAGCTTTGTGACACTATTGTACTAGTGTATCTGGTAATCAGGTCATCATTATAGATCAAAGTTTAGCTGGGTGGGTATTTATCTTTCTCCTTTGGTAGCATGCAGAGTACCTTCCAATACCATGAACACTAAACAGTAGGGCAAAGGGTCTAGGTAGCTATCAATTTCATATTTCCATTTTCAAGGAGTTGTGTAGAGGTTTTATTCAGCAATAGGGACTTATTGTTGTGGAGAGGAGCCAATAACATTGACAAAACCTCAACTGTTTTTAGGGGATATTGTCAGCATATTTTGTTGACTGGTTTTAAGGCATTTAAGGATCTATTTTGCAAGATTCTTACTTAGTCCTGCTTAATTTCAGATCTACTTCACTGTTTCTTAGTTCTATTACCTTGGATGCATAAACACCCTACTTCTGTTTCTCTAGTGATTGTTGATCACCATGACAAAATGCCTAAAAAAAATCAGCTTAAATAAGAAAAGATTTCCTGTGACTCATAGTTCCAAGTTCAGTCCACAGTACTTCGTTTCTTTGACTGTGCTTCTATGTGGATAGAGGAAAAATTATTTGGCATGGCGATGGTTGGTGCAAAGTGTTTCAGATCATGTTAGAAGAAAGGAGGAAAGTGAGGGGGAAAAGAAAAAATGAGGAAAAGAAGAAGAGAAGGGAAAGTGGAAGTCTAATGATGAGATAGAGCTTCCCAGAATGCCTACTTCTTTCAATTACATTCCAGTCTCGCAGTTTTCAGAACTCCCCAGAAATGCCATTAACAAAACTTGAGTTCCCATGTGTTCTTAATATTATATCTTCTGAACTTTTCAAGAATTACCTGCACTTCAAAAGGAATTGTCTTTAAACTTATTGGACTACAAATCTAAACCTGAAGACTTGGGAAGTCTTCTATTTCTCTCCTTTTTATATTTGATTACATGGGTGACTGCAATGACTTTAAGGAGCTGAGAAAGCTAAAGTGTCTCCTTATGCTGTGATGTTCATTCATCTTCAAGGTAAGTATTTGGAGAAAAAAAAAAGTATAGATGCCTTTCATAAGCTTGCTGTTTCCCCTCATCCCCTACAATTCTCCTCAACAAATGTTTACTTAAGTGCATCATTTTTCTTACATTACAGTTTAATAATTTACCCTTATAACTATTTTCATAATGCTGGTAGTGACAGATGTGGGCAATAAAATTTTTCTCTAAAATATAGAAGAATTGTAGAAGTCACCAACCTTTTATGTTGCAGAGAATAGGAACATCAACATTCTGTGTCAATGTAAAGGTTTATGATATGGGTTGATTTTATGAGAATTAGCTAAACACTTCTTCAAGATGAAATGACACTTAGAGGATGCAGTTTTCACATTCAAACTCTTTGCTGGTAAATTCAAAGCATACTTAAAGAAAATAATCTATCTCAATGAGTTGAAAGTTCAGAATACTTAACTGGTGTTCTAGTTTTATTTAGGATTCCAATAAAGAAACTCCCAAATTTTAGTTTTAGTAAAATTTCTCAAATTGAGCCAGCATAAGATTTCCATAATAACATAGCTACAATCAATCAGGGTTTTCTGGTTTCCTTGGTTTTCTTTTCTCTTTCTTTTCTTAATTACTATTGTAATAAAACCCAACATGATTTCTGTAAAAATGCTGAGGAAAGAAAGATGTAATAAAGAAGAATCTTTGTGATTCAGCCAGCCACAGACAAGAAGCAAAGATTTAGGGAAACAGACAGTGTAACATCGTGGTTCACCTGACACAGCTGTGGTTTTGTTACAGCAGAGGGAAATTACCCAGAGAAGAACGATGTCTGGATTATAGAAGTTAAAACAACAATTCTGATGAACAAGAATGATAAATGATACACCCACCATTTTAAGATCTTCCTGATGCTATACTTTAAAGACTTTTGTATTTGTTATGGTGGCAATTGAGTCTATCTTTGTTGCAGCATTGGATTGGATTTTTTTTTCTAGAACGTAAATATATTAAAATATGAAGATAATTCTGAAGCCTCCTAAATATTTCAAATATTCATTGCATATTTTAGAAACTTTATTATTTTGGTGTTCATCTACATAAATCTGCATATATGTGTATATATTGTTTGAAACAGTAACTTGTGAACTCACTGGGCTCTAGATTTACAATATAGCCCAAGTTGGCCTTGAACTCCATATTTTCCTGTCTCAACATGTCTAAACTTCCATGAATAGAAATGTTTTCACAGATTTAAAATTTAAAATCTACGTTTTTTAAAGCTTTTTTTTATCAATATAAAACATCATTATTGATCATGACTGAAATATTGATCAAGAGATCTGAATTTATCTAACTGAAACTTTGATTATTTGGCCAATATCTCCCTAATGCCCTGTCACTCAACCCTCATTAGTAATTCCCATTTTTCTCTCTCTTCCTATGGACTCAAGCGTTTCAAATATGCAATAATATAGTATTTGTCTTTTTGAGAGTGCATTATTTCAATTAAGTTAATATCTTCCAGATCTATCCACATAATCTAAAACTATAGAATTTAATTCTATCTCAGTTGAAATATGTTTTCATTATGAATATATCACATGCTATTTAACTATTCACTACTTGATGCCTGTTATAGCATTATCCATTTGTGCTGAAATATGGAATCCTCATTACATTTAAATTTGGACATTCATATGTTTATTGTGTTTTCCAGGTTAGCAATTAGTGGCATAAGTATAAGGGAAATAAAGAAAGATTGAGAGGGAGCTTTGATTATAGATAATATAAGAAAAGTGTTGTACTCTCTGTCTTTTATAATTTTGTATCATATTTCGGTCAAATATTTAGTCTCAAGTTTGATTTTTCAGAATGATACCAACAAATAACACAAATCATTTTTAACTGAACTGAGACCTCCCAGAATTAAAAAATGACTAAAAATGATCAGAAATAAAAAGCCAAATTTGTAGAAAGACCAAGAGGAAGAAGGAAAGGCAAGAGCAACCTGATAATGCCATTCAGTTTTGTCAATATTTTGATATATTTGTTTGTTTACATCTGTTTGTGCATGTGTATATTTCTGCTACAAAACATGTACGGAGGTCAAAGGACAGCTTGTAGGTATGAATTTTCTACAATTACCATGTAGACTCCAGGGATTAAGTTAGGTCAACAGGCTTGGCAGCAGTACTTTTGCCTGTTAAGTCATTTCACTGGCCTTTCATCCAATAACTTTTGAGGGTTTTTTATAGTCATTTCTTTTACTATTTATAACAATTCTTCAATTTTTTATCTATAAGATGAATAGAACAAAATTTCAGGTCTTAGATAGTCAAAAAGTTTGCAGTGTGACAATGTTGAGATCTGCAATTATGTCTACCTGACTCCAGCTTTCCAGAACAATAGCAGCAATCTTAAAATATTGTTACTTTTTGCATTCTATTACTTCTTCTGATTATAAGGGGAATATTTTTTCTCTTGCCTTTCAAGATCAATACAATTCATAACAACAAAAGTTAATCAGCAGTAAAGTATCATAGATCTTGCAGGGAAAAGCACAAAGGAACATAAGTGTATGTTTTATGTAACCCTTGATCTAAATTTATATAGCATAACACCCTGAATTTAAGTTCTGTGATGCTTAGTTTTCAACACTAAAAGCAGGTCTAGAGACAGTGTAGGAGTGCTTCTCTTTCAAAATACCTGAGTTTGATTCTCAAGTATCTATATCAGTTGGCTCAGGACTTCCTGCAACTCAAGTTCCAGAAGACTGGACACCCTATGATAATTTCTGTGGGCACTTACTTTCATGTCAACATATACACAGGCACACAGACATATAATTAAATTGAATCTCAAAAAATTTACAACCTTTCACTTTGCAATGTATAGCAGTCATTTTAGTGAAATGTGATTAAATTGTTATCAGTTGATAGACCTTAAAATTATATGACCAAGAGTGGAGTGTTTATTATAATTCACATAATTTAAATTTGAAGGCAGAGTTTTTCCTGTATATTATCAAAATGAACTTATTTCTTTAAGTGAACAAGTTGGCAAAATTAAATCATGAAATCAGAAGTTGCTCTTTTATAAGTTCATAATAAATCCAGATTTTGAAATATCTACTTTGATCTCTGTGTATATTAAAAAAATCAGACTGAGAAAACATTTCAGATTTATAATATATATATTAGGAGATATGTAAATTTGAAGATCTTATGAACTTTTTGTTAAGTATCTAAGGTTTATTGAGTCTATTAGGATTTTATCCAAAACCAAGTAGAAATTCTATAGAACTATGTCTTAGGATTTATATTGCTGTAAAAAAGACACCATGACCATAGCAACTCTTATAAAAGAAGAAAAAAATTAATTGGGGTGGCTTACATCATAAGAGATTTAGTCCATTATTCTCATGGGGTGACATACAGGTATGCATACAGACATGGTCTTGAAACTGATAATCTCACATCTTGACATGTAAGGCAAGAGGAAGTTGCCTGATTGTCACATTGAGGGAAGATTGAGCAACAAGACCTCAAAGCCTGCCCGCACTGTGAAACACTTTCTCCAACAAGGCCACAGCTTCTAATAGTGCCACTCTGGCAATTTTCTTTCAAACCACCCCAAGGTAACTCACATACATCGGGCTAAGAACTACTCATAGTTTCTATTTTATTTTTGTATTCAGTAACTATTAAATACCTTGCTGTTACATAAAACATAAATTAGGCTTGGGCAATAAAGATGGTGTTGCTCCATAGTTATAACCACTGTTACTCAAACAGTGTAATCAGTCTTTTAAGGCTGGTTCTACATGAATCAATCCTACTTCAGGGAGCTAAGTAGCAGAAAAGTTTTAGAATTTGTTTCTGCCAGGAGAGCAGCTGAGGTGAGAGCATTGTCAGGAAAGACTCTACAAAAGTGGTATTTCAGCATTTTGGAATACATTAATTACATTAAGGGAGTTTTATCTAAATACCTAACTCAAGAGCCCTTCATGGTTTGGAAATATTCTCAAAATAGACTCTCAAAAGTGCTACATTATTTCACCCAAACACTGTGGCTTACGTTCTGAGAAGTGCTTTGCTTTAAACTGTTGTATCTGAATAAGCTGAATTAATCCTTATGTGGATTTCCAAAGAAAAGCTGTTGTTTTCTTTCAAATATGAATACTGCTTTTTTAAATTGAGAACTAAAATCACTAAATCATCATTTTTTCCAACAAAAACACAAGTTCTGAGAAAAAAGGTGACCTAATACCCTGGGAAAAGATCCAGATTTTTTTTTATCCTAGGATTCAGAGAGCAGGGAGATTCCAGAACATTTCAAAATTTTGACATGTCCCCATGTCTAGCTAGGCACATTCATCTCAAGCACCTCTACAATGGCCAACCCTCCTTACTCCTCCAGCCTTGATACTGCCTTTGCTAACTTCAGACTTTATAGCTTTGTCATTGTTTGTCTGTTTTCTTTTTTGCTGTTTTTTCAGTCTCTAGAAACTTGAATCAGCCAAAAAAACTAATCTATCATCTATCTATCTATCTATCTATCTATCTATCTATCTATCTATCTATCTATCTATATCTATCTATCATCTATCTATCTATCATCTATCTATCTGTCATCTAGCTATCCATCCTACAGTTTCTTCTTAATTCATGCACTTCTGCTTTCTCCAAATTTTGGGGCACTGTCCTAGTTTTATACACAAAAGAGTCTTGAAATTCCCCAAAAGTTTTGTTTTATTGTTTTAATATTGATGTAGACATATCCAGGACAGCAATGAGCAGGAACACTGAACGCTTCATTTTTTCCTCTGCATAATTATGAAAGTTTCATTTTTATTTCTCAAGAATGGACATTATAAAAATACTTTGGTTTGGAAAATTTCTTAGGGCTGTTAGAACTTCTTAAGAAAGTTTACTTTTACTATATTAAATAATATAATATAATTACAAGACTCGGGAATCTGAAAAACAGAGATAGACAGATGGCTCAGAACTAGAATGCATGTATTCCAATTGCAGAGAACCCATATTTGGTTCCCAGCACTCTTTTTCTGTGTTCACAACTTCCTGTAACTCCAAATGCAGGCTCCTCTGAGAGCTCTCGCTTCTGTGAGCATTTGCCCTCACATGTACATATACTCTTACCTTAATGAACATAGTTTTAAAAATAAAATAATCTGTAAAAATCAGTTTGATAATATAATAAAAACCAGAGTTACCCCTTCTGATGCCATATAAACAAACCTAAAATCATAAGTTCTACTATCTGAAAGCTTGCTTAAGATGACATCCTATATTTAAAAGAAAATGCTAATTCTGCAGCATGATTTTATGTTCTTGAATGTTTGGTCTTTGTAACACATTTACAATTACTTTTTCTACCACGTTGTTGCTATCTGTACTGGGCAGATGAGATGATGACTATTTCATTATATTTCTTACCAAAAAGATCAAGACAATTTGCTGAGAACTGTGGAGACAGAGCATGTAAGAAGGAAGAAAGCACAACTTCTTGGAAAGGAAAGAGATCACACACCATGAAGATTTTATATTTCATAGCATCCAGGCCTTAACACAACTCAGTTCACTGTTGCTGTTAATAGCAAAAACTGGCATTTTCATTTTCCTTCATTTTGTAATATTTATCCCATTCATGGGTAAAATCAAATCAGATTATTGAGTAATCACGCCAACAATATTCTTTGAATTGAACTTTCTGGTATTTTTATTTTTAATCACACCTCAGGGAATGTATTGGAAATGTTACGACTTTTTCAGTGTGAGAAACAGAATATTTCACTTTGACCGTAGTATTTCCTCAGAGGGGGAAAATGCAGTTTTCAAAGATAGCTAGCTAGAAGAATTGTGAGCAATGGTGTAGAATAAATATTAGCTAACAAAGTAATAAAAGAATGGAATTAATTTTAAGGTCATATGATCTATACTGTATAGCTGTAATTATATCTAACATAAACATGTATTTAAAATTACTTAAACTATTTTCTACCAGTTGAAAAAAACAAGTAGAAAATTGCAATAATTTTCCTGTCTTTGAAGAAAGATGATATCCAAAATTCAACAGCAACATAGTCACATTTTACCATGGTTTTTTCATGGAACATTTAAGTTTATCCTCTAAATATTTATTCTATTTACTGGTGAATTGAAAAAAAATTTAAAGGTGATTAATCAGCTAATAATGTCTTACACATTTTATAAAAATTAAATTACTCTCAAAATAATAGTATTCATATAATTTCAAATCAAGGTAACATCCATTAGTTAAATCATAGTCCTTACACAGAAAGTGCAGATGGGTAAGGCCTGATTTATTTTTTAAGAGATGAGAAAAGTAAATGTTTGAAACTGTGATTGAAATGTAACACTTGCCTATTGCCAAGACAGTGCAGAAGAGACCGGGCTTGGAAAGTGGTTCTGGGTGATAACCTAACACATAGCTCTCTCATTTAGCACATTCAATCATTCTCAATGTGTGATCACCTAATATAAAAGTGCAACAGCTGTTATTACTTTCCAGCCATTTTAATAAAAGCAATAAAAGATACATTTGACCTCACAGCGGTAGAAAAACTTAAATTCGAAGTCGATCACTGCAAGTTAAATAACAGAACTTCAACACCTTAATGACTAGCAGACTTCTAGTAAAATTGTAATATAATTTATAGCAATTAACAGATGCCTATTATCATCAAATATTTTAATGATGTGAGATTGGAAAATAATAATGTACATTTAGCAAGTAACAGAAAAGACATGTTTCATGCTATAGAGAAATTCTTAGGTCTGGTATAAAGTCAGCATTCATGGCACAATAAAATCAAGTGCATGGCTAAGATAAAATATAAAACTATAAGATAAATTCATTTCTAGTGAGGTCTGTATTAGTTTTCTACCACTGTTTGATTTCTGAAAACATAATGGCTTCAAATAGCCACTTCATATTCAGATAGTTCGCTCAGAAGAAAAGGTGTGATGTATAGGTTCCCTGATTAGATAGTTAAAGGCTTAAACCAGCTGGGTGGTGGTTGTGTACAGCTTTAATCCCAGCACTCGGAAGACAGGTGGATCTCTATGATTTTGATGCCAGCCTAGTCTACAGGAGCGAATTCCAGGACAGGCTCCAAAGCTACAGAGAAACCCTGTCTCGAAAACAAAACAAAAACAAAAAATGGCTGAAACCAAAGCATTCATTATTCATTTGGCTGAAATTTCTCTTTAGAAGGATCTGCATGATAAGTTTTTCTTTGAAATTGGTATAATTTAGTATTTAGTGTTGTAAGACTGAAAAATACATCTTGTTAGTCTTCTTAGTAGCTATCATCTAAGTATCTCTCTAGCAGTTATTTTCATCCTCTGTCATCTGTCCCCGCCAAGCCCAAGACAAAAGCTGACACCGCCTCTTATATCAAACTCCCATGCTTCAAATCTCTCAGACTTCTCCTGCTCCAAAGTCTAGGGTCATGCTACTAAGTCAGGTTTATCTAGGCAATTTTTTAAAAATTACAATAGAGTTGTGGCCTTAGTTACATCTTCAAAATTCTTCTTGTCTTCGAAACCCAGAGTAGTCATTGTTGAAGCACAACATACATAAATCAAGGACTGAAGATCTTGGGAGCCATCACAAAATTATACTCGTATAAATGCCACCTATTTATTAGTGCCTACTCTTTTAACTGAAGGCACATCTGTGAAGAGACACATCACTACCACCATGAACTTCTGAAAAAAATACTGAAAGGATATATACTAATTAAAGTTTCAATAGTGATACTAAATATTATATCACAAAATATTTTTGCAATAGGGTCTCATTGTATAGAATAAGATTACTTCCAACTCTTTATATAGTCCAGACTGTCTTCAGACTTGAGATGATTCTTTTGTTTCACCATCCCAGAGACTAGAAATTTAGATATGTGCATCACTATCACCATCATGTCCAACTCAGAAGTAGTTTTATGTTTCCTGAGATTTTTCTGATTCTTTTTTCAGGAACAAAAATCAAATTTAGAACCTGGCATATTCTAAACAATCAATCTACTTCTGTTATAAATTTTGCTCAATATACTAATAATTAACAAATGAAGTATTAGGCATAACATATAATAAGTATATATAAAACATGGACCAGTTCTGTTATAAGGTAAGATTTTAAATATTATTTTTAGAGAAGGAAAGATTATTGAAGAGGTGAAAGTTGGGGAAAAACATAGGCAAATGATTGATCAAGGTATTCAATCAACAGAAGAGCATTCCGGGTTAGGATCCAAGAACTCAGTCTGTTAGATGGGATTAGTTCTAAATAATCCTTGAGTTATACTAAGAAGATCAGGAAGGGAAACCCAGCTGGTATAATGCTTGGGGACTTAAGAAATATCTTTAGAAAGAATTCAAGAATGTTGAAGTGTTGGAGGAGTAGAGTAAGAGCTTGTAAACAATGAAAAGAATACTCTTTCATATTTTAAGAGAAGAGGAAAGATGTCATAAAGTTTGAACTAAAGAATCAAAAGGTCTCACATGAAAATAATTCGGTTGAGTTGAGCCTGTTCTTAAGAGTTAAGGAGACTTGTTCAACTTTGAGGTAATGGTTTTTGTTTTATCTTATTATATTTTATTTTGTATGTTTGATTGTTGTCTCTTACATGTCTGTTCATTTCTAAGGAGAAACAGAAGAAGTGGAAAGGAACTACGAGGAGCAGAGAGATTAGAAAATGTAATCATAATATATTATATAAGAAAATAATCTATTTTTAATAAAAAGGGAAAACACAAGTTTAGGAGGCCAATCTGGAGAGCATGGAGGGTAATGGTAACTCAGATGACAATAGCAACTTCAGATGGGGTTGGAAGTAATTATGTCTGTGAGTGGGTGTATATATGTGTGTGTAGAAAGTGGAAATGAGGACATTTTTAAGAGTTTTCCAACTTAAAAGTTAGCCCATAATTGAAATGAATTATAACATATATAAAACAGTAGTAGGTTGCAGGGAAGGCAAACCCCCAATTTCAAGTACATCTATGAGATGATTAAGGGACCTGAATGACACAGTGCTGAATGTGTAAGCCTGAAGAATTAAAGTTGTAAGAATAATTATGTTGCCTCTCCAAAGTATATTCAAGGAATTTAAACCCATGTCACTTAAACTTCTCTAAATGAAGAGATTAACAAGTGAATGACTTTAAAACACAAAAAGTAAAATATTACTACTTTGCCTTCATTCAGTGATAAACAGAATTGAGAGCTTGAGCAAAAGAAAATAAGGTATTCTGAGGAGTAATGGCTATTCAGGTAAAAAGAAAACTATGAGGCTATTGGAGGCAAACACAAGTGAAACTGATATTTCAAAAGCAGAGAAGATGGCATTCTCTGAACAGGTTCATGGTGTGCTATCTTAGTCTATTTTTACTTCTGTGATAGAGTAAATAAATCATATACCACATAAATCATATACTGCAAAAAATTCATTTTCTCATCATTATGGAGGCTTGGAAGCCCTAGTTCAGGGGTATACCATTGTTTGGTGAAGACCTTTTTGCAAAGTTCAGAAATGTGAAGCTGTCAGAATGATCTAAGCTGATTTCCTCTAGGGTTTTTGGAGGGCACCAATTCACTAGTAAGGATGTAGCAATCATGACATATGACTTCCCTGCGGACCCCACCTCTCAACATGAACCTGAAAGGCATAATGTTCTAACATAAATTTTGAACAGAATACATTCAAACCAAAGCACGGGTCATGTAAGGTAAGAAGTTAAAATATATCCTTGGCTTCAGCTTATACAGGATAATGTTCACCTTGGCAACAATTTCAGACTTGCTGGATTGAGCTTCTGGAAAAAAAAAAAGAAGAACAAGAATAAACTGAGGACAAAGCGGTTAGAACTGAACAATTCTGGGAAATTTTGTCGTGAGAAGAATAAAAGAGAACTGTAGAGAACACCGAGAGATGGAATCAAAGCAAGTCTATACCTTAAACGAAAATGAAAACAACTTTACAGGCCAATAGGAAGGATCTCAAGTATGAACAAATGATGATATCATTTTTAATTGTCTTTCGGTGCTAAGAACAATGCCCCAAATCCTATATACGGTAAGCATGCATGTTAACACTGAATTATATCGTCAGACTCTAACGGTGCTTTTTAAAAGCAGGAAACATTTGAAAAAAGGACTCAGGAGTGCACTATTGAAAGCAACTTCTTAGGCATGAGTGGAAGACAAACTATGCACGGAATGTGAAGAGCTCATCCAAAGCAGGTGTACACAGGCAACTAAATGGAGTAGGTCTTGTGAAAGATTTCTGAGGATTGATTTTATTTCTCAAATTATATTGTAAATTACTTTTCTGATGACAGACAGAAAATTTTAATGCAGTAGAAAAGCTCCTGAGAAATTAGGAAGACTGTGTCCTCACACCTGCTGCCTTTAAATAGTTATACTTTTACTTTAAACAGCGAGATACAGCTTCTGTTACTCTTCTACTCTCTACAGAAGATAAGAATTTAACTAATTAGATTCATGCTTCCACCGGTACTAAAAGATTAATAGTATAAAGAATACAGATTTCTATTTTTAGAAGTCTAGAGTGAGAGAATGCTATAATGAAGTTGCACGTGGCCAGGAATGCATAACAACAGTATTTCAACAGAATTCCCAGAGGAATCCGCTTTTGAAATGGGGGTAGGATAGAAATTAGTCACAGGCTCTTTCTCTGGAAGTTGGAAATTAGGAAAGGGCTGATGCCTCTGAATATCAGATTCCAGTAATGAAGAAGAAAAAAGACAAGCTACAATTGCAATTGCATGCCATATACAGGTGTGCTGCCTTCCATAGCACAAATGTTGTGATGCCTTCCATAGCACAGACAGGTGTGTTGCCTTCCAAGTGTGATACCTTCCATATCAGAGAAAGGTGTGATACCTTCCATAGCACAAACAGGTGGGTGTGATACCTTCCATAGCACAGAAAGACAGGTGTGCTGCCTTCCAAAGCACAGACAGGCAAGATGCTTTCCATAGCACAGACAGGTGTGATGCTTTCCCTAATCAACAAAAATGTATTGAAATGGAGAGGTGATTCAAAAATACCTAAAAGTCATGGGTCAGGTTGATACAGTGCATAATGGATAGTTGGCTATTATTTTTTTAAAAGAATCAGAATATTTTGTGTTTAATATCAATTGAAGAGAAAGGAAAGACTTCTTTAAGTATTAGATTAATAAATAACAGCGATGAAGTATAAAAACTTTTAGACTTTGAAGGAACATTTTAGTCTGATGTAACTATGAGGTCACTAAAGTGACTTATCTGGAACAGGTTTGATGGAATAAAAGAATAAAAAATGGGACTCAAATGTTTAAAATTAGGACATAGTATTAAATATTTATTTTAAAAAGCATAGCCTCATATGGTAAATTACAGAGGACCCAAGTCATCTGTTTTTGACCTGTGGACAAGTAGAAACTGACTCAGGGATCTATGTTCACTGCTAATAGTATGATGGAAATTATATTTGGGACATCTGAGGGTGTTAGAAACAACACTGTGGTGTCAGAAGACACAAAAATCTAAGGCTTGCATTTATTTTGGTTCTCAATCACAAAATTCATTTGCTATGATATGTGAATCCTGAGTCACACGGAAATATTGTAATTAGCCAGCTGATTGGTTAACCACTGGTCAGCATCCTTGCTTAGCTCTGCCAATGATCCATCTGGGGTGTTAACATAGTCAAAACTTTTGTTTAAACAAAGTCAAGTTGATCAGAACACACCTTGTGAAAGACTACATCCAAGAATTGCTTCACGATCCACCCCCCCCCAATCCATGGACTCTTGAACAATAACATTTTAAGCAACTGAATTAAATATACTGGGATCTATAGCAAAACTATGTAAACTAGGTAACATTTCTTTTGGTAAAAATTACTTTTATTTGTTATTTTGATTT
Source organism: Chionomys nivalis (assembly GCF_950005125.1). NCBI lineage: Eukaryota > Metazoa > Chordata > Mammalia > Rodentia > Cricetidae > Chionomys > Chionomys nivalis. Next base: position 56,663,214 of record NC_080100.1, on the reverse strand, counting down.
TCTGCCCTGCTGGGTCATCATTTGAAGGCTGGCTTCTCATCTAATTTTTGTCTGTTAGTGCCTGAAGAAAGAAAGTTGTAGGTCTAATAGATACTAATGATTTATTCAAATAATGACTGGGTAGAGTAATAATTAGAAGGATCATGTATCTTATTTCTATGTTCACTGTGGGATTATTTGACTCTCCTGTCTTCAAATTATGTTCTTCCTGTTTGTTATTCTTTGGTTCAGCGACCAAGGAGTAATTTGTAATCTTCTCTCTTTCCTTCTCCCATCTTCCCTCCTTTTCATTCCTCTTCTCTGCTTCTCCTTCTTCTTCTTCACTGTCCAGACCTCTATATTCCCCACCAAATTTGTTTGGAATCAACGTCAATGGCTGAATAAATCTTCCCTTTATTATTTGAATGTTGTTCCTACTTCTAATCTCCTGTGAAGTTCAAGAAAATATTATCCCAGGGATATTTTCTTCAGTTTATTTTGAAAATATCTTCTTTCAAGTCAGTGATTGATGCCTATTGTTCTTTGCAAATGCATTTGATGAGTCTTGGTTATAAATCATGCCTAAACTATGGAGTAATTAACTTCACAGTTCTGATATAGAAAAGACAAGGAAAAAAGACATTGAATGTCTGCATTGAAATCATTTGAATATGAACTTGTACTCTACTGTAAAAATTATGTCATGAATGATACATATGGTTTATTTGCTGCTCCCCTTATTAGGAAAACATAGAAAAATGTCCTGGGGAGGCAGGTCAATGGGTAAAGAAATTGCCTAGTGGACAGAAGGCCTTGGGTTTGGTCCCCAACACATTATAAACTGGGTGTGGTGATCCATATCTGATCTGTAATTGTAATTCTAGGAAAGTGGAGAAAGGAGGGTCAGAATTCAAAGACATTTTCAGCTGTATAATGAGTTCAGAACAGCATGGATACACATGACCCTGTCTCAAAACAAAGCAGAAATAAATAAACATCACTTAACAAAATTGTAGGAGCCTTCAATCAGTGCAGCTGTCTACACTGGGAAAAAAGAGAATTTGACTGATATTTACACCAGTGACATCGAATCCACTTCCTAGAACACCCTCAAACAAACTGAAGATTAGTAATTACAACTTTTGCAGTTACAGAGCCTTAATTTTCAAAATCTTTAGGGTTAGTTATAAAAATATATCTTTCCTGTTGTTAAAAGAAAATATGATACCAATTTTAAAATATGCTAGCATGAAGATGAAACTGTCTGCTTTTTTAATATAAATCACATAAGAATACTTAATTTGGCATCCTCTGGAAGTTATAGAGCAATTTATTTACTATAACATATTTATTAAACTGCTTAAATGTAACCTGAGGGTTTTGGTTTTCTTTTTATTCTAGTGGGTAGAGATGGGGCAGTAAACAACAGCAAAATGACACACTAAATCTTCAAGTGTTCTATGCCTTGAAATACTATTTTGATTTAACCAGGACTTTGCTGAAAGGTCCTGCTAGTTAAAGTACAAACAGGTTTGTCTGCTGGGGTTGTGAAGAATCTTCAAGATGAGGTCAAATAACGTCAAAATCAAATAAGATTCAAAGTGCTTACAGTTGCATTATGATCTTCAGTAAAGACAGAATTCTTTCAGTCCTAAGAAAAATGATATTAAATGTAGGAATCCTTTGGTGAAATATTATGAATTAGGTCCAAGAATAATAATTTATTTCAAAACCAAAAGAAAGGCTCATAAACTTCTCTTGGACCTCATTGCCATCGAACTTTAATGCTCACTTTTACATAATTGTTTAATAATCTATATCATAGTTTGTAGGAAAAACTTGGCAAGTATAATTTAAATCTGAAGACTTTTATTTTATTTAATTGAAATTCGATGACAAATTATAGTTGCCTTGATTTATTCATTAAGCTATAGTAGAGATTGCTATTTTCACTTTGGATGTGACTCATAGAAAGTCAATACAATATTAAAAATCATAAAATTTAATGCCAATATTTATCTCTATCATTTTAGTGGTAATACCTTGGATTTATATATTTTTTTTATTTTGAATGGCTATCATATTTTTTATTGACCAAATTCATACTAGGAATTACAAGACTCTATGAATTAATAAAGTTCTAGCAGCAAGCTCCCATATCACATGTATTATATAATCATCCAAATTGTACACCAATTTGAAGCCAATGTGCTTCATGTAAAACTGAGAGCAGTTGGTGTTTCTCATAGTTCTGTCCTTACAGCGGAGAGAGTAGCTTACAGTCATTAATGGAAGATGTATCCCAAGATATCAAGATCAGGAATCCCAATAGAATCACAACACATACTGTATTTTCCTTGTATATACCTACCAATGATAAAATACAGTTTCATATTCATAGAAATAAATAAATAATAACTAATTATAACTAGTTAGTTAATAACTAAACTCAAAATGGAAAAACTAAAAATATATACCAATGTACTGAAAATCACTTTAATATTTATGAATTAATCACATTTGGACATTTTCAGCTAATGTTTCATACCAAAATTGACCATAGGTAATAAAATTAGAGAATTTTGAAACCTAGATAAGGAAGGATCTATAGCACTGTTAGAAGGTTGGGAAGGTGGAACCTGCCAAAGTGTGTTAGGCCTAAAACTACTGTAAGTGCTACTGTGAGATTAGTCTAATCTACTAGATATCTTTTAAAATTAAATACACAATTGTATAAATTATTAAAAATTTGAAAAACCTAGCTACATCAATATTACATGTTTTTATGTGCAATATTTCTCTGAAAGAGTAGAAAACCATTATTATTTTGTAAATATATCATATGATTACTGATACATTTTTCTGATTATCAATCAAGCTATTCTGCGCAAAATAATATAGATAATATTTCAAGGTAAGAAATAAATTAATGGAGAAAAGGTATAAAAATGCCTTTCAATATATATGAAAGAAAATAAGAGTTTAAAAAGGCAAGATTGGCAAAAGGGTAATAATAGATAAGGAAATCTAAGAGTGCATGTTTATTGATTACATTCTTATTTAGTATTTTCTAAATTTTTCTACAAAGAAATGTAAAACAATAGCTTTATCATTTTCTGTAGTGGCTTCTGATTTTTTTGCTCACACTGATGACCAGATAAACCAACTTTTCCTCACCTATGGAGATAGGTATCTATCTGTCTTCTTTTCTGTGTGTCTCTTCTTAGAGTAATATGAACATTTCCTTATATAAGACAGTTCCTCAACATCTCAGGAATATCCTTTTGTTTCTTTTTCTCTATACTTGGTCATCAATACTACAATAGATATTTTCATGTATATCTTATATGCAGTACTTACATATACACAATTTGTTCAATATATGTTTCCCATCTTCATTCTTCCTTGTGAGTTGAAACAAAATATCTTATTTATAAATTAAGGTAACTTTTACACTTAAATAAATTTTGCTGCATAGAATATTAATCTTGTAGCTAAAGCAGTATACTTTCCATAGCTTTGTAGAAGATAATTATTATAAATGTTAAAATTTTGAAATTATTTTTGGAAAGGAGTTATTTGGAGAATTTTCCATGTTTTTTTAGGATAAAGGAATGCAAATGCATCTAAAGCATATATAATTTTTAAAAAAGCTTTTGTAACAACTAGAACAAGGAATAGTTTTGCTTATAAGGGATTATATCAACAATAATATGTCTATAAATATATTTCTAAGGAAATAAGAGAATATATTCAAAGTTTTAAAAATAATTTTATAAGATTAGACAATAATTTGTGTTTTCATCTAATAATAGCTTATAAATTAAGTAAAAGATTTTAACTGATAAATTAATAATTTTTATTAGTAAGTTGTATAGTTTACACTTAAAGGAAATTTATTTTGAAAATTTATTAATTATTGTATAATATATTTACATATATCATATATTATATGACTATATTATATACTTATATATAATATACTGATATGATGACTAAATTACCCAAACAGTTTTTTAGATAATCATTAGGTTGTATCTCTTATTTTAATGATTTATGAATTAAGTAAGGTTATTCTTACAGTTTATAAGTTAATTGACTTATAAACTTGAAACTTTATATTTTATGTCTGTTAAATTTAACCTAAAAAGTAGTAATGAAGTTATTTTAATATGGAAACAAAAGTTATGATGCAAGAAAACAATATATAAGGAGATTGGTAATTATAATCGTTATAATGTATCATAAGATAAATTAGGCACAATAAAGAGACCAAAACAACTCCTCTATAGGTGAGGAAAGGGAAGAATGTATTTTACCTACCTCAGGATCTAGCAATTCCACTCTAGGGAATATACCCAAGAGATTACCAATCATACTACAAAAGCATTTGTTCAACTATGTTCATAGCAGCACTATCTGTAATAGCCAGAACCTGGAAACAACCTAGGTGCCCCTCAATAGAAGAATGGATAAAGAAAGTGTGTCACATATACACATTAGAGTTCTACTCAGCAGTAAAAAACAATGACATCTTGAATCGTGCAAATTAATTGAAATAGAAAACACTTTCCTGAGTGAGGTACCCAGAACCAAAAAGATGAATATGGTATGTGTTCACTCATAAATGGATTCTAGCCATAAACAAAGGACATTGAGCCTATAATTCATGATCCTAGGGAAGCTAAATAAGAAGGTCAACTCATAGAAAAATATATACTTATCCTCCTGGATATTGTAAGTAGACAAGACCACCAGGCAAAAGTTGGGAGCACGGGGGTGAGGGTGGGGTGGACGGAAGGGGAGATTGGGAGAGAGAAGGGAGAAGGAAATAATTGGGGAGAGCTTGGGGTAATTGGATGGTTGAGATAGAGGAAGGGTGGATATGGGAGCAGGGAAGAATATATCTTAATTAAGGGAGCCATTTTAGTGTTGGCAAGAGATTTGGCTTTATAGGGGTTCCCAGGTGTCCGTGGGGATATCCCCAGCTAGGTCCATGGGCAGCAGATGAGAGGGTGCCTGAACTGGCCTCATTCCCTAGCCACACTAATGAATATCTTACATATTACAATAGAACCTTAATATGTCGATGAATGGAGATAGAGACAGAGATCCACAATGGACCACTGGACTGAGCTCCCAAGGCCCAGATGAAGAGCAGAAGTAGGGAGAACAGGAACATGGAAGTCAGGACCACGAAGGGTGTGTCCACCCACTGAGATGGTGTGACTGATCTAATGGGAGCTCACCATGGCCAGTTGGACTGGGACTGAACGAGCATGTGATCAGACTGGGCTCTCTGAATGTGGCTGATAATGAGAGCTGACTGAGAAGCCAATGATAATGGCACTAGGTTTTGATTCTACTGCATGTACTGGCTTTTGGGGAGCCTAGTCTGTTTGGATGCACACCTTCCTAGACCTGGATGGAGGGGGGAAGGTCCTTGGACTTCCTACAGGGCAGGGTACCCTGACTTCTCTTAGAACTGGCTAGGGAGGGTTAGGGGGAGTGGGGGGAGTGGGAAGGAAATGGGAGAATGGGAGGTGGAAATTTTTAATAAATAAATAAATTTTAAAAAGAAATGGTTTTAAAAAATTAAATGAGGTCTATAAGAAGACAGAATAAAACAGGCATAGATTAAAGGAGTAAAAAATAATGATAATAAGTCATGTGAAGATGGAATATAGAGAGAGTATGCATTATGCATACTACTGTGTTTCTTTGAATTTTTTAACTGTGAATAAGCTAAGTACAGAGAGACATTTCATTGTATGAACTGCTAAGTTAAACTAACATGTATATTTTAAAGTTATCTTGACTTCAAAATTTGGGTCTAAGAATATGTTGCTTTGGAAAAAAAAGGTTCTGCTTTTGTTTCCACAGATGATAGAAAGCTGTGGAAGCTGTGGATTCTTTACTGGCTAATATGGTTTGATCAAACAAGACCCCTGAAACAATGGTCCATATGGTTCAACATCCATAATAGCTTTAGGAATGCTGGATAACCCATGAAAGACCTGATTAACAATGCCCCCAATGAGCAAGAAGTTGTATAAAGAACAATACCAAATTCTTTAAATGAGTGTTTATAAATATTTGCTTACATTTAAAGGGAATATACAATAGAGATGAATAATTTGCATTGGTATAGATCTTGGTTTATTGATACAAATTTAAGGTCAGGTTTGTTGTATGTATATTTCTGCCCTTCATTAAGGTATTGCATTTGTGCAGCTCATTTAAAAGTACAATGTGAAATTTTAAAATGCAGGTTAATAGATATTCATCTATAATAGTCAAGCTTGTAGTCATGTTAGCTTTTCTAGATGTACAGAGAGATTTTTCAGATGATTCAGTATTCTTCAATACTTTCAAAGACTAACAATATGGCATTTAAAATGCTTTAAGAACTTAAGTCTTTTAATGACAATGAGACACATATGCTCCTGGCAGCACCAATCTACTTCAAGAGGATGATGGGCATTGAAGAGGCTTTTTATGGAGTTGGTTAGCCATTAGAGCAAGAAACTGCTCTTGCCTGGACTGATTGATGGTATTTTGTAAGAACTGGACTGCAGAACCTACAGAAAAATGACTGTTTAACTTGCGTAAAGGTGAGACAGTAGTTCAGGGATCCTGCTTCATGAAGAGTCTGTCATTCTATAGGATACAGAAAAAAGTGACTGCAATCTGCCAATAGAAACAAAACAGTCTTTCAAAATTTCTGCTTTCATGGAAAACTTTGCGGGACAATATGGGCCTGTAGCCTGAAAATGGATGCCCCAAATGTTACAGAAGAACTTTTGGTGAATATCCAGGCAGTGAGATGTCTCTGTCAATTCTAGAGTTTTGGAAGTTGCTTACAATGCATTTCCTTTAAACTTAGGTAATACTATATCTTTCATAGGTTTTTGATGGTATTGAAAAATAGATATTTATAGTTTTCCTTAATTATGATAAAATATAAAGTAGATATAAATATTGTAACTGTAATTCTTACCTGAGACCTGTGTTGTATGTGTAATTTTACTAAGTTAAAGTAAAAGCATTCTTTTTTAATTAGACAGAAAAGGGGAGTTGTTGTGGGATTCCCCTCTGTATGCTGTGAATATGTTTTATTGCCATTGATTAATAAAGAAGTTGCTTCAGACCAGAGGCTTAACAGAAAAAAGCTAGTGGTAAAATCCAGAGATGTATAGAGAGAGGAGGTGGAATTGAGAGACACTGTGTAGCTGCTGAAGGAGATAGATGCCCCAGCATCTTACAGGTAAACCAAGGGCCTCATGGTAAAATATAAATAATAGGAATGGATTAATTTAAGATATAATAGTGAGCTATGAACATGTCTAAGTCATTTGCCAAGCAGCTATCATAAATATAGTTTCTATGTGATTATTTCAGGTCTGAACTTCCAGAAATGAACAAGCAACCTCCGTCTACAGGTATTCTCTCTTGAACTGTTAATCTCAACAATTGCCTGTTACATTGTAGATATTGTTTGACTTTTAGTAAGAGAGTACATTACCTAGAGAAAACATTTAAGGAGGTGTAGGAAATTTTTCTTTACTCACCATCAATGAGATTCTGGCATGGTGGGTCCTGCACCAACCTTGATAAGATCCTGCTGTAGACCATTGATGAGAGAGACCACAAAATATGTTCTCCCAGGAAAATTATCTCTGTTAGTACAGTTTCCAACAAGAGCTACCTCTTTCCCAGAGAGTCTTGAAAATTATCTTTTCTGATTCCCTGTATTCAGGCACCAGAATATTAGGGGCCTTGAGTACCAATCTCAGTATCCTGTCAGAGCTCAGATTTGGATGTCTATTGCAGAAAATGATCTGAGAGTAAAAAATTAAATAAAAATACATAATCTCTGCATGTTCTTTACTTTTCAGGTAAGAGATAAAAATGAAGTGAAAGGGCACAGAGAAGAAAAATAATAAGGGAAATAATAAGGAGAAGAAAGAAAGAATGAAAGAAAGAAAGAAAGGTGAAGAAGTATAAGTAGCTAAGAAAAGAAGAATAAAGGTGATATCCATGAAGTTGCTAGTTTTTACAAACATAGTTTGAAAAGAGTCAGCATTTAAGAGGAAATACCTGATATATAAACACACACACACACACACACAAAAACTAAGACCACTCTATTTTTATTATCAGAAATATAAACTAAAAAATAAACAACAAAACTTATTCTGGAGTTTATGCAAATTTCAGGTGAAACTATTAAGACAATCAGTAAAGTATAAAAAAATTAAGAAATGTGATTGAACTATCTAAATTTGAGGTTACACTCTGAATACAATAAAAAAAATTAAAATTTGGACAAATTATAGATAAAAGTTAATTTATCTTGACTCACTCCAATCTTGACATTATAAAATTGTACCTCAAGTTAGAGAAGTTCAACAACTGTTCTCTGAACTTGTGTCTTATGTTCTTCACCCAAAGGCCTATATCCTCATTACAGGAACACTATGAATGGCGTGTTAATTCTTCCATTTGAATTATGCGTTAATACAGCAAATTGTCATTTAGTGTATTTATCATCGGTTTGTTTTCTCAACAACCTAGCAAATTAATACTCTCTAGTAAATAACCTTTAAATTTTCTTAAGGTTACCAGAGGGCTTAACATTCTCACCTAATCTCTGTTATTGGAATGTGACATAATTCACTTCACTTCATAACAGCAATGAGTATTACACCTACCTTGGTATGTGTGTAACAGTTCAAAGATTCTCTGATCACTATTAATCACTGATGACAGGTGTTAAAACAGAGGATCAAGGACATTAAACCTTATTTGACTCCTGTATCCCTCAAAAATCTAGTTCTGGGATAAAGCAAATTGATAGATTTGCTCTGTAGGTAATTTTGACAACTAATTTTTACAATATTTTTTGTGTGTAGAATCAACTGTTTCTCTGTGATCTGTCTTATTTGCTCTATATTGTATCTGTTGAGAAGATGCAAAATGATACAGTTTCCACCTTCTGTTGCTGAGAAGACAGTTTACTACTCTAACTACAATGAACTTTTTGTTTTTCTAGAATTGTTTTAAATATAAAATTAATTTGGTAGATGTGTCATAAAATGAAAAACATTGTGACTGCTAGCCAGAGTAAACAGTCAGTTTTAAAGTAATATAAGCTGAATTTGACGGAGTTCATTATATAAAGGTGAAAAGTACACCTACATTTAGAAGTTTAGGAATATAAAATTTAACCTGCATTTCCATTTGAAATTAGATTAGAACACAAGGAACAATAATACAATAAGTGAGTCATAGTTACAATTTCAAGATAACCTTTTTTCAAAAATTTATGTTCTGTTTTATATAAAAGCATTTAAGATTAGCACAATTTCATTTATCTTTTAATTACTAAAAATTGAACTACTGTGAAAATTTATTATAACAATAAAACATATATGATATACGATTATCATACAAGTCACAGTTTTGTTTGGGAATTATTTCTGAGAAATGGGCATTACTGAACACTCACTTGTTCAACCTTTCCTTATTTGTTCAATTCCAGATATTATTAATAAAATGTACATTGGAAAATGGGTCAAGATCATTTTAGACAAATTGTATAAATTGAATTTGATAAAACTAAGTTTAATGAAAAATAAAAGAACAAGAGCTCAAAAATGCATGGAGAATAATAAATTCTTTATGAATCCTCTCAGGCATGTACTTGCTGCTTTAAATATGTGTTATGTATAAGTGATACATTTTTCCAGTACCACTTATTTTTTCAACATTATTACCAACTGAAATAAAAAGTATATTAAATTTATCTTAGTTAACCTCTTTAAATAAATTGTTTCTTAAGACATAAAAACATTAAGTCAAAACAATACTAATCTAGTATTCTCGAGCATACTAGTACCTTAAATTTGGTTTGTTAGTCTAGGATTTGGGGACTGTATCTCTTTTAGTCTAGTCTGTCCTTACTCAAACTCATAATTCTACCACCTCAGCCTCTAAAGTTGTGGTACTTTGGATGAGAAAAGATCCTCATATATAAGTGGTCAGCAGCTGATGGCATGGCCTAGGAAGGTAATGAGGACTTAGGGAGGGGGAATTTTGCTGGAGGAGGTGGTCACTCTGGTTGGGTTTCAGAGTTTTGACACTTGATCCACCCATTCTCTCTCTGTACAGATGAAAATATGATCAGCCAACTTTCTGTTCCTGCCACAATGCTTACTCAATCTGTTGCCATGCCTTCTGTACCATTATGTAGTTTATTCTTCCTGAGCTATAAGCCAAAATAAGCACATTTTCTCTAAATTTCATTTGGTAATGGTAACAACAGGAATATAAGTAATACTAAGTCTCACAAATTTAAGCATGATTCACCACATGTGGACTCTAAATTTCCTGTATGCCAGACTTTATCAATTTTTTTCTAGTTTTTAAAGTCATTTAAACTAAGTGGAAAACATCTGAAAATTGTCTGTTAATATTCTGAAATGTTTGGATGACCAAAGAATAAGCTATAACTAAGAATATACATTTAGTTTCCAGAGGAACATTTCCGTGTTCTAAAAGCTCTTAAGTAAGCTCTGTGATTGAGAGTCCTACCCATGTTCATGTAAACAACCCTGGGAGCCTCCAGGGAGCATTTCACTCCTTGTGATTTTTCTTTTCCAAACCTCATTGTTGTCAAATATCCCAGATTATATCTCCTAAACAATATTATTAATCTTTCCACAGGTAGCAATAATTCAGAGAGTTTCCCAATTTCCTCAGAAATGATAAAACTGCTACACATATTTTATTATTGCTTAAAGACAATTCCTTCATTGGTCTTTAGAATTTTGAGGCAAATGTATATTATAAATTATTTCATCTGAAATACTTTTAAGTAACTTTCAAAATAAATATTTCTATGATGTTACTTGGAGCCCTATATTAGCTGAGAAAATTAAAATTGAAAATAGATTCAGGATAATAAAAAAGCTCATGCTAGAAAAGAAGTAGATTAAATCAATTTACATAAACACAAAAACTAGCCGGGCGATGGTGGCGCATGCCTTTAATCCCAGCACTTGGGAGGCACTCTGTGAGTTTGAGACCAGCCTGGTCTACAAGAGCTAGTTCCAGGACAGGCTCCAACAGAGAAACCCTGTCTCAAAAAACCAAAAAAAAAAAAAAAAAAAACCAACAACAACAACAAAAAAAAAAAAACTGTGCTTTGTTTTGGAACATAAAATTGTGACAGGGTCTGCTATATTGAAATGAAAGTTGTTAGAAAGAATGATGACTTGTAATTAGAAAGGTATAGAATAAGTGTTGGATAAGGATTAAATTACTAGATATTAATTATTATTTATTTTTTTTTATTTTTATTGAGCTCTATATTTTTCTCTGCTCCCTTCCCTGCTTTTTCCCTCCCCTACAACCCTCCCCCAAGGTTCCCATGTTCCCAATTTACTCAAGAGATCTTGTCTTTTTTACTTCCCATGTAGATAAGATCTATGTAGTCTCTCTTAGGGTCAGCATTGTTGTCTAGGTTCTCTGGAATTTTGATTTGGGGGCTGGTTTTCTTTGTTTTATGTTTAAAAAACACTTCTGAGTGAATACATGTGCTGATTGTCTTTCTGGGTCTGGGTCACCTCATTTAAAATAATGTTTTCTAGGGAAGCACCGGCGCACAGGCAGGCCCGGGCGGCGGAGGCACCGGCACGCAGGCCTAGGCGGCGGAAGCACCGGGGCGCAGGCAGGCCCGGGCAGCGGAGGCACCGGCACACAGGCAAGTCCGGGCGTCAGAGGCACCTGCGCGCAGGCAGGCCCGGGTGGCGGAGGCACCGGCAGTCAGGTCCAGGCGGCAGAGGCACGTGCAGGCAGGCCTAGGCGGCGGAAGCACTGGCGCGCAGGCAGGCCCGGGAGGCGGAGGCACCGGCAGGCAGGCAAGTCCAGGCGGCAGAGGCACCGGTGCGCAGGCAGGCCCGGGTGGTGGAGGCACCGGCACGCAGGCCCAGGCAGTGGAGCCACCGGCAGGCAGGCCTAGGCGGCGGAAGCACCGGGGCGCAGGCAGGCCCGGGCGGCGGAGGCACCGGCACGCAGGCCTAGGCGGCGGAAGCACCGGCGCGCAGGCAGGCCCGGGAGGCGGAGGCACCGGCAGGCAGGCAAGTCCAGGCGGCAGAGGCACCGGTGCGCAGGCAGGCCCGGGTGGTGGAGGCACCGGCACGCAGGCCCAGGCAGTGGAGCCACCGGCAGGCAGGCCTAGGCGGCGGAAGCACCGGCGCGCAGGCAGGCCCGGGTGGCGGAGGCACCGGCAGGCAGGCCTAGGTGGCGGAAGCACCAGTGCACAGACAGTTCCGGGTGGCGGGGGCACCGGCAGGCAGGCCCGGGCAGCGGAGGCACTGGATGCAGGATAGTGCGGGCAAGAAACAGTGAAGCCTGCACTGAGAGCAGATTGCCCCGCTACAATTAAATCAAACCCAATAGATAGCATCGGTAAGAGGAGATGGGCAGACGCCAAGGCAAGAATTCACCCAACAATCTGAAAAACAACATGAAAACACCAGAACCCAATGATCTTACAACACAAGGACTTGAACACCCTAACACCGGAGAAGAGGAAAAAACTGACTTTTTGAAAGCAATAGAGTCCCTTAAACAACATGTAAAAAACGCCCTCATAGAAATGGATGAGAAGTATAACAAAAAGTTTGAAGAAATGAGTAAATACGTAAATGATACCCTGGGAAGCCAAGAAAAAACGATCAAACAGGTAATGGAAACAGTCCAAGAATTGAAAACTGAAATGATAGCAAGGAAGAAAACACAAACTGAGGACCAGCTGGATATGGCAAATATAGGTCAACGAGCAGAGACTACAGAAACAAGCATAATCAATAGAATACAAGAGATAGAAGAAAGAATCTCAGATTCTGAAGACAACATAGAGAAAATAAACGGACTGATCAAAGAAAACACCAAAACCAACAAATTCTCATCACAAAACATTCAGGAAATATGGGACACAATAAAAAGACCAAACCTAAGAATAATAGGGATAGAAGAAGGAGAAGAGGCACAGTTCAAAGGTCCAGAAAACATTTTTAACAAAATTATGGAAGAAAACTTCCCCAACATAAAGAAAGATATTCCTTTGAATATTCAAGAAGCATACAGAACACCAAACAGACTGGATCAAAAAAAAAAAACGTCCCCTCCCCATATAATAATCAAAACACAAAATATATGGATTAAAGAAAGAATATTAAGAGCTGCAAAGGAAAAAGGCCAAGTAACTTATAAAGGTAAACCGATCAGACTTACACCTGACTTCTCTATGGAAACCATGAAAGCCAGAAGGACCTGGATAGAGGTACTACAGAAACTAAGAGACCATGGATGCAAACCCAAACTACTATACCCAGCCAAGCTATCGTTCACTGTCAATGGAGAAAACAAGACATTCCAGGATAAGAACAAATTTAAACAATACGTTGCCACAAATCCAGCCCTACAGAAAGTAATAGAAGGAAAATCACAACCCAAGGAATCCAACATTGCCAACACTGCCTACAATAACCCAGGCATCTAGCGACCCTTCAACAGCACAACTCAAAGAAGGGAGACACACAAACTCTTCTACCAAAAGCAGTAAGAATAACCGGAGTTAACAACCACTGGTCATTAATATCACTTAATATTAATGGTCTCAATTCACCAATAAAAAGGCACAGGCTAAGAGATTGGATACGAAAACAGGATCCAACAGTCTGCTGTTTGCAAGAAACTCATCTCAACCACAAAGACAGGCATCTACTCAGAGTAAAGGGTTGGGAAAAGGTTTTTCAAGCAAATGGTCCTAAGAAAAAAGCAGGTGTGGCCATACTAATTTCTAACAAAACTGACTTCAAACTAAAATCAATCAGAAGAGATCGACAGGGACACTTTATACTCATAACAGGAACGATTCAGCAGGATGAAGTCTCAATCCTGAATATCTATGCCCCTAATATAAAAGCACCCACTTATGTAAAAGAATTATTGCTAAAACTCAAGGCAGACATCAAATCACACACACTAGTAGTAGGAGACTTCAACACACCTCTCTCACCAATGGACAGGTCAATCAGACAGAAAACTAATAGAGAATTAAGAGAATTGTTGGAGGTAATGAATCAAATGGACTTAACAGACATCTATAGAACACTCCACCCAAATAGGAAAGAATACACCTTCTTCTCTGCAGCTCATGGAACCTTCTCGAAAATTGACCACATACTTGGAAACAAAGGAAACCTCCACAGATACAAAAAAATATCAGTGTCCACCTGTGTCTTATCAGATCACCACGGATTAAAGTTAGAAGCCACCAACAATGCTACCCCCAGAAAGCTGACAAACTCATGGAAACTGAACAGTCAACTACTGAACCACACCTGGGTCAAGGAAGAAATTAAGAAAGATATTAAAGTGTTCCTTGAATTTAATGAAAACAAAGAGACAACATACTCAAACCTATGGGACACGATGAAAGCAGTGCTAAGAGGAAAGTTCATAGCACTAAGTGCCCACTTAAAGAAAACGGAGAAAGCATACATTGGGGACTTAACAGCACACCTGAAAGCTCTAGAAAAAAAAAGAAGCAGACGCGCCCAGGAGGAGTAGAAGACTGGAAATAATCAAACTGAGGGCAGAAATCAACAAAATAGAAACACAGAAAACAGTCCAAAGAATCAATGAAACAAAAAGTTGGTTCTTGGAGTAAATCAACAAGATTGACAAACCCCTATCCAAACTAATTAAACGACAGAGAGAGAACACGCAAATAAATAAGATCAGAAATGAAAAGGGGGACATAACCACAGACACAGAGGAAATTCAGAGAATCATTAGATCTTACTACAAAAGCCTGTATGCCACAAAACTGGAAAATGCAAAAGAAATGGACACTTTTTTAGATAAGTACCATATACCAAACCTAAACCAAGACCAGGTGAACGATCTAAATAGAACTGTTAGTCGCGAAGAATTAGAAACAGTTATCAAAAATCTCCCTTCCAAAAAAAGCCCAGGACCAGATGGTTTCAATGCAGAATTCTACCAGAACTTCCAAGAAGAGCTAATACCTATACTTCTTAATGTATTTCACAATATAGAAACAGAAGAGTCATTGCCAAATTCCTTTTATGAAGCTACAGTTACCCTGATACCAAAACCACACAAAGACCCAACCAAGAAAGAGAATTACAGGCCTATCTCACTCATGAACATCGACGCAAAAATTCTCAATAAAATACTGGCAAACCGAATCCAAGAACACATTAGAAAAGTTATCCATTATGATCAAGTAGGCTTCATTCCAGAGATGCAGGGCTGGTTCAACATACGCAAATCTATCAATGTAATCAACCATATAAATAAACTGAAAGAAAAAAACCATATGATCATTTCATTAGATGCTGAAAAAGCATTCGACAAAATTCAACACTCCTTTATGATAAAGGTCTTGGAGAGATTAGGGATACAAGGGTCATACCTAAATATAATAAAAGCTATTTACAGCAAGCCGACAGCTAACATTAAATTAAATGGAGAAAAACTCAAAGCCATCTCACTAAAATCAGGAACACGACAAGGATGTCCACTCTCTCCATACCTCTTCAATATAGTGCTTGAAGTTCTAGCAATAGCAATAAGACAACATAACGGGATCAAGGGGATCCATATAGGAAAGGACGAAGTTAAGCTTTCATTATTTGCAGATGATATGATAGTATACATAAGCAACCCCAAAAACTCTACCAAAGAACTCCTACAGCTGATAAACACCTTTGGTAATGTGGCAGGTTACAAAATCAACTCCAAAAAATCAGTTGCCTTCCTATACACTAAGGATAAGGAAGCAGAGAGGGAAATCAGAGAAGCATCACCTTTCACGATAGCCACAAATAGCATAAAATACCTTGGGGTAACTCTGACCAAGGAAGTGAAAGATCTATTTGGCAAGAACTTTAAGTCTTTGAAGAAAGAAATTGAAGAGGACACCAGAAAATGGGAGGACTTCCCTTGCTCTTGGATTGGGAGGATCAACATAGTAAAAATGGCAATTCTACCAAAAGCAATCTATAGATTCAACGCAATCCCCATCAAAATCCCATCAAAATTCTTCACAGATCTGGAGAAGACAATAATCAACTTTATATGGAAAAACAAAAAACCCAGGATAGCCAAAACAATCTTATACAATAAAGGATCGTCTGGAGGCATTACCATCCCTGACTTCAAACTCTATTACAGAGCTACAGTACTGAAAACGGCTTGGTACTGGCATAAAAACAGAGAAGTCGACCAATGGAATAGAATAGAAGACCCTGACTTTAGCCCACAAACCGATGAACACCTGATTTTCGATAAAGGAGCTAAAAGTATACAATGGAAAAAAAGAGAGCATCTTCAACAAATTGTGCTGGCAAACCTGGAAGTCAATCTGTAGAAGAATGAAAATAGATCCATATCTATCACCATGCACAAAACTCAAGTCCAAATGGATTAAAGACCTCAATATCAGTCCAAACACACTGAACCTGATAGAAGAGAAAGTGGGAAGTACTCTACAACACATGGGCACAGGAGAACACTTCCTACGTACAACCCCAGCAGCACAAACACTAAGGACATCATTGAATAAATGGGACCTCCTGAGACTGAGAAGCTTCTGTAAAGCAAAGGACACTGTCACTAAGACAGAAAGGCAACCCACTGACTGGGAGAAGATCTTCACCAACCCCGCAACTGACAAAGGTCTGATATCCAAAATATACAAAGAACTCAAGAAATTAGACCGTAAAAGGTTAATCAATCCAATTATAAAATGGGGCACTGAGCTGAACAGAGACTTTTCAACAGAAGAAGTTCAAATGGCCAAAAGACACTTAAGATCGTGCTCAACTTCCTTAGCAATCAGGGAAATGCAAATCAAGACAACATTAAGATACCATCTTACACCGGTCAGAATGGCTAAAATCAAAAACACCAATGATAGCCTCTGCTGGAGAGGTTGTGGAGAAAGGGGCACTCTCATCCATTGCTGGTGGGAATGCAAACTTGTGCAACCACTTTGGAAAGCAGTGTGGCGGTTTCTCAGGAAAGTCGGGTTCAACCTACCTCTCGACCCAGCAATACCACTATTGGGAATATACCCAAGAGATGCCCAAACATACAACAAAAGTATATGCTCAACTATGTTCATAGCAGCATTGTTTGTAATAGCCAGAACCTGGAAACAACCTAGATGTCCTTCAATGGAAGAATGGATGAAGAAAGTATGGAATATATACATATTAGAGTACTACTAAGCAGTAAAAAACAATGACTTCTTGAATTTTGCATACAAATGGACGGAAATAGAAAACACTATCCTGAGTGAGGTAAGCCAGACCCAAAAAGAGGAACATGGGATGTACTCACTCATATTTGGTTTCTAGCCATAAATAAAGGATATTGAGACTATAATTCGTGATTCTAGAGAAGCTAAATAAGAAGGTGAACCCAAAGAAAAACATATAAGCATCCCCCTGAATATTAACCTTCATCAGGAGATGAAAGAAGACAGAGACAGAGACCAACATTGGAGCACTGGACTGAAGTCTCACGATCCAAAGGAGGAGCAGAAGGAGAGTGAGCACGAGCAAGGAACTCAGGACTGCGAGGGGTGCACCCACACACTGAGGCAATGGGGATGTTCTATCGGGAACTCACCAAGGCCAGCTGGCCAGGGTCTGAAAAAGCATGGGACAAAACCGGTCTCGCTGAACATAATGGACAATGAGGACTACTGAGAACTGAAGAACAATGGCAATGGGTTCTTGATCCTATTGCATGTAATGGCTTTGTGGGAGCCCAGGTAGTTTGGATGCTCACCTTAATAGACCTGGATGGAGGTGGGTGGTCCTTGGACCTCCCACAGGGCAGAGAAACCTGCCTGCTCTTTGGGCTGAGGAGGAAGGAAGACTTGATTGGGGGAGGGGGAGGGAATGGGAGGTGGTGGCGGGGAAGAGGCAGAAATCTTTAATAATTAAATAAATTAATTAATAAAAAAATAATGTTTTCTAGCTCCATCCTTTTGCCTGCAAAATTCAAGATGTCATTTTTTTTTCTGCTGTGTAGTATTCCATTGTGTAAATATACCACATTTTCCTTATCCATTATTTGGTTGAGGCGATTTTAGGTTGTTTTCAGGTACTGGCTGTGACAAATAATGCTGCTATGAATAAAGTTGAGCATATGTCCTTGTGGCACAATTAAGTATCCTTTGGATATATACCCAAAAGTGTTATTACTGGATCTTGAGGAAGGTTGTTCCCTAATTTTCTGAAAAATC
Source organism: Chionomys nivalis (assembly GCF_950005125.1). Taxonomy (NCBI): domain Eukaryota; kingdom Metazoa; phylum Chordata; class Mammalia; order Rodentia; family Cricetidae; genus Chionomys; species Chionomys nivalis. Next base: position 56,644,877 of record NC_080100.1, on the reverse strand, counting down.
GCCACACTGAAATCCAAAGGGGCTGTACCAGCTTGCATTCCCACCAGCAATGCAGAAGTGTTCCCTTTATCCCACAACTTCCCCAGAATTTCATTAGTGTTTTTGATCTTGGCCATTCTTACAGGTGTAAGACGGAATCTCAAAGTTGTTTGGATTTGCATTTCTCTGATGACTAAGGATGCTGAACATTTCCTTACGTGTCTTTCAGCCATTTTAGGTTCCTCAGTTGAGTGTTCTCTGTTCAGGTCTGTACTCCATTTTTTTTTAAATGGATTATTTGTTCTTTTGACGATGAACTTCTTTAGAAATTTGTATATTTTGGATATCAAACCTCTGTCTGATGTGGGGTCAGTGAAGATCTCCCATTCTATAGGCTGTTGTTTTGTCTTGTTGACTATGTCCTTTGCTTTACAGAAGCTTCTCAGTTTCAGAAGGTCCCATTTCTTAATTCTTTCTCTCAGTGTCTGTGCTACTGGGGATATATTTAGGAAGTGGTCTCCTGTGTCAATGTACTTCCCACTTTCTCTTCTATGAGGTTCAGCATGGCTGGCTTTCCACTTGGACTTAGTTTTGTGCATGGTGATAGATACGGGTCTATTTTCATTCTTCTACATGTTGATATCTAGTTATGCCAGCATCATTTGTTAAAAATGCTTTCTATTTTCCATTTGATACTTTTTGCTTCTCTGTCAAAAATCAGGTGTTCAAAGGTGTGTGAATTAATATCCGGGTCTTTGTTTCAGTTCCTCTGGTCCTCCTGTCTGTTTTTATGACAGTACCAGGCTGTTTTCAGTACTGTAGCTTCGTAGTAGAGTTTGAAGTCTGGGATTGTGATGCCTCCAGAAGTTCTTTTATTGTACAGGATTGCTTTGGCTATCCTTTTTTTTTCTTTTCCATATGAAGTTGAGTACCAATCTTTTGAGGTGTGTGAAGAATTTTGCTGAGATTTTGATGGGCATTGAATTTTTACTATGTTAATTATACCTATCCAAGAACATGGGAGATCTTTCCACTTGATGGTGTCATCTTCAATTTATTTCTTCAAAGATTTAAAGTTCTTGTCATAAAAGTCTTCTACTTGCTTGGTTAGAGTTATCACCCTGCACATGCTTGATCTCATCTGATCTTGGAAGCTAATCAGAGTTGGGCCTGGTTAGTACTTGAATGGGAGATATTAATCCTAATATTCAATGAGATAATTACTAAGAAGGTGGGTAAGATGTGTATAAAATAGGATAAAAATCAACAAACTAGAATACTCATGAAAATAAGAAAAAAAATCCTTTAAAACCTGTGCCATTTATGGAATTTAGTGTCCAACTTCAAATTCACATGTTAAAGCTGCTGGATGAGCTAATTATTCTGAATATAGATCAAGTCAAACCCTTTCTAAAATGTAAAAATAAAATCTACATATATTCTTCGTTTTATTAAGTTTCATTTTTTAATTCAATTGCAAAATTATTTGTAATAAACAATATTTGTTTAAATTTGAGAAATAATCTCACATTAAGGTCTTTGACTTATATGGAGCTTTTTAATGCAGAGAAATGGATGAAGGTCTAGTTTTATTTTTCTACATGTGTCCATTCAGCTTTCTGGGCAACATTATTGAAGAATATTATTTTTAGCATCCTTGTAAAAAATAACTAGAGTTGTATAAATTTATGTTTTGAACTACTGGATCTATTCTTTAATCTAAATATCTGTTTTTGTGCAAGTAACATGCTGTGTTTGATACTATGTCTCTGTAACACAACATGAAATCAGGTAGAACTCTCAAAGTAGGGAAAACTCCTCAAGATATATGCAGAAATAAATATTCTATAAAAATATTCCAGTTCTTCAGGAATTAATGTCAATATCTGGCAATTAAAAGAATTCTTTTAATATGAAGAACATCTTCATAAACAGGAAAATAGTCTATTGAAAAGATAGCTTAAAGAGCTCAATGGAAACCTTTTCTAATTTGTTTACCAAAAGTATGCAGAGATCAAGAAATTAAAACATTTTATTTAAGGCAGAATGTTGTATACATAATAAATAAATAAATAAAATCTTTAAAATAACATTTTATTTATAAATGATTTAATGAAGAAAAATTTATCAAAAAGATTAAATAGAAATGGCCAGTGTGAGAATGTGAGCAAGCTCACTAGCCATGAAATAAATACACATTAAAACAACTGTGACATCCCTCTTACCCAAACAAAATCAGACATTTAGAAAAGATTAACAGCAATCACTTGCAAAGATGCAGATTTAAGGACCATAAATATACTGATAGTGAGACTGTGAATTAGTCCAGCCTCTGTGTAAATTAGTATGGAGGTTTCTTGGAAAACTAACAATAGAATTTCCATACAATTCAGTGATGCTGTAACATTTCTGAGTATCTGAAATAGTTTATATAACGTCCCAGAAATATTTGCACACAAAAGTTTACTGAAGTACTATTCACAACAATTTATTTATGGAACCAATCTGGCTGTCCAGAAACACAGGAATTGAAAAATATAACCAAGCTATGAAAATTTTGAAAAGCTTTACAACCACAAAGGAAACTCTGTGTCAGTTGTAAAAAATTAATCAATCAGGAGCAGAAGGAGAGAGAGCACTAGCAAGGAACTCAGGACCGCGAGGGGTGCACCCACACACTGAGACAATGGGGATGTTCTATCTATCAGGAACTCACCAAGGCCAGTTGGCCTGGGTCTGAAAAAGCATGGGATAAAACCAGACTTGCTGAACATAGCGGACAATGAGGGCTGCTAAGAAGTCAAGAACAGTGGCACTGGGTTTTGATCCTACTGCACATACTGGCTTTGTGGGAGCCTAGGCAGTTTGGATGCTCATCTTACTAGACCTGGAAGGAGGTGGGAGGTCCTTGGACTTCCCAGAGGGCAGGGAACCCTGACTGCTCTTTGGGCTCTTGAGGGAAGGGGACTTGATTGGGGGAGGGGGAGGTAAATGGGAGGTGGTTGGGGGGGAGGAGGCAGAAATCTTTAATAAATAAATAAATAAAATAAACAAACAAAACAAGAAACCCCGAATTTTATCATTAGTTTCAAGAAAACAAAACGAAACACATTTTTCTCCCCTATTTGTGGTTCCAAGATATTGTAACTTATTTTAGTATTACTTTGGTTAACATCTTACCTAAAAGTAGCTTGAGGGATAAGAATATTCTCTTAGGCATCTTGAGCCACATTCCACCACAAAAGAAATTCAAGAGGAATCTGAAGTTAGAATCCAGTGGAATGTGGTTTACTGGATTACTGGCTTGGTCTTAATTGCTTTTTCAGGTTTCTTTCTTATGTAAGCCAGGACCACCTGTGAAGACTTAGAACCACCAGAGTTGACTGATCCTTTCATAGTAATGATTAATGGGGAAAATCCCCACAGACCCGACTATAGGCCAAATTATTAAAGGTATTTTATTATTTGAGGTTCCTACTTTCCAATTGGCCTAATCTGGTGTCAAATAAACAAAAAACAAAATCAAAAATGAAACAACCAAACAAACAACAACAACAAAACAACCAGAGCACTATACTTTATGTAGACAGATAAAAATTTTGTATGTGGATCTTGTTGATGTTTCAGTTGATAAGTCCTGTTGTGGGAACATATGGTTCAGAGTCAAGTCCTTAGCATGCATGCAAAAATCAGACACAGTGGTTCTTTTTTGCAGCCATAGTGTTCAGGAACAGGGTAGAGGAAGGATACAGAAAGTCCTTAGAGTTTGTCAGAGAGCCTAGCAGAATTGATGAACTTAGTAGAGACAATATCAAAGAAGGAAGGAAAGAGGGAAAGAAGAAAGAAGGGAGGGAGGGAAGAAAAATTTAAAATGATGAGCAATGAAAGAAGACAATAACCAGTAATCTACACAAGTACATACCAATCCATAAACACATGGACACACATGACTATGTACAAAACACACCACATATATGTCATGAAAGTAATGGATCTACCTCGGGATACAAAGCAGACTAATGGGAGGAGGTGGAGGGAAACAGATGACTAGATACTTGAGTGTCAATTATTCTCAATATACAATGTATGCTTGTATGAAAATGGACTTGCATTTCATAGTACTATGTAAAAGAATATATAATGAATTGTTTTAATCAGCAGCATATTAAAGAGAAGGAACTTTAAAAAAAGCAAGATTCACTTTTAGTTAAGATATATTTGCTTAAGTTAAAGGAATTCTGCAAGGAAGCTGTGGGGATTGGAAAAATGGCCCCCAAAAGGGATTGGCACTATTAGGAGGTGCAGCTTATTGGAGTAGGTGTGATCTTGTAAAAGAAAGTGTGTTACTGTGGAGTGGGCATTGAGGTCTCTTTTTCTCGAGATTCCCTAAGTGTGACAGTGAGTCAAGTTGTTGCTACATTCTGGTCAAGGGGTAGCACTTTTAGCTCCAGTACTATGCTTTCCTTCATGTTCCCTGTCATGATAATTGTGAAGTGAATCTCTGCAACTATAAGTGGTTTAAGAAATGTATGATCACGGTGTCTTTTCACAGCAATAAAGACCTAACTAAGATAGAAGTCAGCAGAAAAATCTATAAAAATACAAAACATCTACTAGAAAGTAGTAGATATATAGAATCTTAATACACAGGATCAAGCTTCAAAAAAAAGTAAAATAACGCAAATCCATCACTCCATGTACTTTTTTCTCCTGTAACCCACTTCTTGGCAAATTTGCTAATTTGAGACCTTTGGAAGAATCTAAGGAGCTAAATAGTGGTTCTGGGCATTAGATGAAACTGAAAGAATTAAATTAGAATTAAAGATTTGGCAAAGAAAAGGCCAGGTAGGAACGTATTCCAAGCATTTAATTGGAAACCCTGAAGGGTATATCACAGATGCAAGACAAAATTGAAACACGAGAGTACTGATTCAAAATGCAGTTCCCAATAAGAAAATGTATCTAATAAATAAATAAATAAATAAAAAACCTAAATGTAGACCGATCCTCACTCAAAAGTAACTGGACAAGTGTCATTTTCCATCTGTGAAACCAAACTAGCTTGAGAGAAATAACCAACTAATCAAATCCTAGAAGCTCTAGATTTTCTCAGGTACAAGTTACAGCATTCTACATGAATGGTCAGTTACTCAGTGTTCTGTAATGTTTTTCTGTGGAGCTGTGAATGACTATCCATTCACTATATATAGGGGACTGATAATAGGCCACGAAACAGTTCTACCAAAGTCTAGCTTAGTGAACCAGTGAACTTGATGCAAATCCTTACAGGAGAACAGTTAAAGGGGTAGTTTCTGAAGCAAGACTGACACCCCAGAGAGCCCTGCACACCCCTCAAACAGCTTAGCTAATCATTCTCACCAGGTGAGTCTAACCACCTGAATAGCCTTGGTGTAGGGTCTTTGAATCTTACCAACTTCAGGAGTTTCTTTCTTATAATATCTGAATTCTGTTTACCGTTTGTGTTTTATGGGCTTCCCTCTGATTTCTAGCAAGGAATTTTCTGGTTGGAAGAAAAATCACAGTTCAATGTACAGATGAGAAGAACTAACACTAAGAAAGAGGGAGAAATGACTTAAATAAACTACTTTAGTTTGAATTCAAATGGTCAATTTAAGATAGCTGACTAATACATTGAAAATAATATAGGACAGAGATTCTTTCACCAGGTAATTGAGAATTCAATTTTTTTAATGAAATGGACAGTCTAAAACTTAAAATTGCTAAGCCCCATTAAGAACTAAATTAATGAGCTTAATAGTAAATCATTTGCTCAGAGACCAAAAAATATTACTAAGAAATAATTAACAGAAACTATATATATAGTGAAACTCAAAGGGGAAATAAAATGGAAAATGATACCAGAAACATAGACCAAGAATTATGGGATGTTTTAATAAAATCTATCAAGGTGAGAAGAAATGAAGGAAAAAAGCAAAAAAAAAAAAAAGAAAAAAGAAGAAATGTACAATAAAATAAAATCAAAACTCTGAAAAATTTGAAAAAAACTATTGGATAAACAAATAATGCCCTTATATTCAGTGATTAAATAATGGGCACAGGAAGAATTTAACCAAGAACAAACTGTGTAATGGCTTCTGTACCTTACATTAGGAAGTATTGCAATAAAAATGAAATAAGAAGTCAATAAATGAGAAAGCAGCAAAGGACAAACACATAATGTTAAAAGATGTAATTTCAAGATGGAATTCAGAGTTCAACAAAAAATATTCTTCAAAATGAAACTGGGGCCTCTCAAAGAGAAGCAAAATGTTCTTAAGCACCAAGAAATATCTCTAGCCCTTAGATAACTGTTTTAGATGACTGTACTATAATTCCATGTAGGTTTTATCCATCAATTGTTATTCTATAGTTAGAAATATAATATTGGCATGGTGCTAGCATTGCTGTCTAGTACACTGAGAATGAAGACTAAGGGTTTAATGACTGAACTACATTCGAGGGATGGTGGTGGTAGTTATACTTGAATTAAATGACCTTATGAAAAATTTATCACTCATGGCAAAAGATATATGCTAATAAAAAGTTTTAAATACCTCATTTACAACTACCAGGAATGTCACTCCGGAAGAATCCAATGCCTGTAGCTGCCAAGGGCACCTCTACTTACATACTCACATGTTCACATACAGACATGAACACACAGAGTTTAAACGAAGATAAATCATATGAAAATCATAATCTTTACAAAGTAAACTGTAAATGAGATTCCTTTGATTTCGTGTTTATGTGTCTGTCTGTTGGTATGTTCATATATGAATGCAGATGTCTGTAAAAATCCAGAGGGAGGCACTGGATAATTTGGAGGTGGAGATAGACATGGTTGTGAGTCATCTGACATGAATACTGGGAACAAACATGGATCCTCTTATGAGCAATTTATATTCTTAACTGCTGTGATATATAAAAATAAATATTAAGGAAAATAAACATTTTCCTTAACTGTGTGTTTAAAGTTATTACTTTATGTGTATGTTATTTCCCCCATATCTGTATGTGTAACATATGCATGCTTCATGTCCACAGATCCAAGGGACTGGATGCCCAATTATAATCACTGTGAGTATAAGACACACTAGCTGGTGACAGAAACCAAATCAACATTCTCTGCAAGAACATCAAGTGCTCTTAATGGCTCAGCAGTCTCTCCATTCACTGCCAATAGAAATTTATTTAAAATTTGACTTGAGAAGTTACTATTGTCATTATTATTATTATCATTTTAATAATACATAGGGCAAAATGTGTTGCTTGTGATATCATTAATATCTCAATTAAAGAAAAATAGATCAAGGTGATCAATATTTCTAATTTATTACATGTTTTTCAAAAATTTTTTGACATATAACTACATATTTATGAGGTACATTATGGCATTTAAATATATGTATATAATGCCTACTAATTAAATTAGAGTATTTAACATTCTCATCTTATAACTATTTAGTTTGCTGGTGACTTTGAGTTTCTTCTACTTATTCATAAAGCATATAACAGATTACTTCTTTTTATATTTTTTATTTTTTAAAAAAGAAAACAAACTATCTATTTTCTCTTTAAATATCAATCACAGTTTCCCACTCCTTCCCCCCTCCCATTCCCTTTACCTTCAACCTCACCCTACCCCTATCCTTTCTTCAGAGAGGGTAAGGCATATTTCTTTGAGGAAGGACTAAGGCCCTCCCTACTATATCTAGGCTGGGCAAAGTATCCATCCAAAGAGAATGGGTTCTCAAAAAATCAGTACAAGTAGTATGGATAAATCCTGGTGCCACTGGCCCCTCAGACTGCCACAGTCATACAACTCTCATGCATTCAGAGGGTCTAGTTTGGGACTATGCTGCTTCCTTTCCTGTCTGGCTAGAGCTGATGAGCTCCCATTGGCTCAGGTAAACTGTTTTAGTGGGTTTCCCCATCATGGTCTTGAAGTCTTTGCTCATATTCTCACCACTCCCACTCTTCATCTGGACTTCGGGATCTCGGCCCAGTTCTCTGCTGCAGGTCTCTGCCCCTATTTCCATCAGTTGTTAGATGAATGTTCTATGGTGACATTTAAGGTATTCATCAATCTGGCTACAGGGCAAGACCAGTTTGGGCATCCTCTCTATTATTGCTTAGGATCTTAGCTGGGGTCATTCTTTTGGATTCCTGGGAATTTCTCTAGTGCCAACTTTCTTGCTAGGCCCATAATGACTGCCCAATCAAGATATCTCTTTCTTTGCTCTCCATCTCTGTCCTTCCCTCATCTTGACTATCCTGTTCACGTAAGTTCTCCTCCCCTCCCCGTTTCTTTACCACTCTTCCCCCTCTGCTCTCACTCCTCTCTCTACCCCCATGCTCTTGTCATGACGGATCTATATATGTTTTTCTTAGGGTTCTCCTTGTTAGTTAGCTTCTTTAGGGTTGTGGATTATAGGCTGGTTTTCCTTTGCTTTACAGCTAGTATCCACTTATGAGTAAATACATATCATGTTCATCTTTCTGTGTCCGCATTGCCTCACCAAGGATGGTTTTTCCTAGTTCCATCCATTTGTATGCAAATTTAAAGATTTTTTTTCTGAGTAGCACTCCACTGTGTATGTGTACCACGTTTTCTTTATCTATTCATCAGTTAAGGGGCATCTAGGTTGTTTCCAGTTTCTGGCTATTACTAATAATGCTGCTATAAACATAGTTGAACAAATGTCCTTGTGATAATGATTAATTATCCTTTGGTTATATGCCCAAGAATGGTATTGCTGGATCCTGAGGTAGGCTGATTTCCTGAGAAACTGCCATACTGATTTTCAATGTGGTTATACAAGTTTGCATTCCTACCAGCAATGGAGGAAGTGTTTCTCAAAGCAAAAGACACAGTCAATAAGACAAAAAGGCGGCCTACTAAATGGGAAAAGATCTTCACCAACCCCAAAATATATAAAAATATAAGATCTCCAAATTTTGATCTCCAAAATATATAAAAAATATAAGAAATTCCAAATAATCCAATTAAAAAATGGGATACAGATTTAAACAGAAAATTCTCAACAGAAGAATCTCAAATGGCCTAAAGACACTTAAGGAAATGTTTAACGTCCTTAGTCATCAGGGAAATGCAAATGAAAAAGGAATCTATGATACCATCTTACATCTTACACCAGTCATAATGGCTAAGATCAAAAACTGCACTTTCTTTGCTGAGAAGAAATACCACAGGAGGGCCAACCATTATACGGAGCATATCAGGTCTAAAACTGAAATGGAGACCAGAGCAGACATTATCTGTTGTCTTTTTATACAACTTCTAAAGCTTCCAAGAAGCAACTGGGAAGAATATATGTATCCTCAAGTTATGCAATAATTAAATAACTGATCCAGCAATATTTGAGAATTTATGTTTATGTGGCTGTATTGAGCCTACTACATCCTGGACAGACATGAGGACATTATGATTAAAAAGAAATTATTGAACATAAATGTGCAATTCAAAATGACTTTGACTCCTTTTAAGGATGAATAAATGTTTGTTTTGATTTTTTAAAAACAATTATTAAATTGATTCATGGGAAGTCAAATGGGTGTGAATAATGCATTGTTTGCTTCACCCAGTGTCATAAACTACATAAATGATTATTCCTGATGCTGCCAAAGAAATGTGCATTGAAAAGAGGGCAAGTAAATAAGAAATCTGAGTTACTGTAAGGAAAATACCAATGAAGAGACTTGGGAGGATTTAACAGTTTTCCAAGACCAAAATCTGTGGATAGGGAGTAGAATGTCATCGCTGATTTGATACAAAAACAAATTGTCACCATGTACCTTAGCTATATTAAAGCGGCATTGTTAGTTAGCACAGAGATTTGGTTACATGATTTAAGTCTATGATGTTATTTAATCCTTGCAGAAGTCCTACTTCCAGATCATTATATTTTGCAATTAACTTTACTAAGATTTTGAAAGATTAAGCTGGTTCATCATTATTTGTACCTTACTGTCAGCAACTGAAAAATTAAGATTTTTTTTCAAATTTCAAATCAATTTTTATATGTCACAGTTTCAGTTTTATAGTTGAAACACAAAGCTTCTGGATCAAAAAAGAAAAGGGTTTAATTATTTATTGTGTGGTAAATAAGACTTTATGTATCTGTGTGTTCCTTTGCCCTTAAACCCCACAGGGACACAATAGTGGCCTAGTTTGATGCCAAATATACAGTGGTGGTGTCACAAAAATAGGAAACTTAAGAAACCTGATGTTTTATGATGAACAATAAAAGTAGGTGCCTAGCCTTGGCTCTGGAGAGAGACTTTGATTTTATTTTACTGACTATAGTTTACTTTATTTCAGTTTACTCCAGAGGGAGACAATCCCTTGGCATTCATGATAGTTCACAATATAGATATCACTAAAGGTCTATAATATAAGGAAAGTTGGTACGTTTCAAAATATGCAGAAAGACCCATTGATGCCTCCTTCAAATCCCCAAAATTTACTTTTGATTTTCTTATCTTATCACCTTCTAGTAATTCCATTAAAAGTATAAGATTCTATCACAAATGTATTAGCCAGCTCTCAACAATGAGCTAGTGTTTTCCAAACATCTGACTAGGATGTTCTTGAAGACAATCTGAGAATATTGAGAAAGAACTTAAAACAATTCACGAGCATAGCATTGGCTAAATAATAAAAAAGTCATCCATATTCTTGGGTTAAAGACATGAGATAAGTAAGAAAAAGAACTTTGTGAACTATAGCTCTGAAACTTAGGAGCTCATTTTTGTTGCCTTGATTTTCAGTGTTCTATCAGTTTCTCCAGGGAAATAACAATCATGGCTTAGTGTTTCTGATAAATATTTCTAACAAGAATAAACTACAGCATGTTTTCTTATCTAAAAAAAAAAACTTATTCATTTAACTAATATTTTAATTTATACTACTCTTGTTTCCAAATACAGAAAGAAAATAGAGATGGTTTTAATAGAGATTGTAACACATTTATACCTAATGATTGGGACTCATAGAAATTTAAGTGTGTTTATTCATCTGGTGTAGGAGTGCCTTCTGTTTGTATGTTGCTTTCATTGGTTAATGAATAAAGAAACTGCCTCGGCCTAGTTGATAGGGCAGAACTTAGATAGGTGGGAAAGACAGAACTAAATGCTGGGAGGAAGAAAGCAGAATCAGGGAGACACCATGAATCCTCCACCTGAGAGAGACGCCAGTTAGAATCTTTTCTGGTAAGCCACAGCCACGTGACATTATACAAATTAATAGAAATGGGTTAAATTAAGATGTAAGAATTAGCCAATAAGAAACTAGAGATAATGGGCCAAGCAGTGTTTTAATGAATACAGTTTCTGTGCAGTTATTTCGGGGATAAGCTAGCCATGTGGCCAGGAAGAACAAGCAGGCCCTCTCTTTATAACATTCATCCTTCATCAAACATACAAATTTTAAAAAGAAAGAGAAAAAGAAAATTAGTTGTTGTGGTAATTCCTCTTTAGCAATTCTAGAAAATTTTATTAAAGCAGTTAAATTTCCTCTTTAGAATTATTAAAAAGGAATTGCCTTGTCAATAGAAATGTGTTACTTTCATTCACATTTTTGGTTTGTTGAGGGAATTCATTGTTTTAATGCTTCTTTCAATATTTTTGGTAAGTAACTTGATCACATTATTAGTAGCAATTTGCCAATAAGAACCAGCTCTTTACTATTCGATCTTCATTTTCCTTTTTTTTTTTACAAAGTCATAATTTATTCTCTTCTCTTAACCATTTAGAGTTGTGATATTTTAATCTGATCCTTATAGAGTGTACTTCTGGATACTGTTGCAAGATGTCTTAGGATTTATTTACTCTTGTTTTGTTTTTTATTTTATTGCTATGAAAACACCCCATGATCATGGAAACCCTTTAAGAAAAATATTTAGTTATCTGAGCTCACTTAAACTTCAAAGGTTCAGTTCATTATGTTTATGGTGGGCAGCATAGCGGAATGCATGCAGATGTGGTGTTGCAGAAATAGCTGAGAGTCTTAACCTTGTAGGCAACAGAAAGATGACTGACAGTCACTCACACTGAAAGAATCTTGAGCAAAAGAGACATCAAAGTCTATCCCCACAGTGACACACTTCTTACAACAAGGCCATATGCACTCCAACAAAACCTCACCTTCTAATAGTGCCACTTCCTACAAGATTATAGAAATCAGTTACATTCAAACTGCCATGCAAGGTATGATTTTTAAAGCATTTGAAACAGAAGCAGCATAGATATAAGGATATATAAATTTGCAAACTCAAGCGTACTGCAAATAAGTAACCTCATGACCTTAATATATTTGTGTTTGAATATTGTAGGATTATCAAGCCAATATGAAGGAATCTGTATACTTCTCTATTATACACATGTGACTCAGAAATTCAATTAGTACCACCTTTCCAAGACTGAGTTTGGCTAATTAATAATTGATATGCTACTGTAAGGTAAAATGCTTTTTTTCTAAATTGGTCAAATGAAAGAAGACATAAGGATCAAGCTCTGATTTCAGAATAAGTTAGTGATCATTATGGTGGAGTCCATTAGGATGAAAGACCCAAGGAAATGTAACTAAAATGAAAACTTCTCTGGGAACAATTTTAATATCAGAAGTACATTTTGAGATAGTTATCTTATCTATAGCCAGGAAATGGCACTGGAATTTTTTGTTTGTTTCTTTTGTATGCACTTTTGAATGCTACTATTATAGCCATGTACCTGTAGGACCCAACCATGACAAGCTCAATAGAGGCCTGAGTTGCAGTCCCTAAGGCAATATCTGGTTACAAGAAAAATCACAAACTGAGATCAAACAGGAACTACCCAGGAACAGAACAGCCAAAAAAATTCCTAACATTTTAACCATTGTAGTTAGGATCACCTGCCAGCACACACTCATTGCTTTTCACCAGAACGTCCCTAGACAAATATCAGCCAATCAGGGGTCCTGAACCTTAGAAATCCATCACCCCCAACTTTGCTACTATAAAACCCCAACTCTAACTGAGCTTGAGATTCTTTGACCACTTCAGTACAATGGACATGTTCAGAGTCTGATTTTGCAAACTTGTGAAAGAATAAAGGCTCTTTGCTTTTACATACAGGACTCATTTTCTAATGTGTTTTTGGGGGGAATCTGTGATCTGGGCATAACAGTAACACCATGCTGTGTAGTGCTGACACTGGAATCCATAGCAAGCTTTCTGCCAAATGACTGCATCTCCATCCCTTAGATCTTATGTATTTAAATTAAAATGTGAAAAGTTAATATAAAAGTATAAAAAACATATCCTCATATATAAGTTATCATACATATTCAAATGCTATACATGTAAAAAGTTGCCAAACTATTAATATTCCTAAAAATTAGAGAATATTTTCATACCCTACTATTACTGTGAGAGCTATGGTCAGAGTGTTTTACACTTTATCATATCTCCTGAATTAGCTGTAAATGACAAAATTATGGAAGTTGAAGAGGAAAATGGGGGTAAATTTTAAAAAGTGATGCAGAAGAGAACTATTTCTTATTTTCAAAAAAATCTCAGATTCCACAGTCTTCAGGGGCCTTAAATCTTTATAGTGAACCCCCAGGAGCTTTCTGAAGCTGTGAGATTTCTGAGTCTCTGGCTGAGAAGAAGATTTTTCTCCCCACAGGACAACTATTTAAATAGAATCAAACAATTTTCATCTTTGGTTCCTGGCTTTTAGTAAAGCATTTTTATTCTTTTACAAAGAATAAAAAGTACTCTGAACACAGCCGTTTGTTCTTTAACATGGGGATGGAAAGAAGAAGGGAAGTTTCCCAATTTTTTTTCTTCTCAAATCTTTAGTAACTCATACTTGATATCAAGTCAGTTATAGATTTGTTTGGGGATGCATATTTTAAATAGGCAACTATATTTTTATGTTTTGAATACTTAGCATATTTCTTCTCTGTATTCTAAACATATGTGTGCACATATGTATGAATTAACATGAAAATAATGTATCCATATATGTGTGTCCAGTGTACAAATACATTAGGATAAATTTTGAGATATTACCTAAAATGACATATTATGACATAGATAAGGTATAGTAATATCAATAGTTTAAAATAAATAGAAAAGGTCATTCCCTAAAATGATGTATACCCATGGATATAGATGGATGTACTTTGCTTTGTGATATGATCCACCTGTTAAAAATTACTTCCCATTTCCTGGATTAGTTTAGTCTGAGAAACAGGAAAAGGTTACACTTATCCTTATATACAGAAACATAATGAAGGAAAAGAACATACATCACTCACTTGCAAAAGAGTCACACCATTTCCCCAAATTCTTCTGTGAAAATGAGTACTTTTAACAAAGTGGAGTTTGCTCAGTAGTCTTTGTGAAAAACACTTTAGTGGAGCACCATGTCCAGAAATCAGGTTATTGAAGGTAAATAATATTATATCTTACAATAATGCAAACCATTTCAGGTAATGGAACATTATAGAGCCTAATTACCTTGCACTAAGAAGCTGCATGCACCTTCCCGAACAATAACGTCATGGGTTTTATTTTCAGTGCTAAGGCTTGAATCCAAAGTCTTTTGCATACTAGGGATACTGCCTAACACTCAGTTACATGCCAAAGGAAATATGTGCAGCAATAATTACAAATATTCAAAAAAAAGTCAGGGGCATTTAGGGGCCCCTTGCAAGTCAATACTTCACAGTCAGGAGACTAGGCAAGTACAGACAAGGTCTTGGTATTCTTTGCCATACCAATGAGAGATCCAAAAGTCAGTCTACCCAGGGTTGGAGACCTGGTTTTATAATGGCACTTTGGACAAAATGTTGAGGTACACTCTGCTTTCAGTGGGGGAGAGGAGCACAGACTCAACTTTCCAGTATACTTTTTCTCTTTTCAAGATTCTACATGTTCTGGTACTAGAGGAACAATCCCAAGACCATTTCGAAAGGTTTCTTTTTACCCTATGACATTGAATTTTAGCACAATATCAAATTGTTCTTGAGAACTACAAGCAGAAAAGGAAGAATAGAAAATACATTTGCTTTGATCTAATGTCAACTGGAGAATTTTCCAAGAGAGGGATTGTTTTTGATATCTACCTCCACATTTGCAAATATTTCAAATCTTCAAACTGTAGAAAGTCGAGCTACACTTACTTAGTTTTGATCTAGTATATCACTCTATAGTCTATTATGATCTTGCACTTCTCAGTTCAAGTTTTTCCCTTTTCTTAGACCCTTGAGTATCTGGAATACAGCCTAACATCACGGTTCCTGACAAAGACCTGTATTTTTTTTTAAAAAAAGATACAGTATAAATGCTTCCTCTAACCATTAAACATTAAAAATTATTGACAGTTTTGCAATTTTTCTAAAAATCACCTTTCTTCCTAGTTTTGATTCCTAAATTATAGATTTGATACCTAAACAGTTATACATATTCTGTCCAAAATAAGTTTTATGTTCTGAAGAGTATACTTAGTATTAAATGGGACAAAATATTAGTCCATTTACTAATAAATTAATAATAAAATGTTTGATGTTGTAAACATCAGAGTTAGCTGACTCTTTGAAGGCTATGATTCCCACTCTTTGGCTGTTATAACACAATAAAAGATACTTTCTGATAACTTAGAGCATACAGCACTTCTGAGTCCTTTCTTCTTTTAAAAACAAGCAGGCCATTCTAGGATCTTTTGCTCACAAATTTAAAATAAGTAATCACCCCAAAAGTTCCTGCTTCCAAGTACTGCTAACATATATTTGAAGATACAATTGCAAATATTGAATTTCTAGAGATATTTTCAAATTATTCTTACTGTAAATTGTGTTCTCAATGATTATCATAAAAAGTAGAGAAAGCAGCTTAAAGTTTTGAATGATTATAGAATATACAACATAATCCTAAACTAAAAAAATAGAACTTTCAGAATTTCAGAGACCATGTTTCTGTCCTAAAGGGGAAATAGACTATTTTCATGAGAAAAAAAATTTCTTTAAAAAAAGGTGCTTGAATTTTTCAATCATTAAAATACTACAGTGTTAAATGCTTTTTATAACTTTTTAATGGGGAAATTTATATTATCACATTCGAGTACTCATTTTTGCCTTAATATTATTTTTTTCCATCCAGAAATTTTGGATGTCACCTTGGTCTCGTATATCACCCCAAATTCAATTAGACTTTCTTGTTTAGAAGGTTACATTTGGGTCTGATCAATTTAACTAGATGTGTCAACTGATACTGATATTGGATATTATGAAATAAAATCTAATAGATAATATTGCATTTTACAGTTACATGTAAAAATTTCACTGTAATTCTCCTTTTAATTATATTCTTTAGTGTTTCTGATTTTAATATAATTTTACCACTTGTCCTTTCTCCTACCTCCTTCCAGCCCCACCAGTACCCCCCTGCTTTTTTGCAAATCACTTTTTTTGCTTTTTTGTTTTTCTTTTATTTATTTTTTTTTGAAAAAAAATTTTCCGCCTCCTCCCCGCCTCCCATTTCCCTCACCCTCCTCCCGCCCCTCTCCCCCTCCCCCCACTCCTCTTCTCCTCCCTCTCCAGTCCCAAGAGCAGTCAGGGTTTCCTGCCCTGTGGAAAGTCCAAGGTCCTCCCCCCTCCATCCAGGTCTAGGAAGGTGAACATCCAAACTGGCTAGGCTCCCACAAAGCCAGAACATGAAGTAGGATCAAAACCCAGTGCCATTGTCCTTGGCCTCTCATCAGCTCTCATTTTCTGACATGTTCAGAGAGTCCGGTTTTATCCCATGCTTTTTCAGTCACAGTCCAGCTGGCCTTGGTGAGCTCCCAATAGATCAGCCCCACTGTCTCAGTGGGTGGGTGCACCCCTCGTGGTCCTGACTTCCTTGCTCATGTTCTCCCTCCTTCTGCTCCTCAATGGAACCTTGGGAGCTCAGTCTGGTGCTCCAGTGTGGGTCTCTGTCTCTATCTCCATCCATCACTAGATGAAGGTTCTATGGTGATATGCAAGATATTCATCAGTATGGCTATAGGATAGGGTCATTTGAGGTTCCCTATCCTCAGCTGCCCAAGGAAATAACTGGGGACATTGCCCTGGGCATCTGGTAGCCACTCCAGGTTCAAGTCTCTTGCCAACCCTTAGGTGGCTCCCTTAACTAAGATATGTGCTTCCCTGCTCCCCTATCCAACCTTCCTTTATCCCCAATCATCCCGTATCCCCAAGATCCCCCCATCCTCTCCTTCTCACTTTTCTCTCCCCATCTCCCCTTACCCCCATCCCACCCCACCCCCAAGATTCCAATTTTTTGCCCGACAATCTTGTCTACTTCCCATAGCCAGGAGCATAACTATATGTTTTTCCTTGGGTTCATCCTCTTATTTAGCTTCTTTAGGATCACAAATTATAGACTCAGTGGTCCCTATCCATATCTAGAAACCAAGTATGAGTGAGTACATCCCATGATCTTCTTTTTGGTTCTGGGTTACCTCACTCAGGAGAGCTACAGTAATGAAAACAGCGTGGTACTAGCATAAAAACAGAGAAGTCGACCAATGGAATCGTATAGAAGACCTGGATTTTAACCCACAAACATATGAACACCTCATTTTTGATAAAGGAGCTAAAAGTATACAATGGAAGAAAGAAAGCATCTTCAACAAATGGTGCTGGCACAACTGGATGTCAACCTGTAGAAGAATGAAAATAGACACATATCTATAACCATGCACAAAACTCAAGTTCAAATGGATCAAAGACCTCAATATCAATCTGAACACACTGAACCTGATAGAAGATAAAGTGGGAAGTACCCTACAACATATGAGCACAGGAGATCGCTTCCTATGTATAACCCCAGCAGCACAGACATTAAGGGCAACATTGAATAAATGGGATCTCCTGAAACTGAGAAGCTTCTATAAAGCAAAGGACACTGTCACTAAGACAAAAAAGGCAACCTACTGACTGGGAGAAGATCTTCACCAACCCCGCAACAGACAAAGGTCTGATCTCCAAAATATATAAAGAACTTAAGAAACTAGACGTTAAAATGCTAATTAACCCAATTAAAAAATGGGGTACTGAACAGAACAGGGAATTCTCAACAGAAGAAATTCAAATGGCCAAAAGATACTTAAGGTCATGCTCAACCTCCTTAGCCATCAGAGAAATGCAAATCAAAACAACTTCGAGATATCATCTTACACCTGTCAGAATGGCTAAAATCAAAAACACCAAGGATAGCCTTTGCTGGAGAGGTTGTGGAGAAAGGGGTACCCTCATCCATTGCTGGTGGGAATGCAAACTTGTGCAACCACTTTGGAAAGCGGTGTGGCGATTTCTCAGGAAATTTGGGATCAACCTACCCCTGGACCCAGCAATACCACTCTTGGGAATATACCCAAGAGATGTCCTATCATATGACAAAAGTATTTGTTCAACTATGTTCATAGCAGCATTATTTGTAATAGCCAGAACCTGGAAGCAACCTAGATGTTCTTCAATGGAAGAATGGATGAAGAAAGTGTGGAATATATACACATTAGAGTACTACTCTGCGGTAAAAAACAATGACTTCTCAAATTTTGCATGCAAATGGATGGAAATAGCAAATCACTTTTTTAATGGAAATACAGAGATTGTGTGCCTGTCTTAGTTAGTATTCTAATGCTGTGAAGAGACAACTTGACCATGGAAATTCTAATAAAAGAAAATATTTAATTGAGGTTTGTTTACAATTTCGTATGTTTACTCCATTCTCAATATGGCAAGAAACATTGAAGTATTCAGGTAGACACGTTGCTAAGAGAAGTATTTGTGAATTCTCCATCTGGATCCACAGTCATTAAGAGAAAGAGATACAGGACCTGTCTTGGCTCCTTGAAACTTCAAAGCCCACTTCTTATGACATACTTCCTCCAAAAAGACTGTACCTACTCTAACAAGGCCACATTACCTAATCACTCCCAAGTAGTGACATTCCTTGATGACTAAACATTCAAGCACATGAGCCTATGTGGCTGTCCTTCTTCAGTCCACTACATTCTACTCCCTGCTTCCTATAGGTTCTTAACTATATCACAATGGAAAAATGCATTTAGTTCAACTTTAAAAGTCCACATAGTCTGTTGGCAAAAATTTCTGTCCCACCAGCGGCTCCTACACAAAACCTTAAGACTTATATTAATTCCAAATCATTGGCCAATGGTTTAGGCTTGTTACTAACTAGCTCTTACAACTTAATTAATCTATTTTTATTATCTAAGTTCTACCACATGGCTCATGACTTGTTGCCTCATTTTATATATGTCCTGTATTCTGTGTCTGGCTGGAAACTCCTGACTCTGCCCTTGTTATTCCCAGTGTTCTCAGTTTGACCTTCTCACTTAACCCTATCCTGTTCAGCTATTGGTCAGTCATCATCTTTATTAAACCAATAGGAGTAATACATAGTGATAGCATACAGACAGATTATTCCACAATAATAGCCTATCACATTCTTAACAGTAATTAAAGTTCAAAACTCAAAATCTCCTCTAAGACTCAAGGTGATCTCTTTACTTAAACCCACCATAAAATCAAAATAATAATAATAATAAAAAAAACAGATCACATACTTCCAAAATATTGGCACATAACATGAATTACCATTCCAAAAGAGTGAAAAGGGATAATAAAGATAAAATACTGGACCACAGCAAGATTGAAAACCCACAAGACTTTATTTCAAAAACATATTAATATGTCAGTAATTACTAACTGAAAGAATATGCTTATAAGTTGGAAAAACATTTTCAAAACTCAATAAAAAATAAGCTATTTTATGAGAAACATTACAAAAGAATTTTCCTTTACAATTTAATCAAAACATTGGCATCTCTGACCACCTGAGTCTAGGCCCTGACTGCCCCTGGAGAGGTGAATGTCTGCATTCATGGCTCGAGGGCCCAGCTCTCTAGGCCCTAGCTCTCAGAGGTACATCTCATGCCCTACCCCTACCTAGCAGGCCTCAGAGACCTAGGAGCAGCCTCCCCACACCAATCCACCATATCTTTTTCTACCTGAACCTTGGCCCTTGCTGACCCTGGAGAGTTTCCTTCAAAACAGTTCTTGGCAAAATAGAGGCATTCCTTCTTTATTTAAGACATCCAGACACTTGTAAGCCTCAGTCAGAACTGTCCCCTAAAAAGTCCTATTAAGGGTGGACTAAAATATATGTGTAATATATATGCATATATGACTCATACTGAGAGTAGTGTTCAAAATTTAACTTTTATATATGATGCCTTTTAAAATAGTATATAATACTTAAATTATATTTAAATGTGCTTTTTATGTGCATCTTTTTGTGTATAATTTCCATTTTTTCCTAATTCCTTGCCTCTATAATTGTGCACTTTTTACTTTTCCTGTTTCTAGTTAAGTATATTTAATCAAGTGTCTAATTTTATATTTTTTTACTTTTTGTTTTTTTTTAAAAATGAGAGCTGACGAGAGGCCAAGGAGAATGGCACGGGGTTTTGATCCTACTTCATGTTCTGGCTTTGTGGGAGCCTAGCCAGTTTGGATGTTCACCTTCCTAGACATGGATGGAGGGGGGAGGGCCTTGGACTTTCACAGGGCAGGGAACCCTGACTGCTCTTGGGACTGGAGAGGGAGGAGAAGAGGAGTGGGGGGAGGGGGAGAGGGATGGGAGGAGAGGGAGGGAAATGGGAGACGGGGAGGAAGCGGGAAAATTTTTTTTTCAATAAAAAAAAGCAAACAAATTATTTTTTATGCATTTCTTTTTTTTAATTGAAAAAATTTCCGCCTCCTCCCCGCCTCCCATTTCCCTCCCCCTCCCCCCACTCCTCTTCCCCTCCTTCAACTCCTTTCCCCCTCCCTCTCCAGTCCAAAGAGCAGTCAGGGTTCCCTGCCCTGTGGGAAGTCCAAGATTCTCCCCCTCCATCCAGGTCTAGGAAGGTGAGCATCCAAACAGGTTAGGCTCCCACAAAGCCAGTTCATGCAGTAGGATCAAAAACCCAGTGCCATTGTCCTTGGCTTCTCATCAGCCTGCAAACCAATATAAGTTCCCACTCCCTCTCCTCCTCCTCCCATTCCCTCCACATATACCCCCACAACACCACCATCTACTCCTCAGAGAGGTTAAGGCACATTTCTTAGAGAACTGTTCAAGGCTCTCCCTACTATATCTAGGCTGAGCAAGATATCCATTTAAAGAGAATAGGTTCCCAAAAAGCCAGTACAAACAGTAGAGGTAAATCCTGGCCCGACAGTCTGCCCCATCCATGGAAATGTCAGCCACATTCAGAGGGACTAGATTTGTCCTGTGTATATTCCTTCCCAGTCCAACTTGTGTTATTGGGCTCCCATCAGCTCAGGTAGACTGTTTCAGTGGCTGTATCAATCGTGGTCTTGACCTCTTTGCTCATATTCTCATTCCTCTCACTCTTCAGGTGGGCTTTGAGAGCTCAGTCAAGTACTCCAATACGGGTCTCTGCCTCTGTTTCCATCAGTTGCTGGGTGAAGGTTCTGTGGTGATATTTAAGATATTCATCAGTCTGATTACAGGACAAGGGCAGTTCAGGCACCCTCTCCATTATTGCTTAGGGTCTTAGCTGGGGTCATCCTTGTGGATTCCTGAGAATTTCTTTAAAGTCAGGTTTCTTGTTAACTTCATAGTGGCTCCCTCAATCAATATATCTCTTTCTTTGATCTCATCTCTGTCCTTCCTCCATCTAGAATATACCATTCTCTCAAGTTCTCCTCAAACCTCCCATTATCCCCTTTTCTTCCCCTTCCCCTCCCCAATTCTCCCCTCATCACCATGTTCCCAATTTTGTCAGGCAATCTTGTCTATTTCTCCTACTCAAATGGATTTACATATGTTTGTCATAGGGTTCACCTCATTACTTAGTCTCTCTAGGATCATGAACTATAGGCTCAATATCCTTTTTTATAGCTAGTACCCACTTAATGAGTGAGTACATAGTATATTCATCTTTTTGGATCTAGGTTACCTCACTGAGGATAGTGCTTTCTAGTTCCATCCATTTGTATGCAAAATTCAAGATGTCATTATTTTTCACCACTGAGTAATACTCTAATGTGTAAATATCCCACATTTTCTTTATACATTGTTCAGTTGAGGGGCATATAAGTTGTTTCCAGGTTAGTTGAAATAATGTCATTTTAGTATGATTGAGCTTCTTTTCTATATATGCCTTAGAATGGTATTGCTTGATCCTGAGGTAGGTTGATTCCAATTTTTTGAGAAACTGCCATACTGATTTCCAAAGAGGTTGTACAAGTTTGCATTCTCACCAGTAATATATACTCATTTCTAATACCCTTACTCCATATCCTCTCCAGCATAAGATATCATTGATGTTTGTGGTCTTAGCCATTCAGACAGGTGTAAGATGGTATCTCAGAGTTGTTTTGATTTGCATTTCCCTGATTGCAAAGGATGTTGATATTTTCTTAAATGTCTTTCATCCATTTGAGATTCTTCTATTGAAAATTCTTTGTTCAGATCTGTACGGCATTATTTAATTGGGTTATGTAGAATTTTGACATCTTATTTCTTAGTTCTTAATATATTTTGGAGATCAGTTCTTTGTCTGATGTGGGGTTGGTGAAGATCTTTTCCCATTCAGTAGGCTGCCTTTTTGTGTTATTTACTATTAAGAAGCTTACAGAATAAGTCTTATTGACTTATTGAGAATCTTACAGAAGCTTCTCAGTTTCAGGAAGTCCATTTATTTATTGTTGCTCTTACAGAATAAGTCTTATTGACTTATTGAGAATCTTACAGAAGCTTCTCAGTTTCAGGAGGTCCATTTATTTATTGTTGCTCTTAGTGTCTGTGCTACTGGAGTTATACTTAGGAGGTGATCTCCTGTGGCCATGCATTGAAGGCTACTTCCCACTTTCTTCTCTATCAGGTTCAATGTGGTCAGACATATATTGAGGTATTCTAAACCATTTGGACTTGGTTTTATGCATGGGGATAGATATGGATCTATTTTCATTCTTCTACATGATGACATCCAGTTATGCCAGCACCATTTGTTGAAGATGATTTCTTTTTTCCATTGTATAATTCTAGCTTCTTTGTCAAAAATCAGGTGTTCATAGGTGTGTGGGTTAATATCTGGGTCTTCAATTCGATTCCATTGGTCAATGTCCTTTTTTTTTATGCCAATACCAAGCTGTTTTCATTACTGTAGCTCTGTAATAGAACTTGATGTCAGGGATGGTAGTGCCTCTGGAAGTTCCTTTATTGTATAGGATTGTTCTGGCTATCCTGAATTTTTTGTTTTTCCATATAAAGTTGATTATTGTTCTTTTAAGGTCTGTCAAAAATTGTGTTGGGATTTTGATGGGGATTAGCATTGAATCTATATATTGCTTTTGGTAGGATTGCCATTTTTAACCAAGAGCATGAGAGATCCTTTCATTTTCTGGTATCTTCTTCAATTTCTTTCTTCAAAGACTTAAAGTTCTTGTCAAATAGGTCTTTCACTTCCTTGGTTAGTGTTACCCCAAGATACTTTATGCTACTTGTGGCTATTGTGAAAAGTGATGTTTCTCTTATTTCCCTCTCAGCTTTCTTATCCTTTGTGTATAGGGGGATTACTGATTTTGTTGAGTTGAACTTGTAACCTGCCACTTCACTGAAGGTATTTTTCAGCTGTAAGAGTTCTCTGGTATAGTTTTTGGGGTCACTTATGTACACTATCATATCATCTGAAAATAATGAAAATTTGATTTCATTTCCAATTTGAATCCCCTTGATCTCCTTTTGTTGGTTTTTTTCTATAGCCAGAACTTCAAGAATGATGGTGAAGAGATATGGAGAGAGTGTACAGTCTTGATTTTTGTGGACTTGTTTTTAATTTCTCTCCATTTAGTGCATTAGAATTCTGCACTAAAACCTTCTGGTCAAGGACTTTTTTTTTTTAAGTTGGGAGGCTTTTAATGACACCTTCTATTTCTATGAAGTTTTTAGATCTATTCAAATTGTTATCTGGTCTTGATTTAATTTTGGTATATGGTATCTATCTAGAAAATTGTCCATTTCTTTCACATTTTCTAATTTTGTGGAGTACAGGTTTTTGTAGTATGACCTAATGATTCTCTGAATTTCCTCAGTGTCTATTGTTATATCCACTTTTCATTTCTGATTTTCTTAATTCGGATGTTCTCTCTCTCTGCCTTTTGATAAGTTTGGATAAGGGTTTCTTTGTCTTGTTGATTTTCTCTTTGTCTCATTGATTCTTTGTGTTGTTTTCTTTGTTTCTATTTTATTGATTTCAGCCCTCAATTTGATTATTTCCAGTCTTCTACTCCTCCTGGGTGCATCTGCTTCTTTTTCTTCTAGAACTCTCAGGAGTGCTGTTATGCCACTGGTGTGAACTTTCTCCACTTTCTTTGTGTGAGCACTTAATGTTATGAAATTTCCGCTTAGCAGAGCCTTCATAGTGTCCCATATGTTGGGGTACATTGTGGCTTCATTATCGTTGAATTCTAGGAAGTCTTTAATTTCTTTTGTTTCTTCCTTGACCCAGGAGTGGATCAATAGTTCACTGTTCAATTTCCGTGAGTTGTAGGCTTTCTTAGAGTAGTGTTGTTGTTAATTCTGACATTAAACCATGGTGATCTGATAAGATACAGGGAGTTACACCATTTTTTTATCAGTGGAAGTTTGCTTTGTTACCAAGTACGTGTTCAATTTTAGAGAAGGTTCCATGAGGTGCTGAGAGGAAGGTATATTCTTTTGTGTTTGGGTGGTATGCTCTATAAATGTCTGTTAAGTCCAGTTGAGTCAAGTCGTCTATTAGTTCTCTTATTTCTCTGCTATGTTTTTGTCTGATCGACCAGTCCATTGGCAAGAGTGGAGCATTGAAGTCTCCTACTATTAGTGTATGTGGCTTGATATGCAATTTAAGCTTTAGTAATGTTTCTTTTACATATGTGGGTGCTCTTGTATTGGGGGCATAGATGTTCAGAATTGAGACTTTATCTTGATGAATTGTTCCTGTTATGAGTATAAAGCGTCCTTCTCCATCTCTTCTGATTGATTTTTGTTTGAGATTGCTGGAGTAAATTGGGAACATGGTGATCTTGTGAAAGGGTTGAAGGGGAAGGGAGAGGAACGGAGTGGAGCAGAGAAAAAAATGTAGAGCTCAATAAAAGTAAATAAAAAAGAAAGTGTTTGAAAATGATATAAAGAAATCTATTTTGTTAGATATTAATATAGCTACACCTGCTTGTTTTTTATGAAAATATATCTTAAAATTTGTATCACTATGTTCTAAATAGAGGTAGAAACATGCATGCATACAATCTGACAGAATAATTTTTTTTATTTATTTATTTATTTTTATTCTTTTTTAATTAAAATTTCCACCTGCTCCCCATTTCCCATTTCCCTCCCCTCCTCCCAAATATTGCCCTCCCCCCACTTCCCTCCCCCTATCCCCACTCCTCTTCTCCTCCCCCCACTCCATTCCCCCTCCCTCTCGATACTGAAGAGCAGTCCAAATTCCCTGCCCTGCGGGAAGACCAAGGTCCTTCTATCTACGTCCAGAAAGGTGAGCGTCCAAACAGGCTAAGCTCCCACAAAGCCAGTTCATGTATTAGGATCGAAACCTAGTGCCATTGTCCTTGGCTTCTCATCAGTCTTCATTGACCGCCATGCTCAGAGAGTCCGGAATCAACCCATGCTTATTCAGTCCCAGACCAGCTGGCCTTGGTGGGCTCACAATAAATCAGTTCCACTGTCACAGTGGGTGGGTGCATCCCTCGTGGTCCTGATTTTTTGCTCATGTTCTCCCTCCTTCTGCTCCTCATTTGGACCTTAAGAGCTCAGACCGTTGCTCCAAATTGAGACTCTACCTCGATCCATCGCCAGATGAAGGTTCTAAGGTGATATGCAAGATATTCATCAGTATAGGATAGGGTCATTTCAGGTTCCCTCTCCTTAGTTGCCCAAAGTACCAGCTGGGGACATATTCCTGGACACCTGCGAACCCCTCGAGAGTCAAGTCTCTTGCCAACCCTAAGATGGCTCCCTTAGATAGGATATATACTTCGCTGCTCCCGTATCCATCCTTCCTATATCCCAACCATCCCAATCCTCCGAGCTCCTCCCATCCTCCCCTTCTCATATTTCTCATCCCATTTCCCCTTTGCCCCATGCCACCTCACCCGCAAGTTCCCAGTTTTTGCCCTGGAATCTTGTCTACTTCCCCCTCTCCATGCGGATGACTATATGATTTTCTTTGGGTTCATTTTCTTATTTAGCTTCTATAGGATCACACATTATATGCTTAATGTCTTTTATTTTATGGCTAGAAACCGATTATGAGTGAGTACATCCCATGTTCCTCTTTTTGAGTCTGGGATACCTCACTCAGGATAGTGTTTTCTATTTCCATCCATTTGCAAGCAAAATTCGAGAAGTCATTGTTTTTTACTGCTGAGTAGTACTCTAATATGTATATATTCCACACTTTCTTCATCCATTCCTCCATTGAAGGGCATCTAGGTTGTTTCCAGGTTTTGGCTATTACAAACAATGCTGCTATGAACATAGTTGAACAGATACTTTTGTCATTTGATGTGGCATCTCTTGGGTATATTCCCAATAGTGGTATTACTGGATCTTGGGGTAGGTTGATCCCAAATTTCCTGAGAAATCGCCACACTGATTTCCAAAGTGGTTGCACAAGTTTGCATTCCCACCAGCAATGAATGAGTGTGCCTCTTTCTCCACAACCTCTCCAGCAAAGGCTATCATTGGTGTTCTTGATTTTAGCCATTCTGACAGGTGTAAGATGGTATCTCAAAGTTGTTTTAATTTGCATTTCCCTTATCGCTAAGGAGGTTGAGCATGACCTTAGGTGTCTTTTGGCCATTTGAATTTCTTCTGTTGAGAATTCTCTGTTCAGATCAGTGCCCCATTTTTTTATTGGGTTCATTAGCATTTTAAAGTTTAGTTTCTTGAGTTCTTTATATATTTTGGTGATCAGACCTTTGTCTGTTGCAGGGTTGGTGAAGATCTTCTCCCAGTCAGTGGGTTGCCTTTTTGTCTTAGTGACAGTGTCCTTTGCTTTACAGAAGCTACTCAGTTTCAGGAGGTCCCATTTATTCAATGTTGCCCTTAATGTCTGTGCTGCTGGGGATAAACGTAGGAAGTGATCTCCTGTACCCATATGTTGTAGAGTACTTCCAACTTTTTCTTCTATCAGGTTCAGTGTGTTCAGACTAATATTGAGGTCTTTAATCCATTTGGACTTGAGTTTTGTGCATGGTGATAGATATGGATCTATTTTCATTCTTCTACAGGTTGACAACCAGTTCTGCCAGCACCATTTGTTGAAGATGCTCTCTTTTTTCCATTGAATACTTTTAGCTCCTTTATCAAAAATTAGGTGTTCATAAGTTTGTGGGTTAAAATCAGGGTCTTCTACTCGGTTCCATTGGTCGACTTCTCTGTTTTTATGCCAATACCAAACTGTTTTCAATACTGAGGCTCTGTAATAGAGTTTGAGGTCAGGGATGGTAATGCCTCCAGACGATCCTTTATTATATAAGATTGTTTTGGCTATCCTGGGTTTTTTGTTTCTCCATATAAAGTTGATTATTGTCCTCTCAAGATCTGTGAAGAATTTTGATGGGATTTTAATGGGGATTGCATTGAATCTATAAATTGCCCTTGGTAGAATTGCCATTTTTACTATGTTGATCCTCCCTATCCAAGAGCAAGGGAGATCCTTCCATTTTCTGGTATCCTCCTCAATTTCTTTCTTCATTGACTTAAAGTTCTTGTCAAATAGATCCTTTACTTCCTTGGTTAGGGTTACCCCAAGATATTTTATGCTATTTGTGGCTATCGTGAAGGGTGATGCTTCTCTGATTTCCATCTCTGCTTCCTTATCCTTTGTGTATAGGAGGGCAACTGATTTTTTGGAATTGATCTTGTATCCTGCAACGCTACTAAAGGTGTTTATCAGCTGAAGGAGTTCTTTGCTGGAGTTTTTGGGGTCGCTTATGTACACTATCATATCGTCTGCAAATAATGAAAGTTTAACTTCTTCCTTTCCGATTTGAATCCCTTTGATCCCCTTATGTTGTCTTATTGCTATTGCTAGAATTTCAAGCACTATATTAAAGAGGTATGGAGAGAGTGGACAACCTTGTCGTGTTCCTGATTTTAGTGGAATAGCTTTGAGTTTCTCTCCATTTAATTTGATGTTAGCTGACGGCTTGCTATAAATAGCTTTTATTATAGTTAGGAACGACCCTTGTATTCCTAATCTCTCTAAGACCTTTATCATAAAGGGATGTTGAATTTTGTCAAATGCTTTTTCAGCATCTAATGAAATGATCATATGGTTTTTTTCTTTCAGTTTATTTATATGATGGATTACATTGATAGATTTTCGTATGTTGAACCAGCCCTGCATCTCTGGGATGAAGCCTACTTGATCATAATGGATAATTTTTCTGATGTGTTCTTGGATTCGGTTTGCCAGTATTTTATTGAGTATTTTTGCGTCGATGTTCATGAGTGAGATTGGCCTGTAGTTCTCTTTCTTGGTTGTGTCTTTGTGTGGTTTTGGTATCAGAGTAACTTCAGCTTCATAAAAGGAATTTGGCAATGACTTCTCTGTTTCAATATTGTGAAATACATTAAGGAGTATAGGTATTAGGTCTTCTTGGAAGTTCTGGTAGAATTCTGCATTGAAGCCATCTGGACCTGGGCTTTTTTTGGTGGGGAGGTTTTTTATAACAACTTCTAATTCTTCGCGACTAACAGGTCTATTTAGATTGTTCACCTGGTCCTGGTTTAACTTTGGTATATGGTACTTATCTAAAAAAGTGTCCATTTCTATAACATTTTCCAATTTTGTAGCATACAGATTTTTGTAGTAAGATCTAATGATTCTCTGAATTTCCTCTGAGTCTGTGGTTATGTCTCCCTTTTCATTTCTGATTTTGTTAATTTGCGTATTCTCTCTCCGCCGTTTGATTAGTTTGGATAGGGGTTTATCAATCTTATTGATTTTCTCCATGAACCAGCTTTTTGTTTCATTGATTCTTTGGATTGTTTTCTGTGTTTCTATTTTGTTGATTTCAGCCCTCAATTTGATTATTTCCAGTCTTCTACTTCTCCTAGGTGAGTCTGCTTCTTTTTTTTCTAAAGCTTTCAGGTGGGCTATTAAGTCTCCAATGTGTGCTTTCTCCGTTTTCTTTAAGTGGGCACTTAATGCTATGTATTTTCCTCTTAGCACTGCTTTCATAGTGTCCCATAGGTTTGAGTATGTTGAGTCTTCGTTTTCATTGAATTCAAGAAAGACTTTAATTTCTTTCTTTATTTCTTCCTTGATCCAGGTGAGGTTCAGTAGTTGACTGTCCAGTTTCCATGAGTTCATAGGCTTTCTGGGGATAGCATTGTTGTTGAATTCTAACTTTAATCCATGGTGATCTGATAAGACACAGGTGGTTACCGATATTTTTTTGTAACTGTGTAAGTTTGCTTTGTTACCGAGTATGTGGTCTATTTTCGAAAAGGTTCCATGAGCTGCAGAGAAGAAGGTATATTCTTTCCTATTTGGGTGGAATGTTCTATAGATGTCTGTTAAGTCCATTTGATTCATTACCTCCCTTAATCCTCTTATTTCTCTGTTAGGTTTCT
Source organism: Chionomys nivalis (assembly GCF_950005125.1). Classification (NCBI taxonomy): domain Eukaryota; kingdom Metazoa; phylum Chordata; class Mammalia; order Rodentia; family Cricetidae; genus Chionomys; species Chionomys nivalis. The sequence goes on along the minus strand of NC_080100.1, from coordinate 56,615,145 downwards.
GTTTGATTGACCTGTCCATTGGTGAGAGAGGAGTGTTGAAATCTCCTACTATTAGTGTGTGTGGTTTGATGACTGCCTTGAGTTTTAGTAACGTTTCTTTTACATAAGTGGGTGCTTTTATATTAGGGGCATATATATTCAGGATTGAGATTTCATCCTGGTGAATTGTTCCTGTTATGAGTAAAAAATGTCCATCTCCATCTCTTTTGATTGATTTTAGTTTGAAGTCAACTTTCTTAGACATTAGTATGGCCACACCTGCTTGTTTCTTAGGTCCGTTTGCTTGATAAACCTTTTCCCAGCCCTTTACTCTGAGTAGATGTCTGTCTTTGTGGTTGAGGTGTGTTTCTTGTAAGCAGCAGAATGTTGGATCCTGTTTTCGTATCCAATCTCTTAGCCTGTGCCTCTTTATAGGTGAGTTGAGTCCATTGATATTAAGTGATATTAATGACCAGTGGTTGTTAACTCCGGTCATTTTTCCTTTCTTTCTTTCTTTCCTTTGGTAGTAGAGTTTGTGTGTTTCCCTTCTTCAAGTTGTGCTGGTGAAGGGTCTTTAGATGTCTGAGTTATTGTGGGCATTGTTGGACTCCTTGGCTTGTGATTTTCCTTCAATTACTTTCTGAAGGGCTGGATTTGTGGCTACGTATTGTTTAAATTTGTTTTTATCCTGGAAAACTTTGTTTTCTCCATTTATAGTGAACGAAAGCTTGGCTGGGTATAGTAGTCTGGGCTTGCATCCATGGTCTCGTAGTTTCTGCAGTATATCTATCCAGGACCTTCTGGCTTTCATGGTTTCCATAGAGAAATCAGGTGTAAGTCTGATAGGTTTACCTTTATAGGTAACTTGACCTTTTTCCTTTGCAGCTCTTAATATTCTTTCTTTATTCTGTATGTTTTGTGTTTTGATTATTATATGACGAGGAGATGTTTTTTTTTGATCCAGTCGATTTGGTGTTCTGTATGCTTCTTGGACCTTCAAAGGAATATCTTTCTTAAGGTTGGGAAAGTTTTCTTCTATAATTTTATTAAATATATTTTCTGGACCATTGAGCTGTACTTCTTCTCCTTCTTCTATCCCTATTATTCTTAGGTTTGGTCTTTTTATTGTGTCCCAGATTTCCTGAATGTTTTGTGATGAGAATTTGTTGGTTATGCTGTTTTCTTTGATGAGAGTGTTTATTTTCTCTATGGTATCTTCAGTGTCTGAGATTCTTTCTTCTATCTCTTGTAATCTGTTGGTGGTACTTGTCTCTGTAGTTCCTGTTCGTTTATTCAAATTTTCCATCTCCATCCTTCCCTCGGTTTGTGTTTTCTTTATTACTTCCACTTCGTTCTTCAAGTCTTGAACCGTTTCCCTTACCTGTTTGATTACTTTTTCTTGTTTCTCTTGGTTTTCTTGGGTATCTTTGAGATATTTATTCATTTCCTCTACCTTTTTGTTTGTAATCTCTAATTGGTTGTGGCAGTTTTTCACCTCCTGTTTAAGGTCCTCTATTATTTTCATAAAATTCACTTTTGAGTCGAATTCTTCTAATTCTTCTGTATTAGGGTTTAGACTTCTCATTTCGGGATTCCTGGATCCTGGTGATGTCACGTTGCCTTTCAAGTTGTTGGGGGAATTCTTGTATTGGCGCCTGCCCATCTTTTCCTTCAAATGGAGCCAGGAGAGGCCTGATGTCTTGGACCAGACTTTGCTGTGACTAACGCTCTAGGTGTATCTCCTCAGTGTAGGGGCAGGAACCGTTCCTTTCCAGGTGAACTCCTCAACACCAAAACATGGATGCGTGGTATTCCAATGACCCGCGTAAAGAAGGCCGAATGCAAGGGGTCGGGCGGGGTCCAGTAGAACACAGGCGACACTGCAGTACAAGCTGGAGGTGCCTGCGCTCCCTTTCGGGGGTTGCTGAGGCCTGCCCGCTGCTCTGGTTGGGTAGCCTTAGTGTAGGGGCGTTTGTGCTCTCTACCGGGACCGTCCGCCCCAGGATAGTACACACTCACCCGTCCCGATGAAACTTCTTGGCACCTACACAGGAACTCCTGGATGCCCCAATGAGCCAGGGACTAAGGGAAGTAGGGCGCAGGCAGAGCAGGTCCAGCAGATCACAGCAGAGACTGCAGCCCAGGCAGCAGGGGCCCGCTTTCCCTGGCGGGGACCTTGAGGCCTGCCCTCTAGTCAGGGACTCACTGCTCTGGATTGGTAGCCTTAGTGAAATGGCAGGAAACTGTTCCACAGCTAAGGACCTTGCAGACAAGGCAGGTTTGGGGGTGGGGGTGGGGGCGGGTGTGTAGGAGAGCAAGCCCTGCTGCAGGAGCTGGGGGAGGGGTGTTTGTGCTCTCTACCGGGACAGTCCACCCCAGGATAGCACACACTCACCCGTCCCGATGAAACTTCTCGGCACCTACACAGGAACTCCTGGATGCCCCAGTGAGCCAGGGACTAAGGGAAGTAGGGCGCAGGCAGAGCAGGTCCAGCAGATCACAGCAGAGACTGCAGCCCAGGCAGCAGGGGCCCGCTTTCCCTGGCGGGGACCTTGAGGCCTGCCCTCTGGTCAGGGACTCACTGCTCTGGGTTGGTAGCCTTAGTGAAATGGCAGGAAACTGTTCCACAGCTAAGGACCTTGCAGACAAGGCAGGTTTGGGGGTGGGGGTGGGGGCGGGTGTGTAGGAGAGCAAGCCCTGCTGCAGGAGCTGGGGGAGGGGTGTTTGTGCTCTCTACCGGGACAGTCCACCCCAGGATAGCACACACTCACCCGTCCCGATGAAACTTCTCGGCACCTACACAGGAACTCCTGGATGCCCCAATGAGCCAGGGACTAAGGGAAGTAGGGCGCAGGCAGAGCAGGTCCAGCAGATCACAGCAGAGACTGCAGCCCCAGCAGCAGGGGCCCGCTTTCCCTGGCGGGGACCTTGAGGCCTGCCCTCTGGTCAGGGACTCACTGCTCTGGGTTGGTAGCCTTAGTGAAATCTGACAGAATAATTTTGCATAGGTGTACAAATATTGTAAACAGAAATAAATATATAATTTGACCTTGTATCAATATACAAAATCTATACCAATGTAAATTATCCATAAATAATAGATCACAAGTATTCTCTCTATTACCCACTATTATTATCCCTTTTCTACTTCTGAACCTATATAGTTTCCAAACCAACTCTCTAATCTACACAAGTAATAATCAACAACCCCTAAATGGTGTTTCCAACCCTGAGGACAAACTTTTTTGAGAAGAGAAGACATTGTTTTCTAGAATTGCTTCCGGCTATTATGGGGGCAGTCTTCTTTTTATGGGATCCTGTAAAAGTAAAGTTTCAAGATTACTGTCTTTTATATTTGCAAACAATTTGTGAGCTGTTGATAGGGCTTTTTCCCAAGTTCTTATTTGGAGTTATATCCAGAACATCATGAGATGGTGCACCATTACAACAGCTGTTTCCCCAAAACCAGTCTTGCAGTAGCACTATCAGCATCATGATGTCATCTCAACCAGATAGAGTTGCTGCTGTGGGACCCCATCTCCTTCCTGGAAACTTCCAATATTATTGCAGGAAAAGGATCTGTAGGAAATGCCATTGTTCATCGTGGAAAACTTAAACATTATTTATATTAGACATATATTCAGTGAAGAATATAATATAGACAGAGTAGTCATGGAGAACTTAAAATTTTTCCTAAGGTTCTCATTCTGTCCCATACCAGATGGCTCCTTGAAATATATTGGTTGATTCAATTCAGAATTTTTTTCCGTTATCCAATGTCTCTTTGGTTTCATTGTTCTTTTCTCATTAGTATTACAAAAATTGAAGGTTAATAAAGCAATATTAGAAATGAAATCAATTTCTGGGGGTGTTTTCCATCCTTTTTGTTTGTTTAGAATATCCTTTATAGTTCAATTTGACCTTTCTATAACTGCCTAACCTGTAGGATTATTTGATTATACCTGTAATATGCTTTATATTATAATAAGCAAAAACTGCTTCATTTTCTTAGATACAAGTGCTGAACCATTGTTCATCTTTATTTGTGCAGGAATACCTATAACTTCTAACAAATGTGTGATTACTAAGTCAGCCTTTTCTGAGCTCAAGACAGTTGCCCATTGAAAACCTGAATAAGTGTCTATGATGTGGTGCACATATTTTAATTTTCTAAATTCCATAAAGTGAAAGACATCAATCTGCCAGTTAGCATTCCTTTGAGTACCCTTTGGGTTACTCCCTGCAGGCAATGGTGTTAAGTTATAGAAAGAGCAAGTAGGACATATCTTTATAATCTCCTTAGCTTGTTTTCATGTAATAGGAAACTCTTTATTTAAATCGTGCTATTGACATAATGTTTTTATGATATTCTGAGGCCTGCAACACACTTCCAATCAATCATTGATCATTTTCTGCATTATTTTATGCTAGAGGACCTTGTAGACCCATATGAAATCGGATGTGTGTTATGTATATAGGACAAAGCCTATTCCTGATTATGTCTTGCACCTGAATGAATAATAAAGTCAATTCTGCATCATCTGGTATAATTTCAGTGGTTTCAATATTCAAGACAACTCTTTTTACATAATGTGAATCAATAAATATAAAGTTCTTTAAAATCCCTTAGTAGCATAAGAATAGCATATAATTCTGCCTTCTGGACAGGATTATAAGGCCTTTGTTCCACCTTACTTAATTCTTCTGATTTGTAGCCTGTGTTAACTGATCTATTTGCATCAGTATAAAATGTACAGGTTTCAGTTTTTTGTGCATCACTTATGATTCAGGGAAGAATCCAATAAATTATCTCTACAAAGTTAAGTCTATCACTTTTTGGGGTAATTACTATTAATTTATCCCCCAAAAGTAGCACAAGCTCTTTGACATGGTTCATTTGCATTCCATTTTTTTTTATTTCATTAGTAGTAAAAGGCACTATAATCTCTGTTGGGTCTATACCTGTTAATTGACAAAGTCTCAATTTTTCTTTTATAATTAAGTCAGAGACCTTTTCCACATAGTTGTAATTTAATTTTTTACTTGGTTTATATGATGAAAAGATCCATTCTAAGATAACATCATTCCTCTGCATTAAAAATTCTATAGTAGAAATTCTGGAAGTCAATATGACTAGAATACAAGTAAGATGTGCCTCCTGTAATTTCTCCTCAACAATTGTCAATTCCTTTTCTGCTTCAGCTGTTAATTCTCTGTGACTATTCAAGTCTTTATTTCCATCTAAGGGTTTGTTTAACTAAATCGTTAGATCAGGTGTTATCCCAACAGCTGGTCACAAACTGGAAATGTCTCCTAACAATCTTTGAAAGTCATTAAGAGTCTGCCACCAATATCTCCTAATTTGTACCTTTTGTGTTCTAACTTTTTTGTAAACCTCTTCTGTAGCCTAGTTAATTAACAGAATCTCCTCTTTGAATCTTTTTAGGATCAATTTGTAATCCCCATTTAGGCAAAACTTTCATTACTTCTTCTTTCTAAATATTCTATTCTTTCTAAATATCTGCATTTGCGTAAGATAACAAAATGTCATCCATGTAATAGTAGATTGTAGACTTAAGAAATTGCTTACATAATATTTCCAATGGCTAACTGACAAAGTATTGGTACAGGGTAAGGCTACTGAGCATTCCTTGTATGAGAACGGTTCATTGATATCTCCTAGAAAGCTGAGAGAGACCATCCATTTGGTAACAGAGAAGGCAAAGGAATTACATATTGTAGAGGGCCCATAGGCTGAATAATCTTAGTGATAGCTCTAAGATCAATCACCATTCTCCATTTTCCCGACTTCTTTTTAATGAAAAATACAGGAGAATTCCAAGGGCTAGTAGATTCTTCAATATGGTGAGCATTTAGTTGCTCTTGTACTATTTGTTCTAAAGTCTGCAGTTATTCTTCTGTTAGAGGCCACTGTTTAACACATATTGGTTTCTCAGTTAACTATTTCAAAGGCAGGACCATTAGTACCTCTGAGGGTTTGTCAATTGCTTTGTGTTCTTGTACCATCTCAAAGGCTAGTTACCTTTCTCTATAATATTTTCTAATGTTTTCCTAAGAAACATAAGTTTTGGGGCTGCAGAAATGTTAATCTGAGTATTCCATTGCTGCAATTGGTCATCACCCGACAAATTCACTGCAATATTGGCTAGCTATGACGTCAGCCTTCTTCTATGTCCTTCTGGCCCTATTCATTTGACCCATCTTATGTTTTGTTTCTCTTGACATAGGGTTCCAATTCCTAGGAAATAAACATCTACCTCTGAAGGAGAACAATTTAGATGCCAAGATTCTGGTGAAATGATATATTATCACCCATATCTAGTAAGCCTTTAATAAAAATGCCATTTATACACATTCTTAACTTTGGTCTTTGATAATTTATAGAAGTCTGCCAGAATATATTTTTCCTATGTCCTATTGGAGTGTTTGATTCATTCTCCACATCTATTCCACCATCCATATCATCCAGACCAGAATGGTTTTTTACAGTAGGCACTGGATTTTTTAAATTTTCTTGATGAGACATGCTCTCCACAGTAACTGGGAATGATTGGAAAATGTTTTCATGGGGGCGCGCAAAAAGCCCCAATGAGTTTCATGAAGGTAGTGAGTTGCCTTGTCTGTTTTTTGTTGACCTAAGTCCAATGTCTGCCTTTGCTATATCTCCAACATATACTTGAAGGCTGAGTCCTCCTATTCTTGCCATTCCCAAAGGAGAATTATTCCCATTATTCCTAGGAATTCTTTGTCTACAATCCCTTCTCAGATGCCTTATTCTACCACAATTAAAACATTTGATATTTTGATGGATGCTCATGCCATTAGAAATTGCTTCTCCTATCCAAGCTTCAGTACTATAGTCAAGTGTCTCAACGTTCATTGTTTGCAAGATCCATTCATCCATTAGTGCTGATCTGACCTTTAAAGGCCCAAGGATATTTTTGCTTTCTAAGTTTGCATTCTCAAAAGTCAAAGATTCAATTAGTATAAATCTAGCTTCTGGGTCTGTTACCCCTATTTGTACAGCCTTAGTTAATCTTTGTAAAAAGTCACTAAAGTTTTCTCTCTGACCCTGTTTAATGTTAATATGTGATTCAGTTCTCTTTTCTACTTCCTGAATACTGTCTCAAGCATTTAAAACTGCTGTGCTACATAGGAACAAGGGGTGTTCATCATAAATAGCCTGATCCTTAGGATCACAGTAAAGTCCCTTGCCCATATTTGATCTTGGGAAATCTCAAGTCCTTTTACTTTTCATTGTTGCTCAAAAATTTTCACTTCTTCTCTCCAACAACACTTCCAAAGCAGCTGAGGTCCATTTTCTAGGACCATGGAGATCAATTGAATCCAATCTTGTGGCATTGTCTTGTTACTTGAAGACCACATTTTGATCATTTCCCTAATGAAGGATGGATGTATTCCATAAAATACAATTGTTTATTTAATTTCCTTTAGATCAGTCATACGTATGGGCTCCCATGTATATTCTTTGACTACCTTAGGGTATTTGGTGCCGGATACTCTTTCTGATGATATCATCAGAAAGGCAGGTAGAACTCTGGGGAAGCTATCCCAGAGTTTGGTATGTACTGATGAGGCTACATTTTGTCTTTGTACCTTCTGTCCCTGGTCATAAAATTTGATAAATTCCTCAATATTTTCCTATATTTTTATCACTGCCTTTTGTAAAGTCTGGATCTCCTATCCAGTGTTCTGTTCTAAAGACCTCAGTGAGGATTCCAAAGTGTGAAATCTGTCCAGTAAAGATAATGTTTCATCCTTGGACATAATTTTTATAGCATGCATAGTTTCTTCCTCAACAGACATTCTCTCAGTCAATCTATCATAACCCTTTGACAGAGTTAACATATTAACATATTCAAAAGTATGAATTCTCTCAGACAGTGCCTAAGCACCCTCTGACATTGACTGGGTTTTGTTTGTCAACTTGGTTGTATCCTTCTCCAGAGTCTAAATTTCCCTTTTAGTATGTCATTATCAGTCTGTAAAGATTGTATCATTTCTAAAAGTGCTTCATTCTTGGCCCTATCATTAAATCATTTTTTAAGGAGAAAATATGAAGGACAAAGCTAATTCCCAGAATCAAATAGAGGGATGTAGGAGGGAAATTATATAAACGTTGCATAATATCATATATGGTATAAGTAAAAAAGCTATTGAATTCCTGGATTGTTAAATTGTCCACAATCTTGCCCTCTTAAATCATAAATTTAAATATTTATATTTTAAATTATAAATCTTAACTGTGGTTGGGTTTGAACTGGAGTAGGTGCAATAACATTTACCCGCCAATAGGTGTTGCAGCACACTTGTAGCCATGTGGGTGGTTTTAATCTTATTTTAGTGTTAAATGCTAAAAAATATGCTCAGATTAAAAACAATTATGCAGTGTAAATCACAGACTGTGTGCTCCGTGGTAGTCCCTGACTGGTTAACAGCCACATGAGTACAAACAGTGCAAGAAAGCAGGGAAGCCCATGTCTCACCTGAACTTCAGCGAGCACTGGAGAAGCTGGACCCAGAAGGCAGGTGGCCAAGGTACTCTGAGATGTTTATTGAGAAAATATTAAGGACCATAGCAAGGGACTACTCAGGGCTGCTACATGGGAATTCTATACCCAAATGAACGTTGTGAAGACCTGAGCCCCACGATTTCGGGCACCAACTGTAGAAGTTAACTCAATTTGGGAAATAACCAGCCTAGCTAAAAGATAATACAATTATATTTTTATTTATTATAAGGGGAAAAAAGTCACGAAACAGGAATGAAAAGTCCAAGCTCAGTAGTCCTCAAGGGTACCACGGTGGGGGGGGGGGAACAAACCTGGGTCATGTTATGTTTTTCTCCTGGTCCCAGAAAACCACACTCGAACTTGGTCCCTTCTCTTAAAGATAATTGGGTAACAAGGCTTCCCCATCAATACAGAGTGGAAGTTCTCACTTACAGGCATATTGCACAGCCTTCTACACACTACTGCCTTTATCCACAAAATTAGTAAGAACACAAACTTAATTTCCTCTGTTTAATCTAATGAGAAGATTCTGTTTTATTGTGGCTGTAATTATATGTGATTTTTGTTCCACACTATCTTATATAAATGAGCTACCATACAACTACTATTGCAATTTTATCATTTTGATAAGTATTTTTCAAACAATCACAGTTATTATCCTGATTACTGGTACTTATTTATCATTACCAGAGAACAGTGTTTTGTAATCATTTTATTTTTCTACAAAATGGTCTCTAAACACAGATATTATTTCTCTTTTATAAAACAAGAATATGAATCTTTTAAGAGTTAATGAATTGACAAAGGCCACATAACTGGGAGTTGTGAAGAATACAACATGAATAGTGAAGGAACAAAAATGTAATTGGGAATAAAAAAAGGACAATGTGTTTAATGAGCATTATTTTAAAAGTCAGGGTTTTCTTGGTATTGTAGATCATGGTGACAAACAAAAATCCAAGCTTCTCTAAGACAAAGAACAATTTTTTTGTTTCCTACTATCTTTTATAGAAAGAACAATTTTCAACTGAACTGTACCAACTAAATTAATAAATTCATAATTCTGCTTTAGTATTACATTGATAATGTAGCTATTCATTTCATTGAGACAGTCAGCTCCAAGCAAGAAGGAATATTAGTTAAATATTTGCATATTGAGTAAATAAGAATTCATATATGTGTACTTAAATGAAGAATAACCACTGAGCAAATGTGGAATACTCAGAACTGGGTGTGCTAAGGTGAGAGGACAAACCCACGTCTGAGTATACTAAATTCAGAACTCAGTGTATTGAGGTTAGAAGCTAATCATGAATGTTTTTACATAAGGGGAAAGTTGGCACAGCATTGACAGTTATCACTGCCCTTCTATGCAAACATCAAGCAGCTGGCAGATGGGGGCCTGACATGGGTTAGTACTTACCACAGAAGGTCAGCTAGACATCTGTCTTTCCTAAAGACATATCATGTTCTGATGACCCATGACATACTGAGAATTTCAACAACAACCCTCAGTTAAAATTCTAGCAAAAACCTAGATTATCTTTATCCTGGTTAGCAGATTTTTTTTCTTTTTTTTTTATTTCAAATATTGATTTTATAAATGTCTGAGGAACCTCAAGTACATATATATTTTCCCTAAAGATATGATTGATAAAAACTACAAATACGACAAAACAAAATAATTGTACATAAAGAATGAGTCATGTTAACAAGAGATAATTTTTCTCTCCAGATCTTAACATGAAACTTTTAAATGTTGTCTAATCTTCAAATTACAGAAACAGGATAAATATTACCATAACAAGATTCATAAGATGATAGTTAATATTAATCTTTTATTTATTTGACCAAAAGCATTGGATCAAAGTTATTTGCTCTTGAACCCTTTTTCATTAAGTAATTTTTAAATTTGCTCCCAAAGCTCCAAAAAGTAAGACTAACAATGGAACCCAAAAGGCTGTTTAGATCCTGCTAGGAAACATTGGATCACCATATTCTAAGAACAATATTCACCACAAGTTACACAAATTTTATTGTATATGGCAGTATTCAGATCATTTTTCACATATTATTTCCTTAACATTCATTTATGAATGAAGAAACTATAAAGAAATTAAATTTAGTCAAGGTGAGTGACTGGGTAATAGTGGAGGTAATTTCTTCTTTTTCTCTGACTACAAAATTCGTGGTAAACAGTGCTGTGATTTTGATGAGAAATAGCCCCCATGGACTCAGCTGCTTGAATCCTTGGGCTATAGTTGGATGAGTGTTTGGGAAATATTAGAGATTGTGACCTTAGTGGATGAAGTGTGTCATGTGGAAAAGAAACAAAGAGACATGCCTCATGGCCTTTTCTAAATATCCAATCACATTGTCACTTCAGGAATCACTGTATATAGAATCTATACTTTAAAAAAATACAATTTGCTTGCTTGTGAAGAGGAAGGCAACAGAATGAAAGAGTTCAAAGGGCCATAAATGATCAAAGTCATTATACACATGTATGACATGTATAATTGAATTCTATCATTATGAACAATATCTAGGTAGCAATAAAATATATTTTTAAATTTTAGAAATTATAAAAGGGCTTATAGGTTTATGAATTAACCTCCTACATAAAAACACTGCATGGTGATCAACACAACGTGAAAATAACTTTATGAAGACATGCTTTCCATTAATTCTGCAGAGATATTACATCATTCCAAAAAATAAACAAAATATTATTAAATCAAATAACAGAATTTGGTCCTGGGTGCATTATTTCTTTTAAAATTGCTACTAAATATCTTGGAGAAAATATTTAAACCTGTTTTTGTTATTCCTTATTCATAGGATATTTAAAACAAACAAGCAGGGATCTATGAAATATAAGTCATGATCAGAAGGTCTGATGTTCAGTTTGGACACTGATGCTAGAAAATATTTTCATTCTCAAGGATATATTAACTCTATATTATTAATCTATTCCTGTGAATCTCTATAATTTTTATTTTAACATTTTTGTATTTATTATTAATGTTTATGATAAAAATTTATTTTCATTGATGCTGACAATTAAATGGTTCTAAAACTTTATTTTATTTAAATATATAGATATCAGAATACTGTCAGTACAAGATATAAAATTACATTATTTTATATTAATCATATTATATATATATTTCATTTTCAATAAGTGGAAGGTAAGCAGTGCAAGTGTGAATGAATGAATTATTCTAAAGCATACAGAATTATTCTAAAGCATCATAGACATCAAGGAGCTTCAGTGTTTCCTTACACTAACTACTTATACATATGAATTCATTTCATTCAGATGCCACAGTATAAGAATAGCCTGTTAGATCTAATTCTAAACTTCAATTGAGCAATGCTGTTATTGATGCAATGAATACCTTCTCAAGAATACTATTTTTTAATTGAAAGTAGAAAATTAATATTGTTTCAGCATGGTTTAAAGTATTTTCATTAAATGAAAATGAGTCAAATTCTTTTTCTGAAATGGCATTTACCACAACTTATATATTTATAACAATTAACATGTTGGAATGCATCAATTGCTGTGTAAATATTTACTATAGTGTACTTTTCACATTATTATTATTTGAAAATATTCTAGGTTGCATGATCCTGTAGAAAACAAATTTGTTGGGCCTTCTTGCTGACTGTGGGAAGGCCCAGCAAATAAGAGATATCACTTCTGTAATTAGTTTATGTGACAAAGTGAATGGATTTTAGAGATATAATTAAAGCTTTTAGAGAGCAGACTTTAAGCAAAAGAAAGATCCTTTTAGATGTTCTCCCCTAATCTGATAAGCTCACTTAAAAGAGCCAGAAGTCAAATAAAGAAGTGAATTGAAATGGCTGAGTCACTTTCTCCCTGGTTGAAGAGAAATAAGTTGCCTAATTGTACAGACAGGAAACTGTAACCCTAGGCAAGCAGAAGCAACTTGGAAGAAGAAAGTTTGGCGGAAAAGATCTTTTTCCTTAAGAGGTCACACCTTTGGAAGAAAATTGGATTTCAAACTAGAATGCTCATAAGCAGAACTGGGGAGCTTAAACTCAGCCTTTCAACTGTGAGCTAATATGTTCACACTGATCTTAACTGTTTTCCTGCCATTTGTTATACATTTGTTTTCCTGCAATGGAAAATTAACAGCGGCATGCACTGCAGTTCTACTGACTGGCAGCCAGAGGATTTTGTTTAGCACCCTTTGCATTACAGTAAGAAGTATCTGCAATGAAGCAATCTGAATGCCTAGACAGTCATTAAGACATAAATGACCAGTCTTTTAACTTCCTGACATTGCCTATCTTCTCTAGATGTATCAAATAGTAAAATTAAATAATTGCAACTTTATTAACTCCCAGTCAAGTTCTTAAGAAAAGCAGGATTAAAAAAAATTAGCTGACATAAAAGCAGAGGTAGTGGTTGAGGAGATTACTCAGTGGGCAGAGGTATTTGTCTCATGAATGGGAGCGAGGTCTAGGGTTTGAAAGCCCAACATCCATGTCTAAAAAAGGAAACAAAAATAGAAAAAAATGTAAAACATGACCCCGGCAATTCTGAAATATGCACGGGCTATCTGTTTATATTGATTTGATGGTCTGAATTGATGAGGATGACTGATCAAGTCTCTTCCTCAAAACAAAATTGTGCCTGACATTGAAGTTCACTGAGTGAAGGTGCCTGGGTCTGAGACTGAAAACGGAGCCAGATCCCTGCTACTCACACACGGTAAGCTAAGAACTACCTCCTGTAAGTTGTCCTCTTCCTTCTACTCTCTCTCTCTCTCTCTCTCTCTCTCTCTCTCTCTCTCTCTCTCTCTCTCTCTCTCTCTCTCTCTCACACACACACACACACACATGTACACACCACCCACACACACCCCACCCCCACATGGAGTGGGGGGTAACTTAAAGTGATTATTTTTTTTTTTAATTCAGACAGGCATGTTAGGAGGTAGAGACTCTGTTCAAAAGCAAGCTAGCTATCTACCTTATTATAAATTGGAGTTCAATGTCCAGGTAAAAATCCCTGCCTCATTACATGAGATAAGGAGATATGAAAAAAAAGACATGACACATCAACCTTTGGAATCCATACACATGCGCATATGTACCTATGCATTTTTCCGTATACATGCCCTCATTCACGTGCTAACATATGAATACACATGAACCAAGAACAAGTCATGGGAGTCTATAACTGTCAAATCAATACTTCAAGTTACATTCTAACTTTTGTCTTCAAATATTGAGCATCAGTTTAACTTCAATTCCAAATTCCTCAACCTAGGCAATATATCATTAAATACATTGATTTAAAAACTCTCAGTTAAACTATGCCAACCAACTTTCATGTCCCTATGGGGCTGATGATGTACAGGGAACAAGCTGTGTGTATGATCTGTATGACTTATAAGCTGTGCTGGGAAAACATATTCATCTTTCAGAATTTCCAATCACTACAATATTTCTGACTGACTCACAGTTGGGGATTATTTTATGTGTGATGTTTTTGATGTTCAAGATAACTTTTAAGGTACCTTTGAATTATGCAGCAATATGTATTTCTAGATTCTTTTGTAAGTTAAAGTTGTTAAGTCAAGTATTATTTCTCTGTTGAGTTCTCAGAAGTGTAGTTCTAAAGGAGGAAAATGGACACAGAATAATTCTACACCATGGAAATTACAAGCACAATTCTGAAATCTCCATAATCTTAGTATGAATAAAATATGAATACATTTTAAAAATAATCTCAGGCAAATCTAAGATTTAATTGGAAAATCTGTTTTAAAGTCAGAGTAAATTATCCAAAGTGAAAATGAAACTTAAATTAAAAAAGTAAATTTAATTTAGATAAGAATAAATGTCTGTCAAATTATTTTTACCTATGAGGATAAGTACTTTTGGACATCATCATAAGTGACAAGCCTTTGGTACCTTCCTTTAATCCAAGAACTGGCCAGGTTACTTTACAATGTTTATATCCTTCCCCAGTGGCAACACCAGGAACTCCACTAAGATAGATACTACATACGTTCTCTTGAAAGACAGTGACTAATAGGAAAGAAATTCTTAATGCAATGATTACCTTACCAAAAAGTGGAAATAAGAGAGGAAAAATAAAGGACTAGTGAAGAAATATGTTCATATTTAGATGAGAAGATGAGACCTGGCAAGAAAGAAAGAAAGAAAGAAAGAAAGAAAGAGAGAGAGAGAGAGAGAGAGAGAGAGAGAGAGAGAGAGAGAGAAAGAAAGAAAGAAAGAGAAAGAAAGAAAGAAAGAAAGAAAGAAAGAAAGAAAGAAAGAAAGAAAGAAAGAAAGAAAGGCATAGAGAAAGTAAGGAAAGAATGGGGGAAGGAAGAGAGAAAGGAAGGAGGATAAGTCATTAGAAGTCTTTGGTATAATCCATTTTTCTGCATAATAAAATTATACCCACCCTTTAATAACTGCTTATTAATAGACTAAGCTCTTCAAAAATAAGGATAATCTATATTTGATCAATCTACACAATAGGAAATTCAAAAAAATGTATTCATGAGGTTGTATCATATACTTTTGTTATGTGAACAATTCAAATTGCATGGTATTATTGTTCTGTTCTGTAAGAACAACCAAAACATCTCAGTGTTCTGATGTTCTGGGTGCCAGAAAAACTGGAGCTCTAAAGAAGAATTCCTCCTCAATGTATTGTTTATGTAGTGAGACAAATCCTATTTGTGAGGGCTTCACATTCATGATTTGAATGTTCCCCAAAACCAAGATTCCTAATTTAATCACAATTTAGAGTAGGATGTCATCATAGAAGTTTATTTTTAGTGTAGTCAAAGCATTCATTCCATAGCACATAATCACTTAAACAACCAGTTCTTAGATGGGTGGTACCTAAGAAAATATTTTGTTCTGAATTAAAATTCACCAACAGAGATTGGGATGACTGCATTTGAAAAGATACTTAAATTTTCCTATTTACAGAGCTTATAAAAGGAAGCACCAGCATCAGTCAGAAGGTATGTTGATAGAGAGGCCAATGTGATCAAAAGATTGCATTGTGGATTCCATGCATTGTGGAGAGAATGGACTCCATGAATGTGGAGAGAATGAGTAATATCCAGGAAGCAAGTTTCAGATAACTAATTTAAGTAATTTGGTAGAGTATGAACACGGACTTTTGGTACCTGGCATTGGTGCCTTCTGAGCAAGGTACATTGTGAAAGTCTGCAGAGTAACTGCACATTCGAACTCCAGACTAGTGTGCATGCATATGAAAGCTATGTTTGCAGCTATATTCTTTGGTAAACTGACTAATTTGGGGGAACAGTTTTTACAGCCTCTGCAAGGAGTCAAGTTGTTAAACATACTGTGTAGAAACTAGAAGCATGGTTATTAACATATGTTTACTACAGATAAAATATGTTTCTATATAAAGTAGAAAGCATAAAGAGCCATTTCCTGCCATGGATAATCTTCTTACAGTTTTATACATACATACATACATACATACATACAGACAGACAGACAGATATGCATACTTACACACACACAAACACACACACACACATATGCAGAGTTATAGTTACTTTGCTTCAACCTATAATTAAAACAGACTTGGGAAACTGGAAAACATATCCTTTAACATTAGAATAAAATAAAAACTATCACATGAAAAGAAAGTAGAAGTTGCTTTCATGTTACCACTCTTGAAATTCATCATATAAAACACCCAAATAGGTCACACAGCTAATATTTTGTATTGTGTATTTTATTTTTAGGGAAGAAAATAGAAAGGAATGGCTGGGGAATATGTATTACTATTGCAGAGGTCCTGGGTTCACTTTCAAGGATCATGTTGCTTGGTTCATAGCTATCTAAAACTATTGTTTCAGATTATTTTATGACCCAAACAGGGACTTGCACATGCATATCCTTAAACAAACACACACACACACACATACGAGATAAGAGGAGAGAGAGTTAGAGATAGGTGAGTTTAAGAAAGGGTTGGGGAGAGATGGAGAGATAGAGACAGATAGAGACAAACAGAGAATGAATCTTTAAAAAAGAAAAGCTTTGTTAGTACAAATGATTTTGTCTAAAACCTCAACTTGAAATGTTTGTGATATCTACTCATTTGATACTAAGATGCCCTCAAAAGTCTTGAGGAACATATACAAGTACCCAGATTAATTTACCCACAAGTGGGAAAGTTGTAATTACCATGCATGTCTTTGCCACTCTGCAGAGCAAAACATAGACTGCTTGAAATCAGACATTTTGTTTGTGTGTGTTCCCAGTGGTTACATTTATGAGGTTCTGATATTTTTCTTCATCCCATTTATGGCCATACCATAAATATACCATAACTACAAATATCACATAATGTAACTCTTTATTCCTGTTTTCAGAGTCCTTTTGCTTGAAGAAGCGTTATAAATTTAGTCAATTCCCCTGCAAATTTAATGACTTCATTTTTCTGCAGAGCTGAATAATATTCTATTTTTACATATACCAAATTTCATTATCATTATCAGTTCATCTGTAAATGGACTACTAGGTTGGATCAATTTTCTTGCTATGGTAAATAAATCAACAATAAACATGGTTGTGTATATATTTCAAAATGAAATATAAAGTTTTCTGAAATTTGAATAATGCAGTTGTTTCTTTTCTCTTTTGCAGTATATAAGTTATTAAAAGTGTAACTGACAGTGATAGTGTGGAAAGCCTAAAATTCACAGCTCCTGAGTGACTACTCCACCTGTAGAAAACTTTGCTGCGGAGTATAGAGAGGGTGTGGGACCAAACAAGTGCGTGTTTGAGTGGATATACTAACCTAGCTGTCTGATGTCTTTACTTGAGTTCATTACAATAAAATTATTTTTAACTATGAAAAAAATATGAAGTAACTGATTATTGTAATGTGGGCGCCGGGCTACGTTTTTGGCACCCAGCCGCCTGCATGGCTGGCTTTACCCGAAATAATTACACGGAAACTGTATTTTTTTAAACACTGCTTTGCCCATTAGTTTTAACCTCTTATTGGCTAGCTCTTACATATTGATCTATCCCATTTTGAATATTTTGTGTAGTACCACGAGCTGGCTTACCAGAAAAGATCTTAACCTGTGTCTGTCTGGAGTGGGAGAATCATGGCGACCGCCTGATTCGGCTTCTTTCTCCCAGCATTCTGTTCTGTTTACTCCAGCTACCTAAGAGTTGGCCTATCAAATGGGCCTAGGCAATTTCTTTATTAATTAACCAATGAAAGCAACAGATTAGAAAGAAATCACTCCCACATCATTTCCCCTTTTTCTGTTTAAACAAAAAAGAAGGCTTTCATTTTAACATAGTAAAATTATATATAGCAAAACAATTATCAAGCAAGAATTACAGTTATAATATTTATATCCATTTTATCTTTTATCATGACTAAGGAAAACTACAACTATGTATCCATTCTTTAACTCCATCAAAGACTCTAGAAGGATATAATATTGCCTAAGTAAACAAGAAATAAGAAACTTTAAAAACTGTAGAAATGACAGAGACATCTCACTGCCTGTACAGTCACCCAAAGTTCTTTTGTACCGTTGGGCACCCAGCTTTAGCCTTTAGGCCCATAGTATCCAGCAGACATTTTTATGAAGCAAGAAATTTCAAAGACAGTTCAGTCACTTTTTGCTGTGTCCTGTAGAATGTCTTGCAGACTCTTTCATGAATTAGGAACCCCAAAAGATCATCTCACCTTTAGGCAAGTTTAGCAGTCCTCTTTCTGTGGGTTTTTTGTGTCCAGTTTATGCATCAGTTCAGGCAAGAGCAGTTTCTTGCTCAAATGGCTGTCAAACTCCATATTGAGCCTCTTTGATGCCCATCTTCCTCTGAAGTAGATTGGTGCTGCCAGGAGCAGACGTGTCTCATTGTCATGAAAAGCCCTATGTTATTAAAACATTTAAATGCCATATTTTGCAGTCTTTGAAAGATATGAAGAATGCCTATCTAACTGAAATATATCTCTATATATCTAGAAAATCTAACTAACATGACTGCAAACTTGACTATTATTGATGATTATTCATTAACAATCTATATTTTCTGATTATACATTACATTTTTAAAAGAACTGCACAATCACAATACCTTAATAAAGATCAGAAATACATATACATATAACAAAATTGACCTTATAATCCACACGAATGCAAATTATTCATATCTATATCATATCCCCCTTTAAATGTAAAAGAACATTTATAAGCAATATTTGGGATCATGGGCGCAGTTTTTTCTCTCCAAACTGCTTTCTGCTGAATGGGGGCACTGTTAATCAGATCTTTTATGGGATAACCTATCTGTTAGGTTTATCTCAGTCGGCAATTGAGCAAAGTAATTTTTGAGGGTGTTTACAGCAACATTTTAGGAGGGCGTTGTCTATCATACCATATTGGGATAGAAGCGATCCACAGCGTCTTATCCTCTGTGAAAAAAAAGAAGACCCTCTCCAAAGCATCATATCCTTAGACCCAAATTCTGAAATCATAATACCCTTATATCCATTTTGGTTTAGCTTGGCAGTCCATGTAATGAAATGTCTCTCGGTACTTAGCTCCTTTACAGTCAAAAATTTTAAAGAAAACACAATGTACATAATCCAGACTCTCTGTAAATTTTTTATTTTTACATGGCTTATTTTTTTTATTTTTTTAGTCTATAACTATCTGTCTCTTTAAAGACTTTACCCTTTTTTAAAAACCATTAACTTTATTTTTTATATTTTTCTTCTCTCTCAAGCCCACGTACACTCATCCAACACTGTCTGAATCTGTTCTATTGTGAATCTGTAATTTTTTTACTATCCAGGAGCATTTCTTAAAATGTTAAGCAGTTTTTAAAAACTTAAGTTGCACCATGTATAGGTAATACGGTACCGAGTCTAAACTTTAACTGTGCTGTTATTATGGTAATTACAGTAGTTCCTGCCTGAGACCAGCGCAATTCAGCAGGGCAGAGCTGAGCTGCTCCTGCCTCAGAGTCATTTGGTGCCCCTGAGCCACACACAGTTCCAGCCACACAGCAGTTCACATTGCCATCAAGCAAGCCTTAGCACTTTACTCCAAATGCTCCATTTAAAAGCACTGTCTCCCGCAGGAGCCAGAGATCTGAATGGCGGCACAGCCCAGAAAGCCAGCATTTTAAAACAGCCAGTTTTTTCCTGCTGCTGAGTCAGGAAAATTTCTTTGCGGCAAGCCACCCACAAAGAGCCAAAAGCTGTGTTAAACTCTCTCTCCCCATTTTTTTTTAAAGCCCTCTAAGGTTTTTAAGTGGAGTTCATAACCACGTTGATGTCCCCTCTCCCAGTAAAGTTTGCCCTTGGGTTTAGGGACATCATTTAGGAGTTGATTATAATTAGTATATGGTTCAGGGTTGGGGGAGAAATTTTATAAGCTCAGGGATCATTTGAAAAAAAAAGAGGGATAATGGGATGATGGGATAATAGATTGGTACTTGTTGGTACTTGTGAGCTATTGTTTTGAGACAAATATATTGGTATCGATTCTTCTATATTGTTACAAAGTTAAATTATATTGACTATTATATGCATACATAATTCTACCTCTGTTTAAAACGTTTTTTATGTATCGATATATACATTGTATTGATATTGTATATTTATCATATTGCAGTGTACATTTCTACCTCTGATTAAGATACTTATATATTGTTTGTGTATTGATATATATTTACCATACTGCAGTGTATATTTGTACATTGTTTATATTTGGAGGTCATTGTCCTCATTTGTTTCACAGTCGTTTATTGTCTTAGTCTTTAAGTTAGATAGGTATTGAGAATTATATAGATCAATAGTATTCTAAGTTTGTCATTTATAATTAGACTAATCAGGTTCTTTAGATACATCGAGATTATACTCAGTATAGATAGATAATCTTCAACCTCTTCAAAGAGCTATTAAAAATGGCCTTTAATCTAACTCAGAGTTTTGTGGTAGTGAGACACAATTGCTCCTGGCAACACTGCTCTATTCCTGAGAGAATGTTGAGTACCAAAGACACTCCACCTGGAGCCTTTCTTCTTGGCTGAACTGGCCTTTGGGCAAAGAAATGCCCATACCTCAACCACTGACAGAGATACAGAGTATCCGTAAATGGAAAAACACGGACTGTCATATCCTGCCAAGACAGGGTAAGATAGTTTTGACAAGTTTCTTGCCTTTGAAAATGGTATGTCAGTTACGTTAGGCCTCAGCCAAAGTTGGTTGCTTCAATGCTGCAAACATGACCTTGGGTGATTGCCCAGGTAGCTAGTTGTCTCTGTGATTTGTTGCATGTTTTGAAAGTTGTTTGATTACCCTTCCTAATTACTCAGGTAACATTATTTCCCTTTTCAGATCTTCGATGGGGTTAAAGACTATATAAATGTAGTTATTTTCCACTCATGACTTGGCCAAGCTATTTATTATATAAGACTTAAGCTAGTTAAAATAGGATATTTGTACTTATTGTATATAATTTCATAATAGGTTTAGAACTCTCTTACTTAAACAAAAGGGGGAAGGTGTTGTGGGAGCTCCTTCCACTCCTTCAGCCAATAGCTGCTGAGATACCAGCCCATTGGGGTGTGGTCTCTCTCCCTTTAAAAAAGCGGCCACTTCCCTCTCCTCTCTCTCTTACTTCCTGCTCCACTTCTGGCTACTAGACTCCCTTCCTGATTGCGCAGAGGGCTGTTGTCTGGGACCGTGATCTGTAACTTTTTTCTCCTTTAAATAAATAACCATTCCAAACTGGTGTGGGATTGTTTGTGACTTACCCCCTCCCCTTCAACTGATGGAAACAGATACAGAGATTCACAGCCAAACATTATGCAGAGCTCAGTGAATCCTGGGGAAGAAGAGGGAAGGCTTGTAGGAGACAGAATAATCAAGGACACCACAAGAAAATCCAGAGAGTCAACTAACCTGAACTCACAGGGGCTCAGAGAGACTAAACAGATAATCAGGGAGTCTGCATGGGACTGGCTTAGGCCCTCTGCTTATGTTATGGTTGTGTAGCTGGGTATTCTGAACAGTGGGAACAGAGTTGTCTGTGACTCTTTTGCCTGCTTTGGGGACCCTTTTTATCATACTGTGTTGCCTCATCAAGACTTAATATGAGATGAGGTACCTAGTCTTATTGTAGCTTGATTTGCCAAGTTTGGTTTATATCCTTGGGAGGCTTGCCCTTTCCTGAAGAGAAATGAGGAGTGAATGGGGGGAGGGCGGCAGGGGATATACTAGGAGAAGAGGGAGGGGAAACTATGGTCTAGATGTATATATGAAAAAAACTAAAGTTCTTAAAAAGATAAAAGGATGAAAATTTCTAGATAACAGATGTTTTTATTGTCATTTGTTTAATTAATATATATTTTAAAATTATTTCCATTTTACAGTGTTTACAGAAAAGGCAAATTCCTTCAGAGTTCCATCCTCTTGGGTACTGTATTAAGCATTATGAAGTTGAAGACTTGATTTTCTTAGCAAGTCATGTAGTTGATTCAAATTTGCTACAGGGAATTGAAGAACAGTTAAGAGAGGTGGGTTTGAGGCTTATAGAAGCTCTGTAACTCACAGTTTAAAATAATGGCTTTTAATTTTCTCAAAAATAGTGTACAATGGCATAATCAAACCATCATGATTCATTCTTTGCTTCTCCTACTGGCAAATTTCATTTTGTTTGACTCAGTTGTCCCCTATGCATCTTGGAAAGCAAAACAGAGAATGATTCAAATGCTTTTTATAACTCTAGCTTAAAGCCTTGTTTCCATCAGGGTATACTTTAACCCAGAGAGCTAATCAGTTCATCTACCACTTGTAGTGCCACAGAAGAAAGACAGACTTACAACCATCTCTGAGCAATGCACAAGGCAATTAATGCATTTCCTCCCATGTTAATAGCTAGACATCATGCCACCACTCCACTCATGACTATAATTCTCCTATTAACAAAAATGTGTTACTATAATTCTACTATTAACAAAAATGTATTGAGTAACTATCTTATTTACCAATCCATTCAAATATTGAAAAAGAAGAGAAACATGCCCCCAGCAATACTGAAGCATGCATGGGCAGCCCAATTTATATTGGATTTCATGGTCTGAGTATATGAAGATGACAGAACCGGTCTTTTCCTCAAGAAACAGGTTCCAACGAGATATGAACTCAGATTATTGGATTCAGAATACAGTACATTAACTATTACACCACAGGAGCTGAATTTAAATATTAAAATCTAAATACTCTGATCTTAGAGGGGTAAGGCTGCTATTTTAACAACCTTAACCAAATAGACACAGTAACAGTTTTTATTATTATAGCTTTATTTCTTAAAATTAAAGAAAATTATTTGGCAATAAATGAATGAATGGCTAAATAAGAATTAGAAAATAAACATAACAGGTGACAATGAGAAAATGTACATAATTCAAGCAAAATGATGTGATGTGACAGGTAGCAGGTACTGTTTGGATAAGAAAGTGCACATACCTGAATAAAGAATACTTTAAACTGGAATCTGAATAATATGGTCAACTGGACTTGTAAGATCTACAATGACAATGAGGAAGGACAAAATTGTCATCTCCTAGGAATGGGAGGAAAGGCAGTGGTCTTGGATTTTAACAAGAAGGTTTAAACATGCGATATCAGTTTAATTATCCAATTAAGGTATAATTATCCAAATTATTTCTACTCAAAAGAATCTTACATGCCCCAAACTAAGACATCCATGGCTATTATTTAACTTGACTAAAGTATGATTCTTATATTCAGAATAAAATTTTTAAAAATTTTTATTTATTTGTGTCCATGATTGTGTGTTTATGGGTTTTTGATTGTTTGCCATGGCATCCATGGTCATAGGACACCGTTTAAAAGCTGGTTCTCCTCTTCTAACCTGTGGGCCTTGTGAATGGAACTCAGGTAGTCAGTCTTAAGAGCAAATGCCTTTACCTAATGTGTCATCCACCAGGGCCCCAGATCACTGTGGATCATCTAGAAATAATTTAAATTCCATGTAGTTCCCAAACACAGAAGAGAAAACGTGTGAAAGAGGAGAAACCAAGGACACATAAAGAGATTAAAAGAAAACAACAATAACAACAAACAGTGTCAGAAACTGGATTGATTAGGTCACATGATATGGAAACTAAGACAGACTGTGTGCCAGACGAAGTAGACCAGCCCCATGGTGAATGCTCATTCCACTCCAGAGATGCCAGATGGAGCACAGAAGTCTCCATATTGTCACTTTGAGCTCAGGAATCTACAATAGCTGTAGAAGAACAAATAACTCTTATATAAGCCCATATAATTTATGGTGATTTAATTCTCACTTCTATAGGAAAACAATTCAATGGGTTATAATTCAAAACATTTCAAATAAATATTATGCAATTGATCTTTATTTATACTGGAAAAATAAAAATAATTGAGTGCTTGAAAGTTTGTTAGTTTGTAAGGACCTTATAGTAAAGAGGTGATTTCCACAGAGACTGGTAAATGATTTTTATTAACTCATGTTTGTCACAGATAGCTTTGACTTGAATCCTGCAATCTTATTGGTTAGTTTTCTATCAGCTTGGGAACACTGGAGATCTTTAATTAAATCTCCTCAAATAGTTAATAAAAATAATGTCAAATTCAAATTTATGCAATGAAATCTCATGACCTTTCAAATTTAAATATTGTAGAATATTGTTTTAAGATGTGTTACATTCATTTATGCTGTGGAATATTTGTTTAATGATGCAAAGATGTAAAGAAAGATAGAGACTAAAGAAAGGTAAAAATTTCAGAGGCAAAATGTAGTTAAAGAAAAATGGGATAATTTCAATTAGAAAAATCTATCTAAAACAAAGCTAAAACCAGTCATTTAGAAGTAAAAGTAAAATCATGTTTTGATTTGCGTGCCGAGTGGCAAACCTCCCAAGAGTTAAAAAAAAGTCAGCTACATTTTGGCATAACAACACAAGGCTCAAATTACCAAGTAGGACCTGAAAAAACTGAAAATAAAGACAGGATTCCTTTAAGAGGCATTGTTGTTCATCAACAGCAGCAGCACTAAGATTAAAACACCTGCCACAGCGAATGGCACCTGCATCCTAGAGCTTGGAGGTTGAAAGTAGTCACATACCTCAAACCTCAGGAGAAGGCAGAGCTAGCTGCTAAGGCCATGGTGGAGGTCCTAGCCACTCCACTTAGTAGTATTTTGCTCATGCACACAAAAGAGGAGAGAGATAAGCAGTAAAAGAGATCCAGACAAGAAGAAAAACTCTAAAGAAGTTACACTGTGCTTAAAATGTGGGTAGGCTTAAGAAAGGAAAAAGAAAGAATATAAACATTCATACAAAAGAGTAAGTAGTTTAAAATAATACAATAAAGTCTTCAAAGAGAAAAAATAATAAAAAAAGAAAAAGCCACACAATGAAGTAAAATATATAGGGAATCAGGATTCTATGTAGTATTGTGCTGAGTTTGAATTTTTTGATTGCTGATAAGCAAATGATAGCTGCTAAGACATGGAATTAAAAGAGAAACCATTGAAATAAACCGCCCTATATACTTTAGAAGTGTCTTAACTTTAAAATGGAAATCAAATATGTATCTGTTAAATGGAAGTCAAGAATGCTTTGGGGAAGCATAAGCTTTTGTTTCTGTAGAAAACAAGATAATATGGATTCCTCCCAGATTAATATGGATCAAGTTTAATCTTTGTAGATCTCCTAAATCTAAAAGGTGATATATATCAACAAAGGTTAGAGCTGGTCTTCCTATGATTTGGTATTATCTCTATTTTAGCGGTCAGGGACCGCTAAAGATGCCTTTGGCCACAGACATCAGGAAGTAGTCTAGAGATGATGCTCAATTCCCAAGAGATGGTGAAGGTGGTTGTTGATTATATGGTAAGGTATGGATGTTTGTTATCATTTAGGGGAATATAGGAATAAAGGATAAAAAATTCTTAATCTCAGGTGTTTTGCATTGGCATGAATTTTGGTATAGTGTACAAACCTAACACTATTTTTGTTTATACTGAATGTATGTTTCTATTCTTATTTAAAGTTTTGGCTTAAGCAGCTCATTTCATTTTTTTTTAATTTATTTTTTTTTTGTTGTTGAAAAAATTTCTGCCTCCTCCCCACCTCCCATTTCCCTCCTTCTCCTCTCACTCCTCTCCCCCTCTACTCACTCCTCTCCCCCTCCCCCCACTCCATTCCCCCTCCCTCTCCAGTCTGAAGAGCAGTACAGATTCCCTGCCCTGTGGGAAGTCCAAGGTCCTCCCCCCCTCCATTCAGGTCTAGGAAGGTGAGCATCCAAACAGGCTAGGCTCCCACAAAGCCAGTTCATGCAGTAGGATCGAAATCTAGTGCCATTGTCCTTGGCTTCTCATCAGCCCTCATTTTCCGCCATGTTCAGAGAGTTTGGTTTTATCCCATGATTATTCAGTCCCAGTCTAGCTAGCCTTGGTGAGCTCCCAATAGATCAGCCCCACTGGGAAATGGGGTGAGAAAAGTGAGAAAAGGAGAATGGGGGGAGCTTAGGGGAATGGGATGGTTGGGATAAAGGGAGGGTAGATATGGGAACAGGGAAGTATATATCCTAATTAAGGGAGCCATCTTAGGGTTGGCAAGAGACTTGACTCTAGAGGGGCTCACAGGTGTCCAGGGAGATGTCCCCAGCTAGTACCTTGGGCAACTGAGGAGAGGGAACCTGAAATGACCCTATCCTATAGCCATACTGATGAATATCTTGCATATCACTGTAGAACCTTCATCTGGTGATGGATGGAGGTAGAGACAGAGACCCACATTGGAGCACTGGACTGAGCTCCCAAAGTCCAAATGAGGAACAGAAGGAGGGAGAACATGAGCAAGAAAGTCAGAACTGCGAGGGGTGCACACACCCACTGTGAAAGCAGCTCATTTTAAAATGTAATATATAATTAAGAAATGAGGCTAATGGGTAATCTATAATAATCAATTGTAGTAGCATGCATATCTTTTCAAGTTTGAATAGATATATTTTAGACAGATACATGATTTTTAAGCAGTTTAAGGACCTACAGAATATGACATTTAAGATGTTTAATAACATAAAGATAATCATGGCAATGAGCCACATCTGTACCTGGTGGCAAGATTTTGCTTCATAAGAGGATGATGGGCATCAAAAATACTATATATGAAATTGTTCTTTAGTTATAAAGTTTCCTTTTAATGTGGTAAGGCTAACCATTTGGGAAAGAATCTTCTTTTGCCTTAACTACAGACAGTATACTATACAGACTGAACAAGCAGGACACAGGAAAAAGACTGCTGAATTTTGCTGACACAAGGCAGGACAGATCTTCAAGATTCCTGCTTCACCCAAAAGTCTGTCAGATATTCTGTAGGATACAAGGAAAAGCAACTGATGAACTTTAACAATACAAGATCGGACAGTCATTCAAATATCCTGCTTCACTGAACATTCTTCCAAATTATTCTAGGCTTGTAGGCTAAAAATGGATACCTCAAGATTGCCAGGGGAACTTTGGGTGACTATCGAGATAGTCAGATGTCTCTGTCTTAGGGGCCTTTGAGGGAATTAAATGCTAAATAGAATTACTGTTTTCATAAGTTATAATAGAAAGTAATTTATGTATAAAACTTTGGAAGCATTTAGATAAGATAGATAATGGAATATTTTCTCTGGATTTGCTAACTACAAATGGACTAAATATTGTAAGTGTAATTTTTAATTGATAACTATTTTGCTGTATATAGTTTCACTGTGTTAAAGTTAAAATATTTCATTTTTATTTAAATAAAACAGAGAAACTTTGTGAAATATGATTTTAAAATGTGTTACATTCATTTATGCTGTAAGATATTTGTTTTATGATGCAAAGATGTGCTGCATTTTTTTATGTTACAAATGTAACATAATGTGTTACTCTGCTTGTCTAAAATATCTGATTGGTCTAATAAAGTACTGAACAGCCAATAGTTAGGCAGTAGATGGACAGGCATGGCTGTCAGGCAGAGAAAATATATAGGAGGAGAAATATAGGACTGAGAGAAAAGAGCAAAGAGGGCAGAGAAAGAAAAGGAGGAGAGGAGAATGCCAGGGTTAGACACACAGTCACCCAGCCAGTCATGGAATGAGAAGGAAAGAAAGATACATAGAATAAAGAAAGGGAAAAATAGCAGAGGCGAAGCATAAAGAGAAATCGGATTATTTAAGTTACAAAAGCTGTCCAGAAACAGACCAAGATAAGGCTGGCCATTCATAAGCAAGGATAAGTCTCTATGTATTTATTTGGGTGCTGGGTGACAGACCCCCAAAGAGTCAGAAAGAAAAGAAAAGAGAAAAATCCCACTGTATTTAAATCTGAAGCAGATTAGGTATCAGGTCTAAATAGATCTGATTTCAGCTGAAGATTATTTCTATATTTTGTTTCACAGGGTGCTGACTGAGGCAAGAAAAGGAGAGAAGGAGCAAGACCAAGAGAGAGACAGTGGGAAAGACATAAGGAGATGGATAGACAGAGACAGTGAGAAAGGGGGAGAGGTATGGAGGAGAGAGACACAGAGAGAGGGGAGAGAGTGGGAAGAGAGGGAGAAACAGAGAGAGACAGAGAGAGACAGTGAAAGAGAGAGAGAGATCTGTTCTTTCTTGTCTTGCTTTTTCAAGGAAACAAATTTTATCAGTCCTCACCTCACGACTCATCAAAATGTACTCACTTCCTTAAGTACCTTTCTGTAGACACTAAAACATATTGAGGAGTTTCTGTCGTTAACAGTTGAGTGAAGAGGTGCACATATGATAGGTTCAGAATGTACGATCCTTTTGTATATATGAGATGAAAAGGCTGCGAGTGTGGAGTATGGTTTTGTACAATAATATAAAATTCTTCTTTGTCCAGTGATGTGGAGGTAACATAAAGACAGCCAAGGTAAAACACTTAAGCTATGGATATTGAAATATATCAAATATCAGACTTCTTCACTCCAGCTCTCAAGAGAGGATGAGCTGGGTAAGTTTTGCTTATAGGATGACAGGTGTTAATTTAAGAGCCAGTGATTGTACAGTAAGACTTTCCTATTATTGGAATAATTTCATTTTTTAATAGTGTATTTCTGTCACAAGGAAATATGGTGTTTTTCTAAAGACAGGGATTTTTAGAGAAAAATATTTATAAGAGTAAAGATCTTTGAGAAGTCACATTTAAGAAAGAAATAATGGACAAGATCCAGAACCCAACTGAGAAATGTTAGCGTGAGAAGACAAATGCCCTGTACAGCCTCATCAAAACACATCAAAGATAATCAGATTAGTATTTGAATGCTTCAAATCTATATCTTGCATGTTTTGTATATGCAGTGGAGATTTCCCTTTTAAAATAAAAATTATTGCTTGCATTCATTAGGCACACATGCATCAAATTATGGAAATTATAGAAAATAATGTTTGACCTATGTGTGTAAAGTACTCCAAATATAGAATATACACCCTATAGCTTGCAGGTGCTTAGTAGGTACCTGTTCAGTAGATGTGTGAATGCATGCATGCCTTTTTGCTTTTGAAAATTAGTTTAAATTGTATGAAAACATGGGTTTTCTTTTCTTTTTTTTTTTGGTTTTTCGAGACAGGGTTTCTCTGTGGTTTTGGAGCCTGTCCTGGAACTAGCTCTTGTAGACCAGGCTGGTCTCGAACTCACAGAGATCCGCCTGCCTCTGCCTCCCAAGTGCTGGGATTAAAGGCGTGCGCCACCACCGCCCGGCTCAAAAACATGGGTTTTCATACACGGTTATTTTTAGTTGATTCTCTCAATCATCCCCATCTTCCTGACCCCCCTTCTCCATACTCTTTGATTCCCGGTATTATCACTTTATGATGTTTTATTGCATTTCTTACTCTCACTATAAGGTCTTGGTTTGTTTTACCAGTTACATGGATACCTTCCTAGTCTCCTATCCTTATTTACTACCACCTGGATATGTACATTCAGTTATGAGAAGGTCTGTATACTGGATGGAACAAACACGTTTGTCTTTCTGAACTTTGGTTACATCACTTAATGTTTCTGAGTTCCATTCAATTTCATATGAAATTTCCTAACTTCATCTTTCTGTATGCCAATTGGTTATGTGTATCATATTTCAATATTAATGTTTTAATGGATATTTATGTTAATTCTACATTTTGCTGTTGTGAAATAAATGCATCAGCAAATATAGATGTGTAAGATAACTCTGGTATCTGTCCAGCGGTATAGCTAGGTCATGCAGAAATTCTTTTATAGTTTGGAGAAGTTTTCACATTGATTGCCAAAGCAGCTGTATTAGTTTATACTCCCATGAAGTATGGATAAAGCTTCCTCTTTTCTCACATCCTGTTGTCATTGATTGCTCTTGGTTTTCTTGATGGTGGCCCTAATAACTGAAGTCATAGACTTCCAAAATCTTTCATTTGCATTTTTATGACTAGAGTAGAACAATTTAATAATATAGATACAGAACAATTTAAGAATATACATAGGCCATTTTATTTTGTCTTTAGGAAATTGTTTAGACAATTGTCCTATTACTGTCTGAAAGTATGGAATTTTTTTCCAGGGAAGACTTTTTTTTTTTCAGTTTTTTTCCTTTTATAAAATATTTTTAAAGTACCTAACCATGGTTATCTCCCATTCTACAGGTTGCCTGTTTATTCTGCTAATACTTTATTATATTTATGTACAAAACATTTAACAAATTCATGTTATCTCATTTGTCAGTTCTTGACTATATTTTGTGTTATTGCTACTATTTTCAGAAACATTTGCTTATATCAATGTCCTGAAAAGTTTTTCCTGTTCCCTTTTAAGAGATTCAGTGTTTCCAGTTGGAAAGGAAGGTCATTGATCCAGTTTAAATTGATTTCTATGTAGGGTGAGTGATATAGATCTATTTTTTTCCACAGGTAGATAATTCAGTTTTACCAAAAACATTTGCTGAAACTCAAGGGCAATCACAGCACTAATCTATGATTATAAACATCTAACATATTTGCAAGGCAATTTGACAATATGATGTTTTAGCAAAATAGTAATAGATTCACCTAGGATGTATGACTTCCCTGCAACAGATTCTAAACCTGGTAAATAGAGCTAAGCATGAGTTCCTTTACATATAATGATCTTCAACTCAAACCAGAAAGCAATTGATTATGCAACATGCCATTAGAGGACTAACTATACATCTTGCCAGTTATATCATTTTCTGTTGTTTGTGAGATTCATCAAAGAACTTCTTACTTCAGTAGGTAAAGGCTAATGAAGAAACCCATAACCAGCCAAGATGCATGGAATAAGTAATGATGGACCTAGTCCTTAAATTTGGCAGATTTATCAACAGCTTCAAGTCTCAGAAACCAGTATGAAAGAAGGAGTATAAAAAAATGAAGGAGACAGAATTGGAAGAATATATATCAAAAAGACATCTTCTGGAAATGATGTAGCCCCTTGTGTTCACAAATTTACTGAAGATGTGACTTTCTTCAAAAGATCTGAAAAAAGTTGAACTAAGATGTCGTTAAGTCTCACGCCTCCTGAAAATTTATTGACAATTAAAGGTTTCTGGGTGGAGGAAGTCATCTCTTTAAGCCTCTTTAAGCTTATTAAATATAATAATCTGATTTTTTTTCTGCAAATTAAGTTATTATCTTTATTTCCCTGGCATTGAGGAGTTGTCAATATACAATGTTGTCTCACACCTTTGTAGGGATTTTTGTAATTATTATTGTTGTGTTTGTGCATCTTTTGAGATATTTGTGTCCTCTAGTTTGTAACTTCCCTACTTTGAAATTGCTTTTGTTTGTTTGTTTTGTTTTGTTTGAGTCTTTTAGGGACATGCTTTGCTTGAAATTATGTTCAGGGAAAGTCAAATGCAAGACCTATAATCATTTGACAAAATCTCTTTGATACCAGCAGAGGAAGGTACTTCTCTCTTGACTTTGCCCCACTGTGAATGATGTAGACAAGAATATTAGGGTACTGGCTGTTGGTATCCTGGTTCATAAGCTAGTGACAGACTTCTTTTGCTCAGCATCACCTGATGTGAGGTTCCTGAGAATGCAATTCACAAGTAGTCTTCATTCATTAAGAGCCTTTTATAAGCTGTACCCAAATTTGTCTGCTATGGTGACTGCTTTTTCTTTAATTCTAACCATCAACCTTTAGGTCTTTATTTTTGTTACTCAGCCCCTTAAATTCATCATGTTTCTAGAGGAATGTAGGCTTGTCCACAGTGTCACTGAACAACTGCATTTTAATTTCCTATGTTTTTAAATTATCTTGGGAGAAGTTATGAATTTATCTTTCTTGCAAAGTGTACAGATCATTTAAGGTAAAATGTTCAGTTTCTTCAACTATGTAATTAACAATACTATTCAATTTTAAGATATTTTTCCCTCGGACCATAACTTTGTATGTAATTTTCCATTCTTTTGCAAAGTTATGTATCCTGTGAAATGAAAAATTAATTATTTTCACAAATGCCACCCATGAAAAGGTGGTCACAGATAACATGAGAATTAAAATAGATTATTTGTATATTTTTTGCAATATATTTTATTCATTATTTAGTTAAAAATAGATTTTAATGTTACTTTGCACAGTTAAATTCTGTTGGAGATTTACTACAAATATGTAAAAAAGTGATTTCCAACACTTATGAATAATTCAGAATTTCTTTTCACAAATCCACATACGTTTTCTCTCTAGAATTTGAAATTTCAGATTAGAAGAATCTCTGTAGACTCTGATGTCTCTAGAATGGTAAATTAGACTTTTTAGAATGAAGTTGCCCGTATATATAAATATGAATCCAATGCAGAACAATGCCAATATCAAGGGTTGACTAAAAATTATCTGAAAGAAGATGCTGCATAGAAGCCCTGCTTACCCAAACAAAAGCATTCTTGAGAGTTTCAAGGGTTTTGCACAATTGAATGTGGAATCTAGCTAAAAAATATATGGGCTATGATTCTGGTGAATGAAACTGATACAAATAAATTAAATAGGAAACAGAAAATAGATGAGATTAGTGTTAAAATAAAGGGCGTTGCATATATGAAAGAGATAGATCATAACAGGAAAAATGAATGAGCCCTTATCAAACTTTAAAGAAAATAGGTTAAGGGATACTTAGGATTAAGACTATAAAATGGTAGTAGATATCTGTAGGCTGACTGGAGTTCTACAGTATCTAATGAATACTTAATACTGTTCTTTATTTGACATTAGTGCTTAAATGTAGAGTGTCCCGCCAGTAGCAGCTACTCTGTGTGAGGAGTGAAGTATTTGGAGTGCTGAATCTCTATTGCCTAGTAACTCCATACTTTCACATAGATGTGACTCCCAGTAGCCAGGGGGATGACTTAGATTGATTGCCTCAGTGTGATAGTTGGTAAGGATATAACATGTATTTAGAAAAACACTTGCCCTTTTTAAAATTTTTTTAATTAAATTGCTGCCTGGTCCATTAGCTCTAGCCTCTTACTGGCTAACTCTCACATATAGATTAACCCATTTTTATTAAATCTGTGGATCACCATGTGACTGTGGCTTACCGGTAGAGATTCAACATGTCTGACCTGGTGGCTGGCTCCATGGCGACTCTCTCTGCCTGCCTTCTTCCCAGCATCCTGTTTTGTCTACTTCACCCACCTAATTTTCTGCCCTATCAAAAGGCCAAGGCAGTCTCTTTATTTATCCAATGAAAGTAACACATAGACAGAAGATCCTCCTACACCAATCCCCCTTTTTCTGTTTAAACAAAGAAGACTTTAACTTTAATATAGTAAAATTACATATAGCAAAACAGTTAAAAAGCAAGAATTACAGTTACAATATTTATATCTATTTTATCTTTTATCATAATTAAGGAAAACTATAACTATCTATCTATTCTTCAACTTCATCAAAGACTCCAGAAGGATATAATATTACCTAAGTAAACAAGAAGTAAGCTACTTCTAAAACTCTAGAAATGACAGAGACATCTTGCTGCCTGGACACTCAACAGTACAAAGTTTTTTTGTACTGTTGGGGCATCCATCTTTGGCCTTTAGGCCCATATTATCCAGCAGACATTTTTATGAAGCAGGAAATTTTAAAGACAGTTTAGTCACTTTTTTTTTTTTTTTTTGTATTCTGTAGAATGTCTCGCAGACTCTTTTATGAAACAAGAACCGCGAAGGATCATCTCACCTTTAGTCAAATTCAGCAGTCCTCTCTGTGAGTTCTTTTTGTTCAGTTTATGCAACAGTCCCAGTCAAGAGCAGTTTTTTGCCCAAATGGCTAATCAACTCCATAAGGAGCTTCTTTGATGCCCATCTTCCTCTTGAAGTAGATTGGTGCTGCCAGGAGTGGATGAAACACTTGCCCTTTATGTTCCTCTGGATCGCAGATAAAGCTCCAGTTTACTGTGGGAGTGTGCAGGAGACAGTATTTGAAATTTATCTTCCAAACTATTAATTATGCAAGAACAATGCACAACTAAAGATGAGAGGAAAAGGACTTGAAATACTTCATTCTGATTCACCAGAGAAGCTCATCTCATCATTTGTGATCATCATTGCTAGTATTCTATGTGGTTAAAAAATGTCTATACTTTGAACTATCTAGGCATTTTCTCATTTAGACTTCACAGCTACTTCATGAGACAAGCTATAATTTGCACCAAATTATCAGTTATTAATGTGAGCTTGGCAATTCACTGTTTCACAAACATGGGAGGGGGAGCAATATTTTAATATTATGTTCCACTTCTACATGTGGGTTTATTATTATAATTATTATAATTATTATTATTATTTGTAGAAGAAAAGTATTGCTATAGTTTTAAGAACCATTGTGTTTATCATTACACAAAATCTAACAAACTCATCAGTACAAGTTACTTCAAAGGAATGTGAAGTATTTTTAAAACTATTTCTTGATAAAGTAGTATAAATAGTTATGTATCTCTTAATTCTTAAACCTCTTTTTTTATGCCATAGCAGATTTTTAGCAAATATAACATATACTAGCAAATTTCTTATAAAAGAGCAAATGATCAGGGAATAAAAAAAATACATATATAAATGATGTGGGTCCTTTAAGTAACCTGGCAGGAAAGTGAATCAGCTGAGAGATGAGAATGAAAACTCGGTGCAGATTGACTTTGTCAACCTGGATGAGACTTCAAAGTGTGCAACACCAGGAGATTCATTGTCAGCATATTTAAAACATGGTACAACTTTGGAAAAAGTTTCTAGGCAGCTATCATTCCCAGTACAGTTTTCCAGGCAACAATTATTCCAGTTCCAGGTTCATAATAAAGCTTAGGGTGTGACTATATAAAAATACCTTTGCAAAGTATATGTGACTGTGATGGTGGGCTCTATACCTAAACAACCTAGAATCTAAGAAGGCCTCTTACCAAGGTAGTATAAAGGTCAGCAAGCTATAAAATACATGTGTGTCACTGCTATGGATAGGTTCTATTAACTGGAACTAGGAATGGGAATCTGGTATAAGTGCTCTGAGGGATTTGGGTGAGGTCTGTCTCTGTAGCAGAAGGTAGGTGAGGTCTGTTGCCTCAGATAACACAAAAGTCACCAGGTCATTAATAATACCTGCTTACAGCTCTCTAGATGGGAAAATGGGTATTTTATCTCCTCCATTGAAAAAAGGCCACTGTATGTTTTAATATTCCCAGTTTTCCTAAAAAGCCAATAGTTGAACTAAATGTGTAAATATCCTCCTCAAAATTTGAATCACAACCTCTTTCTTTTCATTTCTTGAAATATCTTGAAATTTCAAATATTTAGAACAATCTAAAATGTTGCTAAAACAAAATAAGCATCAAGAATAATTTCATGCCAGTGTAGTAAAGCATTATGTTAACAGACGAGTTATTGGATATGGAGAGACATTTTCTCTTGACCTCCATGTATACCTGCTGTTTCTGTATAGACGGCTAATGTCTAGCTACTCTTAGTGTTAATGTGAAATATTTAAGACAGTTTACTGAAAAGATAAGTAAAATCCCTACAGGATGACAAAGAAAATAATAATATCAACCAAAAGACCACCTCAGATAAACAACTTGTGACCTCATAATAGGCTCAGTAAATCATCTTAAATAATCTCTTTATATTTTGTTGCCATTCTCAAATTGCTGCCACTTAAGTTAGCTAATCATTTATTTGTTGATGTGATACTAAAGTATAAAAAGGATTTTTAAACTTGTAAGAAAGATTATAATTCACAACAGAAATACTTTGATATGCAGATTATTACAGGCTTTGGAATTGTGTTCATTCTTTTGCTGTATTAGGGCACAGTAAGGAAAATGCATTAATGTGGTCAGAAAGGTTTCACTAAGGTCACTGGATTTCGGTCAGGAAAACAAAATACATATCACAAAATAGAAGAGGGTCTGCTATACCTTTCGATGGATGACTCTTTGGGTATTTAAATTCTTAATACCTTCAGTCATAATTAACAAGGATGATGAAAATAGCTTAATGATGACAATAATAATGATAACAATATGTACATAAGATATTTCAAGTACAAATAGATACTTGTTAATTGTTATAGTTTGAAGGTAAAATGTTTCCCTGTGTGCTCAGGTGTTTTAATATTTGGGATGCAGCTAATGGTAGTGTTTGGGGAAATTACAGAAGGAATTGAATCTCACTTGAAAAGGTGAGTCACTGGATACTAACCCTGTGGCTTCACAGCCTAGCATCATTTCCTGTTGGCTCTCTGTAGTTTAACTGTTGACTAAATGTGAAGAACCACCTCATACTCCTGCCCTCATGTCTCCCCTCCATGATGTATACTTTCTTAAACTATAAACGAAAAGAACCCCTTCCTTTCTTATATTGCTTTGTCACGTATTCTGTCAAAGCAACAAGAAAAGTCACTAATATATTAAATACTAAAGTTGAGAACAAGAAGGTGAGCTTATTCATATTATCAACCTGAGAAAGATTGGAACTAACACCTTTCTGGCTTTCTTAAGTTTCAAATTACTGTTATTTGCAGTTCTGTTCAAATTGTGCAGTCCATTGTGATTACTGTGTGAAGCTGCTTTTTCATTTTGGTAGGTACAGTGACAATATTTTATGTGAAATAAAGTATGGTGCATAATATAATATGCGATGAAATCATCAAAATGATATGCATAATGTGCTCCCCTGTACCGGCACTAATAACTGAGAGTCACCTGTGACAATGGTTTAGTTCATAGCACAGTCTTTAAGTGACCTTTACCTCATAATCTTCTTGTTGAAGATTTCTCATCAGAAATACTAGACTGAGAAGTGCTTAACTCCTTCAAGCGTATGTTAACCTTTACTATATTTCTATATAGATAGCACTTAGTCTATTTAAAATTATTATGATTGATAGAAATTCCTGTTTTAGAGAAAATAGCTCATAATATGACTTAAGGGCTCCTGCAGTACAGGTAGGGAACACAACACGGCTTTGAAAATTCTTTAAAGAACTGCACATGGCAAGGACAGGATATGTCATTTTTGTAAATTACATCTTTATGAATTACATATCTAAAAATTAACTACTAAACTTTTACATAAAAGATTTTTCAAAATGTTCATTCAATAACAAATATCTAATATTTTATGTTTTTGTCACTCTAATTTGTAAATAAGTCATTGTAAAGGAAGTATATGAAGTGAAATTCATACAAGAACACATATATGTAAGCATTTTTTTATATTGTACTATTTGACAGTCATAGACATATAAAAGTCATTAAAGACCTCCATTAGCACCTCCCCTCTTTCTCTTCCTTTCTCCTCTTCTTCCTTTTACTTTTGTCTTTAGATGAAAGGGTTGACTGTATAGCCCAAACTCTCTTGCATTTTCATCTGAAATCTAGGATGGTTGCAAACACACATCAATTCTGTTGTCTATATCTCCAGAGTGTTGTAATCAAATAATGTGTCACTGTTGTTTTCCTAATTACCTTATTTAAGGTTGGATGCTCATTTCAATTTATGTATACCTGACAGTCTTATCTCTATTAAAATCAAACTATGGCCATGAAAATAAAAATGCAAAATACCACCTCAATATATTTTTGTGATAATATAAATAGATTAATCTCAAATTTAATGTCTTATGACTTATGCTGTTTTTTATTAACAGTAAACCGTAAACAGCATAACCCTCTCATAAAGAATATCACACTTTCATTTTGTATTTAAACATACTATTAACATGCACTTATAGATACCATACTAAGTCATGCTGTTTTTTACTTCAAAGTTGTTAAAATTTCAAGAGTCAACTTTATTGATTTTCATAATAAAATAAACTGAACTTCTATGCATATAGTAAATTGAAATTCTACAAATCACTATGATTTAAAATTCATAATATAGTTTCAAGTTAAATCAGACACTAGTCATAGATGAAAGAATTTTTCCCGAACATTTATTCTCCCTGATTTTAAACTACCACATTCACTTATTTCGTAAGCACATAAAACCCAATAAGCATTTATTTTAATTATGAGTTCTGCATGTTCTGAATTTGAACTGTAAACAATCGCAAACAGTCACCTTCCCCAGTCTGTTTATGACTGTACACTCGTAGAGGGGAAAACAGTACACAGAAAATGCCTAGGGCTGCAGAAACAGTCATACAGAAGAGTGCCAAGGGCATCTGGGCTCTTCCTAGGGACCCACAGCAAAATGTAAAACTGAAAGATAATGACATTTCCTTCAGAGACTTTTGCATCTTACATTTTGGTGCTTGGTTAGTGATATCATAACCTTGAAAAATCCATCAAGTATAGCCAATCTTTTTATTATGGCTCTTTGGTGACTAGAAAATTAACAATTATATGTAGTACCTTGTGTTAAAAATGCTTGAGAAGTGATATGGTATATTTTCCCATAAGAAAGGCATTGAAATAGATGTTACACTTGTGGGAGGTTTAAAGACTTTCTGACTAATTGCTTGGGATGTTAAAATAAATACTTAGCCTCATGATAGCATTAAAATCCTTATCACCTATTTTTGTGGGGATAAAGGCCTTAGCTCAATTCCTCTCAAGTAGTTGTGGTATAGTTCCTCTCAAGTAGGCAGTGGCTATTACCCAGTCAATCAACAATGTTCAGAAAGAGTTACATAGAAAATTGGCAAAAAGCATTTATATACAAATACAACTGTGTTTGGCGTAAATTTCAAACATCATCTTTGAGTCATGACATGTCTGACTAATGGAGAGTATCATGTTATTGGGCATAATCAATGTTGCCTTTCGGTGAACTGTTTTAATGAGGTAGATCTGGTTACTCACTGGGAAACTAAGTACTTTCAGCTTAATAGATTAAAACCTTGGAGGAAACTAATTCTTTTGCACAATATAATTCTAATAAATAATAGCAAAAATGCAAACTTACCTTTAATATCACTGATTAAATAAAAAGGCTGAATTTTTTCCAGGATTCAAATCTACTCCTTTCTTTAAGTGGATAAGGAAACTTAACATCTTCTCCAGATCGTTTGGGCATCACTTAGTGAACTTCTCAGTATATTGAAATGAATTATAACATTACAAAGATAAAAAAATCAATTATATGCAAAACAAATCTGTAACATTTGAACCTAAGTGCAGTTCTATAAAGTATGATTGTGTTTCCAAGCATCTTTAACATTTGATGGCACAGAAATAGGATAAATCCACAGGTATTGTGTTGAATGTTGGAAATTTTATTTCATTAATTATTCTACCATTATTTGATACAATTTCTACCTTTTAGAATTTAACAATAAAAAATGCATAACACAATATTTGAATCCATCTCTGTTATTTTTTATGTGGGGGTGTTGTTCGGGAGGGGGAGACACGAGACGCGCGGGGTTGGGGAAGGAGAGACAAGACACGCGGGGTCCCACGTGGGTAAACTTTAATGGGGGAGGGTAACATACAAGGAACGGGAGTGAAGAGATGAAAGGGAAAGAGGAGGGGAGAGCGAGAGGGGAGAGAGAGAGAGGGGAGAGAGGGGCGGGCGGGTTGGAACGCCCATTTTTAAAGGGCTCTGGGCATTTTGGGGTTTGTAGTCCACTTGGAGACTGTATTTTTTGCGCATGCGTGGCCTTGTCTCCAAAGGAACAACAATCTCCAGCAAACAGAACACTTTATTTATTCTATGCAGTGGCTCTGAAATCTTTTTAATAGTCCAGGAAATTACTGACTTACTGTAACTTGGAAAAGGAATTCAGGTTTTTACACTATTATGTAAATTTGTTTTTACATGTTGGTGACATAATGACCAAACTTTAAAAATATAAGTGTTATTCTTAGAATAAATATGAAAGGATAAAGATTTGATAGCATGAATCAGGCTTATAAATCCTCAATTCATTTACTGTTGTCAGAGTACTTGATGAACACCTCTAAATATCAAAATGCCTGTTTTTTATGCCTATAATCGCTTTAAAAAATCAAACTGGTCTACTATTGCTTTTATCTTTAGATGTATAAACTTAAGTTCTTTCTTGAGAGGCATAAGTTGGTAGACATAAATGAGTCGATCAGTTGAAAATATTTATCATTTTAAAATCTATCCTCCAGCTTCTTCTTGGATACAAAATGATAACTGTAAGCTAAATATTCTTAGAAAATGCTGCGCTATCTCAAAGTAAGATATTATAATTGTGCTAATTTAGGTGGGAATATATTGAATACCTTTTTAGTGGTTAGTTCAAGGTTTATAACATTAAATATTGATATTAGGTCTAAAAGACAGCACAAATAACTGTTAATAAATCCATGTCACTTGCCTTTTCTGAATAAACAACAAAAAACTTTAAGAACTTTCAGGGTAGACTTTTCTGAGCACGGGTGGCCATCACCTGGCCCTCCAGTGCTGGTTGCTGGTTGAACCAGAGAGCCAAGGGGTACCATGGATATCATCACTAGAGTGGGCTTGGGCACCTGGAAGGCCTCTCCAGGAGAAGTAGCCGACTCAGTGATGGTGGCTATCAACTTGGGATACCCGCATTTCGACTCTGCTTACTTAAACCACAATGAGAGTGAGGTTGGAATGGGAATCAATTCCAAGATCAAGGACGGTATGGTGAAAAGAGAGGAACTGTTTGTCGTCAGTAAGCTGTGGTGTACCTACCACAAGAAGTCTGTGGTGAAAACAGCATGCACCAATACTCTGAAGGCCTTAAACTTGGATTACCTGAACCTCTACCTCATACACTGGCCCATGGGCTTCAAGTCTGGTGAAAAAGACGTACCTTTGGATTGCAATGACATGGTTATACCCAGGAACACCAGCTTTCTGGACACATGGGAGGCCATGGAGGACCTGGTGATTGAGGGACTGGTGAAGCACCTTGGGGTGTCAAACTTTAACCATGAACAGCTTGAGAAGCTTTTGAATAAGCCTGGTTTGAGGTTCAAGCCAATAACTAACCAGATTGAATGCCACCCATATCTTACTCAGAAGAATCTGATTGATTTTTGCCATAAGAGAAATGTGTCTGTGACTGCTTACCATCCTCTTGGTGGCTCAAGAGATGGGGTTGACTTTTTGGATGATGTTGTCGTTTGGAAGATCGCAAAGAAGCATGCGAAGTCTTCTGTCCAGATTTTAATCCGATTTCAGATCCAAAGGAACATGATAGTGATTCCCAAATCTGTCACCCCAAGTCAGATCAGGGAGAATATCCAGAACTGAGAATCACAAGGACTACCCTTTCCACATAGAGTACTGAAGACAGCGTCGTCGTTCGCCCTCTTTTGTTGTCAGATCACCAAAGCTGGCAGCATGGATCCACCTCTGCAGAGGCTGTGTGGGCTCAGCCAGCAATGACAGCAGCAGAGTTAGAAGCGAGGAAAATCCTGCCTAGAACAGAGGACCAGTTCTTGGAGAAACATAAAAATCTAGGGGTGAGAGAAGAAAGTGCCATGCAGGCTGTAGCTGTTACTGAGTTGTTAGGGATCGCCAAGCACACATTAGTCCTTGTGGCTTCTATCCCCTGAAATGAGATGCTGATGGCTCATGAATTAAAATCTACAAGTCAGCTTCAACAGCAAAAAAAAAAAAAAAAAAAAGAACTTTCAGGGTAAAATACATTGATTATAGACGTTTGAAGCCATCAAGATTGAATACAATATGATGTAAGTATTTGTGTAAGTTGGATTAGACAGACCATATCAGTAGATCCTTAATTTCAGATAACAGGTTGAGATAACTGTACTCAAAATGTATAAGAGGTCCAGGTAAATCTAAGTTAGCTAAAGAATTAAAAATTTTCCTATGGCTGGAGAGATGGCTCAGAGGTTAAGAGAATTGGCTTCACTTCCAAAGGTCCTGAGTTCAATTCCCAGCAACCACATGGTGACTCACAACCATCTGTAATGAAATAGTCTGTCCTCTTCTGGCCTGCAGGGACATATGCAGGAGGACCGCTGTATACTTAATAAATAAATAAATAAATCTTTTAAAAAAATTTTCCTATGGAAAAATAAATGAAATTTTAAGAAAACTCATACTCAAGATACGGTTTTCTCTTTAACAAAGCAATACTTGGTGGGTAAGAAAGGGAATTGTTAGTTGCTACAGCAGGTACAAAGGAAACTATTGGTGCAGTCCTCTGAAAGAGGCATTGAACTTTAAAGACAACAGTGAAAATATGATGAAAATAATAATAATGATGAAGGGGTAAGAAAATAATTTAAAAGTATTCAGAAGAATCATTTGGCAATGAGATTTGGTATATGATGGAGAAAGAGGAGTAAAGGACATGTACTCTTGAATTTTCCATTGGAGTGACTGTACATGCTCTACAATATCAACCTATTGGCAGATCAAGGGTAATCTGATATGGAAGGGAATCTGGGCAGGATGTCATTACTAATCATTTCATTTTATGAAATATTTTACATTATTACATGGTCATTGTTAATATTGTGACTAAAGAATTAACTTAAATGTAGAATATTCATTCTCAACTAAATTAATACAATTAGTATATCTTTGAGATATCATGACATTTTCTAAGAATATTTAGTTTGCAGTTATTATTTATTGTAACCAATAAATGTTTGTATCAACTTAAAATATTTACCCAAACTGACCAAAAATGTGAACAACCCAGGTTAATCTTTAATTCGATAAGACCATCACTTAGTCATTTTCTGGTATGCCAAATAAAACAAAGATCTTATCATAATTCATTGAACATAGTTCAAAATGAAACCACACAATGATAACACAGAAGCACACCTAACAATATTTAGGTTTATCTACTTTCATGTGAGATTAAGCTATCTTATGAACTGAAATACAGCAAAAATGATCACAGGTTTTTTTGTGTGTGTAATATTTAAGACACTCATCCATTGTGAGCAATAAAACACACATTGTTACAGATGCTCTAAACTTAATATTCTGTTATACATGACTTTCATGTGTTAAAGTGTTTCATCTTTAATAATCCCTAATAATTAGAAAATTATATTCATTGAGTTATACTAAATCATTTTATTTTAATCTTTTATTTTTAATTGAAGTTTAAATATTTCCCCAGATAAGCTTTAGCATGTTTTTATGAAGTATTTGTTATTTTATATTTCTACAATCAGTGTATTCTCAATTTCATTGTCTACTCTCTTTATGGCCTCATAATGAGTAAAGTCTCCTATAATATTTGTTAGCTGCTTCTTACTATGTCTTCCAGACAACTGTTTTTTTTTTTTTTTTTTAATGTGGATGTCTTACTTTTCAGGCCTTAAAGGTAATAAAACTTTTATCAATAGAATAATAGGGGTTACGCGTAATCTTATACTTCTGTCCAGATGCTATTCAGACTAAATATCCCTCCCACGGGCAGTTAATGTGCCTGCTGAAGTGCTCACAGGCACAGCTTTAATGCAGAGCCTTTCTTTTCAGGTCTCAGAAGACCCTGTAGTGAAGGTGTTGATGTAGAAAAGAAAAACTTGCTTCAGTTCAAAGAAATATACTCAATTCATGTTGAACGTATTTCCTGTCATTGAGTGACGCATTGTAGAAAAGATGAATTAGAAGTCACAGACTAACTACTGTTCTCAGTTGTGCCACATTCTT
This sequence comes from Chionomys nivalis, assembly GCF_950005125.1. Classification (NCBI taxonomy): domain Eukaryota; kingdom Metazoa; phylum Chordata; class Mammalia; order Rodentia; family Cricetidae; genus Chionomys; species Chionomys nivalis. The sequence continues at coordinate 56,571,408 of NC_080100.1, read as the reverse complement.
ACCGCTTTAGGCCATGGGAAGTCACCAAACAAATTACCTATCTCTCTCTAAGTATGTACAAGTAGAGAAATATTTCTCCTCAAATAAGTAGAGGAAATTTGAAAGAGTTGCATTGTTATTAAGTTTATATTTCAAGAATGTAAATTTTAACAAAATTGAATGTACGATTTTTCCTTTATTCAGCATTATTGGTAACATTTTGCACCTAGGAGTCATGTTGGGAACTCATAAATCTGCATAAGCTTCCAATCCTATTCGTCCTCACAAAGTTTATAAATCTAAAAAGAGATAATCTAACTCTTCAGAATTACCAAGGAACATGACTCCTAAGACCAGACTTTCTTTAGTAAGCATGACTTCCTCTTCAAATACAGTTCAAAGAATAATCTTTTTTGAGGGACCTATTTTTGAATCTCCCTCTTGCAAACAGTGTTTCAGTCCCACAAGGGGTAGCAGTTCCCCTTTATCCACACTCTGCTTTGCATTTAATCTAGCATGTGTACACTACTCTTTAGCCTCATTCTATTATTATGGTTGCAGAGAATACTAGGGATCAGCAAAATAATATAAGCTAAATATTATCAGTGGTGAAACAGTATCAACTTTCTATTTTTTAATTAGTATGCTTAGATTAAAAGGATAAGAACTTAAATGTTAGAGTTCTAGAGAATAATTTATACTTGATAATTGCAGTGTTTAAAAGCTATTTAGTAATCACAGTATAGAAATTCCTGGTTAAGTAGTTCTTGATGACTGTAGCCCGGAAGAACAAGGGTGCAAATGATCCGAGTAAACTGTGCTGTATTGTTAAAGAAAGCATAATACATGCTTTCTTTAGAATGGAGAGTAAATTCGTATCAATAAGAAGGAAAGTAGGAGTGGATACTATTGATGAAATGAGACAACAGAACATTTATAAGAATAAAATAATGCCAAGTAGGAAAATGCAAAATGAAGAAATAACAGACAAAGTTTGATGAAATAAAAGAATGAAATATTTTATATTTGACTATAGATACTCAAGGTTACCTACTTTGCTTAGGGCTCTCTGGAGAAGCAGAGTGAACATAGCAGATTTATTTTAGGAAAAAGGATTATGAGATCTCAGAGGGTAGTTATTTAAAAGTTTAAGTTAGGTACCAACCAGCTTGAGATCCAAGATAACCAAAGTTAGAGACTCATTTTAAATTGTGGCAGCCTGGACATTGGGAAGACTTGAGAATCTCCCAGTTTTATACTCTTTTATGGCCTTCAACTGACTTCATGAGATTCACCCACATCATAGAGAACAATAGTTTGTCATTGGAGTTCTCTAAATACTAATTTAATCAAACATCATCCTCCAAATTCCCCATGGTAACTGGCAAAAATGACACTACAATGAGCTTCAGGCACAAATGACATGTCCTTCTTTACAGTTTCTTTACTGTAACATAAGTTATAATATATACTTGTAATATAAGTTTTAACATGAGGTGAAATCTCATTGACAGCAAGTAAGGAAATTCTTACAAAAAGAATTTAATATTGTATATGATATTGAGCTGCTGTGAGTTTATTTGACAATGGAAACAGTCCTAGAGTATTCAGGTGGCTCCAAAGGAATGTCAATAGCCTATGAAAATAGATGACAAGGTATGATGATGGGAGTATTTTGGGGTGTTTTGATGTAAAAGATACCAACCTCCTCTTGCTGGCTTTGGATATAGAAATGGGCCATCAAAGTTTGTGGCCAGCCTTTAGAAGATATAAGAAGCAAATAAATGGGTTCTGCCTAGATCATCCAGGAAAGAGGAAATCCTGCTGATACTTTCATTTTGCCCCATTGAAGCTGGCGTTAGAAGGCTTTCTTTGAAGTCGCTATGATAAGAAACTTTTATGGAGTGGAATGATTGCTCTGGTATGAAAGTCTCTGTTACACAAGAATGAGGACCTGACTAGGGACTGTAACCTCCCTAGTGTAATGTAGAAAAGCAAGGCATGTTGGCAGTCTCTGAAAGTGAACCTAGCATGAGGACAGACTAGTGAATCCCCGTAGCTTGTTTGTTAGCCAGGATCTCCAAGCTATCAGCATAAGGTTCAGTGAGATAATGAAGAGTGACCAAAGGACAGCTGATATCAACCTCTACCAACCATCTATCTGCACACACATGCATGCACACATGTGCACAGCATATCCTAAGCAGGTGTACAGATACAATGCCGTTTATAAGCTTCTTGTAACTTAAGAAAACAGCAATAGGAATACCAGAGACACATCAACACAATCTAATTCTGTCACTTTAGAATATTACTTGAATTGAACTGTTCAAACAAGAACATGATGGTACAATAGAAATAATAGTAGTTTGTAGTAATAGAGAACCAACTTTAGAGACCTTCATAAAATAACCAGTCAAGTGGACTTGCAACAGTCCTTAAGCTTTTGTAACTCCCTTATTTCCAGCACAAAATGACTATGATTAGAAATGCATCGGACATTCCTTGGACTCATAAATTACCATAAATAGGTATCTGACTTTATCTAAACTAATTTGTGTTCCTTCTTCAGTTCTATCTTACAATATGTGCTGTTTTCCTAGGATTTTATGTTTTGTTTTTTCTTAGAAGAGCTGTTTTTACAAATGGAATTCTGACTAGGAAATTGCTTAGGCAACTTCAAAAGATTACAGGTATAGAAAACTCCCTAATCTTCTAAATAGAAAAAGAAGAAGTTCAGTGATTTACACAAGGACTTAAGTTTTTCCTGCAGGAACAAAATAAAATGAAGTAGGCCAGGCAGTGATGGTTCATGCCTTTAATCCCAGTACTTGGGAGGCAGAGGAAGGTGGATCTCTGTAAGTTTGGGGGCAGCCTGGTCTACAAAAGCTAGTTCCAGGACAGTCTCTAAAGCTACAGAGAAACCCTGTCTCAAACCAGCCTGGTCTACAAGAGCTAGTTCCAGGACAGGCTCCAAAAAACCACAGAGAAACCCTGTCTTGAAAAACAAAAAAAAAAACAAAACAAAACAAAACAAAAATTAAAAAAAAAATAAAACAATAAATAAGTAGATAAATAAATAAATTGAAGTCCTGCAAGTCTACATGCATAAACTAGTTTCAGCCTTTGGGAAGCGTGTGTGCCCCTATTCTCGTATAAATAATTAGCATTCAGTGTACACCTGTTACAAGTTGCTGAATTTTCAGCTCAAAATACCTTCATCGACTTCATTGGCCCTTTCATTTGGAGCCTGGGTAAAAGCCTCTACTGGAGCAGGTCTTAAGTGTACCATTTCTGAATAAAGATAAAAAAGGTTTGTGTATAAAAACAAAGGAAATGATGGGTGTGTAGCTATCAGCAGGGACAAGAAACCAAACCAATCCAAGATAAAGGAATGTAAATTGCCCAATTCTAAGTCACAGGGACACTAAGTTGACTCTATGTGTGACTGCCATAACCAGCACCTGTAAGTGTAATAATTATTTTGGTGATGAGTTTATTGTCAGAGAATGCTTATTTATCAGGATATTGTGTGCACATTGCCACTGAAACAACCCAGGTTATTTAGGTTTATGCGACACCTTGACAGGCATTTATTGGTCATAAAGATACATAATCTGCTCTCCATGATATTTTTATTCAAATATTATGTATTGTTAAACATAACACCCCTCTCTGTGTGACAGAAGACAGAAATGTAATCTTCCTGCTTGCCTGTGACTTTCTAGTCACTAACCTGTGTATTCTCTACAATTCCCTTCTCTCTCCTCCACTCAGTGATCCCTCATTGTTGCTATGATGTTCTCTATTCTATAAACTCAATGGTTTAGATCTGACATTGCAGCAAGAATACTCAGTATGTACCTTTCTGTGCCTTGTTAATATCACTGCCTCTAGGCCTGCCCATGTCATTGCTTGTAATATTTCATCCTCTTTTTAGCTTAATAAAATTTACCTGAGTATATATTTCATGTTTTCTCAACCCATTCACTACTAATTGGCCAACACATTAATCAATTATTAGCTATTGTGAAGAGTTCTGCAATCACCGCTGGAGAGCTCTTTGATGTACTGATATTTTTTCTTTGAATATAGTCCTCCTTTATAAGTAGCTAACAAGCCATTTTTGTTTTCTTTGCTGCAAAACGATTTTATTTTAACAAAGGCATTCACCAACTCTGCCCTGATTTCTTATGAAAAATAAAAATATTTGTCAAAGATAAAATTTAAATGACTGTGTCTTTCAATGTGCAGAATGCATAAGTAACAATTATTGAAATATACAGATTGATGAAGATTTGAACTTACGGCATTTCAACTAAATAAGAAAATACATGTGCAAAATATCTTCCCTCTCCTTTGCATATGCACTATTCTTATGGAGGAAACCTAAATAGATATCAAAGAAATGGATTAGTAATATTGATATGGATTTAACCCAGGCAATGAAGAAGAAAGAAAGCTCTAAAAGGCATATGAAACATCCTTTTACATTTGTACATACTTTATCACAAAATGTTTGGTTATATACTTCTGAAGGTGACTTTGTTTGTTTTGATCAGTCAAAAGTGATGAATAAGGATTTTTTTCTGGGATAGAGTTAAGTGTTCTTTATTTAAGAAAAGAATTATGCCATGATTTTTGCATTATATGTATGCTCAGTATTTTCGGAGTCTATCTTCGCTCTGCAAGTTATTAATTCAGTTTCTATTGTAGTGCAAAATATTCCTCTGCTTCAAAAAATATATAAAATGTACAAACAGTATAATCTATTGATGTATTACTAGTGTTGTGGCTGTGACAGCTTGTCGTATGCTTTGCAGAGAAAGTCATTAACCAAATGGAAATTTAGGTCAGCTAGCATTTCTGAATGATATTTAGAAGATCACTGAAATTATTAAAAATGGGCTTCATATTTCATCAAGCAAATGTCAAACTCTATTTCATAGTCATTTATTTACAGTCATGGTCCCATGTTATTTTAGTATGGGACCAATGAAGATTAGTCATTTTATATCATTTACTCTCATGAATTTTTTAAAAAATTTACAATTTAACTAATTTTACTTTTAGGTTTTGTATTGTTTGTTAACTATTTCTAATCAGAATGCATGTCTCTGGAATATTTTCTTTCACAAGCTAGAAAGGCCCCCTCAGTGAGTTATGACAATAGGAGAAGTTAAACCAGCAACTTGGAAATTGCACGTTGACTGTACATTTTGATAAATGAGTGTAATAAATTAGCACAGAATTAGTGTGGTCATGAAGTATATAAAAGAAATGGGTTGAAAATGTATATATGTAGCAATTACATGTATTCCCTTTAGTACTGGTGAGATATAGAGACAATAAAATATTGTCATAGAAGTAGATTAAATGATGTGAATGTTTTATAAGAAGCTATTGTTAAATAATTAATGTTTATCACTCTACCATTGACTTTAAGTAACCTAGAACACATATAAATGCATGCACTTCACAAATATAACATATATACAAGAAAGTAAATACATGGAAGAATAGGTGTTTATAACATTTTTACCATTCCCCCTTATTAATAGTAATAATACTCATTATTTATTTGCTAGAGAACCTAGATTTCTCCATAGTTTCATATGGTGCCTAGATAGCTAAAGATATTAGGGTAAAATCCACGGAAATAGCAATTATAGAGAAAGGTAAATGCAAAGAGAGAGTTTACTCAAAGGTTTAGAGCTCATACTGCCCATGCATAGCACCAGAGTTCAGTTCCCAGATCCATCGTCAGTGGCTCATAAACCTCTGTAACTCTAATTCCCCATTGAAACCCCGTGGACACCCAGGATGGCTCCACCCTAAAATGGCTCCCTTAATGTAAATATCTTCTTCCCTGCTCCTATATCCACCATTCCTCCATCTCCACCCTCCCGTTCCTCTTAGCTCTCTCCAGTCTTTCCATTCTCCCTTTCTTCTCCCCCTCTCCCCTTCCTCCAACCTTATCCCCACCCCTACTCCCACCTCCATGCTTCCAACTTTTGCCCGGCAATCTTGTTTGCTTCCAATTTCCAGGAGGAACTATATATGTGTTTTTTGGGTTCACCTTGTTATTTGGCTTCTCTAGGCTTGTGAACTATAGGCTTAATGTCCTTGGTTAATGGCTAGAGTCCACTAATGAGTGAATACATACCATATTCGTCTTTTTGGGTCTAGATTATCTCACTCAGGATAGTGTTTTCTATTTCCATCCATTTGCATGCAAAATTCAAGATGTCATTGTTTTTTTACCACTGAGTAGTACTCTAATGCATATATATTCCACACTTTTTTTATCCATTCTTGGATAAAGAAGTTTTTTTGTATTATTTTTTAGAAGATAAACAAACTCTGATTTGTTTTCATTTTTTCTTTTTCTTTTTCTTTTGGCCAAAAATGCATGTGTCTGAGTGAACTATCATCATTCTTTAAAAATCTATATTAAATTTTTGAGATTTTTCATAGAATATATTTTGATAATATACATACCCCAATTTCTCTTCTATCTACCCCAACCTTTGTCTACTTAAGAAAAAAATTATCAATCTAATTTGTTCTCTATCTCTTGGGATAGATGACATCCACTTATAAGTGTTTACCTACAAGGGGGTATATCTTTAGAAAATTTGACTTTCTTTTTGATAGCAACTATTGCTATTAGCTCTTCAAGTCAGTGTCAAACTTTGTTTCTTCATGATTCCTCATGATAATATTTTTGGTCTGGCTTTAGTTTGATCAGGTCTTGTCTAGGCTGTTATAAAGACTCTGAAGTAATATGTTAAATTGCCTTTAGGTATCTAAAACCACATTTTCATTGTAGTTATCCACCACTTCTGGGTTTTAAACCTTGTCATTCCCTTTTCCATGGTGATCCGTATGCCTTGGAAGGAGAGATGATAGAAGTTTTCCATTTCCATTCATGAGCTTATTGCACTCCCTTATTCTCTGTAACTTGGCCAGTTTTGGTCTCTGTGGTATTGTCAGCAACTGGGTCATAAAATAAGGGTCCACTGTTGTTTTTATTTCTCTTTTTGTAGCACTTTTCTATCTTCTCTTCTTTGAGAACCCCCACATAGACCCTTACTAGTTCTGACTTCTATAAATATGCCAAGTGAAACACAAATGTCTAAAGATTCAAAATGGTATCCATAAATAAATCAGATAATAACTGTCTTTCTGGATCTGGGTTATCTCTCAGACTCAGAATTCATCCATTTACCTGTAAATTTCTGTTATCTTATCAGCGCAATAATATTTTGGTATGTAAATATGCCATACTTTTCATTTTCTATTTATCAAGTAACCATCTAGGCTGCTTACTATGTCCATTAAGAAGAGAAACGCAATGAACACAGATGAGCAAATATCTCTGGAGTATGAAATAGAGCTGCTTGGTTCTATCCCTCAGGGTGATACTGCTGGATCATGTCATAGACGTATGTATAGACTTTTTTGAAGAACATCCACACCAGTTTCCACAATGGCTGCACCAGTTTACATTTCCATAAGCAGCGAATAAGTATGCCCCCTTTCCTTCATACATGCTAACATTTGCCTTTTTTCTGTTATGACTAGGGTTAGGAATAATTTTCTATGGTTTTGAAATGCATTTCCCTGGTTTTTAAGGATGCAAAAATTCTCAATAAAATACTGGAAACCAAATCTAAGAACGCATCAAAAAAATAATCCATTACGATCAAGTAGGCTTCATCCCAGAGATGCAAGGCTGGTTCAACATATGAAAATTTACCAATGTAATCCATCACATAAATAAACTGAAAAAAAGCACCATATGATCATTTCACTAGATGATGAAAAAGCATTTGACAAAATTCAAAGCCCCTTTATGATAAAGGTCTTGGAGAGGTTAGGGATACAAGAATCATATCTAAATATAATAAAAGCAATATACAGCAAACCAACAGCTAATATCAAATTAAATAGAGAAAAACTCAAAGTCATTCTACTAAAATCAGGAACAAAACAAGGCTGTTCACTCTCATCATATCTCTTCAACATAGTGCTTGAAATTCTAGCAATAGCAATAAGACAACATAAGGAGATCAAGGGGATTCGAAGCAGAAAGGAAGAAGTCAAACTTTCATTATTTGCAGATGATATGATTGTGTACATCAGTGACCCCAAAAACTCTTCCAAAGAACTCCTACAGTTGATAAATACCTTTAGTGATGTGGCAGGATACAAGATCAACTCAAAAAAAAAAAATCAGTAGCCCTTCTATACACAAAGAACAGTGAAGCAGAGAAGGAAATCAGAGAAACATCACCTTTCACAATAGCCACAAATAGCATAAAGTATCTTGGGTAAACTCTAACCAAGGAAGTGAAAGATCTATTCGACAAGAACTTTAAGGCTTTGAAGAAAGAAATTGAAGAGGACACCAGAAAATGGAATGATTTCCCTTGCTCTTGGTTTGGGAGGATCAACATAGTAAAAATGGCAATTCTCCCAAAAGCAATCTATAGATTCAATACAATCCCTATCAAAATCTCAACAAAATTCTTCACAGACCTTGAAAGAACAATAATCAACTTTATATGGAAAAACAAAAAATTCAGGATAGCCAAAACAATCCTATACAATAAAGGAACTTCTGGAGGCATTACCATCCCTGACTTCAAACTCTATTACAGAACTACAGTAATGAAAACAGCTTGGTACTCGCATAAAATCAGAGACATTGACCAATGGAATTGAATTAAAGTCCCGGATATTAATCCACGCACCTATGAACACCTGATTTTTGACAAAGAAGCTAAATTTGGAGGAAGGGCGGACATAGGAACAGGAAAGAAGATATCTACATTAAGGGAGCAATTTAAGGTTGACAAGAGACTTGGCTCTTGGGGGAACCCCAGGTGTCCATGGGGATGTCCCCAGCTAGGTCCTTGGGCAGTAGTGCAGAGGGTGCCTGAACTAGCCTTGTCCCACTATCATACTGATGTTTATCTTGAATATCACCATAGAATCTTCGTTTGGCTACAAATGGAGATAGAGACAGAGACCCTCATCAGAGCAATGCACTGAGCTCCCAAGGTCCAGTTGAAGAGCAGAAGGAGGGAGAAGATGAGCAAGGAAGTCTGAACCGCGAGGGGCTGGTCCATCAACTGATGCAGTGTGCCTGTTCTAATGGGAGCTCACCAAATCCAGCTGGACTGGGACTGAATGAGCATGCTATCAAACCAAACTCTCTGAATGTGGCTGAAAATGGGGGCTGACTGAGAAGCCATTGATAAAGCCACTGGGACTTGTTTCTTCTGCATGTACTGGCTTTTTGGGACCCTAGTCTATTTGGATGCAAAGCCTCCTAGTCCTGGATGTAGTGGGGAGGGACTTGGACCTCCCACAGGGCAGGGTTCCCTGCCCTCTCTTAAGGAGAGAGGAAGACAGAGGAGGGTGAGTCGGGGAGCAGGAAGGGAATGGGAGGAGGGTAGGAAGTGTAAATTTTTTAATGAAAAATTTAAAAAAAGAATTCTCAACAGAAGAATCACAAATGGATGAAAGACACTTAAGGAACTGTCAACATGCTTAGTCATCGGGGAAATGAAAATCAAAATAACTCTGAGATACCATCTTACACCATTTCAGAATGACTAAGATCAAAAACATCAATAATAGTTTATGCTGGAGAGGAAGCTGAGAAAGGGAAACACTCATGCATTGCTGGATGGAGTGAAAACTTGTGCAACCACTTTGGAAATCAGTTTGCTAGTGTCTGAGAAAAAATGGGAGTCAATTTACTTCAAGACCTAACAATAGTCTTGAGTATATACCCAAAGGACATTTGCTCACCTAAGTTCATAGCAGCATTATCTGTGATAGTCAGAACCTGTAAATGGCCCTCAACTGAAGAAAGGATAATGAAAATGTGGTACAAACAACAACAAAAACCAATGCCATATTGAAATTTTCAGGCAAATTGATGGAACTAGAAAAAAAAAAAAAAAAAAAAAAACTACCCTGAGTGAGTCAACCCAGTCCCAGGCCCAGAAAGACAAACACTGTATATACTCACTCATAGGTGGATATTAGACATAAAGCAAAGTATTACTAGCCTATAGTCCATGACCCCAGAGAAGCGAAGTAACAAAGAGAACCCTAAGAGACACATACATAGATCCCCCTGGGAAGGGGAAATAGACAAGAACGTCTGAGAAAATTGGGCACTTGGGGGGAAGTGAGGGTGAAAGAGGAGGGGAGGGGAGAAGGGAAAGGAGGAGGAGAACCTGAGGGAACAGAATGACTGAGATTGCTGAAGGACAGAGAGAAAGCAAGGAAAAAGATATGTTGATTGAGGGAGGCATTATGGGACTTGCAAGAAATCTGGCACTAGGGAATTTTCCAGTACGTCTCAGCTAAGATCCTACACAATAGTGGAGAGGGTACCTGAAGTGGCCTTACCCTGTAATCAGATTTGTGATTACCTTAAATGCCATCGTAGAACCTTCATCCAGAAACTGATAGAAGCAGATTCAGAGATCCACAGCTAGCACTGCACTGAGCTCCCAGAATGTATTGAAAGACAATGATAAGTGATGACATAAGCAAGGGGGTCAAGACCATGATGTGAATCCCCACAGAAACAGCTGACCTGAGCTAGTTGGAGCTCCCTGATTGGGACTGACAGTGAAGGAAACTGCATAAGGACCAAACTAGGTCCTCTGAATCTCGGTGACTCTTGAGTGGCTGGGGCAGACTGTGGGCCATTGGCAGTGGGAACAGGATTTATCCCTAGTGTTAGAACTGGCATTTTAGAGCTCGTTCTCTTTGGAGGATTTCTTTTTTCAGCCTAGATATGGGGGTGAGTGTGGCTTGGTCCTGCTTCAAAGTGAGGTGCAATACTTTTTTGACTTCCCATGGGAAGTCTTATGCTCTCTGAGAAGTGGATATGGGGTGGACTGGGTGGAATGTGGGGGGAATGGGAGGAGGGGAGGGAGAGGAACTGGCATTGGTATGTAAAATGACAAAAGAATGTTCAAATAATTTCATCTTAAAAATAAGAAAGAAATAGGTTTCTAAAGAATAATAATACAATACAAAGTAAGATAAATAAAAAACTAATACATTGAAATTGGACACAACAGAAGGAAAAGCATCCAAGAGAAGACACAAAGAATAAATTCTCACTTGTTCACACACTCAGGAATCTCCTAAAATCAATAAAGTGTAACTCATAATACCTATGCAAAGGGCCTAGTAGATCTCTGTAAGCCCTGATTCCTGCTTTTTTTTTTAAATTTCAATTTCACTAATTTTTGCACTGATTTTGACTGTCTTTTCCCACCTACCATTTTGGGTGTCATTTGTTCTTAATTTGCAAACACTTTCAGCTGTATCAACTTTATGTTCCTACTTTTTATTCTGGCATTTATTTATATTCTCCTTGACTTCCTTGAACATAGTTGTCCTCAGATAAGTAACAAGGATACCTGAGTTGGCAATTGTAGTCTGGGATCCATACCATGAAAGGAGACATTAAGGGACAAAGGGTGTTAATTGTAGTTAGAAGGAGGAGTCTGGGATTCCTTCCTGGAAACTAGGGTCTTCCTACCTGAAGAGAAGGTGTAGTCCAGTGACTCACACTGTACTCACATACAGATGTCTGGCTGAGTGGTGGTAGAAATCAAGGTTCCCACCAAGAGAAGAGGAACATCATAGAGGATGCGTAGGATGGTGGAGGGACAAAATTAAAATGGAAAGGACATACTGTCCTTAGGTGTAGTTTGGTGGGTCAGATTATTGTTAATGATGAGTAATAAAATAATGTCCTTTTATTAAGTTAGATATTAAGGTTCTTAGCAGAGATAATGGAACTCTACAGTCCTGGCTACTCAGGAGAATGAGAGTGTAGGATTGCAAGTTCAAAGTTCATTTTTTTGGGGGGGGGTGGCTACAGAGTAAGTTCAGTACTAGCATGGATAACTTAGTAAGGTACTCTCTAAAAGTAAAAGTAAGGTAAGGACTAAATATATAGCTCCGTGTATGTCTAGCATGTCTAGAGCTCAAAAATCAAATCTTCTCAGTTCAGTGTCATATACATCTTGATTACAACTTCATTTAGTTTCCATGTCTGAAATTACATATAAAATCCACAGAAAGACCTATATTTTTCTAATACATGTGTCATTTGTATTATATTAATTTCCTCATCAAGCTTACATGTCTGCAAGGTGATTGGAGTTGTCATCCAATACCTCCTTTCCAAAAAAAGCCCAGGGCCAGATGATTTTTGTACAGAATTTTCAAGAAGAGATAATACCTATACTCTTCAAAGTGTTCCACATAATAGAAACAGAAGGGTCATTGCCAAACTCTTTTTATGAGGCTACAGTTACCCTGATAACAAAATCACACAAAGACTCAACTAAGAAAGAGAATTAAAGACCAATCTCACTTGTGAACATGGATGCAAAAATTCTCAATAAAATACTGGAAAATGGAATCCAAGAACACATAAAATAATCAACCATCATGTTCAAGTAGTCTTCATCCCATAATGCAGAGCTGGTTAAACATACAAAAAGCTATCAATGTAATCCATCATATAAATAAACTGAAAGAAAAATCATATAATCATTTCATTCAGCACCCCTTTATGATAAAGGTCTTGGAGAGATTAGGGATACAAGGATCATATCTTAATATAATAAAAGCAATATACAGCAAGCTAACATCTAACATCAAATTAAATGGAGAGAAACTCAAAGTGATCCCACTAAAATCAAGAATAAGACAAGGCTATCCACTCTCTCTATATCTCTTCAGCATAGTTCTTGAAGTTTTGACAATAGCAATAAGACAACATGAGATCAAGGGGATTCAAATTGGAAAGGAAGAAGTTAAACTTTTGTTATTTGCAGATGATATGATAGTGTACATAAGTGACCCCAAAAACTCTACCAGAGAAATTTTACAGCTGAAAAATACCTTCAGTGAAGTGGCAGGTTACAAGTTCAACTCAAAAAAATCAGTAGCCTTCCTATACACAAAGGATAAGGAAGCTGAGAGGGAAATCAGAGAAACATCACCTTTCACAATAGCCACAAATAGTATAAAGTATCTTGGGGTAACACTAACCAAGGAAGTGAAAAACCTATTCGACAAGAACTTTAAGTCTTTGAAGAAAGAAATTGAAGAAGACACCAGAAAATGGAAAGATCTCCCATACTCTTGGATAGGAAGTAAAAATGTCAATCCTACCAAAAACAATATATAGATTCAGTGCAATCCTCATCAAAATCCCAACACAATTTTTGACGGACCTTGAAAGAATAATAATCAACTTCATATGGGAAAAAAACAGGATAGCCAAAACAATCCTGTACAATAAATGAAATGTTGGAGGTATTCCTATCCCTGACATCAAGTTCTATTATAGAACGACAGTAATGAAAACAGCTTGGTATTGGCATAAAAACAGAAAAATTGACCAATGGAATCTAATGAAGACCCAGATATTAATTCACACACCTATGAACACCTGATATTTGACAAAGAAGCTAAAATTATACATTGGAAAATAGAAAGCATCTTCAACAAATGGTGCTGGGATACCTGGATGCCAATCTGTAGAAGAATGACAAAAAGATCTATATTGGTTGCCATGCACAAAACTCAAGTCCAAATGGATTAAAAACCTCAATATAAATCTAACCACACTGAACCTGATAGAGGAGAAAGTGGGAAGTAGCCTATAGTACATGGGCACAGAAGACCCCTTCTTAAATATAATCCCAGTAGCACAGACAATAAGAGCAACAATAAATAAATGGGACCTCCTGAAACTGAGAAGTTTCTGTAAAGCAAAGGACACAGTCAATTATACAAAAAGGCAGCCTACTGAATGGAAAAAAATCTTCACCAACCCCACACCAGAAATAGGACTGATCTCCAAAATATATAAAGAACTCAATAAATTAGCCATTAAAATTCTAAATAATTCAATTAAAAAATGGTGTACTGAACTAAACAGAGAATTCTCAACAGAAGAATTTCAAATGGCCAAAAGATAGTTAAGGACATGTTCGACTTCCTTAACTATCAGGGAAATGCAAATCAAACCAACTCTGAGATGCCACTTTACACCTGTCAGAATGGCTAAGATCAAAAACACTAATGATAGCTTATGCTGGAGAGGATGTAGACTAAGAGAAACACTCATCCATTGCTGGTGGGAATGCAAATTTGTGCAATCACTTTGGATATCATTGTGGTGGTTTCTCAGAAAACTGGGAATCAACCTACCTCAGGATCCAGCAATACCACTCTTGGGAATATACCCAAAAGATGCTCAATCATACTACAAAAGCATTTGTTCAACAATGTTCATAGCAGCATTATTTGTAATAGCCAGAATCTGGAAACAACCAAAATGCTCCTCAACTGAAGAATGAATAAAGATAATGTGGCACATCTACACATTCGAGTCCTATTTAGTGGTTAAAAAAAAAATGACATCTTAAATGTTGCATGCAAATGGATGGAACTAGAAAACACTATCCTGAGTGAGGTAACCCAGGCCTCCAAAAATGAATATAGTATGTACTCACCCATAAGTGGATACCAGTCATGAACAAAAGACATTGAGCCTATAATCCATGATCCTAGAGAAGCTAAATAATAAGGTGAACCCAAAAAAAAACATATTTAGACCCACCTGGAAATTAGAAATAGACAAAAAATTTGGGAGCATGTGGGCAGGGGATTGAAGCAAGGGGAGAAGGGGGGTTGAGGAGAACTTGAGGAAATGGGATAGTTGAGATGGAGGAAGGGCAGATATGAGAGCAAGGAAAGAGATATCTTGATTGAGGAAGCTATTATGGGGTTAGCAAGAAACGTAGTTCTAGAAAAATGTCCAGAAATCTACAAGAATGACACCAGCTAAGACCCTAAGCAGTAATGGAGAGGGTGTCTGACCTGGCTTTACCCTCTAGTCATACTAATGATTATCTTAAATGTCACCATAGAACCTTCATCCAACAACAGATGGGAACAGAGGCAATGACCCACACTGGGGCACTGGACTGAGCTCCCAAGATCCAGTTGAAGAGTGGAAGGAGTGAGAGTATGAGCAAGGAATTAAAGACAATGAGGGGTTGATCCACTGAGACAGTTTGCTTGAGCTAATGGGAGCTCATTGTCTCCAACTGAACTGGGATTAAACCTGCATGGAAACAAATAAGACCCTCTGAAGCTGGTTGACAGTTGGGGCATACTGAGGGGCCAATGATAGTGACACTGGATTTGTCTCTACTGCATGTACCGGCTTCTTGGAATCCTCTTCTCTTTGGATGTGTACCTTGCTCAACCTAGATGTATTAGGGAGGGTTTTGGACTTTTCACAGGGCAGGGTGCATTGCCCTCTCTTAGGATTGGAGGAGTGTGGGGTGGGAGGACCTGTGGCGAGAGTGGGAGGAAAGTGGGAGGAGGGGAGGGAGTGCGAGTTTGGATTGGTATTTTTTAAGTAATAAAACAACAACAACAACAACAATAATACAATAACTTACATGTCTATTTCTTTTTACTCTAGTATCAGGATGACACAAAACTGAACACATCTATGAAGGATTAATCTTACTTGATAAAATGTCTTCATATTATTAGCCAATAAGCAAATGTATGGGACATTCACTTAATTATTTATGGATGTGGGAAAGCCCAGTCTTTATGGGATGGTGTCAACCTGGGCAGGTAATCCTGGATCATAAAATCAAATTGAGAACAAGGAGATGGTGACACACTCCTGTAATCCCAGCATATGGAAAGCAAAACTCTGTGAGTTCAAGCCCAGTCTGTTCTACAAAGTGAGTTTCAGGACAGCCAGTGCTGTTACAGAAAGAAAGCACCTGTTTCAAAACATCTCCTCTCCCACAAAATGAAGTCAAATTGAGTGATGTGGGAAGTCCTGTTTATGTGTTGTTTTTATTGGTTAATGAATAAAGAAACTGCCTTGGCTTGTTGATAGGGCAGAAGTTAGGTAGGCAGGGATGATGAACTGAATTCTGGAAGAAGGAAGGGTGGAGTCAGAGAGACACTGTAGAGCTGCCACCAGAGATAAACATTCTAAAACTTTTCTGGTAGGCCATGACCTCGTGGTGATATACAGTTTTTAAAAAATGGGTTAAATTTGTATTTAAGAGTTAGCAAACAAAAAACAAAAATTAATGGGCCAAGCAGTGATTTAATTAATACAGTTTCTGTGTGATTATTTCAGGTCTAAGCTAGCCAGGCAGCCAGGAACCAACATGTGGCTCCCTTCTCCAACAAATTGGTGCCAACATGGTTCCTGAACCCACGACCCTGAGATTATGAGCCTCATGTTCTACTGACTGAGCTAGCTGTGTGACCAGGAACCAACAAGCAGCTTCCTTCTCCAACAGCTGAGTAAGCCATAATGAGTAAGTTAATAAGCAACACTCCTGTGTGACTTCACTTCAGAGTTTACCTTCAGGGTTCTGTTCTGCTTCAGTTCTTTTTCTGACTTCACTCTGTCATCATGTTATTTGGTAGTATAAGATGAAATAAACCCTTTCCTTCCCAAGTTGCCCTTGTTCATAGTGTTTTATCACAATAAAAACTGACTGCTACAGAATATCTTAGTTAGATTCAATAGTTTTCCATATTCTTGGTCCCCTTTAGCATGTTTGTTCTATTTTCTTGGTTTAGCATTTGCCCTTGATGCCTTTCTGTATACTAGCGTCATTTCTATTGTTCTATGTTTTTCCCTTCCATTTTGATTACCTGTGATGTATTTTCTCCTCTAGAATCCATCCATAAAATCTTTCTGTTAATTTTACTAATATCAGGTACTACAGTGACAGATTCTTTATTATATATCACATTATATACACATGTTCTCACCTTTAACTCAGTACTTTCCTTGTAATCACACAAAATTACCTGATATTAAAATTCTGTGAGAATGAGAAAAATAGTTTAAATGATTAAGACATCATGCAGGATTCTATAATTTAATAAAAATTAAAAAAAATACAAAAGATTCAAATGATTCTTAAATTTTCAGATACTTAGCACAAATTTGGGTTGATCACAAACACAAATACTTGCAAATCAAATATGAATGAACAAGATCCTGCCAATGTATAGTGTAACACATAATGGGAAAATTCATATTTGAAAGAAAGCATTTTAAAATGAATATATTTTTCAAAAGGTTTCAAGTAAGAAGCACTGTAGAAAATATTCTAAAGACCTAAAATATTATGGAGGGATAGTGAGGTCATGAATTGATGCTGTTTATAAATTGGATGTACAATAAATAATTAGTTTAAGGAGTTGGACTATAGGAGCAGAGAGTGCATATGGAACCACAGGAAAGAGTTGCAAGAAGTGTGTGTGTGTGTGTGTGTGTGTGTGCATGGTGGTCATTTCTGTTAAGTTGAAAAACATATGAATGGATAGACCACATTAATTTTAAAGATATCAGACAATTTAAATATAGGGGCACAGATCATAACAGAAGTTGATCCTTTTTAGTTAGTCCTTAGAGAATTTCATGTGATACGCTTTCAAGATATTCATTCCCTTCCCCCAACTCTTACCTGCTGTCTCTGTTCCCTTACCACCCAAATTTGTGTCCTCTTCATTTTATCATTTTTAAATCCTTAATGTCCACTTTGTGCTGCTCATACCCTCTGATATGGGTGGCCTTCCACAAGAGCAAGGCTAAAACATAAGACACTATAGTCTTAAATGACTTTAGTCACATTTGTCAATAAGGAGCTGCTTATTCTTGAGTTAAGGATTACTTAAGAAAGGAAAATAATGCGTGACCAGTTGATTTGATTAAGGTATGTATGTATTTGTGTATTCCTGAAAAACTCCCTATAAGCTATAAACTATAATGAAAATGAAAATAGCATGTCTATTCATCATTGATAACTGTTGGCAACAGAAGATTTATTGCAACAGAAGATTTATTGCACAAAATCATTACTTATAGGACACATGAATTTTTCTCTCCACATGGGCAACTGGAACTAATAAATCATAAGAAATAATTGGAGAAGCTGGGTAGTGATGATTCAAGCCCTTAATCATAGCACTCAGGATGCAGAGGCAGGTGGATCTCTCTGAGTTTGAGGCTAGCCTGGTCTACAAGAGGTAGTTCCATGAGAGGCTCCAAAACTACAGAGAAACTCTACTTTGAATAAAACAAAACAGAGAAACTCTGTCTCGAAAAAAACCAAAAAAAAAAAAAAAACAAACAAAACGTAATAATAATTGTGAAGCAAAGCAAAGTCCTTTGATTGCTATGAACAATGTGAGCCTAAGTTGTCTGAAATGAAGAAATGAAATGCTTTAGTGCTTGATTAACTGTGGTGGTTAACAGAGATAGGTGTTGACAGATTAGCAAGTAGGCCCCAATGACACTGATCTAAGTACTAAGAATGTAAGTATAAAAGAGCTTCATCCAAAATATCTTAATGAAATTTCAGCTGCAGCTGAAGAACCGTGGTCCACTAAAAGTCTAATGAAGTACTAGATGAGCAATTACACATATTGTTAAAGGATCAATCAGCAATGAATATTTCTGTGATTTGAGTAGAAAATTAAAATTAAGTTTAATGAATATGTAATCTCTTTCTCAAAGCTGAAGAGTCTTACATCTGTTTGATTTTTTTTTAAAGAAAGCATACATGGGAAGATTAGACACTATAATATTCTTGAAAGACTGAACATTTTTATCAAAATATTTCTAGACCATTCTTGAAAGACTGAGAATTTGTTCCAAAAATATTTCAGTGTATTATATTTGCTTTACAAGACAGAACTGAGAATTACTTTAATTCTGCCACTTAACTAATTCTAAGAATGTAATAATGATTCTTGTCTTCACTGAAGTGAGCCTAAGTTCCTCTTAGATATGTGTAACAAAATCAAGTGAAATATGTGTATGTGTTATGAAAAGTTAATGAATATAAAATAATATCAACCTTTACATAAAATAGAGATATTGTTAATGTAAATTATTTTTATGCAGATACTGTCACTATTATCAGTGCAAAGTATTATCTGAGGATGAATATTGAAGTAAAGGAAATATGAATTATACATAAATATTGTTTAGATAATCTAACATAAATTCATCTTTAATAACTTGGAAAGCTAAGACCTTAGTAAAAATTATAAAATGAACACTTGCAAAATTTGCTAGTAAAACTAAATTAAGTTCTTTTAAAATCCAGATAAAATGTTGCATTGATTATTCATGTTGGAGAATCAAGTAAATCTAAGAAATTTGTAATGCATGCTTCAGAAGATCACCATGTAAATTAAATTAGACATTAGGTGCTTCACTCCAATAATGCCCAGTGCATAGCATCAAGTTTAGAATTACTGTTTCCTCACAAGCATTATTTCCTTCAACAACTTCTGTGTTATTTTCTTACTTATATGTAAAGGAAAGAAAACAATTTCAGGGTGATCTTTTCTAATATGCTTTCTATTTTTTGGAATTTTGAAATTTTAAAATTTTATTACCTGTCTTAATAGTAAAATTTGATGGTGAATATTTGAAATGAATATGGAAATTTTTTCTACTTCTTACCTTCTTCCTTTTTCTGACCCTTCTGCTCCTCCCGCTTCTCCTCCTTCTCCTGTTATTCTGATATAGGATCTCTCTAAGTATTCAAGGGTCACTGGAGGTCACTATGTAGACAAGGCTGAACTTTAACTAACAGAATCCTTTTACCTCTGTCTCCTGAGTGTTTAAAGGCATTACATGATCAAAGGCATGTGTAACCACAGAAGATGACAGAAAATTTCAAAATCACAATACTCTCAAATAGTCCTTTCGGGTAAGTGAGTGGTCCTGTTATAAGTACAGTTGGGGAGGTGACTAACATAAAGATTCTAATTACTCTCCCTTGTTTAAGTTGCAGAGAAATAAGAGTTTCTGTAAAATTTAAAATAACTTAAAGCAATTTTGTAAGAAATGGGATAAAATGTGCAGCTGCTTAAAAGTGATTTCTGATTTCTCTGAAAATTTAGCCTTAATTTTTGATATTTTTGGATATTGCAAAAATGAACTCATGCATTAGAAATTTAATGGATGTGTTGACTTCCTCCTGGAGGCTGAAAGGATTACAGTAATCTCAAAATAGCCACAAAGAAAACAAATATTTGAGCAAGTAATCTGAAGTGATCCGGATAAATATATTTTTATATTTTGTACTGTTCCCTGTTATTTTTAATTTTAATTACTTATATTTGTAATAATTTTTAATTAAAGTATTTATTTGGAGAAAATGATAGATACATATATATTTGTAATAAATAATACATTTCTACATTCTTAAATAGTGATGCACTCCATAATAACATCTTTCAAAACAATTTTTCAATATTATAGCCAGGATAATGTCATTCTTACAATTGATATAATCCATCAAATTCATTCAGAGCTCCCCAATCAAGGGGACATTTATCTGTTCTTTTATTTTTATGCTATTTATTCAACTGAATGTTTTTTGTATCTACTACCCTTGTGCATTATTTTAATCATGTCTTTTATTTTTAACATTCTAATTACATTATTTCCCTGTTATATTTATTCCATACAAACCATCCCTTATATCACTCATTGCTTTCTTTCAGATTAATGACTCTGCTGTCAATAATTATAGCATATATAAATGTGAGCTCATTGGAGTCCCTGTATAGACCAAGGTGGCTTTGAAAAAACAGGATTGCACCTGCTACTGCCTCCTGAGTACTGGGATTAAAGCTATTGCCATGATACCAGACAACTTTTATTATTATTATTATTATTATTATTATTATTATTATTATTATTATTATTTTGAGACAGGGGTTCCCTGCATAACAGTCCTCCCTGTTATTCTAAAACTCATGTCATAGACCTGATTTTGTCTTCTTCAATGAACCCTGAGGTTTATGTTTGAGTTGTATTGCAAATGTATTCATTGAGACTGGACTTTACTCTGCATTTTCATTAATTATGGTTTTCTGTAATGATCATTATAAAGAGGAGTTTCCTTGATAAAGAGCAAGGACTACACTTACCTATAAATGTAAGGACAAATGTTTAGAATATACTAAGAAATTATTCTACTTTAATAATATGGTAGCTCTAGGTTTTTGCTAGCAATTTAACCTTATACATAATATTTATATTATTTGTGCCTAAAACAAGATTATGTTCCTCAGCAGCAACAATATGCTATTTACCACTTTGTCTTTCAAGTGCTTAAAATTTATCGTTTCCAGCATAGATATATGGGGAGATGATCAATAAATTGATAGGTAAAGAATAAAGAGGTAGATAAATGGTAGATGGATGCAGATGTGGAGTGTCATTGTGTGTATATACATGTACATTTAATACTTAGTGTTGTAGAGTAACCCAGATATTCTATTATAGAGTAATATGATGTGAGATGCCCCCTCAGCATGCTATGAATATGTTTTATTACCATTGGTTAATAAAGTAACTGATTTATCCAATAGCCAGGCAGAATACAAGCATATGAAAAATCCAAGCAAAGATAAAGGAAAAAAGAAGGCAGAATCTGGCAGAAGCCAGCAGCCACCAGAGAAGAAAGATGTTCTATATTTTACCTCAAATCTCATGGTAAAATACAAAATAATAGAAGTGGGTTAATTTAAGTTGTAAAAGCTCGTCAATAATAAGCCTGAACTAATAAGTAAAAAATATTTTTATGTTTTTAATTAATATTAAGTCTCTGAGTGGTTATTCAGGAACTGGTGTTCGGGAGAGAAACCTCCAGTTACAAATGGCATACCAAAGTGAGTCTCTCAAACTTCCATAGGACCTGAGAAAACTTTAAAAAAGATTCTGAATGCAGAGAAATGGAGCTGTACTAGGTTTCCTTGTCTTAAGGTTTTATGCCAGCAGCAGCATAGATATATGTCTCCCAGCCTGCCACCAGCTGCCATGAGCCAAGGTGCATGAGGTTTCCTCAATCTCACACAATCCTGGTAGAGAAGGGCTAGTAGGCTCATCAGCTTGTGCTTCATGGTTTATTTAGCTTTTGCTCTTACATACAATAAAAGTTTGTGTGCAGGTTGCATACTACTTGATTGCAGGTTGGGGAGAAGAGGATAAGAGTGATGCTCATTGTTACCTTTACCATATTTAAAACCTGAGGAGGACAGACCCATAAGACAAAGTGGTTGCTTTGGCCCCAGCCATGCCCACTTATCAGTTTAAAACAGTGATCAAAAGAATGATTACAGATGCATGATAAAGACAGTTTTTGACAAAAAAGTTGGGTCGCATTGTGTTTTAAAAATGTACTTAGGTTTGGGAGAAAGAGGGAAAAGAGTATAGACAATTATAGAAGGAAGTAAATAGTTTTAAAAAATAAAGTCTTTAAAGACACAATAAAAACAATATAAGGGGAAAAAGGCACGCAAAGATGGAAAATAAACAGTGAGTCTATATTTTAAGTTTTTTGATGGTTGATGGATAAGAGACAGCTGCTGAGCAATATGGGATTGAAGAACAGACTGATAAAATGTACCACCTAAATATTTTTAAAATGCCTTAGCTTTAAAACAGATGTCAAAAATATATTTGTAAAATGGAACTTAAAAGATGGATTGCTTTGCAGAAGCAGTTTTGCTTTTTCTAACATAGGAAATTAGAGGCTATATATGTTTTTCCAGGTTAAGATGGACGAGCTTCAATCAACGGAGACCTCCTGAAACTTGACATGGTTCTATCAACAAAGGTTATCACTGGTCTTTCCAGGACTTGTTCATTATCTCAAAATTTTATCAGGAACCAAGGTGATACTTCACTCACAGATAGCAGGAAGCATTTTGGAGAAAATGACATCCACATTCCCGAGAGTTTTGGGAGGTATGGTTTGTCTTTGGTTATTTAGTAGGCTATGGATATTTGTTACATTTATGGAAAGATAAGAATATAGGATAAAAAGACAACTATCAATCTCAGATATTTTACATTGCCATGGATTTAAGTTAATTCTGTTATACTATATACATGTTTCTATTCTTGTTTAAAAAATTTTGTGTATTGACACAAATTTAAGGTAAATTTTTTATATTATATACATATTTCTGCTCTTGTTTAAGGTATTATTTTATCAAGCTAGTTAAAAATAATATATAGTTAATAAATACAAACTAAGAGTCATCTATAATAGTCAAACACAGTCATATTAGTTAAATTTTCTAGATATACAGAATATATTTAAAATAGGTAATCTTCAAACACTTCAAAGACCTACAGAATATGGCCTTTAAAATATTTTAAGAACTTATACTTTACTCAACAGTGAGACACATCTGCTCCTGGCAGCACCAATTACTTAAAGATGATGATGGACATCAAAGAAGCTCCTTATGGAATTTGTTTTCAGCATGGCAAGGCTATCCATTTAGGCAAGAAACTGCTTTTATCTGGTCTGGTTTGCTGTATGATGTATGAACTAGACATAGAGGACATGAAAAAAAATGAGTGATGAACTTGCCAAAACAAGTTCAAGATTCATGAAAGAGTCTACCAGACACTATACAGGACACAGAAGAAAGAGACTGACAAATTTTGCCAAAATAGATGGGATATCATTCAGATTTCCTGCTTCACTGAAAAATCTGCCAGACAATCTAGGCCTGTTGACCAAAGATGGAAGACACATTACAGAAAAACTTTGGGTGGGTGAGTGTCCAGGTAGCGAGATGTTTCTTTCAATTCCAGATTTTTGAAGTTGCTTACAGTGTACTTTCTGTTTACTTAAGTAATATTATATCCATCTGGGGTCTTTGAAGGAGTTGAAGACTAGATAGGTTATTTTTCCCTATGGAAATCAAAGGAAAGATAAAGGGAAAAATAAGATGGAGTCTGGGTGATGCCAGAAGCCACACAAAATGCAGGATGAAAGGTACCAAGGCATGTGCCTTGTTGCAAAATATAGACTAATAGAAATGGGTTAAATTAAGTTGTAATAGTGAGTTAATAATAAGCATGAACTAACAGGCCAAACAATTTGTAATTAATATTAAGCCTGTGAGTGGTTATTCGAGAACTGGTTGTTGGGAGAGGAACCTCCAGTTAAACTAATACTTGTCAACTGAGCTACATCTCAAGTACATCAGTATATAGTTTAAGTTGTTTACATTTGATATCAAAATAAACTAAAATTTATGCACTATTTCAAATAGTATAATAAAAATTGTCTTATAATTTATGGTTATAAATTGTCACTGAGTGTCAGTAAGCTATTTTGATGCTTATCTTTATCAACCCCAATTCTTTCATGCATGAGAGAAAAATAGAATAAAGTATGACATGAGTTTTGTGTGACCTTTTATGTAATACCCTCAGTTATTTAGAAGATAAGAAGTGTACTTTTTGCTGTTCTGGATTTTTATTTTATTTTAATAAATATGTGACTTGGACAATGTTTTGAAACTCAGTGAAGATGGTGGGAAAGAGGATGCTGGGTTACCATTCTTGAAAGGAAGGATACAACTAGAAAAGTACTATAGGTGTCTTTATAGAATGTGATGCCAGCTTTGAATATCATGGAAATTCAAAAACAAATACCTAATGGTTGCTAGAAATTGTCATTTTTACTAAAAAGAGAAACCCACCCAGATGTAATCAACAAATATTGGTAGTATGCTTATTCCCAGATTTCCTATTCAGTTGTGGAATTGTGATTGTAACAGACATCTTTTAAATCACTACAAAACTCTTCAGTTCACAAACTACATTTTTCCAAATATGTAGGTGAATGTCATCGATGTCAGTCAGGGAGGCATTGAAGAGATTGGGTTCTAGGTCTCATGAAGCTTGAGGAAATCATTTTTTTTTATTCTTTTTTAATTAAAATTTCCACCTGCTCCCCGTTTCCCATTTCCCTCCCCTCCTCCCAAATATTGCCCCCTCCCCTCAGTCCCCTCCCCCTATCCCCACTCCTCTTCTCCTCCCCCCACACCATTCCCCCTCCCTCTCGATACTGAAGAGCAGTCCAAATTCTCTGCCCTGCGGGAAGACGAATGTCTTCTATCTATGTCCAGGAAGGTGAGCGTCTAAACAGGCTAAGCACCCAGTTCATGTATTAGGATCAAAACCTAGTGCCATTGTCCTTGGCTTCTCATCAGCCTTCATTGTCCGCCATGCTCAGAGAGTCCAGTTTCAACCCATGCTTATTCAGTCCCAGACCAGCTGGCCTTGGTGGGCTCACAATAAATCAGTTCCACTGTCACAGTGGGTGGGTGCATCCCTCGTGGTCCTGATTTCCTTGCTCATGTTCTCCCTCCTTCTGCTCCTCATTTGGACCTTAAGAGCTCAGACCGTTGCTCCAAACTGAGTCTCTGTCTCTACCTCGATCCATCGCCAGATGAAGGTTCTAAGGTGATATGTAAGATATTTATCAGTATAGGATAGGGTCATTTCAGGTTCCCTCTCCTTATTTGCCCAAGGTACCAGCTGGGGACATCTCCCTGGACACCTGCGAACAATTTCTCAACAGAAGAAATTCAAATGTCCAAAAGACACTTAAGGTCATGCTCAACCTCCTTAGCGATAAGGGAAATGCAAATTAAAACAACTTTGAGATACCATCTTACACCTGTCAGAATGGCTAAAATCAAAAACACCAATGATAGCCTTTGCTGGAGAGGTTGTGGAGAAAGGGGCACACTCATTCATTGCTGGTGGGAATGCAAACTTGTGCAACCACTTTGGAAATCAGTGTGGTGATTTCTCAGGAAATTTGGGATCAACCTACCCCAAGATCCAGTAATACCACTATTGGGAATATACCCAAGAGATGCCCCATCAAATGACAAAAGTATCTGTTCAACTATGTTCATAGCAGCATTGTTTGTAATAGCCAGAACCTGGAGGCAACCTAGATGCCCTTCAATGGAGGAATGGATGAAGAAAGTGTGGAATATATACACATTAGAGTACTACTCAGCGGTAAAAAACAATGACTTCTCGAATTTTGCGTGCAAATGGATGGAAATAGAAAACACTATCCTGAGTGAGGTATCCCAGACCCAAAAAGAGGAACATGGGATGTACTCACTCATAATCGGTTTCTAGCCATAAATAAAGGACATTGAGCTTATAATTTGTGATCCTAGAGAAGCTAAATAAGAAAGTGAACCCAAAGAAAATCATATAGTCATCTGCCTGGAGAGGGGAAGTAGACAAGATTGCAGGGCAATAACTGGGAACTTCCGGGTGAGGTGGCAAGGGGCAAAGGGGAAATGGGATGAGAAACATGAGAAGGGGAGGATGGGAGGAGCTCGGGGGATTGGGATGGTTGGGATATAGGAAGGGAGGATACGGGAGCAGCGAAGTATATATCCTAACTAAGGGAGCCGTCTTAGGGTTGGCAAGAAACTTGACTCTAGAGGAAATCATTAATAAAGATAAATCTATGATGAAATGTAAATTATAGTCAGGCAGATATGCATATAAACACACATGCACTCTTGGGGGAGAATTAATGCCCATGTAAGAAACATCATAATAATGCTGTATTTGGTATTTTCTAAAGTCCAAAGCAATATTTGTTTCTTCAAGTTAACTAGAATTCCTGGATTGCCACTGGAATGGCTATTCTTGGTTGTCAACTTGACTGTATCTCAAATGAACTATAATCCAGGAATGGGGGCACTCTTGTGATCAGAACCTTGAGCTGGAAAGATAACATGCTTTTGATCCAGATCTTGAGTCTGGATGATATATGCCTGTAATCTGAGCCTCGAGGCTGGAAGTCATACCTTTAATCTGGACCACACCTTCTTCAGGAAGGGCAATGGAAGAATGAAAAGAGTTTGTTGCTTCCTTATCAGCTTGTCCTTCCCTTGTTAGCCATTCATTTACTTCACTGGCATTGGATCCAACTTCTTTGGGATCCCAGCATATGCAGAAGACCATTTGAGACACCAAGCCTTGTGGGACTGAACAATTCCAGATTCCTGGACTTTCCATTCCCAGATTGCCATTGGTAGACTGCAGCCTATAATTCATTCCAGCAAATACATATGTGTGTGTGTGTGTGT
Source organism: Chionomys nivalis (assembly GCF_950005125.1). Lineage (NCBI taxonomy): Eukaryota > Metazoa > Chordata > Mammalia > Rodentia > Cricetidae > Chionomys > Chionomys nivalis. Next base: position 56,544,339 of record NC_080100.1, on the reverse strand, counting down.
ACATACATATATATAAAAAGAGAGAAGAATCATTCCATAAGTTCTGTGACTAATACAGTTACAAATGAAAGATATCAATTATTTTAGTATTTTTTCTTTTTTATTGATTTTTATTGAGGTCTACATTTTTCTCTGCTCCAGTCCCTGCCTCTCCCCTCCCCTTTCAAACCTCCCCCAGGGTCCCCATGCTCCCAATTTACTCAGGAGATCTTGTCTTTTTCCACTTTCTACTTCCCATACAGATTAGACCTATGTAAGTTTCTCTTAATGTCCGCATTGTTGTCTAAGTTCTCTAGGATTGTGGTTTGCAGGCTGGTTTTCTTTGTTTTATGTTTAAAAACCATCAATGAGTGAATACATGTAATATTTTAGTATTCTTATATTAATAAATTGATAAAATCATAAATTGCATCCAACTAATCCAAAACCCACAGCTGTCTAAATCATAGAGGAGAACCTGATGATATTATTCTCCTTAATACACACATACTGATAACTACCCCCTAAATTCTTGCCTTTATATCCATAAATTAATGCAGTCTGATCCCTCGGGAATGAAGAAAGAAGCTTCCTTTTATTTACAGCAGATGGCAGTTAATACAGAGGCTCGTGACTGCTAAAGGAACAGAAAATAGTGTTATGTGGAGTTCTCACCTATAAATGAGGTATCTATATGCAACCTTATCCCCAAGACTTGAGAATCATTTCAAAATAAGGGGCTGAAAAATTATAAGAGGTAAGGGAGTAGATATCCTTTATGGAAGATTATTATTTGCTGAAGTGTACTGGGTGGTGTGTGTGTGTGTGTGTGTGTGTGTGTGTGTGTGTGTGTGTGTGAAATTGACACAAGCTAGAGTCATTAGATGGAAGAGCCTCAGCTGAGTAAATGCTTACTTGAGGTCTAGATGTAAGGCATCTTCTCATTTAGTGATTAATGGGAAAGAGCCTCGTCTATGGTGGGTGATGCTATCCCTGGACTGGTCCTGACTTCTATGAGCAAGCAATGAGAAAGAAGTAAGCCACTAACAGTTCCCCTTCATGGTCTCTGCATCAGCTCCTGTCTGTGCATTCCTGCCCTGTTTGAGTTCCTGTCCTGAAGTCCTTCGTTAATGAACAGCAATGCTGAAGTATAAGTCAAATAAACCCTTTCCTCCCAACTTGGTTTTAGTTCGTGGTGTTTCATCACAGCAATAGAAACACTTAGATGTTAGGCGTGACTGGAAAGTTGAACACATGCACTCACAGTGTCTATCTACATGCTCAAGACCCATGAAAGACAAAGTCAAAAAAATGTCAGCATCAAAGAGAGAAAGCTCATGAAACTCCACCAGTCACTGATGCCATAGATAAATGATGGTTGGGAGTGGAGAAGGCATGAGTATCTTCAGAGATGTATTTCTAGGAAGTACTCATACTATGGTAGATGGCCCTAAAACCAGGGCATATGGCAGGACTAAGTGAACTCCACAGACTTTTGAAAGAAAATATACTCCTAAGGACATACATATGTAAGGGAATGACTTACATTGCTCTGAGCCTGCACACTGCTTCTTCACAATTATACTCATGAAGACTTAGCCATTTCAGCCATTAGGTAGAAAGTTGGCTGGGCTGAGCAATCAATTCCTAATGAAAATATCAAGAGTTTTTATTTACTATTACACACACACACACCAAAAATTCTCCTTGAACAGCCAATACTTCTGCAACAGGAGTTACGTTGTGCAGAAGATAGTGAAGATGGCAAAAGAAATGGAAAGTCTAAGACCAAAGTACCAGCAGATTTATTACTTACCTGATGAGGACTCACTTCCTGCTTGACTGGTAACCATCTGCTATTGGATCTTCACATGTCAGAAGGGACCCAGAAGCTCTTGGGGCCTCACTAAATGTTTCACAACCCACTACCTTCTAGCGCTCTCACTGATGGTTAAGCTTCAATGTTCATACTTTAAGGGAAATCAAATATTCAGACCACAGTAATGAACAGGTTTTGATGTTTCATATGTTTTCTGTTTACTCCAACTATGTTATTAACACTTCCTTTTTTGTGTAGACATTTGTAACAGAAAAGTATGTGCTCTGAATTAACAGCACCAGAACAGAAAGAACAAATCATAGTAGCTCTTTTCCAGACCTTCTGTGCAAGTTTTTCTAAACCTAATGAGGTTTGGTCTTAAGCTGTACAATTAATAATATGTCTATTGATTCTACCCATTATGTTGTGATTGGAGCAATATAATTCCTAAGAAAATCAATAGCATCAATATACTTTTCTAAGAAAATGTTTACAGACTCTGTGTTATTTTCTCATAAGAAATAATAAGAACATTTTCCATAAAAAATGCAAAAGAAGACAGTTGTTGAATATTTGCTCACAGAGCAAAGAGGTGTCTCTGCCTAAAATGCCTTCTGATTGGTTTAATAGAGAGCTAAATGGTCAATAGTTAGGCAGGAGAGAATAGTGGGACTTTTGGGCAGAGAAAGAGAAACTGGGGGGAGGAATCTAGGCAAGGTTTGTCCAGCAGACTTAGACCAAGTTGGGTGTGACGTGTTAAGAAAAGGTGATTGAGACATGTGAAAAAACATAATTTTTAAAGAGTTAGTTAATTTAAATTATAAAAGCTAGTAGGACAAGCATAAGCTAAGGGCCAAGTCTCCGGGTCATTATTTGTGAGCTGGAGGTTCCAACAGAATATACTACTTCCTTTGGTGCCGAAAGCACAACATGTATATCTACATATGGGCTGAAAAAAACAAAAGTTCCAAGTGGGCTCAGTGTTTGCTATGCACTCTGTAGCAGCACTTTTAAGAGGTCCTACCCCTGAGCATTTGAATGTGGCTTATGAGGGCCAGGTATCATGCTACTTGACAACAGGAGCCTAGTTAGAATTGCCTACTGCATTGTGAACCCAGAAAATTCCCAGAGCTAGGGCATATAGACTGTCTCCAATCCGGGATCATAGGCATTAGATTTCAGCTCCCAACAACTCAAAGAAAACCTGCTAGGCCATCTGCTAGCAGTGGAGGGTCTAGCAATAGCTTAGCAGTTTAAGGTTTGCCTCATATGATCAGAGAAGACTGTAGACATGTAAAAACTCAGGTCCAGGCCAAAAAAACTTCGAAACAGAATAGTATGGAGAAATGTATCTAAATTTGCCAAATAAAAATGGACTGGATAATGTAAATGTAATTCTCACCTGATAGTTGCTTTTATTCCATATAGTTTTACACTTCCATTTTATTTAGCCAATACCTGATAGTTTTTATTATATATGGTTTTATTATGTTTAGAGTTAAAACCTTTCTTTTTTAATTAGATGAAAGGGAAAATATTGCAGAACATTTGTTTGCATTGTAACGATATGTCTTTGCCCATGAAACCTGATTGATTTAATAAAATGCTAAATGGTCAATAGCAAGGCAGGAGGAAATAGGTGGGACTTCTGGGCAGAGAGAGAAACTTGGAAAAGAAATCTAGGCATGCAATTTTGCCAACGGACTCAGAGCATGTTGGAAGTAATGTATTAAGAAGAGATAATCAAGCCATGTGAAAGAATGTAGTTTTCTTTCTTTTTTTGGGGGGGGGGGTTCGAGACAGGGTTTCTCTGTGGCTTTGGAGCCTGTCCTGGAACTAGCTCTGTAGACCAGGCTGGTCTCGAACTCACAGAGATCCGCCTGCCTCTGCCTCCCGAGTGCTGGGATTAAAGGCGTGCGCCACCATCGCCCGGCCTGTAGTTTTCTTAAATGGGTTACTTTAAGATATAAGAGCATGGGACAAGTCTAAGCTAAGGCTAAGCTTTCATAATTAACAATAATTCTCTGGGTCGTTATTTGTGAGCTGGCAATGCTGATCAAAGAGTACTACTATAGAAGGCATTTATCAAGAAATATCCATGATAAATATAGGTCACAAAGAATGTTTTAATATTCATTCAAATGTTCAATCTATGGAATAATTATTTGTGTCATACATAAAAATGGATAAAACATACAAATGCCTTGGTTTCTAGCAGCTTACCAGCCAAACTACAACAACAACAACAACAAAAAAAAAAAGCAAATTGATTTCTTGGATAAGGGGCAATAAGTATTGGGGAAACATTTTATCTTTTCTCTTTCAATAAAACATTTTTACCAAATAAATGGATATGATATTGAGGCTAAATTTGTAGGGCTTCAGTCATGAGTTTCAATACCAATGCAAAAAGCTGTAAGACATGTGAAATATAGTGTGTACTTTTTACTGTTAGCTTCAGTGTTGTCATATACAGAGCCATCTAAGCATATGAAGTTGAAATCTGAGGTGCCATTGATAGATCTGGAAACATCAGTTCTGAAATTATTTTGAGTTTTTGATTTACTATTGGGAAGAAATCATTAGAAACTCCAGGGAAATGCCTTATGTTTTGCTTCATTGAAAATACAGAAGAAAATGAAGAGTATGACTAGTAGTACAAAATGGATTTCCATTTCACTTTGTTTTCATGTGTTGAAGGTATTGACACCAAAGTATTTGACTTCATTAAAAGGTATTTGTAGATATTTTATTTTATTTATTGACAAAGTAAAAGTTTATATAAAAATGATCTACTCCTAGGAACTTTCTATATATAGTATATCCTTTTTATATGAGAATTGAAAAACTATTTCAATTAAATGGAAGTCTGGCCAGCCTACTAGAAAATGAGGTTCTATGTTGTCTCAACCATTGCTGCTCTATACTAGTCAATAAACACGTGAAATAGTCAAGTCAAAAGCTTGCAGAGACAATGCTTATCACAGATCCATGAGGGAGTCCAGCTAAACACAGGAAAAGTATATAACCAATGGACATGTTTGTGAGCTCTTCTTAGCCATTGAATGCAAGTTAAGCTACTATATGATACTGTTTAGCAAAATTTCATTGCTATTCCACCATTCATTTCATAATTCTCTTTGCCCTGCACAATCAAAATCTGAGAAATGCCTCAAAAAATGAGCTATAGCATATGCTTGAGGTAATTTTGTTGTTAGTTTGTGACTTCACAAAAACAGCCAGCTTAACCTAGAACACAAGCACACCAAGATTTTATAACCTAAAATCATCATCATAATTATGTGTTTAAAGCTTGATTGTTGATTTATAACATTGTTCTTAGTAACTCTGAATACATAGCACAAAACAGTGTGTAGTCATCTCTTGAAAGTGAGTATTCTGGTCTTCCTTCTTCGAAATTCTATTTGTAGTCACCTCAACTTTAAGCTGCATTGCTCCTTTTGAACTTGATACCTACTCTTTCTTTAAACCTTACCCAGGACCTCTAAGTCAAGGCATTCACTTTCCCTTGCTAGCAATATATATATATATATATATATATATATATATATATATATATATATATATATATTAAAGTTTACATTTATATCTTCATGTTGTATGTTATCTACAATTACATAGATTTTAAAATCAGGTGAACTGACACTCATTTTGTTTTCATTTTGGCCTTAGTGCCAAAAAAACTTTCAAAATACTTAGTAATGCTTCTGTGAATGAAAGAATAAATTTAATTTAAAATTATTCTAAAGTCTATTAAAATTAACTTAAACATTGAATATTCCAATTGACTAAAGCATTTTAAAAGCATAGTCAACTCTCTTAATTACCTTCATATCAAAAGCCATCAGATTCCAACTTTGCTGACTTCCTCCCAGGGTTTCAGGTTTCCTCAGTGTAATGAAAGGATCAGAGGCTAGCTCTAACCTGAGAGAAAAGACTCACATACTTGCAGTTCCAGTCGTGCCTTTTATTGTTATGCTTTACATCTAATATCCTTGTCCTAACTCTGTCAATAATTTCTCTATCTTAATTCTAATTCCAATTACAAACTCTGTTTTAATTCATTTTTGTTTAAATTCTTATTCTCCTCCTCCTCCTCCTCCTCCTCCTCCTCCTCCTCCTCCTCCTCCTCCTCCTCCTCCTCCTCCTCCTCCTCCTCCTTCTTCTTCTTCTTCTTCTTCTTCTTCTTCTTCTTCTTCATTTTACTGTATTCTTTATCCTTCTACATTCTTTCCCCTCCAATCTTAGTTCTACTCAATCTTATTTCTTCTGCTGTTACAAATCACCAAGCATATATATACATACAGCATACACACTCATACATGTAGTTTTTATTAACAACAAGTTTATATATATACATATATATATGTATATGTTCATTAACAACTTATTGGTAATAAAAACTATAAGGAAAATTCTCAGAGACACAGGCATACTTTGAAGATATGGAACAAAACATATTAGCTAGTTTGAAGCTAACCACAACTGCAACTGTGGGGAAGTCCCAGACATCTCTTAAAAGAGATGCTGTAGGTTACAAAGGGAGAAAAATAAACCATTGAGAGATCTAAGGAAGAGGCAAAAATAAGTACATTACTTTACATTCCTTAAGTGTGATTAATAATATCTAGTCATGGTTAGTCAAGTGACATTTAAAAGGTTTTAAGAATTTATATTTTTCTTGACAATGAGACATGTCTGCTTCAGGCAGCACCAATAATTTCAGAGAGGTTGATGAGTATTGAGAAACTTATTGTGGAATTTGCTTTCAATGTGATAAGCCTAGTCATTTGGGCAAGAAGCTTCTCTTGCCTAGACTGCTTGATGATATGCTGTATAAACTTGATATGCAGGACCTGCAGAAAATTGAATGCTGAACTTGCCTAAAGAAGGTGAGAGAGTCCTTCAGGGTTCCTTCTTTATGAAAGAGTCTTCCAGACATTATGCAGGACACAGACGAAAGTGACTGACAAACTTCCATTATTGACAAAACAGTCTTTGAAATTTTCTGCTTCACAGAAAAGTTTGCCAGATACTATGAACCTGTAGGCTGAAGATGGATTTCCCAATGCTACAGAAGAACTTTGGGTGACAGTCCAGTTAGCAAGATGTCTCTGTCAATTCTAGAGTTTTAGAGAACTTGCCTACAATGTACTTTCTATTTACTTGAATAATATTATATCCTTATAGTGTCTTTGATGGAGTTGAAGACAGATATAGAATTTTTAGTTATGATAAAAAATAAATTAGTTATGAAATTTTAGAGTCACTAAAATAATATAGATGATAGACTATTGTCTTTAATTTTGTCAGATACAGATAGACAAAATATTGTAAGTGTAATTCTTGCTTGATACCTGTTTTGTTATATGTAATTTTACTGTGTTAAAGTGCAAACCATTTTTTTATTTAGGCAGAATAGGGGAGATGATGTGGGATTCCCCTCTGCTGTGAATATGTTTTTATTCAACAGTGGTTAATAAAGAAGCACCTTTGGCCTATGCCAGGGCAGAATATAACAAGGTGTGTTGACAGAGGCTGCTCTTTTTTTTTCCAGTGGCTTAGACCCAAAATAAACACACAGAAACTATATTAATTGCAATATTGTTTGGCCAATAGCTTAAGCGTATTTCTGCTAACTCTTATATCTCTTAAATTAACCCATTTCTATTATATTATATTTTACCATGAGGCTTGTAGTTTACTGGAAAGGTTATGGTGCATCTGTCTCTGTCTTTGCTTCTCACTGACTCTGCTTTCTTTCTCCCAGCACTCAGTTTAGGTTTCCTGCCTAGTTCTACTCTGCCCTGTCACAGACCAAGCATCTTCTTTATTCGTTAACAAATAAAACAACACATATGCAGAAGGATATCCTACATACATCAAAGGTGGAAAATCTGAACAGAAATACATAGAGTAGGTGCAGTCAGGGAGACACCATGCAGATGCTGAAGGAGAAGAACACTGGACCCTTTCTGGTAAGCCTCATGCTAATACACAGATTAATAGAAATGGGTTAATTTAAGATGTAAGAGCTAGTTAGGATATACCTGAACCATTGACCAAACAGTGTTGGAATTAATATAGTTTCTGTATGATTATTTGGGCAGCCAGCAAAGAAATGTGTAGTCTCTGTTCATAATTAGCAGCTTTTTTTAATCACCTGAATCTCAGCACCTAAACAACAGTCTACCGCATCAAAAGCTGGTACAAAGTGTTAATTACTATTTTGAATCAGAGCAGGGAGGTGCCAGTGAAGTAAGCTTAGGACACCAGAGGTGCTATTGATATCTTGAAAAACATGATATAACAAGTACAGACACTTGTAATACCATCCTACTTGGTCATAAATCTTTGGAGGAATTAGGTCTAGCAAGGCCTGATACCTGCAGCTCTGCTCTGCGAATGTTCCTCCTATGATCACTCCATAAGGACTGCTGTCTGGACAAATCATACTGTCAGGAAGTTAATTATAGAGATCAGGCTTCTATGTTTTGTTTGTTTTTGTTATTGCAGTGTTGGGCAAGTTTTCAGAGAAAGTCAAGGGCTGGTTGGTTTTTGGTTTGATAAAGTATTTAAGTTGAAAGTTATGAAGACTAACAGACGTGAGACACAACAAATTGAGCAACAATGGAGGCACTGTAGCCCATTTAGTGTTCACACACATATACACATACACACATACTATATATGTATACGGTATTCTAATTGCCATGATATGTTTTCACAAGAAAACAAAGTAAGGCAATTTGTAATTTTGTTTCTTTTACTTTAAATGCTGAATTTATTTTTAAAAGTTTAAACTCTATTGAATACACCTAAAATTTAAAATAATCATATTATCTATAATATCTACAAAAATGTGACGAAAGTTTACAGAGGACAGTTGTGAAATCTGTTGACCTCTATGTCTTTTTATATATTACTTATATTAATTGGAATATTAGTGTGCTTTAATACTTATTTAAAAAATTGAAAATTTTCATATTTTAAATCAACAACTAAATGTCCAAATTCATTTGATTGGTGATTTAATAATGAAATAAAAAAATACACATTTTGTCTAAGTTGGAGTTTCTATTCTCATCATAAAACACCAAAACCCAGAACAACTCAGGGGTGGTAAATGGCTTATTTCACCTATACTTTCACCTCAGAACCCTTCATTCAGAGATGTCAGGGAAGGGACCTCAAGGCAGGAATTGACACTGAGGTCAGGAAGGAGTTTTGTTTACTGCATTAAGAAATGTATATTCATTTTTTGTCCTATTTATCAGTTGGGGGATTTTTGCTTATTACTTTTTTCTTTCTTTCTTTTTTTGTTTTTGTTTTTGTTTTTGTTTTTTCGAGACAGGGTTTCTCTGTGGCTTTGGAGCCTGTCCTGGAACTAGCTTTTGTAGACCAGGCTGGTCTCGAACTCACAGAGATCCGCCTGCTTCTGCCTCCCGAGTGCTGGGATTAAAGGCGTGCATCACCACTGCCCGGCCTTTGTTTATTACTTAAAATTTTCAATTCTTTGTATATTTTAGCTATTAATTACTGTTAATGCCATGACTTCTGATTGTGTTTGCCATCCAGAATATTTTATGTTTCTATTTCAATTTTAGTATTGCATCTACTTCAGTCAATAATATCATTTGCATTCTATGAAATTCAGTGAATTTGTCAGTCAGTTTGGTAACTCATCCATTTTTATAATATTAATTATGCCAAATTATATATAAGAGTAGTCCTTTCATCCTCTAGACTCATATTCATTTCTTTCATAAGTGTTTTAACATTTTAAATGTAGAGGTTTTATTTCTTGCTTAGGCTTATTTTAAACTAGATATTTAATTTTATTATTGTGAGTTCACATAGTTTATTATGTTTTTTTTTCATTTTATACCAAATGGTCAGCCCTGAAAATATATACATACAAGTATCATTACATAGCATGAGCAAGTTGTATTTATATATTTAGATGTTTTACTTTTTAAAGTTATTATAAATTCTCCTCGTTGATTTCTCAGCAAGTTCAGTATTAGTGTATATTGTTAATTCTGTTTCCTAATACAGTTCAGAGATTATCAGGTCTGATAAAGTACCTAGGACATTTAAAAAACAAATTGATGAGTCTACAAATCTGGACTAAATATTTTAATTTTATATCTGTTAATTTAATATCTATTTTTCAAGTCAAAACTAAGAGAGAATAAGAGTAGAGTTCTTAGCCATCCTGCATTTTTGGTGATTTTAGATGTAGTGCTTTTAGATCTTCAACATAATATACTGTTTGTTACACCTGCCTCATCTATAGTGCTTAGTGTGCTAAATTATGTGATTTACTAGGTATATAGTTAAAGTTTTATACACAAGTGATATTGAAAATGATCAAATAATTTTGATACATTTACTGATACTACATTATTTCTGGTCTCAAATCTAGTTCTTTGGGGAAAAAATTAATTTATTTTTATTAACAAAATTTATTTATTTATTTTATATCCCAACCATAGAGTCACACCTCTCTTCTCCTCCCATTTCATTTCTCCTTTTCCTTTCTGCTGACCCAATCACTCCCTCTCTGCTTCTGTCCAAAAGTGGCTGATATCCCACAGATATCAACAAAATATGGTTTATCGAGTTGTAGGAGGACTAAGCATCTCCCCTTTTATTAAGGCTTGGCACAGTAACCCAGTATGGGGAATAGGTTCCGGAAAGTCAGCTAAAGAATTAGGGACAGGCCCTGCTCTCACGGCTAGGAGTTCCATGAGTAGACCAAGCAACACAACTTTTATATATACATACATACACACACACACACACACACACACACACACACAAATATCCTTGGTCAGTCCCATTCAGTCTCACTGGTTTTGAATCAAAGTCTGTAAGCTGCTAACAGTCCAGGTGAGTTGATTCTCTGGGTTTTGTTGTGATTCCCTTGACCTCTGTGGCTCCCTCCCTTTCTTCAGCAGAATTTCCCAAGCTCAACCTAATTGTTGGCTATGGGTTTCTGCCTTTGTTTTCAACAGTTACTGAATCCATCCTCTCTGAAGACAACTGTGGTAGAAAAGCACAAATGACAAAAGGCTTATAATGGAGAGGATGTGGAGTAAGGGGAACACTCTTCCACTGCTTGTGGGAATGCAAACTTGTACAGCTACTTTGGAAATCAATATAGCAATTACTCAGATAATTGGGAATCAATCTGCGTCAAGATCCAACTATATCACCCTTGGGCAAATACACAAAGAATGTTCAATCATTTCACAAGGATACTTGCTCAGCAATGTTCATAGTATCTTTATTTGTAATTGGCAGAACTTCAAGAACTATTAATAGATATGGAGAGAGTTGACAACCTTGTTTGGTTCCTGATTTTAGTGGAATTATTTTGAGTTTCTTTCCATTTAATTTAATGTTGGCTATAGACTTGTTGTAAATTGCCTTTATTATGTTGAGGCACGTCCCTGTATACCTGATTTCTCTAAGACTTTTATCATGAAATGGTGTTGGATTTTGCAAATCTTCTTTTCAGCATTAATGAGATGACCATGTGGGTTTTCTTTCTCATTTTCTTATATGGTGTATACATTGACAGATTTTAATATGTTGAACTATCCTGCATCTCTGGGATATAGGCTATTTGATCATTAATCTTTTTAATGTGCTTTTCGATTCAGTTATCAAGTATTTTACTGCGTATTTTTTCAATGATGCTCACTCATATCAGGGAAATTGGTCTGTAATTCTCTTTCTTTGCTGAATCTTTGTGTGCTTTCAGTAACAAGATGATTGATTTGAGATGGCTTTCTTTATTTGTATTGTTTTTTGTTTTTATTGGTCTGTGAATAAAATTTTTTTGGCCAGTAGCTTAGCAAAGTAAAGCCAGGAAGAAAATCTGAACAGAGATAGTTAGAGAGAGTAGGTAGAGTCAAAGAGATGCCAGGTGCCACCAAGGAAGCAAGATGTGTAAAAAATGAGGTAACACTAAGTCCACGTGACAATACACAGAATAATAGAAATGGGTTAATTTAAAACATAAGGACTAGCTAGAAATATGCTTGAATCACCGACCAAACAGGGTTGTAATTAATACAGTTTCTGTGTGGTTATTTGGGTTTTGCATCCAGGAATAAAAAGTGCAGTCTCTGTTTATGAATGGTGCCTCATGTGTTTCTTTGTGACTGAACAGTTGCAGGAATGGGCAGGACAGAAATTTCCATTTACAGGTGACTGAGACTTTATAAAATGACTTTGGTAACATTCTTTCTGTTTTAGTTAGTGAATTAATTAGAGGAGCATTGGTAGTATGTATCTTTTGAAAGTCTGGTAGAATTCTGTGCTAAAACCTTCTAAGCCTGGACTTTTTTGTTTGGGAGACTTTTAATGACAGTCTCTATTAACTTATAGGTTATTTGTAGGATATATTTTAAATGTTTATCTGATCTTTATTTAACTTTGATAAGTAGCATCTATCAATAAAATTGTTTATTTCTTTTAGATTTTCCAATTTTCTGGAATATGGGTTTTGCAAAATGACCTAATGAATCTTTGGATTTCCTCAGTGTCTGTTGTTATATCCCTTTTCATTACTGATTTTGTTCATTTGATGTTCTCTTTGTGTCTTTTAGTTAGTTTCAATCAACAATCTTGTTGATATTCTCAAAGAAAAATTTCTCTGTGTTTTATTGATATTGTTCTCTTTGCTTCTATTTTATTGATTTCACCCTTAGCTTGATTATTTCGTACCTTCTGTTCCTCAAAGTATGTTTAGCTCCTTTTGTTCTAGAGCTTCAGGTGTGATGTTAACTTGCTGAAGTTCAAAGAAGATATATTCTTTGGTGTTTATATGAAATACTCTGTACCTATCTGGTAGGACCATTTTCTTCATAATGTCTGTTCAATGTATTATTTCTCTGTTTAGTTTCTGTCTGGCAGAACTGGTCATTAGTGGAAGTGGAGTATTAAAGTCTTCCAATATTAATATGTGAGGTTTGATTTATAATTAAAGCTTTAGAAATGTTTCTTTTACAAATGTGGGTGCCCTGCATTTGGAATGTAGATATTAGGAATTGAAATGTCATCTTGGTGGATTTTTCCTTCGATGAGTATTAAATATCTTTCATTTATTTTGATTAACCTTGGTTTGAAATCTATTTTGATAGATATTAAAATAGTTAGACCAGCTAGCTTCTTAGGTTCATTTGCTTGGAAAATCTCTTTCCTTTCCTTTAATCTTAGGTAGTACCTCTCTTTGTTGTTGAGGTGTGTTTATTGTGTGTGGAAGAAAGATGAATCCTGTTGCTGCATCCATTCTGGTAGCCTGTGTCTTTGTATTGGTGAATTGGTGATATTGAGAGATATCAATTACTACTGATCGTTAATTCCTGTTATTTCGGTGATGTGATGGTGGTGGTGGTTGTTGTGGTAGTGTGTGTGTGTGTGTATGTCTTTCTTTTGGGTTTGCTGGTGTAAGATTATTTCTTACTGTGTTTCCATGGATGTATAGTACCTTTTGTACATCTAGAGTTGTGGATAGATATTGTTTATTAAAATTTTTCTTTGTTATGAAATACCTTGTTTTATCCATCTATTGTGATTGAAAATTTTGCTGGGTATAGCAGTCTAGTTAACACCCATGTCTCTTGGAGTCTGTAAGACTTCTATTGTCCATGAACTTCTGTCTTTTAGAATCACCATAGAAAAGTCAGTGCATTTTTTTTTTAGACAGGGTTTCTCTGTAGCCTGCCTCTGCCTCCCAAATGCTGGGATTAGAGGCGTATGTTACCACTGCCTGGTGGAAAGTCAGTATATGTCTAACAGGACTGTCTTTATATGATACATGTCCTTTTTCCTTGCAGCTTTTAATAGTCTTTCTTTATTCTGCATGTTCAGTGTTTTCATTAATTTGTGTCTTTGGGGCTTTCTTTTCTATTCTAATCTATTTTGTGTTATGTAAACTTCTTGTACCTTTATAGTCATGTCCTTCTTTAGGTTGGGAATTTTCTTTCTATGAATTTGTTAAAAATAGTTTCTGGGGTTTTGAGCTAGGAATCTCCTCCTTCTTCTATTCCTATTATTCTTAGGTTTGGTCTTTTGATAGTGTCCCAGATTTTCTGGATGTTTTGATAGGAGATTTTTTAGATTTGACCATTCCTTTGACTGATGAATCTATTTTTTTCTATTGATTGTTCAAATGCTGAGATTTTCTCATTCACTTCTTATATTGGTGATGTTTGTATATGTATCTGTTCAATTAGCCAGATTTTGTCTTTCCAAAGTTCCCTCAGTTTATATTTTCTTTATTGCATATATTTCAGCTTTCAAGACTTGAATATTTTCTTTCACCAGCTTGCTTGTTTTTTTTTTTTCTTAGCTTTCTTGGTATTCTTTAAGATATTTATAGATTTTCTTCAATTTTTGTTTTTCTTTTCCTTGATTTCTTTGAAAGATTTTTTTTCCATTTCCACTTTAAAACCTTAATATCTTTTTAAATTTGATTTTAAGATCATTTTCTTGTGCCTCAGCTGTGTTTAAATATTTGGACCTTGTTTTAGGATATCTGGTCTCCGGTGTTGTCATATTGCCATGGGTGTTGTTGATTGTATTCTTCCACTGGTGTATAGGCATCTGAGTTTGAAATGATTATAGGTCTAGGTGCTTATATATGAGTTTGCCATTGTTGGATGGGTGTTTGATTCCTTAGTTTTTGTTTCCCTCTTGGTCTGCTAGTCTTTGTGACCTAGATTTCTGGGAGCTGGCATGACTTCTGATCTAGTAGGGAGTCTCTATCCAAGTCAGGAGCTGACCTTTCACTGAAGATGGGGGTCTATGTTCTTCTTGTTGGTGTTGCTTGTACCTATTCTTCGACTGTTATGCTTGTTATTCTAACTGTTGTGAGATGCCCCTGTTCTGCCTGGTTGGCCCCGTGCCTGAACAGTGGAATGGTTTGAGAACAGTGTCAGGCAGCAGAGTAGGAGATGAGCTAAGAGGCATAGCCTGTAGATTGGGTCTTTGGGAACACAATTGAAGCAGTTCAGCTGTCAGAGGGTCACCTACCTCTCATTTTGACTGGGGTGATTCATACTTGAGCAGCCAAAAAAAAAAAAAAACTACTTTGGGGTTGGGAACAGAGACCAGCAGCAGGGTGGATTATGATGTGTTCTTCTGACTGGTGTGACCGGAGTCTGAACAACTGAAGGAAATCCCCGGCTGATGTTTTGTTGTTATTCTTTTTATGTAGACATTCATAGCTGTATTGGGAGCTCACCAAGGCCAGCTGGACTGGAACTGAAAAAGCATGGGATAAAACTGGACTCTCTGAACACGGCCGACAATGAGGGCTGATGAGAAGCCAAGGACAATGGCACTGGGTTTTGATCCTACTTCATGTTCTGGCTTTGTGGGAGCCTAGCCAGTTTGGATGCTCACCTTCCTAGACCTAGATGGAGGGGGGAGAACCTTGGACTTTCCACTATGCAGGGAACTCTGACTGCTCTTCAGACTGGAGAGGGAGGGGGAAAGTAGTGTGGGGTGGGGGAGAGGAGTGAGACGAGGAGGAGGGAAATGGGAGGCTGGGAGGAGGCGGATTTTTTTTTCAATAAAAAACAACAAAAAAAAAACTTTCCATAAAATTTCCAGTAAGTTATAGTTTATTTTTATTTACTTCCAATATTTTAAAATATTCCCTCCTATGTTTTGTCAATGACACTTTTGATTAAGGTATACACTATTAAGCCTACAAATACTGGTGTAGTTTTTGTGTTCTTTTGTTATTGATTTCTAGCATTATTCTATTATGATTTAATAAAACATAAAAAACTGTTTTGATTGTTTCATTTATTTAATAAGCTTTCTTTGTTGTTAGAATGCTGTTTGCTTCAGAGATAGTACTATGAGTGGCTGAAAAGAAACCATATCATCTATCATGTCATTTAGCTATGAAGAGTCTTGGATAAATCTCAGTGATCGAAGTCAACCACTCTATATACACCCACAACTGTATCGAAACTTGAATACTTTTAATGAAATTTTGTCCCAATTTTGATTTATACATTTGCTTATTATTGAATTGTTTTATCAACATAACTTTATCTCTTTTTATTAACTTTGGTTTGAAATCTACTTTCTTTACTAGAGTAAATATTTCAGGTTTTTTCATCTTTCACTTGTTGACAGCAAACTAGCACATAAGGAAACATATTTTACTCTGTAGCTGTCTTTGGTAATGAAGTATGCTTTTTTGAGAGAACTTATAGTTGACTCTTGGTTTTTAATCCAGTTAGTTACTCTTGGTGTCTTTTTTATGTGGGTGGAGGACATTTTGACATAAGATTATTATTGAGATCTGCTTGCCAATTCCTGCCATTTTGTTTTCTACCTTGTTTGATTGTTGTCCTCTCTTATTGGTGTTAATGTCACTCTGGTTGCTACTGCCTGGTATGTACTCCTTCCTAGGTCTTCTTTACTCACACACTCCTTTATGATATTTGGGTCTTCTTGTGTGTTTGTGGGAAGCTTTGCTTCCTCCTCTGTGTATACTCTTCCTAAAGCAGCATATGACTTTCTGCTTGTCTTAAAATGTTTATATTTTTCTATCTATATTAAATGATCATTTTGCAGGACACAGTAATTTTGGTCAGCAATTATCTGTTTTCTGGGCTTGAAATATATAATCCATTTTTTCCTGTGTTTTGAGTCAACTGATGAAAGACTGCCACTTTGTTGATACATGAACCTTCATAATCGAATTGTCTTTTTCCCTATTCCTCTTCATCTTATTTTTTTGATTTGTACTGTTAAAATATTGACTAAATAGTCATACAGAGGATCTTCTTTGCTTATGTCTATTTGAGATTCTGAATGTCTCTTTTCTTGTCTCTATTTCAGACATTTTTTTTTCATAGTGGCTTAGTTTATTGATGTTACTTCACATTATTTTTAATTCACTGTTTTATTCTTTTCTACAATTTATATTTTTATCAAAACCTTGTTTTTTGGTTAAAAATTTTCCATGTTGCTAATTTTTCAATCTTTACAGTTAGATTTTTCTCAGCCATTTTGCTGAACTTTGCCTTTAGATGAGCACTTCCACTTCAAATATAGAAATAATTTTTTATGATTGTTTCCTCTTTGGTTTCTATGGCAATTTTCACTATTAAACATTTGAAATCTTTGTACATAAACTTATAGCTACTTTGATATCTTAAAATTGTGCCTTTATATATTATTTACTTTGGAAGAGATATGTTGCCTAACTCTTCCAGGTTTCTTGTTTCCTGATTAGCAACACATACAGCAGATCATTTTTATGACTTCTCTGACTTTGAAATCTTTTCATTGTGTATCCTTCCGTTCTGGAAAAAATACTTGCATGGAGTCACTCAGAGATTTAAAAAAAACACTGTGCTGTAATAGAAACAAAACAAAACATGCAAAATATAGAAATATGCTGAAATATGCCCACAAAATATAACCTATGACTATAAAAAAATAAAATAAAATATAGTGAATGAAGAACGTGCTATTAAGTGAAAAAAAAAACTCAGAACAAATGTGGAAATAGTACATGGATGATAAGAAGAAATGAGAAAAGAAAGGAGAAAAAGAGGAAAAAGTTTACAGAAATAAAGAGGTAAAGGAGAAGAATAGAAAGAAATGCTAAGAATATGAAAAAATTTAAAAGGACAGTTAAATATCAATAGAAACTTTTCTAATAATGAGAGAGTTGTGTAATAAAGTTAAAGAGATTACAAAATAATTTAAGTTTTTAGTATAGTTAAACATTGCTGATTGTGTAGTAAAGGAGGAAATGAGGAAGAAAAAAGAAACAACTAAAATTGTAAAAGACCAGATAAGAGTATCTTCTTTGCTGGATGAGAAACACCTATACAATATAAATACCTAGAAAACTCAGACAAGCTAACCTGCCTGGAGAAAGCAGAGATCAGCTGAGCTGTCTCATAGAAGCAATGAATACCTGAGCAGCATGGAAAGAACAGTATCTGTCTAGTTTAATTGCTCATAGTTATGTAGTGTGAATCAGTATTCTGGACTTTGTGAACATTACAAGAAAATGTTAACTACAAATTTACCAACATGAAATGAATTGAATTACATGATTATTTGGAAAAATAAAGCACCATTGGGAAATCCACTTTAAAATCTTTTGATTCCTTTGTACTTACAAAAATCTTAACACAGGAAGACAGTGATTATTGGAGGAGAAGAATTATTTAGAGGCATAATGTTACTCTTTAATAGTGAAATTTATAACAGCAGAATTGCCACCCATCATTTATGGTCTTTGTTGGTGTAACTGTATTTGAGTCATTTCTGCTCCTGAAAGTTACCTTTCACCCATATTCCTGTAATGTTAATAAAACTCATTGGTTCACCAAGTTGGTCTTTGATGGTAGGTATTATTGCTCTGTCAATTATCTATTTCAAACAACCCTTAGTTCTTAAATAATTCTAATCATTAATTTCTTTTTTAAAAATAGACTGTATAGAAAATAGTAGGCTATCTAAGAGAGAACAAATTTCAATTCTAAAGTCTCCAATTAAAGTTATGTTGATTTGTATCTCCAATGAGTGTAACTCTAGTTGGCCAAACTGGAGTCATGTTACTTGATTCTGATGATTGGGAGTTGAGCTTGTACTTTTATGTCAGTCAACATGTGAGTCATTTTCTGTCTTCCTTCTCAGGAACACAGGGAAGTCTTGGATTAAACCCGATCCCTTATACATCTACCAAATTGCTGCACATGTTTGAGATAGCATAGTCATCATTGGGGGTTGGAGTAACAAACATTAGCGCACATAGTCAGCATTTTCAGATAAGAACCATTTGGATGGGAGTTTTATTCATGTATTCAATCTACAATTTAGGGGATAGTTTCACTCATAAATCCTATTGACTTTTTAAGAAGTGACAAATGACAACAAGCTTTCATAATTCTACTTCATTGCTATGTTGCATTTTAAGTTTGAAATAATCTCAGACTTACAGGAGAAATCCCACTATGATATTTTTCCCTGAAACATTTCAGTATTGGAATGCTGCGCCCATTACAGACAGTCTTATTATCTGCTTTGCACTTTTATTCCCTTACTACACTCTTCTGTCTGGGGAAAGACAATCTGCCATGTCCACCTAATCACTCCAGAAAGGCCTTACTGAGGCAAACGCAGAAAGAGCAGGTGTAATTATCCTTAGCTTTTCGAAGGACAGGTTTGTAAAGAGGTGCATCTTGTGTGATTATGTGTGACCTCATGCTGATGGTGAGAAAAGTGTGGTTTCTCATTCCTTTCTATTATTGAAGGTTTGAGTCATGAGCTCTGAGGCTTCATGTGAAAAAATTATAGCTAGATAACAACAAAGTATATGGAATGGTATAACTCAGTCAGATATCTTATTTGATGGTTAAATATTACATATCATTAAACATAAACATAAAATAAGATCCTTAAGGCTGGTTGTGGTGGAAGCAGTGGCAGAAGAATCGGATGTTCCGCGTCATCCTTGATTGCATAGTTAGTTCAAGGCTAGCCTTGGCCACATGAAACCCTGTCTCAAAACAAACAAATAAAACTGATTGTTTTTTTTTTTTAATATTCTGCTACATCCTAAATAAGTAAAATTTGTATGTCAGCCTAAGAAATTTTGAATGTCTTTCAATTATCTTACACTCAAATTTAGAAACTACTTTGTGTATATTTTAAGTATGCTTAGTCATGTTTATTTTTGTTACCTTTGTTTTTATTTATTTTTTATTTTGATTTATTTTATGTGTGTTTCATTTTACAAGTTCATTATTTTAGATAACAAATATTAAAAGCTAGTAGGTCCCAAGCTGAAAATAAATAAACAAGAAAAGAAAGATAACCTCTATTTTTTTTCTTTTAAATCTCATTTCTGGAAAAGCCTCTTCTGTGGAGTCAGGAGCAAGGAATAAACATGCTATTAGTACTAAGTGCATTTTCTACAAGGAAACCACAAAGTACTTTTGTAAATCAATATGTTCTGAAAAAATATTTTAAAATCTATCCAGAGGGGAACTGATTTTCAAAGTGGAAAAATAGTTCCTGTGGTCCAAGAAGATAATGTACACAGGAAGGTTCTCTTTTTTTTCCTCAAGATGCCTCTGACTTCAGTCTTTGCCCAGAGGCGACGGAGTTAGACATGTGGACCATGGAAGGGGAACAAAGGCTCAGTAATCCTGAGGCAGCCAGCAAGGTCTGACACTGCCATTACCACAGGCGAGCAAGATACACTTCTTCCCTTTCATCTAGCTAGACTTTTTGTGGAGAATTTTCTGCTGCTATAAATGTCACCATTTAAAAGCAACTTTCTGCCTCTAAATCACAATTCTCCTCTAATGATAATTATCTTCCTGTGTGAAGTTTTTGATAAGTAGAAAGAATACTTATGTTTTATAAACAGGTTTTTTTTTTCTCATACTGTTTTATTTTTCCAAAAGCAAACATGTAATTCAATTCACTCTGACTTGGAAATCTTACCCTTAACATTTTCTTGTACTTCTAGGCAAGAAATGGGAAAAGAGAGAGCAATTTAGTTCAGAGTCATGGGGTTTGAAAGTATCTGGATTGTAGATATTTATATTTAGCCAATTCACTGAGCATTTATCAAGCCAACATTTAATAAATAACTACAATTATGGTCCCATGTGTACAGTGATAAATGAGATTGTGTCTAGGTCTGGAGGATACTTCTAGGCTAATGACTACTCTATGGAGGAAATTTCAAAATATTTGGAAAATTAAAAATGAAATTATTCTCTTATTTCCTCTTAATATCCACAAGAAGTGAGATTTGCTTTAGAAACAAAAAAAATCAATTGTAAGGGTCACTATATCTATCAAACATCTATTGAATATTAAAGGTTTACATAATTCGTGGAAACAGATAAAAAAAGAAATCAAAATTTAAAGTGTTAAATTATAAGGACCTAATCAAAAGGTGGTTTTAATATTCTGACAATAAAGATAATTCATTAACCTTAGCTTAAGTGTCTCTATCGCATGTGTTAAAGAATTAGAGAATTAATCTGATGCAAAATAATGCAATCTTGACAACTCCTAAGAATCGTCCATTTCCCTAATTGTCAAGATTTCTAAGTATCTCTTACAGAGCAATTATTTTCAGTCTGCATTTAGCTTTCACTTCGTAGACATCCTGCTCAGTGCTATGAGATAATGGTATACTTCAATATATGTTTTATTCATTAAAAATACTGACTAAATAGATATTTTCAGCAAGTAATAAAAGTGTTCCCATTCCATTTACCTGATGGATAGCCTCTTTTCACTTTTGTTGCCATTGCATCTCAGTAGAGTTACATGTTTATGGTGTCATTTTCAAAATCAATAAATTTTGAATTGATTTTCAACCACTTTAATTTCTCTTACCCTGCTATATGATCTGGTAAGAGTAAGGAAATGTGATAGTTATCTATTGTTGTGTAAAAAACCATTTCAAATCCTAGTGACATAAAATAATAACTGACTATTTCAGACATTTCTGTAGGCGGGTTCATTCTGTGTTGGTTTGCATGGATTCCTTTTTGTGTGACTGGTGGGGATGGACCCAACCACATGTCTGCTGGGTTAACGCCACAGCTCAGTCAGATGCTTTGAGCTTCTTCCACTTGACTCATTCTTTTTTTTTTTGTTTTTTTTTTTTTGTTTGTTTTTGTTTTTTTTTTTTGAGACAGGGTTTCTCTGTGGTTTTGGAGCCTGTCCTGGAACTAGCTCTTGTAGACCAGGCTGGTCTCGAACTCACAGAGATCCACCTGCCTCTGCCTCCCAAGTGCTGGGATTAAAGGCGTGCGCCACCACCGCCCGGCACTTGACTCATTCTTGAGGTTAACAGGAATGAGTTCCTTCATTGTTACTTCAGAGTTCCAAGATAAATAGATTAGAAGTTCTCAGTTTTACTGAGGCCTAAGTAAGCTTCAGAACTCAACATTGCACTGGGTAGGTTTGGAAGATTGAAGCTATCACTAGTACCACCCCAGGTCCCAGGAATTATAGAAAACTGCTCCAATCTATGATATACAGCTCTGCAGAAGGACATAGGCAGTGTGATTCTTAGAGAACAATATTAAAATATTTCATGAATTTGGAGGGTTATCATGTAATATCTAGTATGAAATATTTTTATAAACAGAGGAACACAAATTCCTATAATTTGAATATGAAAAGACAAATTAATATTTAAATTTAACATTTAAAATTACCTTTTTTTCCAAAAATAGAAATCATGTCTCTTAAAACACTGATATTCTAGTAAAATTTGGAAATCATAAGCAAAAAATAAAATCACTGAACTCCTAAAACAGCATTAGGTCAGGATGGTGTTTTGTTATTTTACTTTCTTTTTATTTTTGCTTTGTTAAAGATAATAAATAAAAATTAAAAAATAAAAAAATATTTTCTCCGTTGTTCACTTTTTTAAAAAAAAATAAATTTATTTATTTGTTTGTTTAACTTTTTACAACCCTGGGGGCAGTTTTTGTTCCCTCCTCTCCTTCCAGTCCCCTCTCACTCCCTCTCTGCACCCCAGCCCAATCTACTCCTCCATTTCTGCTTAAGAAAGGGCAGATCTCTTGTGAGTATTAACAAAATATGGCATTTCAAGATGCTAAAAGACTAAGCATCTCCTCATGTATTAAGACTGGGCAACTTGACCCAATATGAGGAGTATGCAAAAAAAAAAAAAAAAAAAACAGGAAGAGTCAGAGGCAGCTCCTGTTCCCACTGTTAGGAGTCCCACAAGAAGACCAAACTACACAACTCTAACATGTGCACATTGCCTTCGTTGGTACCATTCAGGCTCCATGGTTGCCAGTTTAGTTTCTGTGAGCTCCTATGAGCACAGGTTAGTTGATTCTGTGAGTTTTCTTCTCTTGTCCTTGGCCCCTGTGGGTCCTACAATCCTTTTTCCTCCTCTTCTGCAAGATTTCCAGATTGCTGCCTAATGTTTGGCTGTGGGTCTACATCTGGTTTCATTGCCTGCTGGATGAAACTTCTCTGATGACAATTAGGCTAGGCCCCAAACTGGTCACAGGAGATGACCATTTCAGGCTACCTATCCTTTATTCATAAGAATCTTAGCTTGGGTCATCCCTGTAGAATTCTGTGAGGTTCTCTTGTGCTAGGTTTTTACCTGACCCCGAAATTCAACCCCTCTTTCCGGTAGCCTCTTCAGTACTCACCCCCAAATCTAATCGCTCATGTCCCCATCCCCACCTGTCCTCGTTCTACTCATGAAAACTCTTTATTTTCCCTTCCTAGAGAGATCTACATGTTTCCACATGAACCCTCTTCGTTGCCTAGTCTCTCTGGGTCTGTGAATTGTAGCATAGTTTTATTTTATCTTATTCCACTTAGGAATGAGTACATACCATGTTTGTCTTTCTCGATCTGGGTTACCTCACTCACTCTTGATAATCATATCATCAATATCAGGCATGCTGACACATAGGGTATATGTGAATGGTCATGAAAACAAGGATGGCATTTTCCCTGGTTTCCTTTTAGGCATAGCATATGCCGTGTTACAATAAAAGTATCAGAGCTTATTTTCTTTATTGTGAGATTTTTGTTTAGTTATTGTTCCCTTTTATTCCTGTTATTTATTAGTTCCTATTTTCACAGGAAACTGGAACTCATTTTATAATGGGACTACTGAGGACAAAGAATTTACTCATCTTAGTCTAAACATTTCAATCCAAACATTTGATTTAAACTCTTAACAGATTTGCCTTATTGGGAAGTTAGGTGGCTCTAACGTATTTTCAAGATCCACTTCTGAAATCTCATCTCTTTACATAATGAGAAAAACAAGAGATGTGTTTTATACATGTAAAGACTCTTCACTATTTATGGCTAGAAACCAAATATGAGTGAGTACATCCCATGTTCCTCTTTTTGGGTCTGGCTTACCTCTCTCAGGGTAGTGTTTTCTATTTCTGTCCATTTGCATGCAAAATTCAAGAAGTCATTGTTTTTTACTGCTGAGTAGTACTCTAATATGTATATATTCTATACTTTCTTCATCCATTCTTCCATTGAAGGGCATCTCGGTTGTTTCCAGGTTCTGGCTATAACAAACAATTCTAGCCATAAATAAAGGACATTGAGCCTATAATTCGTGATCCTAGAGAAGCTAAATAAGAAGGTGAACCCAAAGAAAAACATATAGACATCCTCCTGGATATTATCCTTCATCAGGAGATGAAAGGAGACAGAGACAGAGTCCCACATTGGAGCACCAGACTACAACCCCAAGGTCCAAACCAGGAGCAGAAGGAGAGAGAGCACGAGCAAGGATCTCAGGGCCATGAGGGGTGCACCCCACATACTGAGACAATGGGGATGTCCTTTCGGGAGCTCACCAAGGCCAGCTGGACTGGGTCTGAAAAAGCATGGGATAATACCAGACTCACTGAACATAGCAGACAATGAGGACTGCTGAGAAGTCAAGAACAGTGGCACTGGGTTTTGATCCTACTGCACCTACTGGCTTTGTGGGAGCCTAGGCAGTTTGGATGTTCACCTTAATAGACCTGGAAGGAGGTGGGAGGTCCATGGACTCCCCACAGGGCAGGGAACCCTGACTGCTCTTAGGGTTGATGAGAGAGGGGGAGTAGATTGGGGGAGGGATATGGGAGGCAGTGGCGGGGAAGAGACAAAAATCTTTAACAAGAAAAAAAGACTGTTCACTAGTATCTATTAAATCATAAACTGTATTTACTCTTCTTAAGTCATTTTTATTAAGTCTAGACATTGATTTTTCAGAAATAATAAATTAAAAAAATTGTTTTGATAATGTAATTTATATTATCACACCCTATCTAAAGCCAATAATAGGAAAAGATTTTCTCCTGATTTATATCTGGAAAGCAAATGTTCCCCCACATACATTAAGAACTCAAAAATAAGGCTAGAGAGATGGCTCACAAGTTAAGAGCACTGACTGCTCTTCTAGAGATTCTGAGTTCAATTCTCAGCAAACACATGGTGGTTTGTAACCATCTATAATGATATCTAGTGCCATAAATAAATAAATAAATAAATAAATAAAT
Organism: Chionomys nivalis; assembly: GCF_950005125.1. Taxonomy (NCBI): domain Eukaryota; kingdom Metazoa; phylum Chordata; class Mammalia; order Rodentia; family Cricetidae; genus Chionomys; species Chionomys nivalis. The sequence continues at coordinate 56,519,418 of NC_080100.1, read as the reverse complement.
AAATCTATCATTAAAAATCAAACTCAGAAATAAGCATACAATGTGTTTAACATTAGTCTTGCAGAGGATAGCCTAAGAAATTAATTAAAATTATATAATTGCTTTAGCTGATTCAATTCTAGAATGGAAATGTTATTTCACATTTATTTATTTATTTATTTTTTATTTATTTATTTATTTATTTATTCATTTATTTATTAAAGATTTCTTCCTTCTCCCGGCCACCACCTCCCATTTCCCTCCCCTTCCCCCACCAAGTCCCCCTCCCTCATCATCACTAAGAGTAATCCAGGTTCCCTGCCCTGTGGGAAGTCCAAGGACCACCCACCTCCATCCAGGTCTAGTAAGGTTAGCATCCAAACTGCCTAGGCTCCCACAAAGCCAGTAGGTGCAGTAGGATTAAAGACCCATTGCCATTGTTCTTGAGTTCTCAGTAGTCCTCATTGTCCATTATGTTCAGCAAGTCCAGTTTTATCCCATGCTTTTTCAGACCCAGGCCAGCTGGCCTTGGTGAGTTCCTGATAGAAAATCCCCATTGTCTCAGTGTGTGGGTGCACCCCTCGTGTTATTTTACATTTATAAAATATCTGTAAGTCTAGTGGTTTTAAAATTTTTTTCAAGGAAAGAATAAAGCATTTGAAGCACATTCAAATCTTAATCAATAGGTTGATTTAAAATATATGTTAAGCATCAGTATATTTAAAATTAGAAATTAATTCTAAACTATGAACAAATATTTAACATTTTTACCCATATATCACCTTTTAAAAACTATGCTTTATAAAAAAGCCATGTTTTTCTTAAAATGATCGAGATAAGGGAAGTTTTTGCATTTTAGGACAGAGAGAAACTATGTTTAAATATATCAATTTCTTAAATAGTTATGTGCTGGGAAATGTGCCAGTTTCACTGAAGCTTTGGGTCCTGCAGCTAAAACCTATACACTAATATCCTCTTGGTATTTCCTATTTAATATTTTCTAGAATGATAACTGCAACAGAACACCCAGTTACCTTAATGTCATCAAGGGTTTCTTGCTTTTTCTGTATGGAAATGGTTATTTTCTTGTTAATGGATCTTTCAAACAACATTGGTAAATCTTAAGATTATTCTATAGACTGTTACAGGAGCCTTATGTTCTCACCATGGTTTGGATTTTTTTCTGTGACTCTAGTAGAAAATATAAGCCACTGTGGTGACCTTTAGAGACAGAAATCTCATCTCAGTTATGCCCTAATATTTTGTTGCTAAAGAGAAATCCTAAGAATCACTCCTCCCCAAGAAATATTACTTCAATGAATATTTCCAGAACTCTGTTACTTGTGAATAAAAGAATAACTTCTAAAAGTGGAGTTCTACTATTGTATGTAGTTTAAGATAAATGGGAAAGACGTCATAGATCAGTATCTGGACTTAAATAGAAACTGAAAATAAACTTCAACACATAATTGTTAAATGTACATTCTGAGGATGTGATATACCTTCTACAGTGAAGCTTTTCAAATATTAACTGGAATTTCAAATAATAGGACACCTGTCATTAGATTGTGCCCATCAATATGACAAGGAAAAGATACTCATGAACTTTCATGAGTACAGTTGTCTGTATAAGATCATCATAATGTAAATACCAATTGACCTGTCAGTGGGGACAGGAAGAATTTCACATAGCCCCACCCCTAAATGAAGAGATACAGGAAGTTAATGGTCATTGACAGAGAGAGAATCACTTCTCTTTAGGGACAAACTACTGTATAGTTGTCCAATCTCAAGTGGTCAGTTCTAGACACATGAATAAGGGAACAAAGTTCAGTGAACTTTGTAGGTTATGCTGGTGGTGGGGGGAAGAGGAACTAGAGGGGGAGGAGTGAGAGTGATGCAAATACTGTGATTATATATGAAATTCTAAAGAAAACTCAAAACATCCTATTACATTTCCCTTCCGGTATTATGCAAAGTAACTCCCAACACCTTGAAAGCTACTAAGTAGATTTGGGGCTTCCAGCTGGATATCAGTTGAATGCCTACATATTAGATGACAAAGGGAGCTTGTGTCTTCAGCAATAGGGCCTTGCCATCAAGAGGGTTAACTAGTAGTCTTTTCAATAACCTGTGTTATTTTGTGGGTCAGAGGCTCTATGGGATCCCTTTACTCAGGAACTTAACAAACTGCAGCCAATTCATGGCAAGGAGGTTTTATGTGGTGGTATAGATAACTAAGGCAGGCAGTGGTGGCTCAGGCTTTTAATCCCATCACTCAGGAGTCATAAACTGATGGGTCTTTGCGAGTTTGAGGCCAACTTTATCTATAAAGAAAGTTTCAAGAAAACCAGAGCTGTTATACAGAAAAACCCTGTTTTGAAATCTAGAAAGAAAGAGAGAGGGGAGAGAGAGAGAGAGAGAGAGAGAGAGAGAGAGAGAGAGAGAGAGAGAGAGAGAGAGAGAGAGAAATGAAAAGAGAAAACACATGTAGAAGAGGTATTGTTTCCCATCTTGTATGATGACTCCAAGTAAATTATATGACTCCATATAATTTAGGAAGCTTCTACAGTAGCAGGTCTCCATCTGGTTTTCAAAGGTTTTTGTTAGTTGTCCCTCCCTTAATATTCCCTCATTTATCCTAATTTCAGACCCAACAAAATTCCAGCATGGAGAAAATGCTGTACACAAAAATTCCCATTCCTAACCAAGAGGCTATTTGCCACTGATACCTACTGGGAGATGGAGAATAAGTTTTTGCCAATGGAATTTCAATGGATTATGAATTACACTCTTGGGCAGTACAATACTTAGGACTATCTGGAAAACACCAAATGGACTGCATGGTTATTTTACACACTTATTTATTTATTTATAGCTTTGGTATTTTCTGTTTTTCTACTTTTTATCTGTTCTAACATTTTTCTGTTCTTCTTTGCTTTCTAGAGAGCCAGAAAGAGAAAAAGAGCATAAACCTTGAGGTGTAAGGAGGTAGGGAAGATTTACCATGACTTGCTAAGAGCAAAAAAAATCTGATGAAAATCTATCTTATGAAAACATTCAAATAAAAACTATCCTTTAAAACAGTTTATCTAATAAAATTTCTCACATTATTTTAACAAATAGTTACTAAAATATAAAGAAGGCAACCAAATATAGTAGAAAAAGAATGAGTAATAAGTTTCTGTCTCCAATAAAACTTATTTTAGAATCATCTCAAACATAGTACTAAACTAAAGGAACAACTCTGTCAGTGAGCATGTCTTAAAAACAGAAGTTTCTAAGTGTTATTTTGGGTAAACAGTGCAAGATTAGAAACGATTCAATGGGTAAACCTGGTAAATATTACACACTTTATACACATTATCTCCAAAACTCACTGGCCTCATGCTGTCATGTAGGTACCTATTTAAACATTTATAAAGGAGGTGAATCAGAGAAGCTCAATTAGCTTGTCAAAATGGAAGAGTTAGTACGGAGTTAGACCACGATCTTTTTTGTTCTTTTACTCCCATTCCTCAATACCACAATCCAAGTCATTGATTTCTGGACCCTGAAAGAAGAAAGCCCATGGAGTACTTGTCTCATCTGTAGCTGTTTATTGCAGCTTAAGAATCCACATAAGGAACCATGATGTGAAGATTTGGCCATTAATTTTTCCCAAGTCAGCTATAGAACATTAAGTTGTTTTAACACAGTTTGTCATACTATAATGTCATCTAAATTATGTGGTTTGTGTCATTAAAGATTTGAGTTTTATGGTTCCACAACATAGCTCTTTCTTAAGATGTATATCCTGTATATATCAAAAGTTCTATGGTTGTATTTGAATAATAATTTATCAACTATTGATATTAAAGATCATTAGCTTTATTAAAAGAAGCTGATAATAACTTGCAATAAATATGCCAAGACCTTCTATATGGATGTTGAGTACTTTATTTCAAAACAATGATATAGTAGTAAAGACTATTGGAATGCAATAATTCTGTTTTTATTGGAAATTTCAGTCTTAACTGATGAATATTGTGAAATTTTGAAAGTCCAATGTAAGAGCAAGTGCTCTGTTTTCTGTGTTTTATATAAAACAAAGATGTGTTTTTTAGTTAAAGTCACAATATAAAATCTGAAAAATAAAATAATGTTGGCAGAGAAATACACCTCTAATGATTTTCTATTTTTGCTTTGCACACAATGTGAAATAAACCCAGATATACATCTCTGCTTGACTAAGATTTCACTAAAGATAAATTTAAAATAAGTTTATTATCTAAATAGGAAATGCTTTTGTTTTAGTATTTCAATAGTCATTACTAAATGTGTTTTAAACTATATGTGAATTTTGCCTTGACTTATATCTAAGCACCAATAGACATGGATATCCCCTTCTTCAAATCACACTTAAGTGTTTGACTATCGTGTTAATGTTTTATCCATATAAACTCATGAAAAACTAAACTATTATATGAATTTATAATGTGACAAGAAAAAGAGACCCAAATCCCTCCTGCAAATTCTTACCTCACTTCAGAAATGAAACAATACTATTCTCAATCATCTAAAACCGACAGAGATGAGTCAGGGTGAACTCCTCTCCCACTGAAGCACTGAGTCAAAACTGTTTCAGACCGACAGAACAAAGGACAGCCCCATGCTAAGAAGTCTGCATCTTCCTTCTGAACTTGGGCAGGTTAGTCTGACTGAAGCTGACACAGAAACAGACAAAATCAAAAGGAAGAATACATGCTATATTTGTAACAAACTTTAATATTCTAAATTAAGCAATGTTCTTGGGAATGAATCACACAAATAATAATTCCTCATAATCGAAAATATATTTTATAATCTGTATGTATAAAGACTAATAGTATCTAATAAGTATTAATTAAATTATTTCACCTTCTATTGCTTTGACTGCATTGCTTCAAAAATAATTTTTAGAGCTAAGTCCTTTTAAAGGTGCTGTCTTGCCCTTTACACGACTCTTTACATTACCAACCACACACTTCATCTGTGGATATCTAGTTACAGTGCATTGCAAAATAAAAATTAGTCAGAAGGCTTTTACTATTGTTGAATTACATTTTCTTAAAGTCTTCTAGTTATCCTTAAAGGTTATAGCCTTTCCATCCCTCACAGAGCAAGTTTTGGAGTTCAGTAGCTTTTGTTGTTGCCTTTTTTTTTTAGAACTATCTCTTTTAACAAGGCAAGAAATCAAAACCAACAACAAATTGTGCTGACAAAATGGAAATAGGAACATAATAACAAAAACATTGACATGAGATAGTTGTTGGCCCCAAAAGCTCACGAATCCTAATTAAACACGTGGCAACCTAAACTACATAATTTTGCAGGCAACACTGGCTATAATATCACAAAAATTAGAGCAATCATGTTCCTCAAGAAACACACAGTTCTTAAACCAGGAGCCAGAGAGTCAGTCAGAACGCTATTCTAGCTTGATGCTATTTAGTGTTTTTTGCACTGAAACAGACAATGTTAGCCAAGACGAAAAATTACTAAATATATACTCACCACCTGAAAAGATGCTATCTTGATACATACTTTAGGAAAAATGAGGTTTCTATGAAGCATGGAACAATTTTCACAGTTTACCAAGCAAGACTCAAAGTGTCATCTGACTCTTCCAGATTTAGCTAAAAAAAAATAAGTGGGAAACCCACAGGGTACCAAGCCATGCAGAAGTACTGTAGGACTGAAGCTAAAATCAAACAGTTGACACAAAAGTACAAGCTGCAACACTGAAGTGTTTATATGAGTGAAAGGAGGTTCCTATTATATAAAATTTAAATGTGCTTAACAAATTGCATGGGCTGACATAACAGGTCTTTTTCTTAGGTAAAATAATTGTAAATTAGAAAATATGTCAGAAAATAAAAAGTAAAATTTAATACATACTTAAATTTCAAATATTTTTATCATGATACACGTACACATATACATATATGTAGACGTATTTATATACATTTGTATAGACACTTTGATTTTGAATAGTAAAATTTTGCAAAATATTTCTTTCACAACTATGAATGATTATCAGCAAAACTGAATCACACTGTGCACAATTATTTCTATTTTTAGTTTTGAAATTATAATATAATTGCATCATTTCTTTTTAAAATCTTCCATATAACTTCTCTTCTTCTCTTTAAATCCATGTTTTTTCCTATTAATTGTTGCATGCATATATACATATTTATTTATACAATATTCCTAAATACAGCCTGCTCACTCTTTATAATGTTACTTGTAAACTTGTTGGCTAAGCTGACCATTTGGTATCGGATAAGTAATTGTTGTGTTTGTCTCTGGGAAGAATGTTTCTCCCACTGTCTGCAATCCTCACTTTCCCGCAGTTGTGTCAGGCTGAGGCCTTTTGGCTTTTCCATCATCTACTTGGGTATGTCTATTGACCTCATTCAGTTCATGTTTAGGCAGTCCTGCTGTTGAGACTTTATGAGTGTTAATACTGGCATTACTAGGAGATACAGATTCACAGAAAATGCTCTGGTCCTCTGGCAGTTACACAGTCTTTCTGCTCCCTTTTCAGCAATGTTTCCTAAACCTTAGGTACCAGAATTATTTTGTAGATTTATTAATTTTGAATGAATTGTGGTTATTTTTCATGTTGACACATACTTTCCAAAATGTATGAAAATCTACATGCATTCAACTTTTAGAGAACCGTCACTTCATTAATAAATCAATAGTAGTATGTAAACTAGCCATTCCCAAGTACTACTTATTAAAAACAAATTTAATTAATAAAATTATATGTCCACTCTTGCATGGTGACGCTGGGACTGCTTCATATTTTCCAGTCAGATTGAATGTGCTACTCTGTCTTTAACATGAACAAGGATTTCTATCACCAACTATTTATGTTACTTTTGTTTCTCAAATGCTTTGTTTATTTCACCAAGTACTAATCAGTATGCATTCCTTCTAAAGAAACCATATCTATTGTATTATTTTATTACAGTTCTTTAAGAAACACATATTTGCCTTAGTGCCAACAAGACTGATCTCTTGGTTTCATTAGCACCAATGATCCCATTGCTTTATTTTTCTTGGGAAGACATGTTGAAGGGGAGCTGCAGGCTGTGTTCCTGCCACCCAGCCTCCGGCTGCCTGGCTAGCTTATGCCCCGAAATAACAACACACAAATTGTATTCTTTTAAACACTGCTTGGCCCATTATATCTAGCCTCTTCTTGGCTAATTCTCACGTATTAATTTAGCCCATTTCTAATAATCTGTGTAGTATCCTAAGGTGTGCTTACCAGGAAGATTCTAGCCTACGTCCATCCTGGGTAGGAGCTTCATCGTGTCTGGCTCTAAGAGGAGCTGCCCTGCATCTTAGCTAACTTCCTCTTCCTCCCAGCATTCTGTTCTGTTTATTCCACCCACCTATGTTCTAACCTATGAGGGCCAAGCAGTTTCTTTATTAATTAACCAATGACCTTCCTCCATTGAAGACATGAGCAAAACACTTATTCACAATAAATAGTGCCCAAATATCTGACCAATGAAAAGTTCTACCAATGTTTATCTAGGAGAGCCTCTGAGTTTATTGGAGTTAATTATGAGCATCCTTGAAGGGGCACATATGTCTCAAACATCTGGTGTGGGAGAATTGTCTGTATTCTATCAATTATTTTTAAATAAACATGGATTGGCCAGTAGCCAGGCAGGAAGTAGAGGCAGGACAAGAAGACAGAAAGTAGAGGTGGGTCAATGGGAACAGGAGAATTCTGGGTAGTAGGAAGCCCATTCCTCCCCAGTCCTGTCCAGACACGGAAGGAGCAGGATGTCACCTACCCCACTGTAAAAGGTACCGAGCCATGCGGCTAACATATACTAGAATAATGGGCTAATATATGTTTTAAGAGCTAATAAAAAGCCTGAGCTAATGGGCCAATCAGTTTATAACTTATGTAGACTTCTGTGTGATTTTCTTTGGAGCTTACTGCCTGTAGAAACTGGGCAGGAGAGAAACCCCAACAAGCAGGCCCTCATGTTAAAAACATCTGAGACAGTCATTTAAGTATCAAGGCAATGCCACTGATATTCTCTACATGACATGCGGGTGTCTCCTCTGCCCCAGCCTATTGTTTACTGTTTGTATAAACTCCCAGATAGCCCTTTGACTTTTGGAAGTTTCCTGTGAATTCTTCTAACATTTTGCATTTTTAGTGAACCTTTCCTCCCTATCTAGTGGATAAGTTTTAATATTAAAATGACAGCTGCACACCTCACCTGAAGAGGCATAATTATTTTTCAGCAATGTTGTAAGCCACTGTTTCTTTCTCTTCTTGACATTACAGGATCACTGGTACTTGGAAATTCATAGCAGCTGAGGTTGCTTGTAAAACACCCGCACAAGAAAAATCCAGTTGATGTTATAGCATGGAGTGGGGAGAGGCACTCATGCCTCCATTCCTTGTTTGATTGTTTGTTTGTTTTTGTTTTGAAGGCAGTGTAACTCTGTATAGCCTTGACTGTCCTGGAATTTGTTCCTTAGACCAGGCTGGCCTCGAAGTTACAGAGATCCACTTGCCTCTGCCTCCCAAGTGCTCCTCTGTCATGCCCCCACTGCTCTTAATTAAGAATCTATTGACAGCAGATGATTTTCCAGAGAGGGAGAGTCAGTTTAAGAGCATGGTCCCATGCAAAGAGTAATGGTACACACCTTTATATCAGCACTCAAGAGCCAGAGGCAGGTGGATCTCTACTAGTTTGGGGCCAGTCAGTTCTTTATAGACATCACAAAACCAGCAGGGTATGTCATAAGACTGTCTCAGAACAAAATAAGAGTGTGGATATTGGAAGGTCAATTACACTCCAGTGGATGGCACAGTAAACCCGAATATGTGCAGCACAATTGGACTCTTGGTTTATTAAAAATAAAAAGGACACAATATCTCTGATATCTCCATATCAGAGAAAAAGCAGGTGGCAATTGAAGTTCAAGCGTCAGCCCACCAGGAGATAATTCACTGATGAGTGAATCTTGGAAAGGCAAGGCCCCTAGATCACAAACTCCAGAACGTTTTTTTGCTTCTCCTGTACCTTTACATATTTGTGGAGACCATCTTTTTCTGGTATCTAGCATTGTGTGAATGGGTGTGGGAAGACCCCACTGCCTGTAATGCAGTGTGTTTATGTCAAGGAAATATCTCATTCTACTCAGTGTTTTACCTGTGGATTATTATGAAGATGATGTCTTTCTAATCTGTACTATTCAGTTGATAATAACAACGTTTGTTTAAGTAGAGCTTTGATGATTAAAAACTAAAACAAGGAAGTGCCACACATCTAGAACACATGAGTTACTTTTGAGGAGCCATATGGACTAATGGTTAGAAAAAAACAACTGAGTCCCGGTAGCTCAAGTAGTTTAAATTTTTCTAATCTTAATGTTGAGAGATATGTTCACAGATTTTAGAGCACATCACAGCAGAAACAAAGTTTTGGAAAAAAAAAAAAACCTTAAAGTTAGACTAAGGTGTTTTTGTCAAATAGCTTTGAGGTGAAAATTCAAGAAGGCAATCCAACGTTTTCACATAGTTGAGTGAAGAACTCTTTAAGGTCAAGGAACAAGAACAAAGAAGTCCAATTATCATTAGCTGATGTCTTTCTTGCTAGGATTGATGGCTAAAGGTAGATGATTGTCAACCAATTGGTTGATGACCAATGGTTATTTATTCCTTATATCCATTTTTGTCCTCAATATCCTAATAAAAACTATTGATGAGTGGGTATGTACCTTAAAGATTTAAAATAGATCTCACTGTTTTTCATGTATAAGAGTGTAGGTTTGTGAGTCCCCTAAGATTCCTTATAAGACTGCCTTTCAAGATAGGTAATAAAGTGATTGTTCCTTTCTTGGTAACTACAAAACACAACCTGCCAGTAAGACGACTGACTGAAAAGAATGTCTTGCTTGCTCTGTTAATCTATAACAAGTTATTTGGTTATGAATGCATGTGTGTTCATGTGTATAATTTGTTTTTCACCTGTAATATGTTAAATGTTTAATCATGTAAGGGATATGAAAAACATGCTGTTTTAAATTTGTATTCATTATAACCATTCACTTGAAAAAGACAATGCACCCACATTGCAATTTCTATATTGACTGAAAGATAATTATTATTTTTTTTTTGGTATTTCAGCTGCAGAGAAAAAATAGAGACAAGAATGAAGGCTGGGAGAGTAAGAAAAAATAAAGATAGAATTAGAAGGAACCATCAAGAATAAAGATAGAATTAGAAGGAAAATATCAGGAATGAGAGAAGGAAATCAGGAAAATAAAGGACAGAAAGTACAGAAGAAGAAGAATAAAGAAGAAAACTATCAAGATAGTGAATGAGTTTCTTTTTCCTTTTACCCCCTCAGATAAACAAAAGTCTTTGTATGCCAACTCTGTGGATTCCCTTTGAGTCCTGCTGCTGCTGGAGGCTGACCCTCAGTCAGCAAACAACATGTATTTGGGATGTTATGGAGCTGGTCCAGAATTGGAGGGAGAAATGTAGATGAATATGAGCAAAATACATTACATCTATGTATGAAATTCTCAAAGAATAAAATTATATTGAAAGTATTACAATAAATAAGTCACTGTTATTTTCCAGTCCAACTGTGTATTCCCTTTGGTTACCATTATCCCTTAATAATGGCTGATATAGGAAGAGTCATGGGATTTTCGGTATCAAATATTGAAAACATTGAGTTGAGAACATATTTATTTAGTCATTGGAAATGAAACACTTCTATATGATTTAGTCATTTCTATTACAATGAGCATCTGCTTCAGGTTTTAACAGTGATAGTATGATTATTTTAATAAGGGCTAATGGGACTAACCCAGAACCAAGACAGTAGATACGAAGCTGAACCAGTAGTGGAAGAGAACCAGTAGGCACCATTCATAAAGAGTGGATGAGAAATAAGTTTGACACATTAGGTACAGAGATTTATTGTGTGGGAAATTCCTTGAACTATTCTTTCTTCCTCATGAAATAGACATGGCACAGTTTATAAACCTTCATACATACCTTAATGTTTATGATACCAACCACTAAAAGTTATGAAATAATACTTTTTACTATTTTTCCAGCATCATTTTATAATGAATGATGCTAGCAAAATAATAAAATTATTTATTTAGTCTATGTATTTGAATCATATTTTCAAACAGTTCTTAGGTGAAGACATCTTCTCAAATCATTCACCAGGGCAAGATGGATCAACGGATAAAGATATCTACCCCAAGCCTGATGAGCTGAGTTCATTTGTGGGATCCACATAATAGAAGGCAAAAAAAAAAAAGAATCTCCTAAGTTTTACTATGACCTACATGTATGTAGACACCACACACACACACACACACACACACACACACAAACACACAGTTCTAGTATTCTGTCCATTTTAATGCAGGCTAGCAGAATTTTAAAACTGACTGATCTTGATAGCCTTGTGTACTCCTTGAAGACCTCATGTGTGCAAGAAAGAAAGAAAGCCTGAGTTCCTAAGAGTAAAGCAGCCTTTCCGTTAAGATATGTGTATCTGTGCATGATGTACACATGGAAGTGCTGATGTGTGTATGTCACAGCATGACTATGGGGAGTTGAGTTTTCCTTCCACCGTGGGATCTGATTATCAAACCCAAGTCACCAGGCTTGCACGGCAAGCACTGTATCTTCCAAACCATCTCACCGGCCCTTACTTTTATCCTTCCTCATTCTTTCTTATTCTTGAGTATGAACAGGATGTCATTAACAGCTAAAACACATGGCCGAAGAGTTTATAGACTCATGGTGAGTTTTTTTCTCCAGATAAATGGACATTGTCAGCTTCTAGCTTACTACAGAAAGTAAGTGGTTTGAGGAGATTTTCTTGGCTTGGCAAGGAGCCAGGGCATTTAACAAAATCACAGACCGGAAAGCAGCCTTTTTATTTTTAAGGTGCAAAATAGTGTTCTGTGGCTTTTCAAATATAAAACTAATACAATTTTTTAAAGTGGTTTTAGAGAAAGACTATACGTGTGTATGTGTGTGTGTGTGTAGTCTAAAATTTTATATAAATGGAATAAACTAAACTTTACATACATTTAAGAATAATACATAAGAGACATCAGAATAAAATAGTAAATTTGAACATTCTTTTCTCATTTATATATGCCTATGATGCCATAAGCAGGCATAACTGAAAGGATCGTCAGCTAGATAAAAAATTTAAACTTTTGAAGAAAAATAGAATGTTGAATATTTAAGAAAATATATTGTCACTACATTACATTAAAACATGAAATTATGATAATAAAAATGAGCATAAGTATAAATTGAGAGTTCATATGAGATCAAAGAAAACATTGAGGAAATGGAGATGTTTGATGTCACCAGCAGTCAGGAATTTTTGCTTATCAGACCCTATAATGAAGACTCTTAGATAATATATAGTAAATATGAATGAAGTACATACACGGTATATTATTAGTAGCAGTTTAACTGGGTAGAAAATTTGTATAAATATGACTCTATTAACATTTAAAGTGTACACTTATGTTTACCCAAGAAAGTCTTACACCGTGAGAGTTCCCACAGAAATAACTGTTGAGGTTTTTAGAGATCATTTCAAGTTTCTGTATGCCATTACCTGAAATAATAACCATCAGAAGCAAAAACAAATGTCTGCAGATAATTTTCAAACTAATCAATAAGAAGAGAATGAACTTGTTTGCTACACACTGGAGTATCACACACATCCCTAAAATTGCAATTAAAAATATAATGATAAACTACAGGGCTGGGGATACAGTTCAGAGGTAGGGTACTAGCCTAGTGTATACAAAACCCTGGTCTGTCTGACTGTCTCTCTCTCTCTCTCTCTCTGTGTTTTCTACTATAAAAGTGTCTATGACATGTTATACAATGTATAAAAAGAGTAACAGAGAAAAGGAAGATGAAAGCAACAAATATTGAGAAGGGAAAGGTTACCCCGTGTTCTGTGTTCTTGTGGACAGGTAGAAAATACTCTGGGATAGTGTATTCTAACCTAAGTAGTTGTTAAAATATACGCTCTCCTAGCAATAAAAAATTGAAAAGAGCATAGGTGTACATTATGAGTGATTGGCATTTAAAGAAAATCAAAATGAAGCATGACACTTGTCCTGTAATAGAAAATTAATTTAAACTACCTGGTTTAAAAATACATAAAACTTTATTGAAACAGATTAACATTATATCAATAATAAAATAAGCTGAGAAAAAATACATTAAAATCTGATATTATAGGTTATAGGATTTACTAAATATTTTGCCTGCACAAAAACTCTCTTTATTGTAGCTGATGGAAGAAAGGAAACATACAAGTGAACTATTTCATATTAAGCAGTAACAATTACATAGAAATACTGATACACTGGTAGTTTTAAAGCATGGGATGGTCCTTTTTTGATGTACTTCGACAGATGAGTTGTGGTATTTCTCTTCTATTCAATAACATGGCCTGAATGGAATGTTTGACCATTGTCAGAAAATTATCTTTAATTCATGAGTTCATTTATTAAGTACTGATTGAGCCTAGATATTATTAGACAGAAACAATACTCTAGTCATTATTCCCAAGCTGGCTGTGAGTTGGTGATTATTGCTCCCATGAGAAGAAATACTTAGTCAGAAATCCTCCTGACTGCCATTAGCAATGATTTAAGCTTGCCGCTGCCTTCTTCCTAAACAAGACTATGTCTTAGGACAAAGGTGACATCTGAGATTAAAATGGGAGCCCAGCTGTAGAATGTTAAAAGGAATTGTGCAGAAGTAATTAGAAGCAAAAGGGCTACCTGCCTTCCTCATTAGGAACGCGTGCTATTTGCAGAATTTCTAATATTAGCCTTCTGCATTTGAAAAAGAATTAGGTTAAAATCTAAAAGAAATATAATAAAATTTAAATACAGTATAATATGCTGCTGATGAGACAACAAAACATTTTGTGGTGGTTTTAAATATAAAAGGCAAAGGGCTTACCAATTCTTTTATTTAAAATGAACTGACTGAGCTTGGTTGCCATGTAGTCTCTGCACTTGTTAACTAAACCCACGGTCTTTGAAGAGGACAGTTTTCATCACATAGTGTCCTCAGGGTGAGTCTTGAACAGAGCTGAGTCACTGGCTCAGGAAAACCCCAGAGTGACACATTATTTAAAAGGGGAAATGAAAATGTTAAAATAATAGGGTGTTTTCAGCTGATGCTGAGTTCAACAAGCAAAGCAAAACTGGAAGTATTTTTACGTTTTTGCTCTATTTCATCTTTTCTGAACCACAAAGAGAAGTAAAATAAAGTTATTATATTCAGCTTTTTTCTCCAGAAAAAAAGTACAGTTGGAAGGTTGCTTTTTAATTTTCTGAGAAATCGTCATACTGATTTTTAAAATGACTGTACAAGTTTGCACTCCCATCAGCAATGCATGAGTGTTCCCTTTACCCCATAAACTCTCCTGCATAAATTGCCATCAGCGTTTTTGATTTTGGTCATTTTTTCAGGTGTAAGGTTTCTCAGAGCTGTTTTGATTTGCATTTATCGAGGGCTAAAGAGGTTGAGCATTTCCTTAAGTGTCTTTCAGCCATTTTAGATTTCTCTGTTGAGAGTTAGTTCTCTGTTTAGGTCTGTAACCCATTTTTTTAAATTGGATTGATTATTAATTTCTTGAGTTCTTTGTATATGAAGCAAAGAAAGCCAGCTTGCTGTTCACAGTCCCAGAGAACCTAGACAGCAATGGGGACTCTAAAAGAGATATATATGGACCTAATCTACATGGGAGGTAGAAAAAGACTAATTAGAAGTCTTTTTTTTTTTTTTTTTTTTTTTTTTTTGAGCATGGGAACCGTGGGCGAGGGTTGAAGGGGAGGAGAGAGGAATGGAAGGGAGCAAAGAAAAAAATGTAGAGCTCAATAAAATCAATAAAAAAATACAATAGGTTTTAAAATTTAAAAGACTACTTGATTTTCATGCTAAAGATCTTTTACGTTTTTAACCTCCAGGTACAGTGATAAAAGTAGCCTTCAGGTTACTCAAAACTAAAATCATTTCAGGTTGATTTACAATATCTGTTTTAGACATTTCATTATGTTATAGAAAAAAATATGAAAACATTCCTTACATTATGAAGAAAAATGAAAACTCAGTTAAGCATAAAGTCTTCATTTCACTGATGATTTTTGGACAAATGAAGTTACACATTGGAATGGCTATTTAAAACTTTGGCAATTTAGTTCAAGATGTTCACCAAACCATAAATTGTTAAACAAACTAAATTCTATTTCTATAAACATTTGTAAGATCTGTGGGAATTCAAGCAAAAATCTCAATCTTTTATGAATTTGGCAGGGAATTACGAAAGTTAGAAGACATGTCCTCCTTTGCATTCTTTATAATTTTGCTTAAAAGAGAAAGCTTCCTAAAGTCTCAGATCTGCAAGTGAGTAAAGGGTGATAACACTGTGATTTAAATCACTATATACAGAGAGTATCTAGTCATTTTTTCTTTTAATGTGGTTTACTGTGTAGCCTATGCATCCAGGAGTATGTTGCTTCAGTTTTAAAGTACAGATATGAAATTAAACAGTTTAAAACTTGATTAGAATATTTATTTTTGTTTTAGTAACATTCAACAGTAAAATCATTAGTGTAATTTTCCTTTAAAATAATATTGATGTAATTGAAAAATTTTATGTACAATTTTGTCTCAAAATATGTTGTTTATACTTATGCAATTACTATGTCTATCATTTCATTTGCTTCATAGTGAAGACCATGACAGGTATAGCACCTGCTCAATTTTAATGTAGGTATTATGATTGGTAAAGAAATACATAGATTCAAAACATTTAATTAAATATTTTATATTATAGTAATAAAACAATCATTTAAAAGGAATTACAAGTATATCATAAGACATGGATGGTGTTTTATTCAATTTATAATAACATTTTCAATGATTATGTGTATTGGAAAAAGTGTACTATGGTTTTACCTGCAGTCAAAATTAGCAGAATGCACACTAATTCTAAAACATTATAGTAAATGTTATTCTGCTTGTAGCTAAAAATATACACTTAAAACAACATTTTCTAAAATTTTAAACTGTATTCATTTTCATTTCCATATTTTGTATAAAACAATGATTATAAAGAAAAATAACTCTTTAATCAACAGAATTGTCTCTTTAGGTTTCAGCCCTTTCAAACAAAGAAAATCCATAAAGATTATTTATTAATAATGCTTGTTATTTTCTATGGTAGCACACACACAGTTTTAGAACACATGTGAGCCTGCCCCGAATTCTTGGGAGTGGGAGAACTGCCCCTGAAGACATGGTCTGTGCTGTGATGGTGATGGCGATGCTCTCCCCTCTCATGTCTTGCCACCTGTCGTGGATGAGAATGTTGATCCTGCCCTCCCCAGATGCAGAACTAGGAAGAGGAGATCCTACTATTGCCTGGGCGACTCAGTAGAGCTGAACCTGTTCATGGAGGTGTGGATGAGCAGGTCCTGCGAAAGTGAGGATGAGAGACTGAGACCCACCCCTCATCTAACGTATGATGACATGGACAAGGGAAAGAAGCCTCACCCTACATTTCTTGAAGCCTGTGGTAGGTGGGTGAGCATTCTGTGAGGTCAATAGAGTGAGAGAGCTGGCCCTGTCTCTCACAAGCTGCATCAGTAGGTAGATTGACCCCTACACCTCAATTATGCAAGACAGTAGAACTAGCCCTCCTAGTCTAGGTACGGGCGAGCCAACCCCAAGAACATGAGGAAGATATAGGAGCAAGAGAATTGACTTCCTCTTGCTATTTACAACATAAGATGAGCTAACCAGAGGAGTACTGGAGAGCTCACCCTGTTGCTGAGGGTGAAAGAGAGTTGGTGGAATGACCCACCCAGCAGCCACACAGACCCAGAACCAAAACTATGAGTTTTCTCATCTCATCATCTACCCCATCTATGATCTGCTGGAGCATGTGAAGGAGCTGGTCATACAGACCCCAAATTACAGATCTCCATGACACAAGGAAAAAACAGGGTATCTAAGAAGAGGCACAATGAAGTCCCAGTATTGATGATGTAGGAAATAAAAAAAACTCAAACCAGACCAAGGATGCAATCCTTTGAACACTTGCAAGTAAAATGGACTAAAGGACTCTGTGATTCATTGTATCACACTGCAGCTTCGACAATTAGATTTTTCTTTTTTTAAAAATTTTATCCTGTTGTTTCCTGGTGGAGGGCAGGCTTTGCTAAGGTAGAGAGCAGATGTGGAGGGATGGGGAGATGAATAGCATCAAGATGTATAATGTGAAATCCACAAAAATCAAACAAAAGTTAAATTTGAGAAGAAATAGTAAGATAAAAAAGAGGAAGAGGTTGAAGAGGAAGAAGGATAAGAAGAAAACAAGAAGAGGAGGAAGAGAAAATGAAGAGGAGGAGAAAAGGAGGAGAAAGAGGAGGAAGAGGAGAAAAGGAGAAGAAAAAGAACAGGATCAAGAAGAAGAACAAGAATAAGAAGAAAAAGAACAAGAAGAGGACAAGAGGGAGAAGAGGAAGAGGAAGAAAGAGAAAGAAAACAGCAGAAAAGTAGAGGGAAAGGAAGAAGGGGAGAAAGAGGAAGAAGAAGGAGAAAAGAAGAGGATAAAGAAGGAGAATGAAGAAGAAAAGAAGACGAAGAGAAAGAGGAAAAGGAGAAAAAAGGAAGAAAAAGAGAAGAAGAGGTATTGGTAGAGGAGGAGAAGAAGATAAAGAAGAAGGAGGAAGAGGAAGGAGGAGGAAAAAGAAGAAAAAGATGAAGAAGATGATGATGATGAAAAAAGAAGAAAGAAGAAAGAGGAGGAGGGAGAAAGAAGAAGGAAGAGGTAAAGAAAGAGGAAGGAAGAAGAAAGTGGAAGAGGAGCAGAAAGAGAAAGGAGGAGGGGGGAGGGAGAGGAGGAGGAGGAGGAGGAGGAGGAGGAGGAGAAAAGAAGAAGAAGAAGAAGGAGGAGGAGGAGAAAAGAAGAAGAAGAAGAAGAAGAAGAAGAAGAAGAAGAAGAAGAAGAAGAAGAAGAAGAAGAAGAAGAAGAAGAAGAAGAAGAAGAAAGAAGAAGAAGAAACAGCAGCAGGAGCAACGAGGAGGAGTAAAAGGAGGACATTGTTCTATCCCAGCACAAACACTTCAGAGCTACAAGTTCAGAGGACAGTGCCAAATCCAAGAACCACACCACACAATCCATTTCCCCAAATAGCACACATATGGAATCAAAAAACCTTTGTCATAAAGGTACAAATTTCTTAGGGAGTTTGACCGCAAGTTCCTGAGGAACATGTGCTTTGTCAAGAAGCACAATAAGATAGACCTGAAGAAGATGCAGGTAAACAATGTCAAATCAATGAGTGCCTGTACAGAGGCCAACAAAACCCATCAAACCCAAGGTGGTTAAGGCCCAGATGCCAAAGAACCCCAGCCATAATCTAAGCCATTGTTTTCATCACTCAGCCAAAACATGGAAAGTAGATTAGAGCTACATGATCAAGGGTCATAGACTCTGCCAACTGAAGCCCAAGGTTCAATACAAGGCATTGGCCTCAGCTCCACCTCAGTCCCAGGCTCCTGCTCAGGCTCCCAAAGGTTCTTGGGTCCCTGTGAAGACCCAATAGAAAAAGTTTCTATCTACTAATGTGAGACAAATGGGCTGGGTGACCCACATGTACAACATTTGCAGATGAGCAGTACCCTATGCTGTTTTTACAAATAAATTTGAGATAAGATCTGTTCAAAAATTGATACTGATGGCAGTAGTCATCAACTGTTATAATTTAATGTTCAAAGAGACATATCCTTCTATGAACTGTAGACTGATGAATTTATATATCCTTTTCGAATGGCTACTTCAAAACTTATGTAATATTTTAAATGTGCTCGCCTTTCACTAACAAGGCCACTTCAAGCGGCTGATCCTACTGAGTTTATCTTGCACATGTAAAAGAATCTTATTATTGTAGTAATGGTTTTGAAAAAAGAGTGGCAGAAAATTCAAAATTTTAAAAAAGGTTGATTATACATAAACACTTTGCAACTTTTGATATACTTTCGTAAATACATCATTTTTTAAGTAAGCAAGATTGATGCTTTCCTGATAATTTAGCAAATATTGTAAAGTTGTGTGTACACATTATATAAGCATTCCTTCAGGTATGTACATACACACATACACACACACACACACACACACCACTTGTGGCAGACAGTAGCTATTAGCTCCCTGCATTTATCTCTGGTGACAAAGAAATGCTTGTTTAAGTAGAAAATACCATTAGCAGGGAAATGTCTTCTCTCTATATATCTTCCCTACACTTTGAACTTTTGTCACAAGTATCAACACTCAAAAATATTTTATAGAGATTAAAATATAAGTCACTAAAGTAGGCTTGTTTGGAAACTAGAATCTGGAACAATAGAAACTTTTTTTACAGCCAGACTTTAAAGGCAAAGGTTCATTGTTCTTGGTTAAGTTTCACGTTCCCTGGAAAAAGCACCAAGCAGAGTGTGGAAACACCTTGAGGAGGACTTAAGGGAAGACAGCATTTCCTTAGAAGTATTTACAGGAGGGTGATCAGGGAGCAACAATGAGAAGACAGTTGAAAGAACAAACAACTCTGATCCTGGGGAAGCAGAGGAAAAGTTTTTATAAGTTCTGCAAATGTTTTAAGGATTTAAGAAAGTGTTTGGAATACCAAACTCAAACCCCATGGATCATAACAAATAAAGAAATTCTGGAAAATGCTACAAACATATGAATTATAGCTATTTAAATTGAACTGTGAATGAATAAAATAAATAAGATATTGTCTAAACCAGGACTCTAACCCAAAACTCTGAAAATAATTCCAGACTTCCAAACAGAGTTCAAGTCCTTTAAAGAGGCCCTTCGCTTCCACTTTGGCATTAGATGAGTCCCTGGAAAGTTTAGCACCCCATTTTCCTCAGTGTTCAGCAGACATGGTCTTTCTCCTTCTGCGCGGTATGGGGGCATTTGGGGAGTATGACTTACAAAAGCAGTACAACTGAGAAGGCACTGCAGTGTGGCCTGCAGCAGACTCTCCAACACTGCTGACAGCTGTGGCTAAAGGCCTGGGCTCAGAGTACTTCATGCAAGCTTTGGCTCCAGTGCTGACAAATGGTAGGACATACCCAGTACATTTTAATCTATGTCTTCCTCCTTCTCAAAGAAAAGATGAGAACAATAGTGACCCATGGTTGCTACAAAACATATTACCACAAACTTGGCAGTAAACACAGCCGTGTTTATAAGCTTACAGCTCTCTGTAAGGTCAGGAATCCACTTGTTCTTGATTGAATTTATAATATTACACTGCTAACAGCTTGTAATGTATCTCAGCCATATAATTTTAGCTTGAATAACCAGGGACACCAGGTTTGATCCTCAGTACTGAAGACAAAGAATAAAGAGGACTGGTATAATTTGATTAAGTACGCTAAGATTCTATCTATAGTAAACTTAATTAACAACATTTTTAAATGACAGAAATAATAGGAAATATATTTAGTTTTAGTTTTGTTTTTATGGTAAATTGAAAATTGAGCTACAAGCTTGCAGATAATTTAGTGAAAACAGAAATTAGGGATAGAGATTATCGCTTATTAGTGAGAGATATTCTTAAGTTTGGACTATGACTATAGTTTTATGTGTACTTCCCATTTTATCTTATCATCACTCTGTGACAATTACTGGTTTGGGCCCTTGGATGCACCATACAACAGCATAACATTACAAGTTTTGTTCTGTTACTAACTCCATTTTATAGATGGGGGCACTGAGGCCTAGCAATGAGCTGACTTTACTTGTGGTAAATGAGCTATAACTGAGGTATGGAAAATCAATTCAGATATGTCCTGAATCCAATATGTTCCAGAATCCATACTCCTATCCAATACCAATAATCCTAAAACAAAACTTGCTTAAAGACTGGAGAAATGGCTTGACGGGTAAGAGTCTTTGCTACTCTTGCAGCCTGCACCTTGCACTATGATTACTAGAAACATGTGATGCCACACAGTCCTCAATAACTTCAGTTCAGGAATTTGATGCCCTCTTCTGGCCTCTGCACACACTACATGAATGTCACGGACAAATGCCTTTCCAATAAAAAAATTTGGGACTCAGATATAGGTGTGAGAACCTGAATGATCAGAGAAGTAGCAGAAAAGTGGCTAGTGACCTCCTATCTCTTCCTTTCTTTCTTTTGAAATGCTGACATAATCTCTCAGACCTGCTTTAATATTTCCTGTCTACTATCTGTCCTCATTCCTCCAAAAACCTCTGTGGTTAATTTGGTCAGCTAGTGGCTAGCTATGCTCTCTGACTCAAAGCAAACTTTATTGACAGAATAAGATCAAAATATAACAAAACATTGAACATACATGCAGATAATACAAATACACATTAAATAAAATTTAAAAGTAAATCCTTAAACAACTGTGCTCAGTTTAAGCAGATAGAATGAATTGCCATAGCATAGGTGTATTAACTAATATTTATTTCTTATTTATTGTAAGGATGCTTGTAGATTCAGTAGTAAAAGCATGTTTCCTGCCTTACAGATGGTCATCTATTTATTATGACATAGTATCAGTGAAAAAGAAATAAACAGAGGGAAAGAGAAAGCAAACAGAGGGACAGAGATAAAGACAGAGACAGAGATAATGACAGAGTCAGAAAGATTGAGAGACAGAAATAATATCTCTCAGGTTACAAATTCCATTCATGATTGTTCTACCATCACCACTTAATTAACACAGAAGACTCTGCCTTCAGAATTCATCGTGTCATAGTTTTTCTCTTGCAATCTTAATTAAACACCCTGATAGAAACAATTAAATATGGGAAATGTCAGTTTCAGCACACTTCTGGATTATAGTTCATTTGGAGGTGACTCCACAGTTCAAAGAGCTAGAATCATCTACCTACATTACAAAAAACATCCCATGCTTGCTCTCAACTCACTCTCTCCTTTCCCTGTGGCTCAGGATCCACATTTGGTGAATGGTGGTACCCACACCGGTCATGACTTTCCATCTCAATCTAATCAAAGGATCTCCATAGGCATGAGCAGAAGCTCATCTTTTAGGCAAGTCTAGACCTCATTATTTTGGCAACTGAAATTAATTATTTCAATCATATTCCTTGTCCACTTGATACCAATTTAAATCATAACCTATTACTCTTTATCTCCAAATTCTCACATGCTTATCATATAAGTCAAAATATTTTCCAATTTCTGAAGTACTGATAGTCTTTGTTAGTTTCAACAGTTTAGAACTCTAAAATACAGTTGGGCAGTGATGGCACACACCTTTAATCCCAGCACTCGGGAGGCAGAAGCAGGCAGATCTTTGTGAGTTCGAGGCTAGCCTGATCTACAAGAGCTAGTTCCAGGACAGGCTCTAAAACTACAGTGAAACCCTGTCTCAATAAACCAAAAGAAAAAAAAATAAAGAAGTCTAAAATACTTGTCTCATCTGAGACACAAGGCAATCTCTGAAGTGTGAGATTCTATAAAATCAAAACAAATTATATACTTCAATCATATCATGGCATAGAGCAAATCATCCTGTTTCAAATGGCTTAATGTAAGCACAACACACAACCAAAGTGAGACCAAAACCAAGTAGCCAAAGATCAAATTCTGCAACTCCATGTCCAGCATCTCTGAATCATGGCTAATAAGTCAACTAGACACCAAAGAGAGTATGTAAATCTATCCCTCCATCTCTGCTAACTGCACAACAACCTGTGCCTTGAGTCAGTCCACTCTGTGCCTGAAGCTTTCCTCAGTAGGTTTCAAGTGGATTTGCCTTTTGCAGCATCTTTTGCATCTCTGTTGCAATTTAGCCTTAATCTTCACAGCTTTACACGGTGGCTGCTCAGAGCCTCTTTGCATGGACTTCAACCCTGTCATTCATTGTCCTACCCAAATTGCTCTACGAAAACATAAGGCAACTCTCCATGATTTAAATTAACCTGTAAAATTAGTTCCACCTGGATGACACTTTTAAATTTTGTTACCAAGTTGGGATGTCAACCCCCACCTCTGGGACCAGAAGAGAATTACCTTCTGAGAATTGACCAGAGGAATATACCTTTTCATGTGTTTGCTTCTGAGAATCAGGACACTCCTTCAGTCTCAGCCTCTGTTATAGTTTAAACAATTCTCTTTCAGTGAATTTAAATCTCCACAAAATGGTATCTCTAATGGGTACAATATTGCTTTCAGAGACTGTTTCCTATTGTTCCAGTGTAACAGTTATCTCTCTCTCTCTCTCTCTCTCTCTCTCTCTCTGTCCTCCACAATTACACTATCATCTCTTTTTTTTTTATTATTTTTTTGTTTTTTTTGGTTTTTCGAGACAGGGTTTCTCTGTGGTTTTGGAGCCTGTCCTGGAACTAGCTCTGTAGACCAGGCTGGTCTCGAACTCACAGAGATCCACCTGCCTCTGCCTCCCAAGTGCTGGGATTAAAGGCGTGCGCCACCACCGCCCGGCTTACACTATCATCTCTTGAAGTCCATTTCTTTGAAATTCAACTTCCAGTGAACTACTCAGGACATAGGGAAGAATGAAACCCGGTCTTTAGGAAATACCATAGAAATAATCTCTAGAATAGTTTCTAACATTACCTTCATTTCCTTGTGTACCTGGCCTCCACTCTCTACTGTTTTCTCAGCAATCTTGTCTTCCAAACTTCCTCTAGAATGGCCCATTAAGCTTTTTAGCCATCCAGGTACATCCTCTGTAGCCCAAAGTAACAAAGTATTTTACTTACAGCTCAATAGAGTTCCAAAGCCTAAGACCTTTGTGGCAAGGTTTATCACTGCATTGGCTCCACTTCCAGGCAGCAATGTTGTGTGTTACTTTACCTTTCTGCTGCTGTGATAAAACACCCTCCCAAAAGTGAGTCAAAAGAGACAGAGTTAGCCCAGCTCACGATTCAAGGTGTCTATCATGATGATGGAATCACAGCAGCATGAGCTGGAGACAATTATTAACATTCCATGCCCAGTCAAGAAGCATCCTGTAACAGATACTTCAGTTCATGATCTCAGTCTCCCTTTCTTCATATAGTCAAAGATCCCAGCCTGGCGAGTGATGTCACTCACAGTGGGATAACCTGCCATGAACATTCCCTGGTGGTCATTCTAGATCTCATCAAGTTGATAACTGAGATTAATCACCACAATCATATCAAGAAAGAAATATTCAGTTGTTAGCAAAAATCAATAAATTCCCTGCATTCTCTCATTTGATTCTACTTATTTTTGCTTTGTTTTAAGTCAATATTTGTGGTGCTGAATCTGTAATGTATTAACAAGTACACTAAGGAGAATCTTGTCATGATGTCTATAAAAAAATGAAGTTTTCAAAATACTGGTTAAACCAATCTTAACCTTCTTAACCACAAAACCCTTAAGGAATTTAATATGTATACATTCATCAAGGGTATATACGAAGCTTCTTTAATATGCAACGTTCCCAAAATCATTTGTTCATGCAATACTTTTATTTTCCTTTTTCCAGAAGCCTATAACATTCTTATGACAAGAATGCCTATAGAAAACAATTTGGGAAATGCTATTTTCATGTGATGTATAGATCATTTTTAGTACTTTAGGCACATATTTGGAGAAGCTGTAAAACCAGAGGGTGGATCATATGTGATTAGTAAAGGTCTCTTAGCACTTTATGTGCAGGAAAAAGTTCACTACAGTATTATGTATTTTACCCTTTCTTTCTTTGATTTTTCAATTTGCGCAATTTTTTAAGCATTTTCTATATCGCACCTGTGAAAGAGCTGCATCTATATATACAGCCCCATATAAGTGGAGTGAGCATGAAATGAAATTGTGAGGCCAGCACAAATGAGAATGTAAATGCACTTGTAATTGGAGATTGTACTTGAAATCCTCACAATGAGAGGCTTGTTTGTAGATGTTCATTTTTCAATAGGCAGGAAGAAAGAAGTGACCCACCCTGGGTGAGTACAGCTGTGTTTAATATATCACCTTATCATGGAAAGTTAGACTTAAGAAGGCAGATGGGACAAACTGGCAACACCTTTCAAATGTGGTACACCACTTTATAAGGAATGACCTTCATCGTCATCATTACTTCATGTGTGTGGCCATAGACTATGTATTTTGCTGTGTTGTTGTATCTATTTGAGTATAAAAAATACAAAATGAAAAACAACAAAACAAAACTTCTTTAAAAGGGATAATCCAAAATTGAAAAATAAAAATGGGATACAGACCTACACAGAGAACTCTCAACAGACAAATCTCAAATGACTGAAGGGCACTTAAGGAAATGCTCAAAATTCTTAGCCATCAGAGGAATGTAAATCAAAAGAAGTCTGAGATTTTATCTTATACCTAACAGAATGGCCAAGATCAAAAATACTGATGACAGTTCATGCTAGAGAAGATATCAAGTAAGCCTAACACTCCTCCATTGTTGGTGGGAGTGCAAACATGCACAGCCGCTTTGGAAATCAGTATGACAATTTCTCCATAAATTAGAAAACAATCTACCTCAAGACTCAGCAATACTGCTGTTGGGTATATGCCCAAAGAATGTTAAATCATACCACAAGGACATGTGCTCAACCATGTTCATAGCAGCACCATTTGTAATAGACAGAACCTGGAAACTACCTAGATACCCCTCAACCAAAGAATGGGTAAAGAAAATGTGGTAAATTTACCCAATGGAATACTATACAGCAGTAAAAACTAATGACATCTTGAAATTTGCGTGCACATGGATGGATCTAAGGAAAAAAAACATATTAGTGAGGTAACCCAGACCCTGAAAGAGAAATATAATATGTACTCACTCATAAGTGGCTTCTAGACACAAAGCAAAGAAATAACCAACCAACTTTCCACAACCTCAGAGAAACTAGACAACACAGAGGACCCTAAGAGAGACACATGGATCTACTTAGAAAGGAGAAAAAGACAAGAACTCTTGAGTATAATAGAAACATGGGAGTCACGGGAGAAGGTAAAAGGAGAGGAGGAAGAAGGAAGGGGAGCAAAGAAAAATGTATAGCTCAATAAAAACAATAAAAAGGGATGTGTTTAGTAGTCTACATTTTGCAGAAAAACATTAAAATCTTGACATGCTTCTTAGTATCATATCATAGATTATTTGAAAAGTAGAAATGGTAAAGGAATAAGAAAAAAAAACACAATTTTTACCCTATTGCCTCTCATTGGTTATTTTATGCAGAGTGGGTTCAGGCTCTGTAGTTTAGAATTTGCCTTATATTTTAGAAGTAATCCTTTAAAAGTGACGTGTCATTTCACAAGTTGGAGAGGTCTTTTGTAAAGCACGTGTCACAGCATGAGTGCACTTTCAGACTTAATTTATAGTCAGGGGCAAAGAAGTAGAGTTGTAATTGAGAAGAATGAGTTTGCAACTCTGAACAATACTGTTCCAACAGGGACTGGTTTAAGCGTGAAAGTACACAGTCAATAAGTGCATCTTCTTCCCCTTGGCAAGATAACTATTTAAACATGTGTTACCTTCCTTACAAACACAACAGGAGAATCATGGTTTTTGTGGTTGATGTTTGGCTATGATACAATGATCCCTCCCTAACAGTCATTTGGTGTTATTTTTCAATTGTTTTTCATAGCTTCCATCCTTGATTTCACTTCAAGCACCAGAAAGATGGTAGACGTTGAGGTTCCTAGGACTTGAGGAAGAAAATGAACAGGAGGTCTCATGGTTGTTCCCTTTCAGCGTCTAATCCTGTAGACTGAATGCTTTCTTCAGTTGCTCTGTGCATGTGTTTCGGTCCTCCCATCTCCCTCCCTAACAGTAATTGGGGAGGGAGGGCACAGAATCCTGTTTCATTTTGGTGCTTGGTACTGCAAGAATTGAATCAACAGTAAGCAATCATTCTAACCGAAAACAGAGGGAAAAAGCCCAATTGTAAGCCAGAGGCTGTATTTTTGGTTCAATCACTTTCAGTGCAAAATAAGCCCATTTATTTTAGTTTTGGTGGGGAGCAGCGAAATTTGATCCACCTGAGTGATGCATCAAGAATCTGCTCTCTCCTCTGTTTCTCGGCCATGTCCCCACACTCCTCTCGTTTTCTCATGGGAAACAGATGTCCTGCTTATAGGCCCTCCTACTTGATTTTTTTTCCCTTTTCCAGTGGGAACAGATGAGCCCACAACCTTCCTCCCCAGTCCTGAGCTTACTGATTTGCATACAGAACAACCAAGCAGCTGCCTGCCCTGCCTGATCAGGGTCTGGCTCCTTATGAGGAATCGGAACACTTCTTTCAGCAGTGCTGGATTTCACCCTGCTTGAGGCTTCAAGAGACACTTTGTGAAATCTCTTAACTTCTTTTCCTGTCAGTCCTGAAGTTCGGAGGACTCCTTTGCAGGGTTAACTATAAAACAAACCGTGGAATCAACACTTTTTATTTTTTTTGAGACATCATTTGCGTTCCCCTAACCCTAGAGTTTCCATCATGTGTGGAGAAGGCTCAAGCAATATTGGAACTTAGCAGACAGTGGCAGGTACCAGGGTGTGGCTGCCGCTGTCTCTCTTTCTCTTCCAGTAGAAGGAGCCACCTTCCAAGGAGGGGAGGGGGGCAGAGGGGGATTGAGATTGGAGCAGGCAATAAAAAGAGGGAGGGCAGGGGGGCGGACGCCAGGGGAGCCCAAAGCCAGCCTGCCAGGCTCAGTCTCACATGCGCGCCACCACTGTTTGTACACAGTGCGCTCTTGGCCTGAGGCTCGCTCCCCTCCAGCTTACGCTTCATTGTTCTCCAAGTCAGAAGCCCCGCAGCCGCGGCGACCGCGGCAGCAGCGTGAGCCGGAGTCATTGCTGGCTGCTTCGCCCGCGGTGCGCGCACCAAAGTCGGAGAACCGGGAACCCAGGGAGCCCTCGCTCCGCCCGCAGCACCTAGACCAGGACCCACCCGCAGCGCCCACTGAGCTCCAGTCGCTCTCCAGCGCATCCACCTCCGCGCACCCCAGCGCAGAAGAAGCGCGCGGGGGGGGGGGGGACGACACCCTTTCTCCCGGGGCCATCACTCTTATTCGCCCTTTCGCAAGAATTTGAGCAAGCGCTGCGGGAAGAAGACGTCCTCTTGAATCTCTGACAGGGGCGGGGTCTACTGCTGTCCTGCAGGGCCACCTCGCCTACAGTGCCCTCCACTACGACCCGGACCTTCCCGGGTCACATCAGGAATCATGAAGCGCCTGGTAGCTGTCTGGCTTCTGGTTGGACTCAGCCTCGGTGTGCCCCAGTTCGGCAAAGGTGAGGTGACTGGGAAGGGGTCACTGGATGCGGGATGGGTGGGAAGCACCTTTTGGAAATGCCGCTCAAGCGACCACAGTGGGTCTTCAGTGCGTGCTTTGAGTGGGGAGCGCCAGGGAGGAGGCGACGCACCCTGGATACCCAGAGAAAGTGCTAGCAAAGTCCGAGTAGAGTGCCCCGGGCTGAGTCTGGGAAGAGGGTGTGATCTAAAAAACAAGATTGAAGGGTGGGAGGGGGCTATTCATCCTGGGCTTCCTTTGCCACTGATTTCTCTGCAGGACCCTGGTTAGCAAGTGTGACTATTGCTGGTCGACGACAGAGAGTAGGGCTGTGATAAGACCTGGCAGGATCAAGTGTGTCAAGTGTGCGTGTCCATCATCCAGTTGGTGCTCAAACAGCTTGGATAACCGCAGGGCGGTAGTCTGGTTGCAGTGCTCTGGCGCAGGGCGGGGGCTAAGGGGGGTCTCTTAGCCTGGACCCGATACTGAGAGTTTGTGCTGGCAGTGAGATGGGGAGAGGTCTGCTCACTCACTGGCTTGCTTTCTCCCCCTTCCCGCTCCTGGGTGCGTGACATCAATTACAACAACTCAACAACTCCCCTCTCTTCTAACCCCCAGGGGGCTTGAGCATTACGGTGCACTCCCTTCTATAACTCTTGGTGACAGACAGTTGTAAGATGCCAACCAACCTTCATGTGGCCCTAGCCCCGGAGCCGAAAAGTTGTTCGGAATGGTCTGCCTATGCCTTTTATGGCTAAGCATACACGAAATTTCCTAATTCGTGTAAATAGGAACCAGCAAATAAAATAAAACAACATTTAAAAAATGCAGGACTTCAGTGAGTCTCCTGCTGAGTTGTCTCGGTGACTTTCAGGTCCTGTGAGACATTAAGCTTTTTAAAAACAAAATCTCATCAGAACCTTACCAGCAGGAACTGACTTGAAGCCAGGAACCGACAGAGAGAGGAGAGAGGGTTCCCAGATATGGGGTGTCTGTGTTCACGGAGACAGTCGGCTCTTCTGAGAGGTCCATATGTAACACTGTCCTCCACAGACAGCGTTAAGTGGAGATCTGCATACACTACAAGGGTTTAAAACGCCGTGGCTCTAGAAGTATTTGGGATAAAAAAAAATGCGTTGACTCGAATCCCTTTGAGAATAGACTAGGCATTGCATGGATATTGTACTCCACCCATGCACCACCGATGTGCTGTAGACTCTTAGGGAACTGTGCTCGAGAAATCTGTGTTGAGGGCCAAATGCCCTCAGGACTCAGGGGGTGGCTACTTCTGGTCTTTTTAGTGCCCTACAATGTGGCCCTTGCCCGCCCCCTGGGTGTAGGAGTGAGTGTGAGATCTCAATTTGCTTCTGTTTTCCAAAAAGGCCAGTTAGTTACCTCTTAGAGGCAGCCACTCCAGTGAAGGTTAGCCTATGGAAACGATTCTGGAGTAGGTGGCCAAGTCTCCAGTGGTAAGGAAAAGAAAAGGTTCCCAAAGCTGCTATTTCTCCTTTCTTTTATTTCTTGTCTGATTCCTTCTGCACTTTGATGCCTGAACTGGGAAAGCTGAAAGCACTCCCCTCTCCTGCTTCTATCCCCGCCTCCATTTCCACCCCAAACACACACACACACATACACACACACACACACAGAGGCACACACTCACAAGCACCCACACGGTGCCTCTCCTCCTATCTGACCCACATCAAAGGTGACAAGTAGGCTAGAGGACCTAATGAGTGACTGTGTTTGTCAGATGACTTCTAGTTGCTAGAGCTGTGCTGAGGTCTTGAAGATGCCCAAACCCATGGAGGGCACAGTTTAAGCCACCAGTCAAGTGGACCATGGAGGTGCTGCCCTGGCTTTCCAATTTGGTCCTCTAGACAAAGCTCCTGAAACCTATTCCCGGCATTCTTGAGCAGACTTGTCCTTCCCTTCGTAAGCCACCCTATGGGTGGAAGAGGAACACTTCTGGGAAAGAAACAATTGTTTTGCCTTAGTTCTTTCTGTTAAACTTGTCCCTCTCTGATTTTTTTTCCCCCCAGACCTCTGCAAAAGGCAGAGCTGAGCTTGCCTGATGGTTCAAACAATTAAACTTTTGGAAAACTTACTGAAGCTAGTGTTAGCACTGAATTTTACTCCTCTTTTTCTTACCCATCCCCCATCATGTATCTATAATTTATCGAACGTCTTATAGGAATTAGTGTTTCCCTTTGTGTGGATTCCAGTTTACAGGCACTCATGCCTGGAACTTGATAATGGTAGGTAACTCCTTTTATTAGTAGTCTTTAGTTTAAAATTAAACCAATGGATCAGTCAGATTGAATATTTAATTAACTCCTAAATTATTCATTATTGTGTATTGCTTTAAAAAAATCCAATAACATGCATACAGTTGCAGCAGGCACGTGACATCTTATGCAATCTGTTCCTGTGCCTGCAGTTTGTGCCTGGAGTATTTAAGCAAGCGGCACAATCTAAAAATTGTTAGATATGCCCTAAATGCTATGAATCATTTGTATTTGCATTTCCATCTTTTAATCAATGGTGATCTTAGTTAATTCTACATAAGAAGAAATTAATACCTGAAGAATCTCACTCCCGATGATACTAGGCTTCTCTGATTAGCATAGTGACGTTTAAGCTGAAATAACAGGTTTCTGTGGGGATTTTATTATTGCACTTTGGGTCTTCATCACCTAATTTGCATGGTCATTAACTTTATACTTTAAGAAATAAGTGCTCGTATCATATTCAAGGTGAAACATTTTAAATTAATTTTAAAATATTCTAACGAAGGTAACAGTTAAGTGAGAATACTCTGCTGTGGCAGTTTGAAACCAACGTCTGGGCTGTGCCAGGTAATGCCATGATATAATAAAGCCTCACCTTTGGTGCTAAGAAAGTTCTTTATTTCTTAAATGTTTCCTTACATTTCAAATCTATTTTGTCTAGAAATTTTAATGATTTGGGAAAAATATGTACAATAAAAATGGGGAAGTGAAATGAAATAGTTTGTTCTTCCTTCCTCTATCTTAAAGTTACAAAGATTTCCCCCAATAAGCAGATATAGTGCTTTTCTGAACACTTCCTTAAATTAAAATGCTCATATTTTGATTAACTATCTTAAGATGAATGTCTATATAACATTAGAATCTAGTGGATTCAATGACTATTTTAATAAAGTTAACCGATCTCTCTAGGTTATGATTTTTTTACTAATCATTAAAATCTAGTAATATACAAGATTAAAATATACCTGATTATAGTAAAAGAACATGGCTACTAAACACCACCACGAAGCATGCTTAATGGGTTTTTGTGCCTAAATTACTCCAAACTCTTACTTCCTCGCCAGTTATTATGATAACATTGTTAATTGGGTAATTTATTTTTGAGATGTTTCAGCTTTTAAATGGGTGCTAATAATAGTATTAACTGTATATGCAATCACTCGTGTACACTCTGTAGGGCTTCGGAGAGTATTCTAAACCATAAGAAAGTGGTGCTGGTATTGTTTACTGCACACACTTGCAGGTGCTATGGCTTTGAGTGTGATTTATGGTATAACAGTTTTATCATATCCTTGCCAACATAGACTTCTGAGCTCAGTTCAAATCAGGAATTAATTGTGAGTGGGGGGTTTTATGGGCAGATTTGAAAGGAGGAAAGGGAATGGGAAGGACGTGGTTACAACTTTCAAAAGCATAATCTCATCTCAAAAGCAAAAATAAATAAATTGGGTAAAATGTGAAAAATAGGTAACATTGCAGGTATATAATTTGTACTAAAATCTTCTATCATAGCTATCAATTTGCTCTTTTTCTTAGCTAACTAGTTGGAAATTTGGCACATTTCTTTAAAGCTATAAAAGAAGCCATGCTATTATTATTATTGAGATTTTAGCTGTGATTTTAGGTAGAAGACCAGCATATTTCTTCCTGTCTTGTGCCTTTTCACAGTCTGTGCAATGACATGAATACCTCCCTAATAAAAGTAAATGCATTTCTGAACAAATTCAAAGGAAGGCCATTGTGAAGTGGGGGTAAGAATTAAAAGGTTTTGTGTAGTTACTATGGATGCTAAAAATCACCACTTAATTGTTTCTTAATATATGCATAAAAACCGTTGGTTCCATAGTTGTGGAAGGGAAAAAAATTGAAATCCACTGTGCCCTCACCAGCAGGTGTCAGAATAATCAATGCAAATATTTTTAAAGATCTTTGAAAGAAGCAAAAGAGGTAAATAAAAAATATTAGTCTGCAAATCTACATAAAATACGTTATACTGTCTAGGAAACAAATGATATTTCTCATCAGTCCTTGAGAAAGACAGAAAGAGTGAATTGTCAGGACTGATACCATTACCTATAGAATTTTAACTTAGAGACACAGGTGCCACAAACAAAAATCATACACTTTGGGGAACCCATTACTTTCCCAAGGTGTTTGTTAGTGCCTTCCTAGGAAACAGACATAGAATGTGGATGGACTTGTGGCCAAACAATTACTCCTGGAATTTCTAGCATAATTTCTAAGTTTCTTCTCCATGCCTACTCTAAGTTTCATATGTATACGTCCTGTTCTGCTATACCGATTTACATATATTTACACATTCATCCATCTTTGTACACATCTGTGATGTGGAAAATCCCGAGTGCCTATCCCTTTTTCTACAGTGATGCCTTTGCAGAGCTTGCAATTCTTTAACTACTATAAATAATATGGCCAAAGGGGACTAAATACAGGTAGATTAGTCATTGTCTTTATACCTTTCAGGCAGTTATTAATACATATAATATGGCTATTATATAGCAATGTCTATAAGATACTCAAAATTATTTTTAATTTATATTTATCAAACTTTTGTCTATTTTCATCTGTTGATATATCCTTTAAATCTGTATTATATATTTACCATTATATTATTGCTATTAGTTATGTCAAAAATTTTGTGGCCATTAACATACCTGATCTATTTTTAGTGGCATTATTTCTGTGCTAACATTTCCTAAAGTCAGAAAGAATATGCTAAATTCTGTCCCTCCCATTTTACTTATTTCTTCTCCCTCCCACTACTTTGGTGGGTTGTAACTAGGAAACAACTTTCAAGACAAAATCAGTTTGACCTTTCTTCATCATTATTAAAAGACTGTACAGTTACAAAACACTATGATTTTGTCATTTTTATTTTTGGAAGAAGACAAATGAAAATGAGAGCACAGTGCCCTTTTTCTCAATCCCTGAGATTTAGAGAACAGTGACTATCAATTGGTATCTGAATTGAAGAACAACCCAAGGGTTTTATTGCTCACTTTGATCACAAAGTCTTACCTAAAACTATCAACTGGGCAGTTAAACATGTGTGGCCAACAGTGCAGAAGTCACTTGCTCACAGCTCCATCCATGGATCACATAGTTGAAAACGTAGAGGAAAGAATGAGAAACTCTTGACCACATAGCATAGAATTCGCATTTGGGATTTAGTTTAGATATTCTATTTTTAAACTATGTTTACCTTGACTTTGAAACTC
Source organism: Chionomys nivalis (assembly GCF_950005125.1). Lineage (NCBI taxonomy): Eukaryota > Metazoa > Chordata > Mammalia > Rodentia > Cricetidae > Chionomys > Chionomys nivalis. The sequence continues at coordinate 56,485,496 of NC_080100.1, read as the reverse complement.
CCTGACTAACTTTTCTGTAACCATTTGTGGGTGTAAAAGCATTGAAGTATTTACACACACACACACATATGATAAAATATTTTTCTGCAATATGTTTAAGAAATTTGATTTATTGTGAAGGAGTTAAACATCTGAGAAATGTACTCGCTAGGTAACTTATTTTCTCACTATTCTATAGAAAACGGGTTTTTTTTTTTGTAAAATTTTACCTAGAATAATCAAATGAAGTAGATAAAAAACAATTTTGCTTTACAGAAAAATAGTCAGTTTCAGAATTCAGATAAGGTGACTTAAAGTTATTGGGCTACATTTCTGAAGACAGTGTACTACTGCAATCCGTTTAAACATGTGCTGATACAGAGGTAGTGACAGTGTTGGTTGTCCAACAAGGATGCCTGTGCGTCAGTGAACACAGAGATTTAACTAGGAGAGTGTCAGTGAAGGCTTTGACACACTACAACATTTCAGGATGAGATTGTTACTATACTAACAGACACAATTCCTCTACTCCTTCTGCTCTCTGAGACAGTTCTGTATCCAAGTGACTGATCACTTATTTATTCATAAGTAGGAAGGCACTGGTTTCCTCTCTTGTTACATGAGATGGGCTTAGGTTGGAGGCAATCTTTAAATGGGATTAGGTTTCTGTACAGTCCTGAAGGTTTCTGCTTCGTATTTGACAAAGTGGTTTATTTTTAGAATGAAAAAATAATCCCTTAAATCCCTTCCTCCACTGAGCTCACGATGACTGTTTAGATTTTGCTCATACTGGAGATTATGAGGTCAGCCATAGTAAAATGGTTTCCTGACATTTGAGCAAGAAAATCTAAAATAGTCAAGTGGAAATATTAAATTGAAGAATATTTTTTAAAACAAGTGGATCAATTCCCTTTGTTATAATAGTAATGTTTCTGATTTGAGTATGTCTGTAAATCATAAATATGTGTTAATCTTTTGCCAACATATATGTTTCTCCAATTGTAATCACATTATTTTTCATATATTTACACACGTGTGTGTGTGTATGTGTATAATCTTGGAATGTTTTATAAGAAACAAAAGCAGCTCACCATTCAGATGCTTTAATATTTTTATTCCAAATTCTCATTTATTGATACGATACTCTCTTCACCTTATTGAATTACCATAGTATAGGTGAAACAACCAATCAGCAGTTAACAAAACATCAAAATGTGTTTTTAATGTTTCTTATATTGCATGGATATATCACCCACAACCATATACACTCACTGTATTTAGAAAGTAAGTACACATTTGGATTATTATTATTATTATTTTAAATTCATATATTTTTATTTTATGTTCATGTATATATTTTCTTCACGTGTGTTTGTGAATTATGTGTGTGTTTGGAGACCACAGCAGCCAAGAGTGGTTGTCAGTTCCCCTAGGACTGGCTTACAGTGAGCTACCACATGGATTCTAGGAACTAACCTGAATCTTAGCAATGAGAGCTCAGGCTCTTACCTGCCAAGGCATCTCTCCAGCCTTGTAAGTGCACATTTTGAATAGCACTCTACACAAACACACACACACACACACACGTCAAAGACAGTTTCTGAAAATCTAAAAGTGCATGTTCCTCATTGTTTGTAACCATTTCTTACAATCTGTGTTTAGAATGAATCTCCTTTAAAGTACTTTTTAACTCTTCCGGAAGAGATCACTGATTTATAAAGAATGCTGTTAATAACAGACAGGATATAAGGGGCTTTTATGCTTGTTATGTCTTCAATTCAGAGAAATGTGACTACAAAACAAAAGATTCCTTTATTAGACTCACGTTCTGGTTCTCTTTGTATCTGCAATTTTCCAAAAAAGCTAAAATTTTTCAGTCATAATCCTATTTTTTATTCTTCTGTCTTTTTATATGAAGACTGCCACCATGACAACATGAGCATCGTTGTAATCAAGTCAACAAGAGTCTTTTACTGAGGGAGGTTTGTGAAGTAGGGTAAATAAGTCTAAGAGATGCATCCTACACATTGCACTGTTAGAGATACCAGTTATGATTCTCCTAACTCAACCAGGCAAGCACGACTTATTTGACAAATGAATAATAAAATAAATATAAAGATAACTTTCATGATCACATAGGACTAAGTCATCTGTAAATTAGGAAGTAAAGTACAACATGAAGAAAGTGGAACAAATAATATATCCGGGCATGAGAAAGGAATGAACATAGGTATGGACACAAAGTATGGAAAAGGATATAAAGATTTTTTTTATATATTTCCAATTCTGCCACAGATATTTTTATTGATAGTGGCCAGTTGAATAAAATATACTTAATATTGTAAATCTAAAATTTCAATGTAAAGCTTCATAGCTTCCATTTTGATGGCAATTATAGTTATATATACAGTCATTAAGTTATAGAGAATTTGGGACTGGTTTATTTGGGTGTTCGATGTTTTATTTCCTTGCAATTGTCTTATAATAAAGTTTATTTGAAAACTTCAAAAATGTTCTAGATCAAATCTACACTGTTCCCTGTAACTACCAAATGACCTTGTATGGCAATAAGTTATACACTGCATATCATATAGATATATTCTAATTCTATTATTTAATAAACACATATATCCTATCCAACAACCAGTCAATATATAATTATTTTAGAAAATAAAATTTATACTTGAGGAATTATTTAAAATATTAAATAATTTTAAAAGAGAAATTTAATAAATTAAAAATTTTTAAAAAGTGTCACAAAGCCTTCCCCTTTTGTAGAAACGAACGAAATTTCTCTTTAGACAAAACGAGTTAATAATGTGTCCTTTAGTGCACATTGCTATTAATGGTACTGAGGATGGCAGCAGAAAAGCAACCCTTGGGAAATGGTTCGCAACACAGAGTTTTGGCCAAATCTTGCCATTCAGTTTAATCCTAGCATGATTTTTATGATTGAATTCTAGAATTCTGCCAATCCTATGTTTGAATTCAGTGTTATTGAATACAATGTATGGTGATTTAATTATTCTGGGAATTTCAATTACATAACACGGTGCAAAGTGATTCTGAAAGACAACACAGTTTTTATTTTTGTCGCTTTAATGAAAGTTTTTATCCTACCATAAACATGTGTGACAAATCTATATCTAAAGCACTCTCATTTAATTTTGTTTCTATATAACCCAATAAAAAAACCCAAATGACCAAGTATTGTGGTACATCCTGTAGTCCATACAATGAGGAGGAAGCAGGAATATCACAAATTCAAGGTTACACAGTGTGATGCTGTCTTTTATAACTAGAGCTGAAAGATTCTCGTTAGCTAAGAGCATTTACCCCCAAAGACAAAAACTTCCCTCACTCATTTGCTGGCTCATACAATCTGTCTGTAACTCCAGTTCCAGGGATCCAACACCATCTTAAGGTTTTTCCAGACAACACCTGGACATAATTTACTTTATTTGTTTATTAAAAACAACAACAACAAAATAATCTAAAGCCTAAGGAAGATTAGAAGCATGCCAAGACTCTGAGTTTTTTCCCCAGCATTATAAAAACAATTCAAAGAGAACTTGAGATCTAATAGCTCCAATGACCTGCCCTTCACAGAACAGGGGGAGCTTGTGATTGACTCCAGTTGTCCACAACTGTCACACATCTGTACATAGGAGTTCTGCTTTGTCCTCAGTTTTCAGAATGAGAAGATAAGATGTTGGCTGATGTTCCTTTTCCAAAAGTATTCCAAGTGCTTGCAATAGCTCTTACTACCTTCGTATTGCTCTGTCACCCATCCCATCATACCATATCACCAAATGAGATGCCGTCTGTTCATGCCTACCTCTGATGGTTGCCATCTCTGTGATTTAGATAATGTCTAGAAACATCCGTCAGTAGAATTTTTGATAAACTGAAATCACTCAGCTGCAAGTGTTTTGCATTTCTCATCCTTCCGTGCCTCAATTTCTGCCTATCATTTTCCACGTTCTGTACTTCCATTTGTGGTCACCACAGTAAGTTTTTCTCCTATTGCTCTTCTTTCTCTACCTGGTCTCTGCATTTAATCATCTTGGGGAAAAAAATCACTCATGAAGAATTTCTCCATTGATTTAGTTGCCTGGATGATTTCACTACTTTTGCCATCATCAAACATATAAATAAAGTCATTTCCAAAGTTCTGTTCCTGTCCACCGCCAATTGGTGCTAATATATTTTCATCCCTGGTGCTTTGGCTGACTTTGGGGAACTGATTCCTCATGCTGGATTGCCTTGCCAAGTCAGAATACAGGGATAGGTGCTTGATCTTAAGGCAGGTTGATATGCCACACTTTGCAGATGCCCATGTGAGCCTTCCTCTTTCTGAGAGAATATGGAGGAGGAGGAGTTGAGCGGAGTCATGGGAGGAGAGAAGGGAGGGGAGGCTGTGGCCAGGATGTAAGTAAATCAATAAATATATTTTTAAAAGACAGAGAGAAAAGAGAGACTGTAAGATGCACATTCCATAAGTCCAAGTTTGGCTAAGGTTTAATGGGGCTCTGGAGAGAAATGAAGCAGAAAAGAAGAGGCAGATTAACTAAGAATATAGAGTCAATGTACGGAATGCAATATGAGTGTAATTTTGCCAATTACAAATTTTGGAGCACAACCAGGGGAGTAACTAGAAGGAAGACTGAAGACAAAATGGAAGAAAAAGTCTCAAGACAGCAAGTCAATTATTTGAAAAGTCATGTATATAAGGGTGATACAAACAAAATATATGTGTGATGAGAAATGGTGAGAAGGATGAGAAAAGAGGGGAACTAAGGAATGAGGGGATGTGGTAACCATCAGGAAGACATAAAGTAGACATAGCAGGAAGTAAAGATGAATGCCATGAGTTCCAACTCACGGACTTTTAGCAAGGAAGGGAACAGAACAGTCTGGAAAAGACACTGCGCTTTTTCAAATCTGAATGTTTGTATAAGAAGCAATGTTATGCAGTTAGAGGCTGGAAAAGTAAATAGTGAGTCAAAAGGGAGTTGATTTATTAGACTGGTCCAGGTATTTCTCCTTCCCACAATCCTTAGCCTACAGATTTGCCACATTAAACTTACAGTAGTGGAATTATCTCATAAATAGAGAGGCTTTATGTGTTTATACAAAGCAACTTTTCTCAAACTCTCAAGAAATCTAAAGGTTTATATACTTGGAAAGGTAAGACCGTACACTGACATCATGGCGTCAAGTATAGGCCTGATAAATTTATATTCAGGAATCATTTCACTGGAGCATAATTAAAGAAATACCTCAAATCCACAGAAGTGTTTCTTCTAAATTTAGTGCTCAGCTGGGGGCATAAAGAGAGTTCTGCAGTTGTTCCCTGACCCACTTTCGATCCTTAGGACTAGTTTCTGTGTATTTTGAGGTCAATATTTAGTGGTTACAGGAAATGTCATATCAGATTGGTGGCCCTAATTCTTAGTCATTTTTAGATGATTTGTCTAAATTATTCTTACAGAAAAGAATTAATGTAATTTCCACCCTTTTAATGAATTTCCTTAATATACAGAAAGATTCTTTGATCCTTAAATTTACCTGCTTCAAATATTCATAAATAATAATGTTTCTCCCTTATTATCCGGATGCTGGAATGGGACATATTTTCCCTCCTTACGTGATCCTTGCCAGCCATTGTTTTCATCATTTTAGTGGTTTGGTTGGAAATCAATCCTACTAGCCTACTTATTTATACACAAGATTGCCAGTTTCAACAGAAAATTCCAGCAATGTGCTTACTTAAAACATTGCAATAGACACTTATCTTCATTTTTAAAATTTTGAAACTAACAGTTAATTTTTAATATGTTGTTTGCTATATGTTTACTTGGCTTTTCTTGGAGGTGATCGCTTTCTATATAATACACAGGTAAGCCACAAGTCCTTTCTTACAATTGTATCTTATACACTTGCTTTCACTGCAATTTTACGTAAAGGATTCTTCTTTGTATTTGGTGTATTTTATTATTCTTTTGTGATATGTGCTCTCCTGCCATGAATGTTGGAATTAGATTCTTTACCTGAAGATGTCAACATGCTATATGTTGCTTCTTCATGCATGTAAACAGTAATACAATGCTCAGATACCTACTGTTAACTTTTAACTTTATATTTTTTTCTTTTGAAGCCTTTCATTATTATCATAAAACCATCACTCACCTCTATTTATATGTATAATTTTATCTACTTCTATATCTATTTCTGGATGTCACGTATTTTCTGCCATATTTATTTCACAGAACATTATTCAACTGAAATTGCAGTCTCAGAGAAATACTAATAAATTGTCTCCCTAAAGTTTACATTGTCACCCAGATAACACAGACAGACAGAAAGACACACACATACACATGTACATGCATACACACATCCATACACACACATGCATACGCATAATATATTCACACCTCATACTCCAGAAATATGTTCAAGTACTCTATACTTTAAATTTGTTATCTAATCACCTTGAATTCCCTTAATGTATCTGTATTGTTGTCTGTAAGTTTGAAGAGGGCAGAATAAACACCTTTTTGTTACTTAAAATATGTATATCCCTAATCCCATGTTTTAGTAGTAAACATTAAGTTAATATTTGCTAACTTCCCCATACATGGTCTAGTTTTCATGTAAGTTTCTAATTTTTGGACATTTTTAAAAAGAAGATTAATGTTCAGTTGTTATCTAACTGAACAAATAGCTGGAATTGTATATGGATAAAAGGAAAATTTCAAATGTAATCACACAACAAAGAGTTAATAAAAGTATATGTCACAAAACGAAAATCTTTGGGGGCATTTTTAATTGTGAGGAAGAGGCTACAGGCAGTCATTTTAACTGCTGGATAATCGATATCTTAAATTCTACCAGAAATAACTTTCCTACATCTATCGCTTCTGTTCCTCCTCCCACGATGTCCTTGTGCGTGCTGAACCCTAAAGTTCCTGGCAGAAAACTAAAGATAGCACCTGGCAGCTTTGTCTGCCTAGGATCTCAAAGCTCTGGAAAAAGCTCTGTTTATAATTGTGTGTGTGATGGCAAGCTGGATGTCACTTCAAAGTGTTGTGTACTCCCTCAGGCCATCACAGTTCAGCTGTCCTTAAATGTTCCTGTGGTTCTCAAACTATATATGTCCTTGTAACTCCGGTAGTTATGGGATTTCCACTCTCAACTTGAAAGTGTAAAAGGAAATTACTTTCTAGAAAGGTTTATACAGAGTAAAAATGGTAAAAGTATATAATGTTTGCTTGTTCGTGTGGCAAGAAATTAACTTGGAAGGTTTTTATGCTTTTAATTCAGGTAAGAGAATTAATTTCTTACTCTTATTTAAAATACATTTAAAGTTTTCTTACTTTTGAATGCATAGCAATTTTATGGTCATTGCAATAAAACTACTTAATGGTGGCATTAAGCATTATGTAGAGATCTTTTAAAATAAATATTTCCACATATTATGATTGACACGGAAGTAGGACATACCACATAGATTTTTGTTTCTATTTTATGTTGATAAAATGCACATTGCCTAAAATTTTCTCTTAATGTATGTTAGGTCTACTGTTAGAACTCAATCTGCAGTGCCATCTTCATCTTGTAAAGGTAAAATCATATACAAATAAAATAATGCCTCTTGGTCTTCCTCACTCTCTTGTGACATTATCAAGTCAATCATAGTTTCTATTTTATGTCACCAGCTCTAATTTTTTATTGAAAATAATTTTGCAAACAATCTTATCTGATCATAGTTCCCTTCCCTCATCTGCCCCCATATCCTCACAACTTTCACACACATTCAACTTCACGCCTTCATTATCTTTCTCCTTCTTTTAGAAAATAGGCATTAAAATTTAAGCAAAACAGAATATATAAATAAACATAAAATAAGAAAACAAGAAAATTATGTAAACACACATACAGAGAACATAAAATCAAAAAACAGAAGCCATAATATTTTTTAAAAAGTAAGGCAAAAAACAAAACAACAAAAATAACAAACCAATTACCTAAGAGAAATAAGCAAAAATAACAAACCAAACAACCAAAAAACAAGGAAGGAGGGAGGGAAAATAGAGGGAGGAAGGAAAGGAGAGAGAGGGGGAGAAAGGGAAGGAAGGAGAGAGTGAGTGGGGAGGAAGGGACGGAAGGAGAGAGAGGGAGAAAGGGAGGGTAGGAGAGAGTGAGTGGCAAGGGAGGGAGAGAGTGAGTGGAAAGGGAGGGAGGGAGGGGGGAGGGAGGGAGAGAGGGAGAGAGGGAGGAACCTGAGGGAGGAAGAAAGGAAGGGAGGGAAGGAGGGAGGGAGGGAGGGAGGGAGGGAGGAAGGAAGGAAGGAAGGAAGGAAGGAAGGAAGGAAGGAAGGAAGGAAGGAAGGAAGGAAGGAAGGAAGGCAACTGAGTTCATTTTCTGCTTACCATCTACTACTGTTGGGCATGCACCTGTCCTTAACCATTATTTGTATTCCTAATGAGACTCCTTTGGTGAAAATTAGGGTTTTTGTTGTTAATGCTTAACACTTGGAGAGCACTTCTCGGTTAGGGATGAGGGCTGTAGGTTGTCTCCACTTCCTCTTTCAGCACTGAGACCCCATCTGACTTAAACCTGTGCAGACCCTTTGCATGTGTCCACAGCCTCTGTGAATTCACATGTAGTCAGTCCTGCTGTGTCTGGAAGACACTGTTTCCTTGCTATATATATATATATATATATATATATATATATATATATATATATATATATATCATGCCCCTTGGCTCTTGTAATCTTTCTGCCTACTCTTCTAAAGATTTCCCTGCATCCTATAGGAAGGGGGTTGATGGAGACATCTCATTTAAGGCAGAGTGTTCCAAGGTCCTCTTTACTAATGTTCATCTTCCACATGAGGAAATCAGTGATGTTGGTTGAGTGAGACACTGATCTGATTTTCAGCCTGGTGTGGCCAATAGGTTCCCAAGAAGAAAGTGTTTCTAGATAGGCAGCTGACACAAAGACGTGGAATAAGTCAAAGAAGGGGTGGGGTCTGTATGTGTTCATAGGAAAGAGGAAGACTGAATCTGCTGCAATTGGGGGAGTCCTTACGATGGGCCTTAGGGAGACCCAACCATACTTTCTACATCAATGATTTTTACTATTCTTAAGTGGTTCACATAAGTGAAATCATATCGCACAGAATTTGTATTTTGTCACAACTTATTCACTTAGTGTAATGTTAATAATTCACATCCATGCTGTCTATAAGCTCAAATTACACTTATAAGACAGTATAAAGTTCTAATATATACTCATTCCTAGCCACTATTTCTCGCTTGGACACTTGGGATACTTCTCATTTTTGCTATTGTTAAATGATTTTTTTCCCTCTAGTGGAATTATTGCATTCTATGTTAATACTATTTTTTGATTTATGAAGAATTAACTTAGAGGTTTCCATAGAGTTTCAGCAATTTTTTTATTCACAGACAGTATGCTTGTATTTTAATACTCCCACATCTTTCATATAATTTATTTTGAATTATGACAGTAGACATCTTAATGTTGTGGTAGCATTCTATTTTATTTATTTTTTGTGAATTTTGTATGCAAGTGCTCTGATCACATCATTTGCAAACACTCTCTTCCACGAGCTCCCGTGTGTCACCATCCTCTGTTAAATCCATGATGTCTTCTGGAAAAAATTATTTATTATTATATATTTTATTACTTATTGCTTATAAAGCTATATATTATTTACATATATTGTAAGAGCCTTGGTCTTCTGGCTGTTACAGTATTTCTAACTCTTCTTCCTTCATATTCCCCTCAGTGTTGTTGTAGATGGACCAACTGGGGTTATGTATACCAAATGATAATGCTTTCCACAGAAGCCGGAGACTATCCAACAAATACCCAGTGCCCCAATGCCAAGCAAGTAAATCCTTCCATCCAGTTGTTTATTCAAGACATGACCCTCCAAAAAAAAAATGTCAGTGTACCCTACTGCCAGTGCCCTTGCTTTACTCCTAGAAGCGACGACAAATCCATATAAGAATTTCCAGTTCCGTCCATTTGCCTCTAACTTCATGACTTTATTTTTTGCACCTATGGAGAATCCCTATCTGTTTATGCACCAAGTTTCAGTTATCCACTCTTCATTTGGTATCTAGTTATTGAGAACAGACTGGCACTGAAGATGGCTGAGAAGATCTTTGTAGTAGGATAGGACTGAGTCCTTTAGTATATGCCAAGAAGTGCTGCAGTGATGCAAAATAGTAGATCTATTTTTACTTTAGTGCAATTTCCTACACTGATTTTCATAGATGCTGCACCAGTATTAGATAAAGCTTACCACCCAACATGCATTTTTCACCAACTCTAGATCTCTGTAGCAGCTTTCATCTGCTGCAAAACAAAACTTTAACAAAATAAAACTTTCTTGATGAGGGCTGGAGCTGATGTTAAGTGTGAGTAAGTACTTAGGAAACAGGAAGAAGCTAGCACAGTGATTCTTTGCCTAGGTTTACAGTGGAAAGCCTTGATTCTATTCTATTGGACGGGTCCTACATCCAATTAGAAGGTTGTTGATTGCTCTCAAGCTTAAAGAATCACTATTTCACAATTGGGGATATCTTACTAGGGGGTTATTCATAGGTTTTATAGCTTAGTAGGATTAACGATGACTTTTCTCTCATGGTAGCTTGTACAGCACCTTTAGATTCTATGAAGATAGACTTTGGGGAGGAAACTACCAGGACAATACTCAGCCTACTCTTTCATTATCTTTTTCTTTGTGTGTGGTTCTTCACCCAGCAAGACAAACACTAATGTTCTCTCTTATTTGAGGGTCCTAGCTCTGAATGTTTACATTTGAGTAAGTAATCTGGAGTAATTTCAGAAGCCAATAAAATAAATAAGGAGGGTTAAAATGGAGCTCTAGAGAGAGGGATGGGAGGACACAGGCGCCATGAATAGGGAAGATGATGAATGTAGTGAAAGGTTTAGCTGGGAGGAAAGGGGAAGGTAATTCAAAGAGAGGTGCAGAAGGAAAGATAAATAGCCTCAAGTATCATTGTTATATATCACATATATGGAAACCTATTATTTTATAAGCTTACCCAACATATACCATATACATATGTATTGTACAGACACTCTCACTTGTGTGTGTGTTTCCATGTGTGTGTGCGCACACAAATGGTCTCATCTTAATATTCTCTGTAGCATTAATGACATTGAATATCTTTCTATGTATCTATTAGCCTTTTGTATATATAGTCTGCTGACACCATTTAAGTTCATGCCCATAGTTGGCAATATTTGCATTGTGTCACTGGGTTTTAGGAGTTGTCTATAATTTCTTATCTATGGTACAGTACATTTCTAAAATCTTTCTGTATGTTGCCTTTTGCTCTATGAATAGCACATTTTAATGCACATTAAAACCATCACATGCCAAATTTCTCTCCTCTTACCTCTTCTTTTGGAATATACACATCAATCACTGAAAAACTCAAGATTGTAATAAAACTAGATCTTTAATCCCTAAAATTGATGAAATGTACATAATTATATCTTCTTAAATGCATTTAACATTTAAAAATCATGTAATGTACAAACGGTTTGAATTTATTTGTCTCCTCAAACAGGAGACATTTAAAATCATTTCTTCTACTGTTTTTGGAGTCTCTAATATATTACCATCATCTGCCCTTGCTCCTCCATACAAGAGAACAGAAGACTTGATTGGTCTGTCTCACAGTTGTATGGTTCCTACTGGTGACACTTATTATTTTACTTTTCTTTTGGTCTAGCCATTCTCTGCTAACCACCCTTCTGCTCTCAATGTTAATGACATACGTGTTTCGCTCTGAACATGAGCTAAGTAATTCACAGCCATTGTTTTCTTGCCCTGACTTATTTAAGTTAATGGGATGATCTCCAGATTCATCTATCTTATCACAAATGTCAGAATTTCATTCTCTTTTATGACTAACTTGTATTCCATTTCATTTTCATTATCTATTCATTGTCTTACAAACACTAAGCTTGGCTCCATTTTATCGCTTCATGATTCTGGTTAACGTGTTACAAGAAGCATGAAGGGGAAATTCCTTCCACATATTATTTGGTTTCCAATAGTGTGACTCTTAGTTTTGTGGTGTTTTTAAGTGTATGTTTTTAAAAGAAACTTCATTTTTTCTGTAATGGCTGTGCTACTTACCATTTCCAGCAACCATTGTGTAGGAATGTACTTTTCTCCATATCTTCACAGGTGTATGCTCTCTCTAATCTTTAAACAATCATTCCATGTTTTCCTCACTGTTTTTGATGTAAATGTTGATGAGTGATGCTAAGTATTTTTCAATTATGTTTGTAATGACATCTTAAATTTCCTTTTGTCTATTGCTATTTTGAAATGGTTTACTTCTATTATTTTTTATACTTTGTGTAGTCTAGATAATAATTTTCCTCTCATGTGTATTTTCCAAATATTTTTCCATATTCTCTGTCTTCTCCTGCCTTTCTTTGTTGTACATTAGCCCTATAACTTGACACATCCTGATTTTATATATATATATTGGTTTTTCGAGACAGGGTTTCTCTGTGGTTTTGGAGCCTGTCCTGGAACTAGCTCTTATAGACCAGACTGGACTTGAACTCACAGAGATTCGCCTGCCTCTGCCTCCCGAGTGCTGGGATTAAAGGTGTGTGCCACCAACGCCCGGCCTGATTTTATATTTATTATTGCTTTCCATGTTCCTTGGGTATTCAAATATCTTCTAATTTACTCATAGTTTCAGGGCTCACTTTATATGTTTAAAACATTTTATGTTGAATTTTGTTACTGGAGACACAAAGGTTGTGGCAGTCTCTGCTGTTAACTATTAACCTGATTTGATGGAGAGATGCCTAGGAGAATAGTGTAGCTTTGTGTTTTTCCAGAGGATATGAGGGACAGTGACTAGTACAGAAAGACTCACCCTGAGGATGCCACTGTCCAATAGACTTTTAAGGCATAGTGAACAAAAGCAGTTGTAAGCAGAGATTGCTCTTTTGTTTCCTGACCATCTAGACCTGAATAAACACAAAGAAACTATATTAATTACAACACTCTTTTGCCAATAGCTTAGGCATATTCCTAGTTAGCTCTTAAATCTAAAATTAACTTTTCTAAATCTATGTATCACCACTGGACTGTGGCCTAACTGTAAAGTTCCAGCATCTTCCTCCTTTGGCAGCTACATGACATCTCCTTGACTCTGCCTACTCTCTCTATGTATATCTCTATATAGATTTCCACCTGGCTTTACTCTGCTAAGCCATTGGCCAAAACAGCTTTATTAATTTATCAATAATAATAACACATATACAGAAGGACATCTCACATAAACCCACCCTGAATGTGCCACTGTCCAATAGACTTTGATTGCATCATAAACAAAAGCAGAAGTAAACCAGCCATTGTAAAAATTTGTTGAGGTTTCTTTGCTGATAGGATGCAAGTATCTCAATTCCTCCATGTCCTTTTTCATGGTGTAAAAAAAAAGAGTGAGCTCACAAAGAACTATAACCTCTCATATAATGACCCACTGTAAACCATTTCTTCTTTTAAATTATTTCTTTCGGATATTTGTCACAGTGATCAAAAGATAAGTTCAAATACCACCTTTCTCTATGTGGAGCTCTAATTTTTGAAGCATAGTTTATTGAAAATACCCACATTTTAAAAATATGTGTTCATAAGACATTTGTCAAAAACATAAAAACAAAATTACTGCTTGTAACAATCTATACCAGCTTTGTATTATATTTTGAAGTCACATATTATGTCACCTTTATTGTAATTTTTGATCAAGGTATTTCTAGCTACTCTGGACTTTTTATGGTTCCACAGAAAGTTTCATATAGACTTATGTTTCCCTGTGAAGAATGTAATAGGTAGTTCTACATGGAGTGTGCTTAATCTAGAAATAGTAGTAGGTACTGCATCATTTTGCAATACTGACTATTCCAATGTGTGAACTGGGCATGCATTGCTCTTTTCCCATTACTAGTTATAGATAGTATTTTTTTCCCTTGGAAAATTTAGTCTATAGAATATTTTTGCAGCTATTGTAAAAGAGATTGTTTTCTTGGTCCCTGTTTCATAGTGTTTTCTACTGGTAAATGACAACACATCTGTTTCTGTATAGTTATTTTGTGACCTGAAAAAGTCCATCAATATGCTTGTGAAGTGACTTACACTTTAATTTCTGAAACAGAAGACTTGAAAGCACACAGCAACATGTTATTTCATCCCTCACTATTCGTACTTGTTTTGTTTTGAACAGGAATTATGTAAGTAGAACAGAGATTGCTCAGCCTCATGCTGTGACTAGCTGTTTACAATGTGCTTTTGAACATTTCATATTGTAAAGTTTTTACATAAAAAGCAAATATAATAAATTTGTGTAAGTGTTCAGAAATATATAGAAAGATTGATAGCACTCTGACACATTGCAGGTTACAATAACTAAACTTTAAGCTAACAGGCAACACTATAAAACTAGAAAAGTTTAGGATGGAAGAGTGACTCTATTGAATTATAAATACATTACTATATTTGGCCAAAGAGTTGGCTCGATGGTTAGAATCACTTATTGTTTTTGCAGAGGACTGGGTATGATTCTGAATACCTATATGAGAGCTGACAATCATTTGTGATTCTAGTTCCAGGGGATCTGATACCCCCTTCTAACTTATGGGAGCACCAAACACTCACAGTGTACATTCAGATGAAAGCAGACATGATTCACATAAAATAAATAAATCAATATATATGTATGTATATTTATATAAATTATTGCTAGATTTTTGCAAAATAGTAGGCAAATGTGGCAAGAAAAGAGTATTTAGTGTTGCCTTTCCCTTTAAAGATTAAATGTATGTGCAGTGAGATGGTGGGAATTTATGTGAACTTTATTTCAGAAAAAAAAAAGAGTTCCCAGGAATCTTTGCTTTAGCACTTGGTTTCACACCTGAGCTAAGACCAAATTAGAGAGATTGTCTTATAAATCCTATAAAAAAACAAAAGCAGCAACAACAACAACAAACCACCAATTGACTTGCTTTTTATTTTATTTATTTATTTATTTATTTATTTATTTATTTTGGTTTTTCGAGACAGGGTTTCTCTGTGGTTTTGGAGCCTGTCCTGGAACTAGCTCTTGTAGACCAGGCTGGTCTCGAACTCACAGAGATCCGCCTGCCTCTGCCTCCCAAGTGCTGGGATTAAAGGCGTGCGCCACCACTGCCTGGCTTGACTTGCTTTTTAAATAACTACTCATTGCACAGAATGGACTGAGAAAAATAGATCAAAATTGTACAGGTAGAAATGATACATTCCTCTCAGCTGCACATTGTTGTCACCCTTTCAGACATTAGTAGTAAATAATATGTCAATCTGCTTCTTTGAATGTTTTAATTTGATGATAATTGTTATATCATTTCAGTACTGTCTTTTGATGAATGTGTGTACAATGTGGTGTATGTTTGTGTTTGCACATGTAGAGGATACTGGATGATTTCCTCTATCACATTCTATCTTAATTTTTTTGAGCAATTTCTTTCATTGAACTTTGATAGAAGTTTAATTCAGTTAAATGACCATTTGAAGGTAGAAGACTGAAATTGCCTAATAGCAATGGGAACTCCCCTACTCAATCAAGTCTCTACTCCAGTTCCTGCTCAGGTTTGTATTCTCAAATCCAAGGTTGGGCTCTCTGTTGCTCCAGTGTGGGTGTTTTAGTTGCTTAATGAATATTTTCCAATTTTGTTCATCCAGCAAACCTTTTTGATCAAGTGGTACACTCCTTTAGTTCCAAATAAATCCTAGCTTCTCTAGATCTTGTATCTGCTAAAATTTTATGATTTAACTGATAGATAAGAAATGTATTTTTCACAATTTCATGTTCTTAAGGTATTCTCAACTTATTTCAAATTGGAACATCAGCATTACATGGTATGCAAAAGTAGGATGTCATCATGCTTAATCTTAAGGATAGGGCTTGATATTTATTAACAAACTTACATATGTTAAAATTTGTACTTTTTATTTAATGATATATTGTAAAGTGTTGCAGTATGTAATCTAATTGTGCATACAGCTGTATAAATTTTAGTTTAAACTGGGCATTACAGATAACATTTATCAAAATTATTTCTATGTATTTTGTATGTTACACTGGCATATTCATGATTTATTATGAGGGCAATGATCCAAGACAATGCTTGAATCAATCATTGATTGAATTATAGGATCACTCTTTAGTTTTTAAAATTATCTTACACAGTTACATAAGAAATTAATACAATCTTAATTTGATGGGGAAGAGCAGCAATAGTATTAAAATTATCTTAATGAAATAAATACAAATTCTTTTATCTTTAAATTTAACTACTCAAAGAAGTTTATTTTTTCTTTTAATTGAAATCACAAGTGTTGAAATGATATTTTACTGTCCTTTTAGAAAATATTACATGGTATTATTTGATCACAGAAGGGGGGAAAATGGTCCTATAATGCTCTCCATGTCCTAACTGAATTGAAAGAGCAAAGACTGTATAGATGTAATGAACTTAAGATTCTTCCAATAGGACAGTTTTCCTTGGTTATCTCTTTAGCTCAGTTGTCATATTCTTTTAAATGATGAAGAAGGAGTTATGGTGATAGAGTAGTCTTGGAAATAACCTTAAAAATGACTGAATCAGCCCTTGCTAGCTATGAAGACAGAAACAGAGACTAGGTCAAAGAATACCATCCTAGGCCTAGAAACTGAGGGAAGAGATTTGTCTTCTTGGACTTCCAGAAAGAAATACTGTCCTGCTGACTACATCATTTAACCTAGGAATATCTATTCATGTTTGCTTTCTTAAATTTTAAGGTAAATTTAGACTGTTTGAGCTATTAAATTTTGCATTTTATCCTACAGAAACAAAAAGACAGTAATGTTCTAACTGTAAGAAGAGCACCTTCAGCACAAATTCATCCCTGGTTTCAGCATACTGAGTCTTAAAAATATGTTGGCCGATGGGGGTGGTGCACACTTTTAATACCAACACTTGGGAAGGAGATGGAGGTGAATCTCTTTGAGTTTAAGGCCAGCCTGTTCTACCAAAGCTACACAAAGAAACCCTGTCTTGAAAAACAACAACAATAATAATAATGGTGCTTATTTAAAAAATCTAAGAGGTTTGGAATCTTTATAGAGTGAATTTATCCAAATGATCAAGAAAATTACAGAATGGTATTTTTATCCCGTATTTTTCAATTTCCTTAAAAGATATTAGTGGCTGTGAACTGAGTTATAACTTACACTCATTTCATTTTCTTAGCCTTAATGTGGAATGATGCTTTTTAACAGTTTTGGAACTCTGTTAAAGTGAACTTTCAAAGGTGTCTATATAATTTCATCATACTAAAATTCTGTCATGTTAAATATTGTTGTAGATAAATGGGCCATCTGCTCTGATTTGGATGCATGCTTCTTTTTCTTATAGAGATGTTCATACTTACAGAATTCATTTTTTTCATAACTTGACAGATGATTTTAAATGATGTCCCTAAAATGTGAGGCAAACATAAACCAAAGACAGTAAAATTTAATTTCTTAAAAAAGAAAATGAAAGTTAACATAAAACTTATAAGAGAAATAAAATGTACACTGAATAATTCTTGAAGAGACTTCAGTTGTATGTATTGGACAACAGTAACCTAATGCAGTTACAGAAAACAAAGTTATTTATATTTTAAAGCTCTGTTCTCATATGATAATTACTTAACAACCATTAACTGCTTAGGTATTCTAATGTTACTAGTTATTACTAGCAAGCCAAGATCTGAATCCTAAGAAATATTAGGATATGAGATCCAAAATCACTGCTTTTCTTAAAGTTTTTGTATTTTGCATAAAAATAGACAGCTTTGTCTACTTGCTTTTATACAGGTAACTTGCAGAGGACCCAGAACCAGAATTCAGTTTATATCAGCAACAGAACTTAAAAGTGTCCAAGATTGTATTTAGATATTTGTTCAGAAAACACAAAGCCAAAAAACAGATTGAGAATTATTGTCTTACAATTCCAGGAAGAGTCAAAGTAGAGAAAATGTGCTTGTAGTCCTAATGAGATCAGACAGTTTGCTCAAAATGTGCCTTTCTTTGCCAGCCCACAGATACCTTGCTAAATACAAAAGAGACGATTTAAAAGAAAAAGAAGGGGTGGTAACGGTTTAGCTGCAAAAGGCCTTGCTGCTTAGTTCTGCAGGAATCACTCATGTATGGATATTGATTTATTGAAATATGATAACATGTAATTAATATGCCTGGTGACTGTAAACTACGCAGGAGATTTTTAAGACAATACCAAAATAAAAATTAAGCATCTCATCATTTTATTTACGTTAGGGCTTTTAACTTTATTATTGATGTTATTATCATCTATTAAATGTATTCTTTGCAAAGTTTGCATATGCACATAACACACTCTAATCACCACTAAATCTCTTCCCTCCCATCTCCTTAATTACTCTTCTCTCCTCTCCTTTCACTTCTTCTGTCCTTTCCTCTCCCCTCACCTCACATTTTTGTCTACTCTTCTGTGCTGGTTAGTTCTGTGTCAACTTGATACAAACTGGAGTTATTTTGGAAGAGAAAACCTGAATTGAGAAGATACACTCAAACAATGGGCCTGTGAACAAGACTCTAGTGCATTTTCTTTATTGGTGATTTATGTAGGAGGACCCAGTTTACTCTGGGCAATACCTGCCCAGGGCTGGTGACCCTGGGTACCATAAGGAAGCAGGCTGAAAGAACTATAGAAGCAGGCCAATAAGCAGCACTGCTTCATGGCTGCTGTATCAGTTGCTGCCCACAAGTTCCTATTTTAGTAACCTAACTAAAACGTCTTTTCGATATGTGTCTTCAGTAAAAGTTGTATGCTATTTTAAATGATTTAGTTATATTATTTTTTAAAAAAAATAGGAAGTAAATTATGAAAACTATTCTTGTTAAGGTTTTACTACAACTGAAAGATGACATTATGTAACTTTACAGCGTGAAATACAATATTTTAAAGTATAGATATTTGAATGATAGACTTAGATAAATAATCCAGGCATTAATTCATATGGTGAACCTTAAAATGCCACCCCTTCCACAGCTTTCAGAAGCACGCGGATACAGCCATTACTCTCACTAGCATTTCTGTGTATGGATGCTTTGAAATCATTGCTGTTTTTAACTGTGACCAAAGTTTTTCTGACTATTGATGATCACCTGTTTACTTCCTTGACATCAGTTGTTTTTCTAAAGTTCTGTGTGGAATCCCTTCATCTTATGAATATGACAAATAGGAAAGCTTAAGTCTATGGCTAGAGAGATGACTCAGTTCTGAAGAACCCAAATGTGGTTCTTAGAATCTACGTTTGGCAACTCAAAACTACCTGCAACTTCAGCTCCAAGGAGCCAGCTCCTATTTTGCCCTCCAAAGGCACTTGCACGTGTGTGTACAAACATACACAAACACACTCACACATGTACCCACGCATACATGCACACACACTAATATAAATAAAGCTTATAATAGCACAAAATTGAATATGTGGTTCAGTTTTTATTTGTATTGAGTGGCATGTGGTTAGAATGTGAGTTACAAGAGTGAATGCGTAAATCATCAGTAGGAAACATCTGCCTATGGAATATTTTTGTGTGCCAGTAGAAGACAAACAAGTGTGGCTGCTGTTTAAAGATCCCTTAATTCACTTTTCTTGATTTTTAGCTGTGAGCCTAGCCTTCAACAGTTCAGCCATCTTTCTAGCCTGGTTCAATATTCTTGATAAAGCTAGATAGCAGCATATGTTGTGTTCCTGCAAGAATAACATTTAAATCAACATTTGAATATTTAAACATGTGAATATTTAAACCTTACTATTTTTTTATGTATAATGTGTGTCGTTTAGAAGTTCACAGCTGGTTGTATGAATATGCCTAGCCCAAATCTTTAAGTCTATGTAAAACAAAACTCTAGGTAATATTTTTTTCAACACTTCTTCCACTTATGTTACAAATAGATGTATCAAGCAATATTTCATCCCACCAAGCAGGTAGATAAATAAAATCTGAACCTCTGTGAAATGGTCTTTGACAGAAGTTTAATATACCTAGTATTGCTTCAAGCATTTATTAATGGGAAGAATATAATTTACTACAAATTTTCATATAAAAATTGAAACAAGACATAATTTAAGGAACACACAGTACTAAATATTAGATATACCTTTGAGATGTAAACAACTGAATCATATTATACCACACTAATAGATCTTACTATAGCATATGAGGACACCAACCTTGGAGCTAAGAGTTGTATACAACAGGACCTTTCTTTATAGCACCCAGTTTCTCTGCACATCCAATTCCTGATTTGTAGCTTAAAAGCAATGCTAGCATCTACCTTGTAGAGCTGTTATGTCATGTGAATAAAATGAATTATTGATTGTTTTTAGAAGAGTACCTGGCAGGCAATAAATTATGTATATTAAATTAATAAAAAGTAGCCAATATAATATGTAATTATAAATCATATAATATAGTTGTAAAATATGCAATGAAATACTTAGCATGTTAATAGTGTAGCCATGCTGTGAAATAATTTCTATTCATTAAATTATGTGAGCTGTGATATGGTATATGGAGAGAGCAAAAGAGATCATATATTAACTGATGTTTTGTTGGCCCCTGTGTTATGTGTATGCATAAAAATTGCTATAACATGTGAACATGGTTCCATTTAAACATGAAATTTTGCTTAAAGACAATTTTCTTAATTTAAAGTTATTTTGCAAAGTATCTTAAAGTATGCTTGAGATAAAATTGAGTTTTAATATAAAATCATAAGTATTAGTTTTCCTTCTCAAAAAATAGATAGGATACTTTTTTGAGACAGTGCATGCTGAAGTGCAGTTCTGCCTTTTGAGATTAGAGGCTCAGCTAATTGAAACATAACAGATCAATTCTTTACAATCACCCCTTGACCTATTGCTACAGGAGAGAAAACAAGCTGCTGCGGGTCAAGGCTGCCTAGAGAGCACAGGTGAATACGCTGTCACTAATTAGAGCCCTCTGGATATCATTTTCCTCAACACAAGGCTGAAAAATATCTGGGGCACAATGGCCTCAAGACCTGTTCTTTGGCATAGCATGCTGTTGTACTTTATAAACAATGGTGGTAAAATGTTTCAAATATTGGATTTAGAAGTTAAGAATATGATTCACCTTTGTAAAAGGCTTAATATAAAAAGGTTTAATATAACACCGTAAAGAGAAAGGGTTATGTAACTCAGCTGTTTGTTGAGTTCTAGTAGTCAAGATATCTTAGAAGTATGTTCTTGTACAGTACCATACATACTAAATTAGAAAGTGTATATATTTGTCAAAATGATGATTGAATCAAATATTTAATTTCTACAATTTGAGAAATATGGAAATACAACACTGATTTAATGACATCTAAAATATTTGAAGTGTAACATTGCTTATCAATCACCAGATGAATGGGTTTTGTGAGTTGAGGTGGAGCTTTCATTGCTAATGTGTACTTTTATGTGGTGGTGAATTTTCTCAGTTACAGGGCTAAAGAAAAAAAAACAAACTAACATATAGGAAAACCACCTGTGTGTTTTAATCATGTCTTTAATTTAGAAATATAGATCTTTAATTTCTTTTAGTTTGACAAAGTTTTTGGTTTTCGTTTAATTATTTACTTTTATTTTTTAATAGAAGGACGAACGTCAAAGACATATAAAATTAAACAAAAAGACAAAATCAGGTGTTATTTTTAAATTTTGTAACACCAAGGAAGAACCATTGAAAGTTTTTGGCTAAAGAAAGTTAACCAAGTGTTCTCTTTGAGGACCACTGCACAGTAGACACTGTCAGTGCCAAACCTATCCTTTGTCTTTCAGTTTGGACTGCTGAGAGTGATGTAGATTTGCCACTCGCATCTGTGTTTAAAGTCTTTCTCTGGAATAGTTTGAGTGAAAATAATGAGGAATTAACATATTTATGGCCCAGTCTTTAATTACCTACCTCATAGACTTAGTGTTTAAGTGATCCAACTCTCTTAGAACCCACAGTCTAATGATGCTTGAAAAATGCTTAGTTTTTGACATGAGACTTATTATCCAGAGTGATGTAGCTACCAATATTTACTAACTGGTCATATCTATGGATTATCCTTTTTCATAATTGTTCTTGTTCCTAACTTTGATCTTATTTCATGTCTACTCCATCCTTGGAAAACATGAGGGAGAGGGAAATTAAGTGGCAGGCAATGAAGGAGTATTTATTGCACCTATTAAGAATTGTAGCATTTGATCCCCAAATCTTTATAACACAATTGTGGTTAAAATATCTAAGTACATTTCACAAAAAAATTAATTCATCTAGGATATTGACAGTTTTCAAAATGAGATAAAAACCTGTAATAGTTAACACTGTCAAAAATAGTGATACAGAACTCTACTCTGATTCAAATGGTAGCTCTGTACTGGAAAATAAAGATAGTATAAAGATGGTCATAAGACAGGCTAGCATTTTTGAATTTACATTCAATTATAGATTCTCCTTTAAAAATTATTCATTACAGAGGTTTATGGGTCTTTATTTTTCTTCTAAATTAATCCCAACCAGTCTCCTCCTTAAAAATTACCAGAGTGAATATAATATAAGAAAAAAGCCAAACTATGGTTATATATATTTAGGTAAAAAAGATAGATGTTTAACAGTAAATGTATTGTATTTACATAATAAATGGGCACAAGGAATTGTAACAAAATTAAACAGGACTGTTGCTAGAGTTGTGAATTTGGCGTTCTCACAAAGGGTTAATGCTTCTTTCCGAGATATTTATAAGTTATAATTGTTTAGAGAAGTCAAATAACTTTTCTAATGAGACAGATAAAATAGGGCATGTTGATGAGCTGTGAATAGATCTATGGCTCTATTATTTTCCTTACATTCAAATGATTAGTGCTGCCTAGATTTGAATATGGAAATGAATAGAGACCAAAATATTTGTCTGCCTAAATATATGTTTTGAGAAACCAAGTTAACATACAAAGTGTGTACGCAAGGCTAGGACTTAGAAGCCTTAACATACAATAGTAATTTCTTAACATATTTTTGTCAGTACATTTTGCAGGCAAAGGCCAGAAAACTAACTTTAACTGAAACAAAAATGGAATGCATTGTCTCATGTAGTTGAAACTTTCCTTGTTACACACACAGATGGATTCTGAGACTTAAATAATGCCATCAGAATTTAGCCTCATTCTATCCCTAGATCATGTGTGGGATTCATTCTCATACAATCCTCCCTCATACAGGCACCAAAATACAGCTGATAAATATCAAGCCTGGCAAACTAGGGTGAGCTTGGTCTCTGGAGAGATTCACAAACATCCTGTAGTCAGCATCACTAGCTCTGACATCCTGTTGCTTCCTCTTGTCCTATCTCGTTTTTGTTTTGTTTTTTGTTTTTGTTTTAGTTTTTACAGCTGCCAAAAGCACAAGTAGTGATGTACCTAGTAACATTAAAGAGTTATTCAGAGAAGAAAGCTAGAGAATTATCAGAGAGACAAAATGACAAACATCTACTATACTTAAATAATTGAACTAGCACATGGTAAGTGGAAATAAAATTGGAGCATTCAGTTGTTCAAAAAACAGGGTAGTATTTATTCTCCTACGCTTTTGTGGTGTGAATCAGAACTATTACTACTATTGATTGATTGATAGATAGATTAATTGACTGACAAATGGATTGATTGATTGATTGACTGATTGATTGATTTAATGACAGTTCTCATACTGTAGCCAGACTGAAACTAAATTTACCATATAGTTCAACCTGGCCTCAATATTGTGGTAGTCTTCCTGCCTCAGCTTCCTGAGTGTTTGGACTACAGGCATGAGCCACTACGCTGACCTCTGTAAGTAAAGTTTTATTGGAACATAGCCAAGCCAATTCATTCACCTTTTCTCACTGGCTGTTTTTGCAGTACAGCAGCAGAGACGAGTAATAACAGCAGAAGAAGTTTGACCTTCAAGTCTACAAGACTTATTTCGTCTTTGAAAATAACAGCTTGGTGAGCCCTGCAGCAGAGATTTAAGGATAAAATAGTCGAAGTAAATGGGTGCACTTTTAAAGAGGAATGAAATTCCAGAAAGCACCAGTCTTTAAGGAAAGTCTTCATTGTACGTCTAGGAGACATTTTCTCCGGTTCCCTCTGCAGGAGTCTTAAACCTTTCTGTAGCTGCTTACACTTCTGCAAAGAGGCAATCTCCCTCGTGATTTATGTCATTCAGTATTTGCTCATATTCAACGTTTGCAGTTCGTCCCTTTTGTCATCTTGAACTTTATCTCATACACTCTTTGTGCACATCAAAGCTTTGACTTTTAGTAATGTTCACAAATGTGCATTGTCTCATATTCCTTTTTCTTTCAAATGAACAGGGTCATGTACATCTTGCATTCTGATTTGCCCGTCTATCCACAAAATTATAATACACCGTCTCTTTCTACATTATCCTGATCCTTTCCAGTTAGGGACTAATTCATAACAACAGGACCTAATTGTTTTAGCATCTTATGAAAAGGTTTTTTTTTTTTTTTTTTTGGTTTTTCGAGACAGGGTTTCTCTGTGGTTTGGAGCCTGTCCTGGAACTAGCTCTTGTAGACCAGGCTGGTCTCGAACTCACGGAGATCCACCTGCCTATGCCTCCCGAGTGCTGGGATTAAAGGTGTGTGCCACCACCGCCTGGCCATTTTAGTTATTTTTGTAGAGGTTTTCTTGAAGTTGGAATCTGGCAAGGCAGTAATTGGACAACTTCTGACCTACTGTAAACCGTGGTGTAAAAGAATTTTAGATGAGGAGAATATTGGAAAGTAATTTTAAATACTTGTTATATATTTCCTCTATCAAATATTACCCGAGATGTCTTGAGAATAATATTTGAATACTTCTCAATTCTTTTACTATTATGTTTCAGATGTTCCTAATAGGTGTGGTTTTGTCTTTCTATAAAAAAGAAAACTAGTGAAACTGGTTACCCAGCAATACAATTAAGGATTGTTGATGTGTTACAAAATAAGTTTATACTCTTTAGCCGGTAGAGTCCCATCTGTGTAGAGAACAGATTCTAGTTTAAATAACTGTATGAGACCGTAAGAGCAGCAGAACGGTGCTTAGAACAGGGCTGTCAGTTTCCTTCTGTAAAACTGATCGGACTTACTGCTTAGGAAGTGCCTGGGAGCAGCAAAACATGATTGAACATCAACATTTAAAACATCAAATGGTTTATTATCATCTAATATTCTCAATAGAATGTAGTAACTTTAAAGGTTTTTTATTTTAATTTTTTGTAGTATTGGGTTCTTTAGATTGTTTTGATTTTCATTTTTTTTTTGATTTTTTTAAAGAGACAAACAGAAAGACAGAGAAAGAAATGTTGAGTAGATGTGGAGGTGGGCAAGATCGGACTGGGTCTGAGAAACTGGGGAAGTGGGGAGAGGGACAAACATGCTCAACATATACTGTCTGAAAGGAATTTAATAAAAATGTATGAAAAAAAATTCCCACAAAGGGAAGAAGAAAGATTACTAAAAACTATGCTGGATCCATTTAAGTGTCTTAATAAACTGAAGAACAAAATTATTTTAACTTATTTTAGCCATGGTAATATGTATCTTAGATACTTTTCAATTTGGGCACAATCATCCTAGTTAATACCTCAAAAATGTCTCGTCTTTAATGAACATATGAAAAGTTGAAATATCTTATTTTGAGAAAATAATAAATTACTACTGCTGCATTTCTCAGTGCTGTTAAAAGCTATCTTTTTTCTTTTCTTTTCTTTCTTTTATATTTGTTTGTTTGTTTTTCGAGACAGGGTTTCCTCTGTGTAACAGCCCTAGCTGTATTGGAACTTACTCTGTAGACCAGGCTAGCCCTGAACTCACAGAGACCCTCCTGCCTCTGCCTTCCAAGTGCTAGGATTAAAGGCGTGCACCACCACTGCCAGGCATAAAATATCATTTAATTAAAATTAATTTATGTGTACAAAAAAATAACAGAAGTACTTGAATAAAAGATTCTAAAGCTCAAATAAATGAAAAAATAGTCTTCTGGTAGCAACATTAAAATGCCATAAAAGGTAACACGTTAAATAATTTAAAATGCATTTTACTTAATATGTCAAAAGTACTCCCAATCAATTATTCAAATGTGTATGCATTTTACTTAATATGACAAAAGTACTACCAATCAATTATTCAAATGTGTATAAACAGAGTATAATTTTATGGTATCCATGATATTATTTTTTTCTCATTATTTCTGATCTGAGTGTGTGTCTTACTTGAATAATGCGTCTCAACTTAAAGGAAATTTTTCATTAAAATTCTCAAAACTTTTTAACTTCCATAAAAAAAATGTTGGTAAAAGACATATAACCAAACTTCTTTGTTCCCAAATAACTGATTCACAAACTAAAAACTAATAATAATTGCAATAACAACTCCAGTCACCATGGTTATGCTTTAATGTCCCATAAACCTTTGTGAGGACCACTGGGTTGTGAGGGTAGATGATACGATATAGTTATATAGCTCAAATTGTCATTGAACACTGTAAACTTATTATAGTGATGTAACCCATATGAAAGTGGAGTGCTGTCATTTCTCAATTAGTAGGATGAACTGGGGCATGCTTTGAAGGCATTTGGTATTTTGTGGACTTTAAGTCTGTCTTAGATACTCTTTTCAAAAAGTTCTGTCTTCCCAATAATTGAACAACTTGAACCACCATCTTTTCTTTAAAAGTAGAATTATTGTATAATCAGATTGTCTCTTAGAAACAGAAAAAGGAAGGGCAGAGAGACATATGCAGAATAGAGAGAGATTTGAGACAGGCAAGTCTTTTGTTGTTCTTGCATTTTTAGCTATTGAAATATCTAAAACTGATGTTTGCCATAATAAAGGTGATATGTCATAAGCATTTTAAATAAGTTGGAGAGTGAACAAACAGGAAAATGTCTGACCTGCTTTAACTTTGAAGGGTGCCTTATTAAGTCATGTGTGCCTGCTCCTGCATTTGTGTTGGTTCCTTTTTGGAAATACTTAATGCACAAGAGTCTCATGCCAGGATTTTCATGAGACCTCAATCCAATTGACCCGAACACTTGAAGGAAGTGGAGGCAAGAGACTGGGTTTTTCAGGTCCAAGTTGCAAGATTCTCTCGTAAAAGGTAAGACCCCCCTGCTGAGGTTCTATTTTTAATCCAACCATTGCTTCTGATAGAGACGGCAATTGCAATAAACTACAAACACAGCAGACAGCACTTTGTTCTCTAC
The DNA here is from genome assembly GCF_950005125.1 of Chionomys nivalis. Taxonomy (NCBI): domain Eukaryota; kingdom Metazoa; phylum Chordata; class Mammalia; order Rodentia; family Cricetidae; genus Chionomys; species Chionomys nivalis. The sequence continues at coordinate 56,458,068 of NC_080100.1, read as the reverse complement.
TTCTGCCAACAGACGGGCATAAATAAAAGTATAGCTATGTGTGTACCACAAGATTTGTCCAGATTTGTTGTATTTTGCTTTCCATTAGCTTTCTGACATCTCAATGCTAAAAAAATCTCGTGGAATTATTAGGTAAGTCTTATAATAATCATCATGCTTTTTCTACAATGTAGTGATTGTACATAGTGTACTTTCCATGCCTGTGATGATAAGTTGACTCATCCTAAAATAGGTCGAAAACAGTATTATTTTCTCTTTAGATTTTAGATTCAGGCAATTCATTAATAATAAAGCATAAATGTCAAAAATTATTTTTATTTCAGGTAAAAAGTACTTCAAAACCTGACCCATTTGTTAGACCATTTCAGGAACACAGCAAAAAATAGAGTTTATGACTCATACACATGAACATGCACATACACCACACATAAAAAAGACACTAACTTTAAATATAATGAAAGCTTTATTATTTTAAATGGCACTAGGTTTCGATCCTAATTCATGAACTGGCTTTGTGGGAGCTTAGCCTGTTTAGACGCTCACCTTCCTGGACGTAGATAGAAGACCTTCGTCTTCCCGCAGGGCAGAGAATTTGGACTGCTCTTCAGTATCGAGAGGGAGGGGGAATGGTGTGGGGGGTGGAGAAGAGGAGTGGGGATAGTGGGAGGGGAGTAGAGGAGGGGGCAATATTTGGGAGGAGGGGAGGGAAATGGGAAACGGGGAGCAGGTGGAAATATTAATTAAAAAAGAATAAAAAAAAGAAGGGAAAAAAAGAAATATAAATAAATTTAAGTATTCAAATATATTAAATGAGAGTTTTTATTTAAAGAAAATATTAGCCAAAAAAAGTGCAAAGCACAATGTTTGATGACTGAGTTTAAGTGACATCACAATAGCTTGCTCAATTCTTTTTCTCATAAGAGAGGAAGGAGAAGAGAGGCAGAGGCCAAAGAGAGAAAAATTTGAGACAGGCAAGCATTTTGTTGTTCTTGAATTTTAGCTATTGAAATCTCCAAGAGTGATGTTTGTCATAAAATAATGATAAGTCACAAGCATTTTAAGTGATTTGAACAGAGAATAAAAAGGAAAATTTTGGCTGGGCGGTGGTGGTGCACGCCTTTAACCCCAGTACTCGGGAGGCAGAGGCAGGCAGATCTCTGTGAGTTCAAGGCCAGCCTGGTCTACAAAGGGAGTTCCAGGACAAGCTCCAAAGCTACAGAGAAACCCTGTCTCAAAAAAAAAAAAAAAAAAAAAGGAAAATTTCTATCCTGCTTTAATTATGAATGGTGAATCTGTATATGGTCCTGGCAACCCAACAGCTGAAAAGATAAAAGAATAGTCCCCTTTGTCTCATATATATAAATATATATTTATATATGAAAGATTTATAAAATTTCATATATATATGAAAATGAAAGTATTTACAAACAAGTTCATAGATATTTTTTCTGCAGCTATCAGAGGATAAGTTAACTTACGTCCAGTGCCTCTTACAATTACAAACTAAGAAACAATTAAAGTGACAGAAAACTTTTGAGTAATATCATGGGTTAAATAGTGTCAATGTGGAACAGTTTCAGGCAAACCATCCTGTTAAATTATATATGTAGTTAGGTAGTTAAGACATTGTGTTGATAGTGTTACATCCACTTCATTTAATTCTCACTAGGATTGAAGGTAAGCATAATAGTATGTCAAACATGATTGAGTATCTTGTTTAAAGTAGTAAGGCTAATGTGTTAGTTAGCTCTTATCAAGCTCATAATTTATGGCAAAATCAAACTTAAAACCAAATATATTAGGAATTTTTCTTTCAATCATTATTTGCACACTTGTCTATAGTTTGTCTGATTGAACCTAGGTAGATGGCTTTTATCCTTCTTTGGGTTATTTGGACTTGATTTCAGGTTATACTAGATTCAATCAGTTACATGGAAATTATTCTTCCATGATATCTATTCAGAGTGAGTGACAGATGAGAACAATACTAGCCACAGTACACAGACACATTAAAGTTCCTGTTCACAGAATGTCTCCTTTTGTTATTTTGATCAGAGAAAGTTGTTTTATTTATTGTGAACTTTTCAAATATGAGCTTAGAAGAGTGGTCTCCTTCATTCCTGGATCTAATATACATGGGAAGTAGAAAAAAACAAGATCTCAATTGGGATCATGGGGACCTTGGAGGAGGATTGAAGGGGAGAGGGAAGAGGCAGGGACGGGAGCAGAGAAAAATGTAGAGCTCAATAAAGTCAATAAACAAAAGAATGGTCTCCTTAGTCCTCATCTTCCCAAGAGTTAATAAAATTTTTAGTAATAGTTAGTTATGCGAGCTCTAGCCTGAATAGTATTATTTGCAAAATAATGTGAAGAATTTATATGAGGGGAAACCTACAGTTAGTTTTCTAAATATATTTCTGCTCCACCTCTTTGACTATCAGATATACATTTATAAATATAGATCTGCATTAAGTAATAGTTATGAAACTCCAGGGAAGCATGATAGCTCTTCTAAAATAAAAGTGAGAATGAACATAATTTTATACAGTTGCATGACAAATCACCTCATATTTCACTGCAGCACAAAGAGCACAGCTTCATGGGTTTTCAATAGTGTTTCATATTATTATGATTTCTTATTCATTTCATAATTAAACATTATAATTCTTTAGTTAAAAAATGAAATGTTTGTACTGTTATAAAAGAGATCATTCTTTTGGTGATGAGTCATTTCCCTTGACCGAAAATAGTGACAGAAAATATTTCAGGTCACAAGAATATGTCCATTCACTCAGAAAATAACAGGTAGTACAAAATCACAGCTGTATGACTCCAGAAAGATTTTATTCTTCACATATATCCATCATTTTACATGCGTGAGAATGTTCTAGAGACATGGACACGTAGGAGGCTGTTTTCTCCAGTTTCACTATGGCAGTAAGAAGAAATAGTTCTGTAAGCAAACATCTTGGTAATCAGAACTTCTCATTGAATCATTAAGAAATACCTCATCCAAATTTTGATTTCAGGTTTGAAGAATATTCAACATCCGATTCATGGAACATTGGCTGGGGATCTTCCCAAGCTAGTCTTAGCCTGGTTTCACTGCACTGTAAACAATCTCTGCAAATAAAGAACCACCCTGTGGTTAAAATTCATATACAGTCTAGGCAAGAACCAAATTATTTGGAAATTCTCCTGTTAACTTGGGTTGTGACTTTGAGCAAGTTTCTTAATCTTTCATTTTTTAAAAAAATTGATTTCATTTCAATGTAAATATACCATAATCTCATTTTGAAATGATATTTTACTATAAAAAGGAACAAGTTAAATAGAATTATTATTCTATAGTGATATTTAACCCTTTCTCAGGTATGTTTTAGATTAAATGTGTCTGAGTTAAAGTTTACAAACTTCTCTGTCGTCTGCCATCCTCACCCACTTCAATTTTAAAGATCAAGTCTAAGCTCTATCTTATTTTAGGCAAATGCTTATATTTTTAATAGCATTTCTGGTTTGAGACTTACTGCTTTGGTCTGGATGCTCATTAAATCCTTGTATTATTGTCATCTCTGATCCCTCCTCTATACAGTCCTTACGGTACCAGATTCATGATTTACAAAGAAAAAAAAACTCAGATTTGAGTCTCACTTATAAAATTTCTCATGATCAGGTCCTCATTTTCTTTCCCGGTGTTATGTTCTATCCTCCTATTAACTTCTCAAAGACTTAAATGTTAGATCTTCTCCATATCCATTTGGGGTTGAAAACCCGTTCCCACTATTTAAAAACTGTACCCTAACTTACCATCTGCCCTTACTGATACCTTGATTGGTATTCCTCCTCTGTAATCTTATTGTGCCTCTGGATATTTTTTCTTGTTGTTGATACAAGTTTGGTAATGTTAAAGGTGAGAATGATAATGTTAAAAGGTGAGCATTTTATATAAAGTGTAGGAGGTCTGGGGTTCAGTCACCAGAACCATCTAAATCATAAGACAAATAACTATAAAAGATAGTGAAAAGAATTAGGACACAATATTTTCAGTGGGATTAATAATCCTATAGCAGAAATGCAGAGGAAGTGTTCAATCTTTTGTACTTTTGCATGTGAGAGCAATGTAAGAGGAGAGTAAGATTCATAGATAAGATCACAAATTCTTTCTACTCATTAAATATTTCCTAGTATTCAAAGATATAAAGAATAAACATGCATTCTTCCTAAATTAGCTGGTGGTGGTTTTGGTATAACAGTACATTTTCTCCATCTTGTCTAAATCATCCACCTTCACTTTGTTTATAATAATGAGAGTCCTGTGCATTTCAATTACCTCCCTCACTAGTCACAGTTTCCATTTGGTTGTGCATACAATGAATTAGAAACCTAGCCATAGCATTCATTACAGCCTCAGACTTCTACTTAAACATGACTCAAAAGATTTATTTCACAAGTGATTCAAACAAATGACACGATTGAGCACTTTCATTACCTAGAATTCCTCTTGCACATCTAACATGAAACAAGAAATAACCTAGGGGGTAAAAATGGAGGATAAAATAGGAAGACAAAAAAACTTTATAGCAGCCAGAAAAAGAGAACTGGGAATCAGGGATGAATTAAATGAACAGTACAGCTACAATATCCTTAGCAAGGAAAAAGAAGGGGAAAATATACATTGGAAAAACATTTAGAGATGCAGAAGGGATGAAAAACATATAGACTAAGCACTTTGAATATATGGCACTCCCACAAAGGGAAGAGTTACAAAAAACATCACAGACTAAAGCCCTATGATTCACAGTAACCCCCTCGACAGAAATGATGGACTTTATCACTGTGGGATCTGAGAGCACTAAGGAAAACCTACCGTATCGGGTTGAGTGAACTCTACTATCAGTGCAAGCCACTTGTAATTGTCAGAATAAACCAGATTCCATTCACATCAAGACCTGAAATATGATTGTAACTGTATAATTATTAACAAATTGGCAGGGTGATTAAATAGACAAGGGCCGATATGTATTGGGAAACAGCAAAGATTGGTTGTATTTCCCCACACCTCACCATTTTTGTCTTTACTAATATCGTGTGCTATTCTCATTTTGTTCTATTTCCTTACAACCAGGAGTCTTTTGGTCACGGGTTTGACTTTTCTAATTTATTAATCAATAAACAACATGATTCAGTTTTTAAAACTGGTCCATGTTGTTCATTAACGTCACAGCATTTACAACTACATTTTAAGGACTAGGTTGAACTGCGGGCCAGCAGTTATGACTGTCTGGCAGCTCAGCAACTGGATGATGGTCAGTATTATTGTTCATGCTGTGAAGTAGTTTTTCACATGATGGATAGTTCATATACTATAAAGGAGTTACCATTTGTGAAATGAATATATCTGGAAATGCCAAGTTTAATAGATTTTGCTAGAAAAATGTCCCAAACATAATGTCTCCCTGTGACATCATATCAAGCATTAAAAATAAGGGCTGACAGTAATGCTAGCTTACTTCACAGGAATATGTGTACTCACTTGTGTCTTTGCCTGTGTGATTCTCCTGATTCTCACGTCTCTCCAGGGTAGCATTTTTTATTATTTTCCTAGGAGGAAGCTAACTTAGAGAAGTTTCCCATTATAAAGGAAGTAACAGAAAATTATTTGACTCTAAACCATGAATTTCACATCTGTTAACTGGCATGCTGTTTTAGAAAAAATGAAAGGCAGTGAATGAAGTGACCACTGCTTTTGTGTTAATATGAATGGTAGCACACTGCCACAATCTGCAACAGCTGGGTGGTGCCCAGCATTGTGCTGACAGTAGTTGTTACAAAATTGGCTTTGATTCCAGAAAGCTATGGGCTGCATGGGCTCCTTCAGTCCCAGCAACTTCTGATTTGACAGGGTGTTGAAGATCATGTGACTATTTAATCACTGTTCTTACTGGGATATTAAAAGGTTCCTTCTCAGTTTTAGTCTAAGTGAAAGATTTGCAAAGTTAGAATTTCAATGGAAATTAGTATTATTTCTTACATAATTATTTAAATTATATTTAAATACTTCTATGTCCTCTGATCTGAAAAAGAGAGACATAAAAATATTGAGATCTTCTCACCCAAAATTATTTAACCAAAAAACATATGAGCCTGTGGTCATTTGTAGTTAGTCTTTTTTTAAAAAATAAAAAACATCATTTTTATGAATTCTTTGAGAATCACACAATGTACTTTGAACATATCCATTCCTCTTTCAGCTCTGATTCTGACTGCTCTCTTTGCCTTTCCACCCCACCTACTCAACTTTTAGCTTTCTTCTTCCCCGTCCCTGTGCCCCACTAACTCTAATTTGTTTCGCCTAGCTGTTTTTGAAGTCAGACCTTCCTTGGCATGTGGTTGACCAACGAGGGTTCACATCTTTAAAGAAAACTTACTGTCTCTTCCTGCAGCTATCAAAAGTCAGTAACTCAGCTCAGAGTAGGATTTCATGCCCACCTGCCCTGCTCTTTGTGCTGTGAATTAGTTTGGCTCAAGCTTGTCCAGGACTTTTTAAAATGGTGTTTATTGAGAAAAAATAATTTTAGCAAGACCGGTATAAAAGGATACTTTAACAAAAAGATAAAGAAAGATATGAATTTTATGGTGTCACTAAAAATGGTGGTATCAGTGCCAGGCAATAGTGGCAAATGCCTTTAATCCCAGCACTCGGAAGGTAGAGGTAGGCAGGTCTCTGTGAGTTCGAGACCAGTCTGGTTTACAAAGCTAGCTCCAAGACCGCTAGAGATGTTACACAGAGAAACACTGTGTCAAAAAGAAAATGAGGGTATCACATGATCGTGGAGACGTTTTAAGTCCAACATTTTTATTATTCAAGGATATGAGTCACTCACTAAATAAATACCAAGTTGATTCAGAGATATAAATCATCAATCTTCGTAAAAGAAGACAAGGAATCAACGCCCATGCACTGTAGTACACAATGATTACTGACAAATTGGCTGAAAGTTATATTTTTCTTCTGTAGTGATATTTCATTTGTATTTTAATAAATAAATAAAACTTGCCTGAAGATCAGAAAAGTAAAACAGTCACACTGGCCAGCCTTACAGAGCAGGCAACAATGACACACATTTTTAATCTCAGTAGCCACAGTGACACATATCTTTAAGTCTAGTAGCCACGCTAGTTTACCATAAAATCCAGGCAGTAGTGGTTCTTAATCCCAGAACTAGAGAGGGTTGTAAGACAGGAGGAGACAGCTCCCAGTCTTAGACTCATCCTGAGATTTCTCGAGGCAGGATTGCCACTTCAGACTGAGGTAGAGGTAAGAATGAGTGGCTGGTTGTTTTGGTTTTCTGACCTCAGCTTAGTTTTATTTATTAAAATACAAATGAAATGCCACTATGTTCTTCCCACGAAGTCACTGTGTAAGCGAATTCAATGAAACTCAGTGTCAAGTGGCACTTGCCTCTTTTCTTCCTAAACTTCATCCAATCTTGTCTTTGTAAATTATTGTAATTACCTGGGTTCTCCAAGCATCTACAAATGAAAACACTACATACTTGATGTTTTTGTTTTTGTTTTTATTGTATCATTATTCTACATGCGTGTGTGTATTCGTGGTAATAGATTTGAAGGTACTCATGCATGTGTGTTAACGTACATGAGGAGAGAGAGGTAAATTTGGTTGTTCATCCATATGTTTTGTGTGTCTATGTGAATTCAATGCATTTGTGTGTCTTCACCTCTCTGGAAGGATTTTCATCACCAAGAATTTAACCAAATAAGCCATCTCATCAGAATAAATTTCCAAACCATAATCTCTACTTAATGTTATTGATGGTTTAAGGTGAATTTTTCATATTAATTATGTTATATAATAATATACTTGTATAAATATATAGAAATAATATACTGGTATAATATATGGATATTGATTTGTAGTCAATTATTGATTCTTTTGGTCTTGTTTAGTTAATAAGTGCCTCAAGTTTAAAAGCAAAACAATGAAAAATTCTTTGCATAAAATAATTTAATGTTGTAAACATTTTTCCTTTATTACTGTTTGACACAGAAATTTATCTTTCAGCTTGAAACAAAACTTCCATAGAATTAGTATTTTAATTTCTTGTTTATTATAGAAACCAATAAAAATGTCTTTAATATTGTACTTCAGTGTTCTAGGATTATTTTGTACAAATATTTTCAGTGAAAGGTTAAAAGTCTACTTTATTATTTCCTAGTAAAATAATAATAATGTTGAAATATTTATTGATAATACACTGTTCAAGTCATGAACATAATTGGAAGGCGTGAAATTAAATTCATAACACATATGCACAAATTGATCTTACTGCTAAATAAAAGTGAATAGGGTAACTTTTATTTAACTCTACTCTGTAAAACTGTTTCAAAGACAGCCATCAGAAAGAAAATATAAGTAAATAAACAGGAAATATCAGTTATAATAAAAGTTGAAACACCTACACTTCTCTGATGTACTTCCTATGCCTCATAAAACTGACTAGCAGCATGAATCATGTGAGCTTCTTTTCTTTCAGCTGGATGGTGTTTCATTTCCAGGAAAGAAGGTGTAGATAAGTAGACAGCATGCTTACTCACAAGACTACTCTAGTCTCCAAGAGAGCCCGATTAGCTTAATACTAAAGTTAAATCAAAGACTGAGTTAAAAATAAAGCAGAAACAGATAGAGATTTTTACTGACAATTTATTCCTCTATTGTAAATGTTGACTCACTTTCTTATAAGTTTGATTCCTCATCTACATAATGTGTTTTCTTGACTATGCACATTAAATGCAGACAAAGAAAGATAACTGATCAGCACAAAATATACTATGAATAAGAATGCTAATTTTTTCAGTTTTCTTTCTAGTAATAAACATGACTGATTTGTATACAAAATGAACACATTTAGCTTACTTAACATATGCTATGCATACTTCGAGAGCTGTAATTACACTAAATTCCGTATAATAATTACATGAATTAATTCCATTTCTACTCTTTCAAAAATAGTCTCCTGCCTTGCAGAAGAAAATTTGCACACAGCAATAGTGTAGATTTTACGAGTTTAAACATTGAGAAAAACCTTCTGAGCCTTTCCAGCTTGAATTATTTGCATATTTAAGCAAGGTAAGGAGTCGGGCTTCTCAAAAGCCTTTTGGCAGTTCAGTGTGATGTGCACTCCAGCCTGACAACTCTCGTCCAGTCCATCTTGCTCCTGAATGTTTACTGCTGTCAGAGCAAAAAGCACGAGGAGTGCTTCCGCATTTCTGAATTCCAACTCTTCTGGACCAATTTTAGAATTCATCCTTTCCTTTTTTCACTAGAAAAAGAAAGTATCTAGTTCTTCCAGGAGAAACTCTTAACTTTGTGAGATTGTTATTTTTAGCAGCTTGACTTACATGGCACATACTTCATATTGTTTGAGATAGAATTGGTGATGTGAGGGATAATGTTGAAGCTCAGTTTATAAGCTAGATGTCTCTGGAAACTACGCATTTTCTATGTGTGTTGAGTACTGACTTGTCTAGGTATCTTAATGTTTAAACTAGATATCTGAAAAAAAGTGACATGTTAGCTTGGTGGTAAATAAAATAAAATTTCTTCTGCAAATCTGAGTATTCTATTTTTAAGGTAAGGTACAGCATACTTTTATGTACAATTTCTCCTAATATTTCATAATACTGTTCCGTCACCAACAGGCTTCTCTCCTTATTCAATAAAGTTATTAATAGAATTTAAGTTCATGAAATAACATGATTAAAAAATTTTTTAATTAAAATATAATTTTACATTTTCCTCTTTCCCTTTTCTTTCCAACTATTAACTTCTACCATGAACACATCATACCATTGCCTTCTCGCATTCATGGCTTCTTCTGGCATGTGTATGTGTATTTAATGCTTATATTATATTTGTGTTTATAATATTAAAGTATTATTATACATAAATATATACATATACACATTCACATACTAATGCACAAATATGATGGGCTAGATGTGTGTGTGTGTAAATTCAACATGCTGAGTCTGTTTAGTGTATACATATGTTTGCATGTATGTATATTACGTATTATGTCGGGGCTGACCACTTAGTACTTAATATCCAGTTAGGAGTCTTCTCACTGGGGGTGACTAATTCTTTCTCTCAGCGTTTCTCACTTTGTCTAGTAGTGGAGAACATGAAATTCACCCTTTCATGCTATCATCATGTTATTGGTATGTCCTCATTCAGTGTCTTTTGTTTGATTTTCTTTCTTTTTTTTTTTTTTTTTTTTTTTTTGGTTTTGGTTTTGGTTTTTGGAGATAGGGTTTCTCTGTGGTTTTGGAGCCTGTCCTGGAACTAGCTCTTGTAGACCAGGCTGGTCTCGAACTCACAGAGATCCGCCTGCCTCTGCCTCCCAAGTGCTGGGATTAAAAGCGTGCGCCACCACCGCCCGGCTGTTCAGGTCTTGATAAGGTATCATAACCAAAGCTGCTCTGTCATTTCTTGTTTTCAGGAGACATAATCCAACAGCAAATTTCCTGGTGTTCTGGTTCTTACAGTCATATGCCCATGACATTCTCTGAGCATTAGGTTCATAGATTATATTGTTGTTTGTTCTTTTGAGACTAAATACCCTATGTTAAGGTTTTTCCTGCATTTTGTCCAGTTTTGGTTTTCCTTAAGGGTCTCTGCCTGCTGTAAAGTGAAGCTTCTTTGAGGAAGGATGAGAGCTACCCTTATCTGTAGGTATAAGGATAAGTATTTGGGATGCATTTAGTAATTATGTTGATTTAGTGTAGGTTCTCTTCTAAAACTGATGACTGCACTAACTCTAAATAGTTGGTTAGGTGTCTGCTCCAGGCATGATTCACCTTCTGTTGAGAACACCTTAAGTCTTGGGAAGAAGGGAGTAAGGTCACACTATATAAGGCAAGGGAGGAAGGAAGGAAAACAACTTCTAGGGATGGATGAAAAGTGGTAACGAAACCAATTTTTCTCACTTAAAATTGTATATAAGGCATCCAAGTTTATGAGTAAACATATTTGAATGAAAAAATGCTGCCTGGGCTGACAATGTTCCCTCCAGGTGCAATAAACTACTGAAAATGTAAAACTCAATGCCAGGCTTGAGAAATCCTCCTTTTGAATTGTTGGCTAAGGCCATCCAAGAGATTTCTAAAACATTATAGGCTATTGCTGTTGCTCATGGTTGCCTGTCAGATGATGAGGTAAGTCCCTATTACAGAAGACACTGTATATTGTGGACACAGGGCTCAGGATCTGAAATTCATCTGACATGAACACCTCCTTCCTTCTGACCAATTTTCATAGTCTTAGAGTCACTATTTTAGTTGCCATGGAAGGCAAGCAACTAATAGTCTAGCTAGCTGTTGAACCAACAAACTACAATGACCAATATGGCAAAATATCCCTAAAGATGCAATAGTAGAGGCACTCATATCTTGGTATTCAACAGCTTTCTAAAACATGATTTTTAGTTTTGCTCATTTTGCTTATTTCTGAAAATCGTATTTAGTATTATTTCAATAAATGTGCTGAGTATCAATTATTTTTACTTTTTTTTTATTGAAAAAAAATTTTCTGCCTTCTCCCCGCCTCCCATTTCCCTCCCCCTCCTCCCGCCCCTCTTCTCCTTCCCCCCACTCCTCTTCTCCTCCCTCTCCAGCCCCAGGAGCAGTCAGGGTTCCCTGCCCTGTAGAAAGTCCAAGGTCCTCCCCCCTCCATCCAGATCTAGGAAGTTGAACATCCAAACTGTCTAGGCTCCCACAAAGCCAGAACCTGAAGTAAGATCAACACCCCGTGCCATTGTCCTTGGCCTCTTGTCGGCTCTCATTGTCCGCCATGTTCAGAGAGTCCGGTTTTATCCCAAGCTTTTTCAGTCACAGTCCAGTTGGCCTTGATGAGCTCCCAATAGATCAGTCCGACTGTCTCAGTGGGTGGGTGCACCCCTCGTGGTCCTGACTTCGTTGTACATGTTCTCCCTCCTTCTGCTCCTCATTAGGACCTTGGGAACTCAGTCCTGTGCTCCAGTGTGGGTCTCTGTCTCTATCTCCATCCATCGCTAGATGAAGGTTCTATGGTGATATGCAATAGCCAGAACCTGGAAGCATCCTAGGTGTCCTTCAATGGAAGAATGGATGAAGAAAGTGTGGAATATATACACATTAGAGTACTACTCTGCAGTAAAAAACAATGACTTCTCGAATTTTGCATGCAAATGGATGGAAATAGAAAATACTATCCTGAGTGAGGTAACCCAGACCCAAAAAGAAGATCATGGGATGTACTCACTCATAATTGGTTTCTAGCTATGGATAGGGGGCCTCTGAGTCTATAATATGTGGTCCTAAAGAAGCTAAACAAGAGGGCAAACCCAAGGAAAAACATATAGTTATCCTCCTGGCTATGGGAAGTAGACAAGAGTGCCGGGCAAAAAATTGGAATCTTGGGGGTAGGGAGGGATGGGGGTAAGGGGAGATGGAGAAAGAAAAGTGTGAAGGAGAGGATGAGGGGAACTTGGGGAAACGGGATGATTGGGGATATAGGAAGGTTGGATAGGGGAGCAGGGTAACTCATATCTTAATTAAGGGAACCACCTAAGGGTTGGCAAGAGACTTGAACTTGGTGTGGCTACCAGATGCCCAGGGCAATGTCCCCAGTTAGTTCCTTGGGCACCTGAGGATAGGGAACCTGAAATGATCCTATCCTATAGCCATACTGATGAATATCTTGCATATCAATTATTGTTAAAATATGTTGAAGGAGCTGCGGGCTGCGTTCCTGCCACCGAGCTTCCGGCCGCCTGGCTAACTTATACCCCGAAATAACAACACACAAACTATATTCTTTTAAACACTGCCTGGCCCATTATATCTAGTCTCTTCTAGGCTAATTCTCACGTATTAATTTAGCCCATTTCTAATAATCTGCGTAGCACCATTAGGTGCGCTTACCAGGAAAGATTCAGCATGTCTGACCTGGCTGCTGACTGCATTGTGTCTGGCTCTGAGAGGAGCTGCCCTGCATCTGAGCTCACTTTCTCTTCCTCCCAGCATTCTGTTCTGTTTACTCCACCCACCTATGTTCTAACCTATCAGGCCAAGCAGTTTCTTTATTAATTAACCAATGATCTTCCTCCATCAAAAATATCAAATAATTTATAGACTAAAGTGAAGATGAAAAGTAATTCCACTAATAAAATATTAATCATGAAATAGCAAGAAAATGTCAAAATAGAAACAAAGGCAAAGAGTATGTGTAATAGGTGGGATGACAATATGCTAACATCCCAGAAAAGCAGATGAGTTAGTAATGTGGAAGAGTGTCACAGGTTGCAGTAGGCTGAAAGAAAAAGCTTTCCCTGACAACACTATGTAACAGAAGCAGAGATTTTCTGTTATGTAACATCTGAACACCAGGTATGAAGATGGGAAGTTGGGGCAATTGTTTATTCTGACTGTTCTTGGTGTTCAATGAGCATAAGAGAAATCCCAGCACAGACTTGGCAGAAATTATCCACTTATCTTACACATCTTGTTCTTCTTGCCCAATGCTAATGTTCAGCAAGCAGTGATAGCAAACAGAGATAGGATTTCAGACAAAGCATTTGCAATGGAAGATGAAAACTATGTTTATGTTCCTAGTTATTCATCTCACCAGCTCTTAGAAAGGAAATATTGATGAGCAATTTTCCCGTTTTCTAACAGGCATGCTTTTTGCAGTTATTGGATATTAAGAAATATTAGAAGAGGCATATTGAGTATGCCATCATTAGTATGCAGATAGTGATGATTCATAAGTAAGGAGTGCGTCAGCTCTGGTTGCTTTAAATCACTGACAGCTCTGTGTCAAATAACTATGACTCTTTTAAGAGATGGTCTTTTTCATCTTTCCTTTTCCGTCTCCCCTAACAGAAAACTAAATTGAAAGTTCCCTGAGGAAAATTTCAAGCTTATGTAGAAAACAATGTGTATCTGTTACTTTGCCTTCTCCCCAATGAATTAATCTTAGAAATTTGAGTGAGAGAAGTCATAACTCACCAGCTGCTGCTGGCATCTCACTTTACTTGGGCTCCACACATCTTTTACTGGTGTGTTCATACAAGGCTCTTGACTTGAGTGAAATTTTATTGTTGTTTGAGCTGAAGAAATCTTTGCTTTCTGCACCAAATCACAGGCATGGGAGTGAGATAGTCTACAGGGCCATTTATATCATGTATGCACAATCCTTGGCAAACCGGAGTCACTAGTCAGTTTCAAATAAGTGAGCTCTATTAAAATCACCTAGAACATTATTGTTGGGTGCATTAAACTATTGGGTGACTTTGGAGCCTCAGAACCCACATGTAAAGCCAGGTGCAATGGTGTTAACCTCTATTATTTAAGCTGTGTATGCTGGTGGACAAAGAGAGCAAAATCACAATACCAGCCAGCCTAAACTAATGGGAGTTCTGTGTACTTGAGTGACCCTGTTTCAATGTAATGTGGGATGTGACAGACACTAGACTTTTGACCTTCAAATGTGTACATGTGTATTAAACATACTTGCACATGTATGTGTACACACATTAACATGTACACCTCTACACATATAAATAAAGGTGGGTAGAAAGACAGGCAGTCAGGCTAAAATCAGGCAGGCTGACTAAAAACACAGATATATAGACATACAGACAGACAGGCAGACAGGCAAGGAGGTGGGAAAGCCAGACAGGCAGACAGGTAAACAGGCAGGCTGGCAGGCAGGCAGACAGGCAGGAAGGTAGGAAAGCCATTGATTTCAAGCGCTCGTTGGCAAGGTTCTAGCCCCTTACAGCTTTATCAGGAACTGGAATGTAAAGGAGATTGAAGTTTCCTTTTGCATTCTGTTGTTGACAGCGCTAGGGATCAACTAGAGTGTTTATAGCGGTCGGACAGGGGATAAGAATCTAGACAGTGATACAAGCTACTTTAATTCTGGAAACCAAATTGCTTTTGTTTCTAGAATAGTCAAAATCCAAGGATAAAGAGGAACCTTCACAATACCATGCCTCTGGATAGCATGAAATACATACAGTTGTCCCTCAGTGTCCATGAGAGATGCCTTCAGGACAGTCCCATGGAATGAAATCCACAGATTCTCCTATCTCAGCATTAAATAGAGAAGCACTTTTGCTTGTCCAGCACATATTCTCTTGATGCTATAAATCATTTCTACATTGCTATGGTCTCTGAAACAAGTCCATTGCTATGTAAGCAGCAGAGTATGCCATTGTTAGGAATGACAAGAAAAAAATGCCCGGCAGGTTTAGTACAGATGAAACTTTTCTATCAATATTTGCAATGTGGAGTTGGTGGAAGCAGCAGAACCCAGGGATATGAAGGTCCAAGTGACTTTTGTACATATACATGAAGTCTGCTGACTGAGTGGATTTTAAATGTTCTAACAACTTCAAGGTAAATATCTCAAGTGACAGACATGCTAATCAACTTCATTATAGTCACATGCATGTAACAAAACAACATACTACGTGTTAAATATTTATTTTATTGTCAGTGATACTTCAACAAATGTGAACCCATGTTCGCTACAAGTAGACCTAACTGACTATGAGTCTAGTTTGAGTGTGGAGAAGAAAAAATTGTATGAAAAAAATATAAAGAAGTTAAGAATGAGAATACATTTCAGATTACTGAATTATAAATATATGAGATACAGAGAGTGCTAAAAAAATCAAACAAAAAAAAAAACCAGAATTCAGTGTAAAGATACTTACAATGCTTTTTACAAGCAAAAGCTGTTTGGCTACACCGAAAACAAAAGAAGGAAAAATCAGAAAAAAATATATTTTGATATGTATGCAGAAGCCAAGTAATCATTGCTGGGAGCGATGAATCTGACTGGAGTCCTCTGGCTTCTGCTACGCCACCAACATGCAACAAATGTGCATGCTTTCTTTTTTAACTCGGGTAACTTATCTTTTTTTTTTAATTCCTAATTCCTCTGACTAAATCATCTAATGCTGCTTTAAATAAGCGTGTCAGTAATCAGTATCTTCTTTTGATGTAGATCTTTAAGGAACTTAGTCCATTTTCATTACCCCGATGCACCCGTTGATTTTCCATAAATCACTTTTTCTTTTCCTAATTTTTCTTTTTTTATTACTTTAAAAAGTACCATTTCAAATTCCTACTTCCTCCCCTCTTCCCCCTTCCTTTCCATTCTCTCCACACACCCTCTTCCCATCCCCCTTCAATCTTAAGAAAGAAAAAGGCACCTTGCCCTGTGGAATGTCCAAAACCCTCCCTACTACATCTAGGTTGAGCAAGGTATGCATCCAAAGAGAACAGGGTCCCAAAAGCCAGTACATGCAGTAGAGACAAATCCCAGTGCAGATGTCATTGGCCACACAGTCTGCCCCAACTGTCAACCACATTCAGAGGGACTAGTTTGATCCCATGATTGTTCATTTCCAGTCCAGTTAGAGTTGGTGAGCTCACATTAGCTCAGGCACATTTTCTCAGTGGGTGAACCCCTCATGGTCTTGACCTCCTTGCATAAAATCTCACTCCTTCCACACGTTGCCTGGGCTTTGGAGCTCAGTCCAGTGCTCCGATGAGGTCTTTACCTCTTTTTCCATCTGTTGTTGGACAAAGGTTTTATGGTGATAATTAAGATAATCATCAGTCTGACTATAGGGCAAGGCCAGTTCAGGCACCCTCTCCTCTGTTGCTTAGGGTCTAGCTGGGGTCATCCTTGTGGATTCCTGGGATTTTTTTTCTAGAGCCCGGTTTCTCGCTAACCCCCAAAATGATGCCTCAATCAAGATATCTCTTTTCTTGCTCTTATATCTGTCCTTCCTCCATCTCAACTTTTTCTTTCTTCTTCTCTCTCTTTCTTCCTTATTTTGTTCTTTCTTTTCCTTACTTTCATTGTTTGATGGGTTTATTGAAATTTTTGTTTTCTTTCATTGTCTTTTTTCCCTTTTATTGAAAATAAACTCTTTCTCCACATAATATATCCTGATGGCACTCCCCCCCCCCCCCCCCCGCTCTACACTTCCCCCTTCTCACCTCCCCTGCGATCCGGAGTCATTTCCCTCTGTCTCTCATTAGAGGTAAAAACTTGAAGGGCTGTAGTGGCACACATCTTTAATTACAGCACTCAAGAGGCAGAGGCAGGCAGATCTCTATGAGTTCAAAGCCAGCCTGGTCTACAGAGTAAATGCCAGGAGAGGCTCCAAAGATACTCAGAGAAACTTTATCCCCCCCCCCAAAAAAAAAATTAAAAAAAATCAGACTGAGCAAGTATCCTACAAACTGCATATGCAGTCAGTTCTCCACCCATTCCCCGATTTTTCCCTTTATTGAAACAAAAATTTAAATATTAAAAAGTTTATTTTAATACAATATAGTGTGATAACAGGTTCTCCATCCCCAACCCCATCAATGTCTTCCTCACACACACACACAAATCAAGTAGGAAAAAACAAACAGAACAAAAGAGCCAGAGAAAACCACAGGAAACACATAAATTCAGAAGTATGTGCACAGGAACCTGCCTCTGTCAGCCCAAACAATGTCCTGACAAAACAGGAGACAAACAACCTCTAAAGATGCATTGAGCTTGCTTATGTTATGCATCAACAGGTGATCACTTTCTAATATAGAATAGCTATGCATTATCTTCTGATTCTCTAAATACAAAACTATATAACTAAAAGGGTAGTTGTCAGTGATGATCCTTTAAATATACAGGATAACTTCAGCCAAGGAAAAGGGATTTAATGCACTGGAATAGAGAGAGACAGTTGCTTACCACAGTTGTCTTTATTGCTTTATCATTGAAAGCAGCAAAATTAGTAAATAAACATATCCTAACCAAAGCCAAACAAATTAAATACAAAAGGTAAGGGGGAAGAACTGAACCCATACATTCTTTCAGTTCAACCAGCGTGAATAAACTTTAATTTAAACACAAAAAGTATTAAGTAAAAAGACAAAATAAAATGTTTGTAGAACATAATCCAAAGTGTGGATATGAAATGTTGGAAGTCAAAACACACACACATTAGCATGAAAAATGTTAAAATAAAATCTGGGCTAAACAGTGTAGAAGGGATTGATTTCTTAACTTTTTAATTATTTTTCTATCAAAACTTTCAGCAAGTGTGACCCATATTGCAATTGCACTTACAGTTTCTTCCTGGACACCCATGTAAAAGAAACCTTGTTGAAACCTTATTTTATTTTTCTCTCATGCTTCAAATAAGATAGTATCATACTTCAGCTATGATCTTGATAAAAAACCCAAGACCTCATTTCAGTAATTGTTTCTGTTAGATTGTCCTGCAGTAAGTCTATGGGGCATTTTCTTGTTTGCCAGTTGATGTAGGAGGACTCAGCCTACATCACCAGTGCTGTCCCTGGGAGCATGTACCTGGCCTATAAAAATGGTTGCTGAAATCTGGGTTCCTCCATACTCTTTGCCTGAGTTCCTGCCTCTAGGTTTCTTCCATCATGTCCTGCTCTCGCTTCTGTAGATGCTGAACTGTGAGTTGTAGGATGAGATAAACCATTTCTTTCCCAGGTTTGTTTTGTCAGCATTTGTTCACAGTAACAAGAAAGAGGCTATGACAGTTGGCTTGAAGGCAAGCAACATGAGCAGGTCCTGGTTTGTTCCCTAAGTTTATAAATACAAATATGCTCAGAGAGGGGTTCTTTTCCTGGAGCGCCCACCCGAAGATGTAGTTTAAAGAGTCCAGAAAAACTTCAATATTACCTCAGTCTCAGATCAGCTACAATATCTCCATGAAGTCTGAAGACTTTAATTTCCATGACCAGTCATTGAGGGCATGTGCTTGGACAAATATCCCAAGATATTTGAGTTTGTGTCACCCAATTTTTCTCTTAGAAATCTGTTCTGTTGACCCCTGTGCCTACTCAACCCCCAACCCCAAGCAGATTTTCAGTGGGACAAAGCAGTGTATCAAAACAACAAAGAATGCTGATTAAATTATATTCATTGCCTTTTCCCTCAGTTGAGCCAGCACTCCCTCAGTTGAGTCATCAAACAAGATGTCCTTGTTCCCAGGCTTTACTAAAATGTAGCTTCTGAACACTTGCATCTGATCTGGCATCTGAATTTTAGCATTTAGAGAAAGCTCGTACTTATATGAGTGCTTCTGGCCCACATATGTGTTTAACTGATGTATGTGAAATAGCAAAGTATTTTTAAATATTCTTGGTATAATTTTTTCAACCAGTATACTTTATTTAATGAATTTAAAGAGATTCAGTTCACGAGAACATGACTTACAGACAACTTTTCCAGGAACATTAATTACAGTAAATTCCTTTAATTAACTGCTTGTTGCAGTTGATCTCACAGATATGCTGAATTCAGTGAAGTGGTTTATCTCCTTTTGGGATGGAAGCATGAAAGGTAGAAAGCATCATGGTATAATAGGAAGCAAACAGTGGGCAAGTGTGGAGTTTGGTAGTCCTGAGACACGTCTAGCAGAATTTCATGCCAAGCACCTCCAATGTCAAACATCTCTCTAGTTCTCCCAGTGAGAAGTAAGGATTTTATGATTTATCTGTTTTGCTCTAGTCATTTATGGGTAGAACTACACAGCTTTCATAGTGCCCGGAGTTTTCTGGTAGTTCGTATATGCAATTTCAACACTCTTATGTATATTCTAAACACCAAGAGTCAAACAATTATCTCAATCACTAAAAACTTTAGTGATACATTATACTAACAAGACATAGATCAGTTCACATAGTTTTTACAATCATCACCATATATACGGTCACACCAGAAATGTGAATGAAATTAAAGATAATGTCCAGTGAACATTTAGTAACATTACATCACACTTCCTGTTACTTTCTCCCAAGCACTAATGTAGAAAAAATAAAATGAAAATATATTTATATTTCAACTACATTTTTTGAACTACTAGAAATAATGAGATTAGCATAATAACTTTCATGAAATTTCTTTGGTTCTTGGGATTCATTCCTCTAAAAGTCTCAATAAGCATAAATGTCTATTAAATTAGGAGGGCGTTTTAAAGTTTATTGTCTTTAAAAAAATTTATGTGCCATAATATTTTACTTGAGAAACTTTAGACAAATTTTATTTTATGTATTTAAAATATTTCATATTATAGAAAGTAAAGCCATGGGAAAGAATTAAATGATGACAATTTATCTTCAGAATGTTTTGGAAGGAAGATTTATGTTCTTTCCCACAAAGGCAAATTGAAGATATAATTTTAGTAAGGTGAATTTATTAAATTTTAGAAATGTTTTAGGTTTCATTTCTGTACATCTGATTGATGCTAAGAATTCCCAATTGCCCAGAGTAGGCTTCCCTTCACACACATTCATCAACATGATAGCACACAATTAAATTCAATGCAGAAACAATAAAGTAAGTTTGGCATAAAGTAGATGTGGTAACATCATTGGAATGTGATGGAGTCAGCACTGTGATGACTGAATTCATCAGTGGAGCTTCCTGTTGTTCCGGCCCATTCTCTACCTTCTGAGCATTTCAACTGATGTGGCCAAATGAATTCCCACCTGATTCTCATTTGGTCACCCATGCTTTCCTTGATTTTTTTCTGACTAAATGGTAATTCCCCTAGATTGTCTATCTAAACTTTTAGTACACACATTTCTTCTAAGTATTATGATTTTAAGTAATTGTCATCTAGGAGTCTTAAGATAATATTCAACACCTAGAGCAATGAAATTACTTGCTTTCCTCCTTATTTAATTGGAAAATACAGTGGTCCATTTGAATATGAATTGGCGTATTCTATGAACCTGATCAACAAAACCATGATATTTATCTGATACTTTATGTATTAGCAGGAAATTCTGAACTGGGTATTTTTTGGCCAGTAATCTCTGGAGACAGAGCAGGAGGTCCAAGCTTCTGTTTGATACCAAGGTTGAGCCTGGGCAAATGAAATCCTGTTTCAAAACACACACACACACACACACACACACACACACACAGAGAGAGAGAGAGAGAGAGAGAGAGAGAGAGAGAGAGAGAGAGAGAGAGAGAGAGAGAGAGAGAGGTGTGGGGGGGATTCTAAAATGACCCACTTGGTTTCAGTTGTACATTTGAACTTTTTCAGATATGAACACATGTGGATCCTGCAATAGAAATAACACATTTATAACTGGCCTCTGTGGGCACTTGTTTAGGTACAGATACCTAAACAAAGATATGTGCATACACATAATAAAAAACAAATGTAAAAAACACACCTTTTAGGGCTAATTCAAATAGTATATTATGTCAGGAATGGACTGCTACTTAAAATATTTCTTCTTCTAAGAGATGTTAAGTTATATTTTCTTTCAAAGTATATTTATTTAAAATATTTCAGGCACTGGGTGGTGGTAGCACACGCCTTTGATCCCCACACTTGGGAGGCAGAAGCAGGAGGATCTCTGAGTTCGAGGCCAGGCTGGTCTACAAGAGCTAGTTCCAGGACAGGCTCCAAAGTTACAGAGAAAGCTTGTCATAAATAACTAAAAAAAATGAATAAATAAAATAAAACATTTTAGTGTTATATTTAGCAATTTATTTATTTATGTACTCCTTCACCCTTATTCTATATCCTATACTTATAGATATTTAGCTTATTGGTATGTTGAGGAAAGTACATCATAAATTTTAAGGGGAAGTACTCTGATATATTGTATTGTACATAGCTGAAAAATGTGGAATGCCATAACCACATTTACCTATACTATGAACGTGTAAAAATATGAAACAGAAGGTGTATTTAATAGATAAGGGCACACTTTATATAAAGCCACTTGCCATTACTTATTGCAGCTAATGTAACTTTACTAAATCTATTCCTGATCTGAGACAACCTATTTAAGCCTTCATGGCTTAGAAGAGAATGTTCATGAAGGAAGTCATTCATAATGCAAGAAGTGAAAACAAACCAATTTCCATCAGATGTTGAAAAGATAACCTAAATAACATATTCATCCAGAATCTATAGTAATGGAAAAAGTCTACCTCATGGAACATTATAGATGGATTTCAAACATATAAGTTTGAGTGAAAAAAGATAGAAAAAATACACATTGCAGATATAAAACCCAGACACTGAAAGATTGAGGGCACAGGAGAGCATGCTGGAGTGTTGAGAGGAGGTGTATGGAATGGAGAGGTTCTGAGGACACATATCTACCTAAACATGGAGTCATGTGCTCACAGTTTGTGCTCTTTCTGGTTTGTAAAGTGAAACTCAAGTATAGTAGGGATGGATATTTGCATGTTTGTCAACTTAAGAATGTTCCTAAAGGACAAAGACTCCGGATGAGCAAACACCTGGGATACGGTAACTCTTTGTATGATGAAAAAGACAGAAAAATGTGGCCTTCAAAAAAGTTTTGAAGTAGTTCTCCAGATGACTGTGTGGCTCACAAGAATGAGGCCCTACAAAATGTGACTTTTTTTTCTGATGTGTGCATGTCTAATGCAATGGAATAAAAATGATATTTAGAATAAGTACTTTCCAAATTCTCTAAATGATTGAAAATACTGCTTTAACATGGTATTCATAGATTGTGTGATGTTAAGGAAGGTACAACAGAACTTAAAATTGACTTTACTCTAAATCAGTTTGTCCACATTTTTTAAAACATTTCCCCTAAGTCTTTGCATAAAGACTCCCTAACGTTAATAGGATGATTTCTAAAATGACCTCATAAGCATTAGCTTCCCATGCATTAGCTGTTTGTAAAATTCTACTCTGAACTTAGACGTGTTGTTTTAAGGAATGTCTCAATTCAAGGCTCCAGGGTGTTGCCCATCTAGAAAAGAAATTTAGAATATTGTAGGTTTTGTTTGTTTGTTTGTTTTTCTTTTTCTTCTTTTTTCTTTTATTTATTTTCACTCAAAAATTTCCACCTCCTCACCTCCTCCCACTTCCCTCCCCCTCCTTCATCCCCCTCCCCCTCCCTCCCCAGTCCAAAGAAGAGTCTGGGTTCCCAGCCCTGTGGGAAGTCCAAGGTCCTCCCTCTCCATCCAGGTCCAGGAAGGTGAGCATCCAAACAGACCAGGCTCCCACAAAGCCAGGACATGCAACAGGATCAAAACCCAGTGCCATTGTCCTTGGCTTCTCAGTCAGCCCTCCCTGTCCGACATGTTCAGAGAGTTGGGCTTGATCACATGCTCCATCAGTCCCAGTCCAGCTTGCTTTGGTGAGCTTCCATTAGATCAGCCCCACCATCTCAGTGGGTGGGCACACTAGAATATTGTTTTAAACTTAGTTAACATCTTTATAAGGATTTATTTATTTATGTGAATTCTTTTGTCCTTTCATTTTTATTTTTATTTTGTTACTGTTGTTTGTTTTACTTTTTTGTGTTCCTTTCTTATTTCAGATTTGTATGCTATCTCTGGGATGGCCTTAGGAATGCTTACATAACATGTTGTGGGTCTATGGTGTTCAGAGGTTCATGAAAAGCATTCTGATCCCAAAGAAGTGCAAACATTTTAGAGTTAGAAACATCAATCAGTTAAGATTTCAGAGTTCTATTTGTGTAGATGTGAGAATGTAAAAAGAATCATGGAGCTGAGAAGTTGGAGTTGAGGTGGGAGATTTAGTCCCAGCGTTAACCTGTTGAGAATCATAACACAGGAAGGAAAAGGTAAACATAAATGCTGTATGAAGTGTTCATAGAACACAAGCATGAATATCACTTGTATGACCCACAAAAATCATTAAGGTTATGTAAATGATGATTTACTGAGTGCTGATAGAAGCTTACCTACTTACATGATCTAAAGGCCATGTTGACCTCATAAGAATTCTATGTCTTCCCTGAGAGACTAGAGCCTCATATAGCCCAGACTGGCCTTGAATTCACTATGCAGTCCTACATATACACATACACACACACATACATACATACATACATACATACATACATACATACATAAATACATACATACATATGTACGTACATACATACAAACATACATACATATATATTTTATATAACACAACTGTTATCAGAAAAAATAACCCATTTAAGTTTTCAAAATATTATCAAATATGAATCATCAGACCTATAGCTTTTCCTTATATACAAAATATTTTTTATAAACCCACGTTTTATTTATAGCTTGTCTAGATAGAAAATAAAGCTTTTTATTTAAAATATTTATCTTAATTAATTGCTTATTTGGATTTTTATCCTAATATTTCTAAAAATTTCTAGCTATTGGAATTATAGCTATTAATAAAAAATTAATATTACATATGGCCAAGAAAATAACTTTACTAAATCAAAATGAATTAGATTGAAATAAAATAAATAGTCTTTACTGATTTGTAACTATGTTACTGTTTTGAACTATTTGTAACCATTTGTAACTGTAGGGTTTCTGTTGTAAATTGCCTTGAAGCTGATTAGGAAAGGACCTCATTTGTGGAAAGAGCTCAAAAATAAGAACTTTGGACCTTCTATTATGCAGAAAACATTACTGACACCAAACACATCTCCTGTGATAAACCTTTAACCTAAATCTTAATCTGCCTCTAGAATCTGAAAGTTGCCTAATGTACCCAAGGCCTATTCATTATTTGTTTTTTTGTTTTTTTTTGTTGTTGTTGTTGTTGTTGTTGTTGTTTTTTTGTTTTGTTTTGTTTTGTTTTTGTATTTTAGCCTAACTTGTTATGCTCTAAAACAAGAATATTCATTAGCGCGTATCACCCTGAGGCTTCTGTCTTACATATGCGATCACCGAAGTTCTGTCTTCAAAGTTGCCGTCTAAATTAGTGCTAGCAACCAACTGTTGTGGCCCTCCTCGCTCTGCATTTTAGATCATGAGTTTTCTGGTCCTTCCTTCTCAGCCTAAATCACTTATTTGTGATAAATGCTAGAAAGTTAGGAAGCCTTTTAGCCATGAAGTCCTATATTGCAATCCCTGCTTCCATTGAATTCCTCTCCTGCTCATCCTTGGATTTATTTCTCTCAGGTGAACTATGGTGTGCTCTTTCTGGATTATCCTCCTGCTTATAATCCTCTCTATCCTAATTATTTCCTTCTTACTCTCTGCCAGATGACTCTTCAAATTTTTCAGTTAATAATAAATAGTTTAGTGTGTAAAAGGCAGGAATCTCCCATGGTTCCTTTCTGTTGTGTCCACCTTGCCTTCGCACACCTCGTTGTAGCCTTCTCCACCTGCCTAGCTGCATCTTTGCTGCTTCCAACTTCAGACTTTCCAGACACTGCACTGCCTTCTGATCCCTCTGCCTTTATAGTTCATTAGCTGTGCATGACTAAGTGTGGTCTTCTATTATATTTGCTCTTGCCCTCAGCTTATTTCTCTTTAATAACTCCCAAGGAGAGAGATCATTTGCTCTCAGAATTCCAATCACAGCCTCTCTGTACTTTTATATTTCCTCCAGCCAGTGTGGACACCCTACAGTTCTGACCAAACCGTTATAAAATGTAATTTTCACAAGTCAGTTTCCTCTTCAAGGATCTGCAGTGATTTTTTTAAAAAAAATATTATTAATTCTGGATGTTATCTTATTGGCATCTTAGCTCTCATTTTATCATTGGCCTCCTGAATTCATTTATTTCATGACAGTTAAAATTTTCATTTGTTGTTTGTTCAATCAAAAGAGCACTTGTTCTGTAGGACTGGGAGGACTTGTTCTCACAGTATAGCTGAAGCTGTCCCAAAACTCGGAACACTTCTCTTCTCTGAAGCTCTCCTGGTAGAAGAACAGGTGTGATTCAGATTATTGGTGGGTTTGGCTGTTGTTGATTGCTTGTTCATCCTGATGACCCCTATCCTATCATTACAGACTCTATGATGCTTTGCTCTCTTCTATTTATAAATCTGCACTTGGTTTTTGTTGTTCGCTAATTCTTTATCTCTTGATGGAGGAGTTACTTTTATTGGTTAATAAAGAAACTGCCTTGGCCAATTTGATAGGCCAACCCTTAGGTGGGTGGAGTAAACAGACAGAATGCTGGGAAAAAGAAGTCGAGTCAGGCAGTCGCGATGATTCTCCCACTCCAGACAGACGCAGGTTAAGATCTTTCCTGGTAAGCCAGCTCGTGGTGCTACACAGAATATTAGAAATGGGTTAGATCAAAATGTAAGAGCTAGCCAATAAGAGGTTAAAACTAATGGGCCAAACAGTGTTTAAAAGAATACAATTTCCGTGTAATTATTCTGGGTAAAGCTAACCAGGTGGCGGGACGCAGCCCCGCCGCTCCACCTACAATCTCTAACTTGGATTAGTCTATGGTCCTGACAGTGCACTCTTTTAAATTTCTTGTACATATTTTGTAAGATATGGAGCTTTAGAAGCGCTTCGTGGAAGAATAGATGCACAATACTTACCTTTTATTGGCTACTCTCTTGGCTCTGTGTTCAGGACTGTATGAAGCAGTTCATATTCTGTAGCTATTGTTCATGAAGGCCCTCCTGACTGAAATATTTGTTCCTCTTATTTTGCAGACAAGGAAATTAAGGCACACACACAGAAAATAGCTGTTGTTGGTCACCTGACTGGTTCAGAGCAAAGTTTAGGTTTGGAATTGCACACATACATATATAAGCATTCACTTGATTTGGAAAATTCCACTTGAGTGGGCTGCATTGAGTGATGCAGAAGCAATTTTCCAAGGAATGTATTCATGCAGTGAGCATAACTTTCTATCCTGAATGTTTTGGCAGCTATCACAGCACAAAATAATAAAATGGTAGATGCACCAATAAGCCAGTACCATTTTGAGAGATTGATATATGTTTGAAACTGCACTCATGATTTATCACTAACTGTAAATTCTAAAAAGATGATTGAGACCTTCTCATTGAAATTACCTAAGAAAGCCACAAGTAATTGAGCTATGGAATATGATGCATCTATGTGGCATTATTTCAAAGCTCTTAATTTGCAGTTAGTCAGAAAGTCATAATTATTTGTATAGATAATAATTGCCAGTAAGAACTGTCACAGTTAAAGGTGTGCCCTGATCTTAGAAACATGCTAGAAGCACAAGGCTTCAAATAGTAGTCTTGTCTTTAAAATTTACCACATTTCACAATTTCAGTAGAATTCAATTTTGGCTGCATGGATAGGCTACTTGCTCCTAAGTTCAAATTGCTACATTTCAAGACAATGCCTAACCTAATTATGCAATTTGGTTAAACCTGGCTTGGATTCCAATACTTCTTTGTTACCAGCAAAAGAAATGTATCATAGAAATTACATATTTATACTTAGTCACTATTCTTAGGTTAATTTCCCCAGTGAGCTTTTATTCTTCTCTTTAAAACGTAGAGTTAGATGGAAAATAATCATTATTACAAAAAAGCAAGCTTAGTAAATCTGAAGAATATTTCAATTTCACAGATCAGAAAATGTGGGGACTAGCTAATGGAAGTAGGGGTTACCAGCATGTCACACAGTAACTGTTTAGTTCATTTTTAATCCATAAGCAATAGAACTCACAGACTGGAAATTTACTTCAAAACACCGAATCAAATATTGCAGATCCTGAGAGAGAACCTGCTTCATTGAGCTGGTGGATTACAGCCTGGATCTAAATGGACTCTGGAGACAGGGGCAGCACTTATACGAACTGTGGGGAATGATTACACAAAACGGTCAGAATTCAATTTTGCAGAACAAATTATGTACAATGTTGGCGCAGAAAACTGTTTCAGGATAGGCCAGAGAAAATGTGTTTTTTTTCAAGGAGGAAAAAGTAGTTAATACAATTGCTCATGTATGTACTCGGGAATAAATCACTGAAAATTTTAATATACATTATATTTACAATATTTATACATATTATATATGTATATATATGTGTGTGTGTGTGTGTGTGTGTGTATTGATTAGAACCTGGATTTATTAATTCTAGATATGCTTTTTCCCTCTAGCTTTTCAGTTTGATTAACTTTCTTAAATACTATGAACACTTTATATTTCTTATAAATTGTTATAACGTTTCAAATTCCTATCTAATGTATCTGTTGCTGTCCTAAGTAATAATGCTCAAAAACTAATGATTTTTTGATTCCCACCTAATTGATATTTGCAACAATAGTTTGTAAAGTTGACCTTCAAACATTAATTTAGGCAACTTAAATCTAGACCTTTGGCATTATTCTTCTAGCATCCTACTAAAGCAACGCCAATGGGATAGAAGTAGCCTTTCCACACTACATAACACAATCTGGCAGTCATCACTTGTGTTCTGCCATACACGTCAGTTAAACAGCAGCTATGTCCCAGATGTTCTACACTACATTGAGAAATCTCCCTTTTCTAGAAAACATGGTTTTGGCGCACTCTACGTGACGTAGAGTTGAAAACTGTAAGTTTGACACTTTTGTCAGTCCATTGACAAATACTAAAAATATAGTTTATCTTGTTATATTATGTGAAAACCAGATGTCCTGTTACCAGTTTAGACTTTTCATAGAAATCATTCTTGTATCACCATGGTGAAAACATTATAGATGAACTAAGCTGTTTACTGTGGGTGTTAATGTGTTTGATTTTTAGTAAGCAGATTTATAAATATGTAAAGTCACAAATTGATGAAAGTATGGTTTAAAAATAAGTGATTAGAGAAACAATCAAATAAATAAGCAAATAAAGTATATTTCACTGTGATGAATATATTGCCCTGTAAAATAAAATTATCTCACCATGAAAAGTTGTTCATAGTATACAGTTGAACTGAAATGATTATGGTAAAGTAGAGTATATGGCTTCCTTCACTTTGTCACAGGTAATATCAAAATGAAGAGAAATGTGTATTTGCATCTAAGTACATAACCATTGTATAAACGCATAAACACATGTATATTTTCTTCTTCTTCTTCTTCTTCTTCTTCTTCTTCTTCTTCTTCTTCTTCTTCTTCTTCTTCTTCTTCTTCTTCTTCCTCTTCCTCTTCCTCTTCCTCTTCTTCTTCTTCTTCTCCTTCTCCTCTTCCTCCTCCTCTTCTTCCTCCTCCTCCTTCCCCCTCTTCCTCTTCCTTTCCTTCTCCTCCTCCTCCTCTTCTATCTCCTTCTCCTCCTTTTTCTTTTCCTTCATATTTTTTTTTGTTGTCTTTCAACACAGGGTTACTTTAAGTAATCCATTGTACTGAAACTTCCTCTATAGACCAGACTGGTCACAACCTGAGATATCTGCCTGCTTTTGCCACCAAGAGTTCAGGGATTAAAGGCAAGTGTGCTTGTCTCTGAGAAGTGGGGTATAAGAATAGGAAGTAAAGGAAAAATTCAATGTGCCATTGCATACATTTTATTACTGTTAGGTATTTATAATTTTAGTCACGACTTTTTAAAATGTTCATTTATTTATTTATTTTCTTTAATCATTTGTGTGTGCATGTATGCATATACACTTGGGTGTGCTTATGTCATGGTATGTCTATGGAGCTCAGAGGACACCTTAAAAAGGTTGGTTCTTGCTTTTTCTCCCACCAATTTTATTCTAGATATTTAAATCTCATTTTCAGTCTTGACAGTAATTCCTTTTACATTTTGAGCATCTCAGTGATCCTTAAATGTTAAGTTTGAAAATAAAGAATTGGTGAATAATAAAATAATGAATAACATGTGAGTGATAAATAGAATAATGATTGCTTATCATCTTTCCATGTTGAAATGAATCACTAAGTTATCTGGGAGGAACAACCCAGCACAGGAAAAGAGACTGTAATAAATGACTAATGGATGGATGTAGTTCTGTAGTTCAGAATGTTAACAAATTAGCATTTTACAATGTGAAGAAAGTGAAGTCTGGAGTGTTATAAAAGCTAACTGTATTGGTGGATAGTTATGGGAAAAATAAGAGCAAAAATGTTATGGTGAGTTGTGTGGTTAGTTGCAACATAGTGGCCATTCTAAATTCTTTAATCTCTTAGTTTCTCATATACAGTTTGGTTGGGTAACCATGAATTCAAGACAGAAGTATAGAAAGCATATTTCAAAAGTGCTTTAGTTTTGCGTTGTGTTATCCTTAGTGAAAAAAACAAAGTAGACGTATCTTAACCAAGAAGAAAAGAAGAAAGAAAATGGGAAATGGAAAAATAAACAGAGTGCCAGTGCTCTAATCCACTGGAGTATTCACGAAGTATCTTACTAGTCACTCAAAGACATAATGAAATGTTTTTAATCCAACTTCCTGTTTATAAGGGGATAGAATTGTTGGGATAGCAACCATGAGGCAGAAATTACATAATTATCAAAGGCAGTCAGGTCCAAGATTGGTTCACGAAAGACAGAAGGAACATTTATATAACAGGCTAGAGACTAAATATGTAACGGCTCACCACCTCTGTGGCACCCAGAGCTATGCACTGTATACCTGCCTCTCAGTACATACCACTCTGAAGACTCCATACCTAATGCAAAGAAAATTGCCAGACAATCCTTTGCTTGTCTTGTGAGACCCTGGGGCTCAATCCACATATATGAGGATAATCACTCACACATGCACAGATATTAGACTATACATCGAATAAAGAAAATTAATGGTTGATTCAGTGACCAAACAGTGAAGAGCCTGAGATGAGGGCACTGATGTGATAACTGCAGGTACTTCTAAGGGTGGATAGAGAGATAGTGAAGATCATGTGAGTTATGAAATTGTTGAAGAATACTAGAGAGAATGTAGGGAAGCTCAAGTCATAGTTCATGAATAAACATGAATGAATGTACTGAGTGTGATGCCTATGAGAAGGAGAGTTGGTTAGATCTGTCAAGGTGTATGATTCCAAATATAAGTGGGGAGAATATGCGTAGAGCAGAAACCACTTAGCTCTCTGAGGTTGCTGGATCAGAACCTTCTCACACATATGTAAACTTTAGGAAACTCAATGGCATGTGCAGGCACTTAGGGAAATGTAAATGAAATTGGTTATGATTCTGACAGTTATCTGTCTCTCCTTGCATTTCTTTCTTTTTTTTTTTTTTTTTTTTTTTTTTTTTTTTTTTTGAGAATTAAGGGTATTAGGACTGGAGAAGCAGTTCAGTAGGTAAATACACCAGATTTGGGAACCTGTAGGCCTGAGTCTGACCCTTTGAACCTGGAGTGGAAGGAAAGAATTGACTCTTAAAATGATGTTTTCTGACTTGTATGCATGCTCCATGATACATGTGGGCCTCCCACCAATAAATAAAACATTTAATAAATAAATAAAATTTAAATGAATATAAATAAATTGACAGAGCTATGCTATCCCTTATGTAGGTTACCAGATTTCTATTTAAGACAAAATAGATAATTATGGGTGACCTTCTCAATTTTGTCATGCACAGTTATTACTATGATAGTGTAAGCTACAGAAAAAAAATGATAAAATATTTAAAAGAGTAAGTAAAATAAGAAAATGGAGACTGCCGCATTACCACTAAATTCATCCGGAAGCTACAGTGTGAGATATGCCACACTAAATCATTGATATTTGAAACATATTTTATACCAGATGTAGGTATTCTATATACAATCAATATTCTTTAGAGAAAAAAATTGTACTGATTTTGAAGATTTTAATGTTGACTGTTCCAAATATTTTTCACTATATCATAGATTATATGTATGTTTGTCTCTCATCTCTGATTATATGAAGAAAACTGTGCAAACTTTGATCAGGATCTTTCCCTGTCTCTCTTTCTGTCTCACTGTCTATCTCTGTGTCTCTCCCCACCACACACACACACACACACACACACACACACAGAAATACCAAAGGTAAAAAGCAATTAAAATATGTATATTTCTTCTTTTATTTTTATCTTCCATATCCAATTTGGACTAATCTGTGCAACGAAAAAAAAAAACCCTGAAAATTCTCCTTAAACAAAAAATAAAAGCTCATTAGAAGAGAAGTATGGAGTTCGTGGGAATGTTTTAAATGAAGTCTTGATTTGGTGAAGGTTTATCTCACAGACTGTCAGCCATGGCTGCCTGCAATTGGATGAGTGCCAGTGAAGCTATACTCTCTAGTAAATGTATGACAAGCTTTTGTCAAAATAATGATAATTGTCCTTTTTATAATTAGATTGAAACTGACACATTTTAGCAAGGAAGACTATGACCAACCGATTTCTGTATTTTGCCCTCTAAAGTAAGACAGGCGAAGGCTTGCAAGCATGAGAGGACACTGTATCACACATGACTTGACTTAACAGGATGATTTTGAGATTGACAAGTTTGAAATTCATGCTGTCATGAGAACTGTCTTTTATAGTTCATGCTGTTGGTTTCATTTTGCTTCAAGAATTTTCCTTTGACTTAAAAAAAAAGAAACTTCTTAGTAGATATTACTTTGTGAAATTTCTAAGGTTTTTTTTTTTTATAAAACTATGTTAGCATAGGCCTCTGTTTGTGTGTGCACGCAAATGTCTCAGGGGCCTGGAGTATTGAATTCCAGGTCTGCTGCAGCTGGATGGCACAGAAACACAGCAGCCTAATATTTGAATGACTATCTTAGAGACTCCGTTTCTTGTCTGTGAAAAAGGATATGAGTTTACCTAACTATAATTTTGTATGAATTAACAGGGAATTATTGTGTAACTAGAAATACTATGGAATTGAATTTGTTCCTTTTGCATTATTGAAAATAGATTTTTTCATACAATATGTTCTAATTAGTGTTCCCCTCCCTCAGCTCCTCTTAGATCCTCCTCACTTCCTCTCCCATCAAAATCTGCACCCTTTATTGCCTTTTCATATTAGAAAACAAATAGAAATCTAAATTAATAAATTAATAATAAGATGAAAACAAACAATTCAAAATAGGGCAAACAGACAAAGAGAATACAAGAGATAAAGAAAAGGCACAAGGAACATATGTGTGTGCACAGGCACATGCATTTGCACACACAAAAATCGCAGAGAACAAAAAAAACTGGAGATTGTAACATATCCATTTGTTTTTCACAAACCAATATCTATTTTTATGGATTTTTCTATGTTATCTGTTACAATAAATTTTATTTTATGTAATCACGCTAATTGTATACTATAGACATTTAACATGGAAAACTAAAGTCATTTTCATGCAGAATTAAAAGCACTTGATACTACTGAGTACTTTTAAGGGTCAGATTTCAGTGATATTGGATATGGATAGCAGAAAAGAAAAGTGGCCTTTAAAGATTCTTAGTCTTGGAATGCTACAAATTTTTTTCTTTGGCAAAAGATACTTAATTCATCTATGAGCTGAAAAGAAGAAATCCTTGGATGATCGTGGCGTCACCCTATTCTCTTGCATGTTTAAAGTTTGTAGCCTTTAAGGTAATGAAAGGTATTCTTTGCTCTAAGAAAGTAGCGGGTGTATTCCTATTACACTTTAACCTACTGAGAACTATGGAGAGCTGTTAGTCTATACATATAAAATATGTATTTTTTTCAGTGACACAGCACAAAGGCTTGTGTTCCTGACAATCAAGACAACCACCAACTCTAAGAATTACAGCCTTTATTACTATGCATACAAGTAACATAAACTTAGGATATTTACAATAGCAGAAAATGAAGATTAGTTCCAAACAATGGATTAGTTAGGAAAATAACATCTTGCTGGGCTGTGGTGGCACACACCCTTAATCCCAGCATTGGGAAGAAGAGGCAGGCGGAACTATGTGATTTCAAGGCCAGCCTGCTCTACAGATTGAGTTCCAGGACAGGCTCCAAAGCAACACAGAGACACCCTGTCTCAAAAAACCAAAACAAACAAACAAACAAAAAAAAAAGCATCAATTTAAGAAGGTAGAATTTTGAAACACTTTTTAATTTCTGTAGGGACATAAAGTAGTGAGAATTTCAGATGGGCAACATTTTGAAGGAATACACATGGATTAGTTGATCATATAGGCTCATTTGGTATTCATATATAGATTCTATGATTGTAAATATAGTTATGCACAAGAAATTGTATTAGTTATCTTAAAAATATAACACTCAATGTAAGAGTCCTAAAATAGAGGGTGGACATCCTCTGCCATGTGCTTCTTTCATGCTGTCTTTGCATCACCACAGTTACATCCTGGCCTTCTTGATTCTGATTTTAGTGTACAATATTTTCCAACATGCCACTGTCTCAAGGTCCAACAGCTTTCCCTGTCATATTCCTATTATTTAAAGTGTACAGAGACTGTGACTGTTTCTGCACACATCACATCCTATTAATGCATCCCAGAGAAGATCTCTTATACTTAGCCTGATGCTGATGACTTAGTGTTATGAACTAAGTTGTACATCACAACATTCCATTTTTTCAGCACAGATGCATTTCATTTCTCAGACATTAATGAAGTGGTTCTTCTGGTTGTTATGACTCTTTTCTTGCTGGATTAAAATTCCACTGTAGCAATTAAGAACTTCACAAACAAAGCTAAGGGAAGCAAGTAGTCTAGAAAGAAATCAGGTATAGAGGCATAGAGGCCCAGAGCTGATTTTCATAGTCCAACAACCCAACATACTGAAAATTAATATTGAGTGAGACAAAAAAGGCAGTCAGGAGATGGAAGAGTAGGTAAGGGGTGACAGACAGGTCAATTATGTTTGAGAGGAATTCAGAGGAATGATATTGGTTCATGATGCATTCAAGGCAAGAGCAGGTTCCAGGCAACCACAGAGCCAAATTGTTTCCTTTTTGACAGGGTGTTTCCTTTTTGAGGGGGTGGGAAAAAAACTGCCAAAGATTCTCCTTAATGTGAAACCTTAATATAAATGTATTTTTGTTTTATTTTGTTGAAATTTATTGGAATAAAGTGAGTATGTATCTTTAATGATTAATTTTAAAACTTTAACTTTTCTCAAAAAAAGAAACAATTACTTTGCAGTCTTTAAATTCAGATAAAGTTTCATTTTAATTTTAAAATACTTGCTTAATATTCCTGGAATATGTGTCATTTTCCTAGGTCCTGTGGGAAATGTAGAATAGAACTGATTTATTCTGGGATCCATTTTTTATCCACAAAATTACTAAAATATCCAACTAAAATTGAATGTTGATAAAACAGTAATTAGTTACTCATACAGATAGTTTGAGCTTTAGTGCCTGAAGACTCAAGCATAAAAAGGAGATGTTGAAGGTCCTAGAGCAAGGGAGGGGAGGAACTTAATGTTTTTTCTCAACTAAGGGTTATATTCTTATTATTATTCTTTTTGTATTTTTTTAAAACTGAAACACTTGAATTTTAGCATAGCTCTGATGTGGAATGCCCTTCTGTATGCTGTGATTATGTCTTATTAATTGGCTAATGAGGAAGCTAATTTGGCCAAGAATCAGGCAGACTAAAGCTAGGGTGGGAAATCCCAGCTGAGAGAAAAAGAAGTAGAAGTCAGAGAAATGCAAGCAGTCGCCAGAGAACCAAGATAGGAGGTAACAAGCCGTAAGTCTCATGGTAAAATATAAAATAGAAATGGTTTAGTTTAAGTTGTAAGGACTAGTTAATAATAAACCTGAGCTAATAGGCCAAACTGTTTATAATTAATATTAAGCCTCAGAGTGGTTATTTGGGAGCTGAGAGTGAGGAGAGAAACCTCCAGTTATATAGCTCTCAGAATTAGCTATTAAATTTATGGAAAGTTTGTGTCTCACATTTTTTTTTGTTTTCTCTTTTTTTTTATTGATTATTATTGAGCTCAACGTTTTTCTCTGTTCCTCTCCCTGCCTCTTCCCTCTCCCCTTCAACCCTCCCCCCAAGTTCTCCAAGCTCCAAATTTACTCAGGAGATCTTGTGTGACTGACTTTTTACATATTAGCTCTTTGCTGAATATTGAAGATCATATTTAACCTCGTAATAATGTATATGAGTTGCTTTTTCTAGTGGGTGTGTTCTGATGTTCCATTATTATGATGACAGGCTTTCCTGTTTCTTTAATAATGTTGTTAAATGTCTAAACTACAAATATTGATGCAATTTCTTTAGGTTCTTTTTCATTTCCTTAGTGTTCAGATGATACCTAATGATAGCCCATCTTTTAATGACATATTAAACAAATACATAAGTTAAAATGAAGCAGTCAATATTTTCACCTACAAAATTGCTATTTTAGGGGCACATACTTGTGTGTGGGTGTGTGCGCGCATGTGTGTGATAGTGTTTCCTTCCATTTCTTTATTTATGATGAATTGTTTGGAACAGAAAGAACATTAAATTTAACCATTTGCCATGACTACTTAGTGTTCTACCAGAATACTTGTTGATCATGATGTAATTTTGAAAATAGAAATAGATATTAAATTATATATGTATATATGTGTGTGTGTGTATATATGACTACTTAAAACTTTTCACTATATTTCTGTTTGAAAAATAACTTATTTATGGCATTTATAGCATATTTAAATTAATCTGTGAGAGTTTTCAGTGAGATTAACTTCCTCTTAATATGCTACCATGCTTCTGCTATTTCCTCTAAAACCTGCAGATGGGTTACACAGTATGGTTCTATTTGCAACAAATGAAAAATAAGTACTTATATGTTTATAGAACTATTAGGAGTTTTTATGACAATCTATATGCATAAAAATGTCAACAGATAAAACAAAGGATTATTTTAAAGATTAAATGCCGGGCGGTGGTGGCGCACGCCTTTAATCCCAGCACTCGGGAGGCAGAGGCAGGCGGATCTCTGGGACTTCGAGGCCAGCCTAGTCTAAAAGAGCTAGTTCTGGGATGGGCACCAAAGCTACAGAGAAACCCTGTCTCGAAAACCAAAAAAAAAAAAAAAAAAAAAAAAAAAAAAAAAAAAAAAAAAAAGATTAAATGCAGGTTAGCAGTCTCTCCATTGAAACAATTAACAAACTCCATTGTATAAACCTTGACTTGTCCCTTCCTGACTTTTCTACCTGGCAAGTGAAGCTACAATGCTCCTTTTTATGGTAATCAGCTGTATAACTGTGGTGCCTCATCAGGCTCTACAAGTAAGTCCAAAAATAATAGAAATCTTTGAAATTTTACCTATTGAACAATTTATTTTAGTTTATATGTGTTGCCCCAAGATGTTTTATTGTGTGTGTGTGTGTATCCTTAACTATCTTTATATTTATGTTTGAAAACACATGATAGCATAAATATGGTCAATACTCTTTGCCTTGGTATCTGTGGGGAAGTTCTTCAACTTTGTGTAATTTCAACTTCAATTCCTCAACTTGAAAATTGTGTTTATTGTAAGAGTACTAACTTCAGGGCCCTAAGAAAATTGTTATATTTTTCAAGTTGCTTGGGCTTGATCATTATCCCATGAGTTCTTAATATGAAATAAACAAATGGATCAACAATGGAAGTCAAATATTTTAATGAAATTATATTTTCAAATCTTTACAAAGAATTAAGGAGCAATGATTGCAAGATCATTTGTCTTTGTATCTTCAGGTGTCAGTGTTCAAACTGTTTATCATCTCTCCCAACAGATCACATGTCACTGGGTGGCACAAATCTGTGCCAGTATCTTGCTCTGTTTCATGTGCACAGAGCTGAAAGAATTCAACAAAAGAGCATTTATCAATACAAATGCTTTCCTGGCTCCCGAACAGTGCATCTTATTCAGCATGAGAAAAGTTGTGAAATTCTAACTGCCTCATGATGCTTCATGCTGAAAACAAGCTTCAAATTTTGAATATCATGATTATACATTTTCTAAATCATACTGTTAGCATTATCATCAATTGTAGTTATTGTTCATAGAAAGATATGAATAACACCAGGTATCAAACTTGCAATACTATGTCCTGGGCTGCTAGAAGAAGTATCACCTAATAGGTAGCATGAGATCAAATGCCTATTTATCATAATTTGGCAGTTTAGAAGTTCAAGATTAAGGTATCAACAGAGTTCTTTGCTTCAGAAGTCTCTTTCTCTGCCCAGGAAACACATGATTTCTCCCCATTTTGTCCTGAATGTGTCTATGTCATGATCTTGTGATGGAACTGGTTGTCTTGGATTAGGGTCCTAAAGTCATCAGCTGTATCTACTTAACCATTTGAAGATGCCAAAACTAGAGCTTAACATGAGATTCTGTGAAATTGGTACCTCAACATATCCTTTGGAAGACATAATTGTCATAGTAACTTCTCTGGCCAGAGCCTAGTTTTCTGATTGTGTTTTTTAAATAGCAATAACATTATTTAGTGAGACATTTAACTTGTCTTTTTGTCCAATCTTCATCAAAATCCATCTAGTTGTGATGAATATGATTTGGTCAAAATTTATGTGAGTATAAATAGCCAAGACAAAAAATCATTTTTTTTGCTCAAAAAAATCATTTATCAAAGTTATCAATTTTTAGTAGAAATTTTTGTAAAAGTAATTTTTAGTTGTGTAGTTAAATAGGAAATTAATTTTTAACATAAAAGGCATTTGAATACAATTAAAAATAAATAGCATACTCTTAATGCAAAGTAATTCCCTAACCCCAAACCAGTGTACCTTTTGTCTGTTGATACTCTGCTTTGCATTCTTGTTTTGATTGTTTCTTTTGTTTTGTTTTGTTTTGTTTTTTTGAGGCAGAGTTTCTCTGTAGCTTTGGTGCCTGTCCTGGATCTAGCTCTGTAGATCTACCTATTTCTGTCTCCTAAGTGTTAGGATTAAAAGTGTGTACCACCACCATCTGACCAATTCATATTCTTGAAGAGCACTATCCACTCATATTCTTTGATTACCCATTGCTGTAGATTTAGTATGAATGATGAGTAGTCACTTAACTAGTGTGAATAAAAAATTGAATTTGCAGCTGTAGCTTCAAATGAATGCTGCCATCTAGTCTACATAAGTATAGGGTGTGTTAATGACAGATGTACTTGGATGTACTGGGGTTTGTCTATAAAATGAGTTGCTTTTAAAGTGTTATGTCATGCCATATTGTTTTAGGAATTTATACTCTTAAATTATACTTAAGTTTAAGAATGTATATAAATTTAAGTTAAAGAATGTATATTAAATTAATGTATATTACCGTAATTTCAACTTTACTTGTCATTTACATATATTTTCCTTAACTTGAATCTCTTTTGTGTATATATATATATATATATATATATATATATATATATATATTCCATCACATTATACTCTATCTTTCAAGATTGCTTTTTCATATGTATCTTTTAAAAAGGAAATATATCTTCAGTTTCAAAAATTTAATTCAAGAACACCTCTCTTCAAAGTGTTTCTTGTTCCCTATTTATGTAATTTCTCTATATACAATCAAAAAGTTGATATATCTGTTTAATGTATAGAGATATTCAAATAATTAAATATTTCAAAATGACTTGACTAACATTCTTGTTCAGAAAATGAAAATCAGTTTGTTAAAGAAAAATATTATGTTTTAATTGATTTAAAAGAATTTAAAAAGATATACATGAGATCTTTTCTCCTTTTACTACTTTTTAATCTTAAAGCACCTACTTGGTGACTCAAAGGATTCTGAATGACATGTAACCTCATTGTGGGGCAGGTACTACCTGGAATCTTTTTCAAAGGTCTATATATTGAAACTCTCGAGAAACTTGTCAAGCAGATAATAATATGAACACATCTTTCTATTTATAACTTTCCATTGTGGAGAATATTTTTAGTGCAGTGTTCCTAGCAAGTGTTCGATAGCTGTCTGTTCAAGAATTGAAACTCTGTTACTTGGAATAATGTAGGAGAGGCAAAATATTACTTCCACATTCTTTGTGACTTTGTGTAGGCTGATGAATTAAATTAACATAAGGTATACTTATAGGAGCAAAACGTGTTTGTTTTATTTTGTAAGGATATAGAAAATCAACAAGAAAGTAAATGACCCAAACAAATAGAAAAAAAAAACTTGTGCAAGATAGTAAGTTAAACAAAAAGTTGCAGTTGTATAAAATAACTAAATTGTGAGATGAGGAAAATAAAATGAAGAGATCAAAATGATTTAAGTACTTACCAATTGAGAAATTATTAAAGAAAAGATGGCATGTGCATTGGTAATTATATATTACATATATATGATATATGATATACATGTATGCAATGTTGTATTATTCAGTCATAGAGAAGAAGAAATTCCTGGTAATCATAGTGGATGTATGGAATCAACAGGCAAGTTGTCTGAGATAAGACTGGTATAAAGAGACAAATATTGCATATTTTCTATAATATATGAAAATAAAAAAGAAAACATGAAAATAAAATGTTATCTATGGAATGGGAAGAGAAGTAGAGGTAAGAAGTAAGTAAAGTGGAGGGGAAAACAGATGAAGGAATGATCAGAATGTAACATGTCAAGATATAAAAATATCAGTAAGTCATTAATAACTTCTAATTTTTAATAAATACTTAACAATTCTAATTAAAGATTTGTACAATAAATGAGATACTCGTGATATTTTAGTAGTCAACGTATTCTAGATTCACCTTGGAAGAGTGTATCCATGGGAGATTGTCTATATCAGCTTGGCCTGTGGGCATGTCTCTGAGGAATTATCTAGATCACCTAAGATTATAGGAGTAGATCTGTGCCCACCAAGGCTGCCGGAAGTTCCCAGGCAAAGGATCCCCGATTGTGCAGTAGTTGATAAAATAAATGAAGTACTAGCATTTATCCATCCATTGCTTCCTGTTTCTGACCATATATGTCATATGCCAAATTTCCTCAAGCTACTGTCTCTATGGCTTACCTACGGTGGTACACCATAACCTAGGACTGTGAGCCAAAATAAACCCTTTCTACCCCAGATTGCAATCTTCAATGCTTTTTCTCACAGTGATGAGTAACTGATCTGAGATAATAACCAATATAAACAGTCCTGTCTTATCAAAGTATGCATATGCAGATATTATTTATCAATAACACCCTTTCCTTGTACCAAGAAAACTTCTTTTTTTGTTCAATTTAGAAAAAAAAGTGAGAATGAGTCCTTTTTATTTGTTACTTATGAAATATCCTTAACTAAAAATGATTCTCATGCCACAGTAATAATTTGGGGATACTTTATGCATTCCTATAATATTTCAGATATTATCTTCATTATTAGAGATGATGTGTGTCTGAATGTATCTCCAGAAACCCAAATGAGTCTAACATGGAGATTTAGCTGGAAGCAGAAAAGCTTTTGTAGTAAGAGAAACAAGACTGGCCAGATGGAGGGATACACTGTGTCAGAAACATAAAATGGTCTCAAGTGCATATTACTAGGGACTGTGATGCTGGATAGCTCCAATAGACAACACAGTGTTTGTTATAGTCCACAATTAAGCACCTGTCGAGGCCTAAAATGTGAGCCTAATTTCCACCTTGTCTGTTGGTCAGAGTTTGGAGGTCACTCAAAATGGTTGAGGCATAGTTGTATGTCCCAACTCAGGATGTGACTGCTTGATTCTTTTGACATTAAGATAGCTCCATTCAATCCTGACAGATGGTCTGGATATGCAAAATACTTCTGTTTTTACTTCTGTAACTATGAGGTCACATGGGGAGGGGTGGCCTTCAGCATAAGAGGTTTAGAGCAGCTTCACTACCTAGGAC
The DNA here is from genome assembly GCF_950005125.1 of Chionomys nivalis. Lineage (NCBI taxonomy): Eukaryota > Metazoa > Chordata > Mammalia > Rodentia > Cricetidae > Chionomys > Chionomys nivalis. Next base: position 56,416,506 of record NC_080100.1, on the reverse strand, counting down.
ACAAAATGCTAATGATTTGATGTCTCAGAGTGATAAAGTGATTGAGTGATTGACTGTGTGAGTTATCCTTGATCATGTTGATAAAGTCTTTTGTTACCCCCCCCCATTTAAATTGGTTTATAGTTGGGTATAAAGGCGGTGAAAAAAATAAACATGGGGGATTTCAGGATTTCAGAAATCACTAAAATATTCTCCCAGTATTATTGTATGGTTTCTGTCTTATTATGTTTATGCATCTTCATATTATTTACTTATATTTTCAAAATTCCCATGCCCCTACCCTGGTAAGAGGTTATTATGTCGAGGACGGTCCTCAACAAGCACCTTACTGTTGGTCTCCCAACAGTAAGAAGGCAGTTCCTTAATTTTGGGAGGTTACTAGGGAAGAAGGAACTTACAAACTCTCAAGAGTCAATATTCTGGTTTTAAAACATTAATGTTTTATTCCAGCAAGAGATCATATCAATGGTTACTAAGACATTATATACATATGTTGTCTAAAAGGCAGAAAAAAATGAGTTTTATGCATTATAATAGTGGCAGGAACATTAAAATGATGACACTTTATACTGACTTTCATGATTTCAGTGGAAGAATATGAAACTCCTTTAATAAGAATTTCGTAACAAGAAAGAACACCCAGGAAAGAAGAAGGATCAAAGGACATCCAACCATTTGAATGTTGTCCCAAAAATCAGAAAACAGAGGCTGAGAAACACATTCTAGACTCACAAACAAGGGATAACTAGTGGGCCCTTCTTGAGAGAAGACAAAAACTTAAGAAGTGGATAAGTGAGTAAACCGTAAAGCAGGACGAATATTGACAATTTGGGCATGCATCCTTCTTTAGAGAAAGAACTGGCTAGCATAAAACTAAAAAGATTAGGGAAGCAATGGTGAAAAGTCTCCACAAACTGAGCAAGTAGAAGGTTGAGTTTTCTATAAAAGAAAGGTAGATAAAACTTAACCATCTCTGATATAAAAGAAGTGGAACACTGTGATTATTGAAAAATTATCTTTGTAATATTATAATATTAAATATATAAATTTAAATCTAAGAAACAAACTTGAATTATGAAGTGATTTTGACCTATTTGCTTCCTTCTTTAGAAAACATTCCCAACTCAATCTGGAAACCTAGAGAGTATAAAGTTTTGGGGCTAGCCATTATTTAGAAACACCAAAAGCAGTGCAGCAATCTAGGATAATGTAGGCATATTTGGGTCACAGTTCAATCCTGAAACTTCATTGTAAAAATCTTGATTTTTCTTCTCTTCTCTCACTGTTTCTCTCCCTCCTAACCCCTTTTTTATCTTCTATTACTTCCTAATTTATTAGGCATTCTAAAATGAGAGTGAAAATAAAAAAAATAGTTTAACTTTTGAGGAATTCATACTAGTATTAAAGAAGAACAATTATAAAATATTCAAGTTAAACTTTTAGTATGTGATACTTGGGGTTTTTATGAAAGAAACACTTGAAATTGACAGCATGGAGACATAATATTTTAAGTGTTATAGTCATCACGGACTCCCTTGAAAAGGAATATATGAACTAACTACTAAATGAGACTACAATGCAGGCAAGATCTTCTCAGGCTTAGAATAAAAATAAGCTAAGAAAGTAGGGTTAAACAGAGTTTCAGCAGAACCATCCTGATGTGAACTTGTGAAAGATATTAAGGTACCTATGGGCTATGGTAAACTGAATGATGGAGACAAGAATGAAGAAAAGAGGTAGAGATGAGAGGAAGATGGGAATCCACTGCAGTATGGTTGATGCTTGTCTAGTTTAACTCACATGTTTGTTTGTATTAATGCCAGACAGATCTTTACTATATCCCTGTTAAATTTGTGTTATAACATCCTTACACTAAGAATTGTATTAGGATATCTTATGTTATGTTTCACAAGATCACTGTGTCCTGTATATTAAAAATATGGACTACTGAGAACTCAAGAACAATGGCAATGGGTTTTTGATCCTACTGCACGTACTGGCTTTGTGGGAGCCTAGGCAGTTTGGATGCTCACTTTACTAGACCTGGATGGAGGTGGGTGGTCCTTGGACTTCCCACAGGGCAGGGAACCCGGATTACTCTTAGAGATGATGAGGGAGGGGAACTTGTTGGGGGAGGGGGAGGGAAATGGGAGGTGGTGGCAGGGAGAAGGCAGAAATCTTTAATAAATAAATAAATAAATATATATTTATCATGTTTAAAGACAAGCTGGATAAGTAGTTAGCATAAAAGTCAAGAGAAAGGAGAATTAATATTTTAATTTGGATGCTTGTTATGCAAGACCCAGTCATGCTTTGAATGTGTTTTGAAGGTAAAGACAGCCAGATCTGCAGAAAGGAGACAGACATGAGAGAGATAAGTCACGAATGCCTCTCATGTCTTGGTTTGAGGGTCTCTGAGGTTATAGCTGATATAAACTGAGATAATAAAGTCAACAGAAAAGTAGGCCTGGGAAAATGGTCAGGAAACTTCAACATGTTCAATACAAGATAGAAATAGTCATCTGATTGAGTTTATAATTCTAAAATTTTGGGGGGATGTATTAATGAGATAAAATCATTTAGTCGTGAATTGATGAATATTTATACAAAGGAATCTGAAATTATTGTTGGAGTGAATATAGATAGAATGCACAAAATACTGGGCATTGAAACATTCTAAAATTCAAAGTTAGAATGAAGTTAAGCATAATAGTGCATGTCTGTAATCCTAGCACTTGAAATGCTGAGGCAATGGACTTATGAGTTCCCTAGCTGGACACCAGATTACAGATTCTGGTAATAACAGAGAATAGCTATAACATAGAACCTTCAAAACAAAGTAGTAAAAAGAAAAAATATATGAGGAATAAAAACTCACAAGAAAGGAATGACCAGAGAAGTAAGTGAAAATCCAGGGTGAAAATTGCTATGGCAGCAAATAAAGAAGTTATTTTATGAAGTAAGCAGGCCTCCACAACTGCTGATCGGTCCCGTTAGGAGAGGATTAAAACAGACAGTTGCGTTAAGCAGTGCTTTTACATTCTAGGCGTTTGCATTATTTTCCTATATTACTATGCAAACTAATGTCTAGGTGCATATACTTGTGTGGTATAGATATGTCTGCATTTAAATCCCAAATATTCACTTAGCTTGTATAATTTTGTTGATTTTAAAATTCAGGCTAGATTACTAAGATAAATTTCAGCAACCATCTTCAAAAAGATTCCTTAGACATAGGCATATGGTATTGCAAATATTCAAACTGTGAGGCAAGTTTTCTCTCAGAATTTTGTTATTGACAATACGGAAATATGCTATAGATAAGATCAAGAACTTTGGAAATCAGGTACCCACATTTAACATACTTGATAAGATATCCTAAGATAGCTTCACAAATCCTATAATATCAAAAATGAGTTGTAAGTTTTAAAGATTAAATTAGATTTTTTTTAGTAATTAGGATAGCATGTAATTAAACGTAGTTTCAAATTAATAGAATTCTGCCATTATAAAACCAATGTAGATACTCATTCCTATAACAATGTTACTCAGACCACCACCAAACAGAAGGCTCTCTACTTGATCCTATGTGCTATTAAGTGATGCACTTTGCATCACTGAAATTGCTTTGTGGTCATAGTCATCTAAAGTGTGGGGGTATTTTCAGACAAACAGTGACATGATACCCTAAACCATGCAGTAAGTAGGTCCTTCTAGCCTTCATTAACCTCCTGCAACAGCATGGCAGACACTTCCTGACTGAAGGGTGGGCAGAGTTCCCAGACATTCTGTCCAAACACCCTAGTGTGGAGATCAGGCACATGCAGGCTGCTCCATTGGGAAGCCAGAATGCTGAACAGCTAAGAATGAGTTTAATTGATTATAATGTGAAGTATAGTGATATATTTGATGAGGACAAAAGAAAAAAATAAAAATATGTACTAAAGAAGTATTGCTTCTGAATACCTCTAAAAGGAACAAACTAGAGTAGTGTGTGTATGCTATTACCCTTTTCAACCGAATAAGTTGTTCCATAGGAAAAAAATGCAATCATGGTTTCTGTAAATAAAGAAGCCAACTAAATTTGCAGTGTGGCGGGTCTCTGGTGTAGCATTGAAGAGGACAGAAAGCACACTCTACATGAAATACAGTCTTGCTTCAGAGTGTGGCAGCCTGCTGAATTCCTTCACTCTAGGTTTGATAAGACCTACAGCATGCCATATCAGTCTGTGCTGCAAGGCTTATTGTTGCATAGCTTTCTATATTTTAGAGAATATTTTATTTATTCTGTTTTTCTCTAATAAATCTTCCATACTTTCTTGTGGGCATCTATCATTTTTGCTTTCAAATGAAGAGCAGATAATATTTTTTTTCAATAATAAGTCTATCATCAAAAAGCATAGAAAAGGAAGTATCTTTGTGAACTAGAACACACAACATTGTATGTGTATGAGAAAATACAAAAGCACATGAAAACCATAGAATTAAGAACATATTTAAAATTCCTAACTGCAATCTACTGTCTGCACTATTCTCGGGAGAACATGGCACACAAAGCAGTGCTCAGGAATATTTATGCAGCTTGACTATAGAGTTCACTGTAAGCCTAAAGCTAAAGAAAAAAAAAAATTTAAAGATACAGAACGAGAGTTTCATCCTCAGGTCAACCCATGGAACTCAATAGCGTGCGATTCTGACTGCCAGCAATAATCTTCAAACAGGTTAACCAGGACATATTTGAAATATATTTTTAATGCTGTGCTCAGCGTGCCTCTCCATATCCATATAAGGTTCTGGCAATGAAATTAATCAGTGCTCCCGGATCCCTTGTGCCATTGGCAGACTAGGTGCCCTGACACATTTCCTCTAAAGGCTTTCCATCCAAGTCCATTACTTTCCTTCATTAAATCCATGGGGAAGGCAGCAGCAGTCACCAGAAGCATAGTAATGCATACCAATAACCTCAAACGTATCAGTAGTTACATGTCAGCTTATGTGCAACCACACAGAAGCATTGCTGTGACATAAACTTGGTGTTTAGTATAGTCTCCACTAATTAATATATTTTGTCATTGGGCTCCAGAGTAACATTAAGTGTTCATAAAAGTGTAAAGACAAAATGTGCTGGTTCATTCAACTGGCTTCTTATTGCGTACTATATATATATATATATATATATAGTGTGTGTGTGTGTGTGTGTGTGCGTGTACTAGATATCACACAGTTGAAGGATGAAAATCTCTGAATGCACGGTGAGTGATTTCACTACAGAAAACTCTCCCATGTATAATACATTGGTATCTCAAAATTGGTTTTTCTGATGAACAAGTCTCTATCAGATAAACTGCATTTGAAAGATAAGTATAGCTCATACATGTACATAATGTTTTCATGTATGTATCATATATATATGTGTGTGTGTGTATACACATATATATCCACTGGCTTTTTTTTCAAAGGTTTATTTTTAATTGTATGTATATGTGTGCATCTGTGTGTGGGGATGTGAGTGTGACTACAGTTGCCCAAAGTGGCTAGAGCTGCCGGGGACCTCTGGAGCTGGAGTAAAAGATGGTCTGTTCACTGCAAGGTGAAGGTGCTGGAGAGGAACTTGAGTTTCCTGAAAATGCATTACATGTTTTTAAACACTGAGCTGTCTCTCCAAGTCCCCAGGAATAGACACTTTTAGTGTATGTTATTTAATTAATAGCAGCTTTTTATTATTAATTTTTTTCTTTAAATCAAAATATGTTAAACGCATAATAGTAAACAGTTCATGATCAATTGATATTCAAAAAGGTCCCAAGGAATGTTCAAATGCCAGTATTTTACAGGCTGATGTTCTTACTTTAAATATGCTTCAATTATAATCTTTTTGAACAGTTTTTTTATGCTTGTAGATACATTCTTGTTGATATTGACCTCTTCTGACATTTGAGTTGCTTTATAAACTAAACTTCAACCCAACACACACTGTTATCTGGAGTAGAGAATGTCACTAAAAATAATAGACTTTATAGATTTTTTCACAGTGTTTCCTGTATAGTAACTGATAGTTAACTATAAATCCTAAAGTTATACCTTTCAGCAAGAAAAATAGTAACATTTTTGATCATACCAAAAAAATGGTAGTATTAACCAACATGTTATCATATTCAATAATGTTTTAGGGAAGTCAATGTATCAAGACCTTTGTTTTTATTCCATCATTCCTTTTCATTTAATTACAATATAATTAAGTTGTTTCTCTTCTCCTTCTCTATCTATTCTCCTTGTGTTCCTGTCTGATCTTCCCTGCTTCCCTGCCTAGTTCATGCCTGCTTTTCTTTTACCATTTCTGTTACACATAAATGAGGCAACATATAAATACAACCTGCTAAGTCTATTCAGGTTTGCTTACTAGGACTAAATACTAGGTATGGGATACACAATTAGGATGTTAGAAGAAATTTAGAAGTTTGTATTGTTAAATCAAGAAGGAACACTGCTTAGCCCACAATAACAAATGAGGCAAAGACAAACAAATATCCCTGAAGTTGCTTTCTATAGAATTATTCCTTTCATTAAATCTTGAATTAGTTACATTCAACTGTACACAGATAGTCATGGCTCTGGGCATAATGACAATATCTTAGTAAAAGATGGGCCTTTGTTCTTAAAGATTTGATGGTCCAGTGGGGAAACAAAAGTAGTATATGGTTATAATAATTCCATTGGAAAATAATGATGGTGTGTGTAGAGTTGGTATCTTACTAGTGATAATTGTGGAGAGGGAGCAAAAAGTGCTTAAGATATGGAATATGGCTGGGCGGTGGTGGCGCACGCCTTTAATCCCAGCACTTGGGAGGCAGAGGCAGGCAGATCTCTGTGAGTTCGAGACCAGCCTGGTCTACAAGAGCTAGTTCCAGGACAGGCTCCAAAACCACAGAGAAACCCTGTCTCCAAAAACAAACAAACAAACAAAAAAAAAGATATGGAATATGAAATTAAGCTTTAAGATAAAGATTAAAAGTTAAAAGTAACTAAAGGTTAAAACATATGTTGGGAGCACTTCAAATGTTGACTGTGTGCTTACTCTAAAAATTATCCATGTTGAATAACTCAAATCACTAATAAATATACAAAATATATTATCTGTTAATAAAGATCATAGAAAAGCAATTTTAAATTTTATTAACTTACTGTCTTTGTGATATGTGCTATACTGAGGTAAGGTAGCTTGGGGAAAGAAATATTCTCCCACCATGTGGATCCCAAGAATTGAATTCAACTTTTCAGGCATGGCTTTAAGATTCTTTCCCTACTGAGATTTCTCACTGACCATAAATGCACATTCAAGCAAGCATTTTAATTCATTTTTAATTAAATTAATGTATTTGTGAAAAGAATGTAGTTGGGATGCTTGGCTAAGAAAGCAGCTAGATAAAATGGGGTAGTGATGGTGGGAAGTGAACAAGACTCCAGAGTGGTGTGAGATAGCCCAACTCCTGGGATGCAGGGGAATGAAACAAAATTGATAAGAACTTGTTTTGTGCAGTAGAGATTAGTATTATTGTCTTCCTTATAGAGTTTTGGAAGTATAAAATACATATTTTAAATAATGAATATAATAATTTTACACTGCTATAGAGATGCATAAACTGTATTATCTATGTGGCAAATTGACAACTTGAGCCCATGGTTTCAGTTCACATTTACTGCATTGTTTGACACCTGTGTCAAGACAGAGATTTGTGGGAAAGAATGCAGAATAGAGCAAAGCTGTCCATGTTATCATTGTTTATAAATGGGGATAAGAATGAAAATTCTGGTGCATCAATACCCTCGCAGTGGTGCTTCCCCAACAACCTAAATTCCTCCTACTGAATTTCGTCTAATAAAGTTTCCATCACCTCTGCACAGTACTATACACTATTAAAAATTCACATTAGCACATGGGTCTTGGGGGAAGGTCATTAGAGAGTCAAATTAGAACAGTATATGGGCCCTACTTTATGGTTACTGAGCATATAACCCCAATGGAAAGTTTTTATTAAATTACCTTCTTCTGCAATATTAATTGTAATACACAATCAAGTGTACAGTGATGGACATAAAAGCAGTTTATTGAATTTTCTTACCCTTCACACCACATTTGATTAGCTTACTGATAGGGGCAAATATAGTACATGTTGACTTCTTTATCAAACAGCATATGACTTGAACTGAAATTATTTCCACACAGATTGACACCAGATATTAACAATGAACACTAGACTAAAGATGAGAACTTTCACAAACTATACTAATGAAATTAGGTAAATACAAACCAAGAAAAGAAAGGTCTGTGATATCTTTCCCAATAAGTGAAAATAACAGAAATTTGGCCATACCAAGTATTGACTAAGTTACAGTGTTCCACCTTCTGTCACAGGCATAGGTAAGATATAACTATTATATAGAATGTAGAATTAGGTCTGAATGCTTTAAAGAACAAATAAGGAGTAGTTCAATCAATGTTTAGCAGTGCACCAGAACCCACATATAGTCATATAACTTAATGTAATTTATATACTCTTATTTAAAAACAATGCTATTAATGCTTTGTTTTGTTTATAATTTATTAAAAATAAAATACTGAAATTTGGTACATTAAAACCATGCCAATATGAGTGTTAATTACAACTTAAATTCTTAGTACTTCTTTGCATTCTTCAGTATGTCATAATTTGACAAAGTCCTGCCTGGAATTACGGTCCATTATTAGTACAGCCAAGATTAGAGAAATACTGGTTGTCATCATCAGAAGGGAAACGCTATGATCATGTACACAATCTCGACTGCCCCTGCAGAAAAACTGCGCACTCTCCATTCCCAGACTATGACCTGAATACTGCCAACAAATCATATTAACGGGAAACATTTTAAAACACTGATTAGATGCATAGCTGAGTGTCTTATGCACTATGGCATTAGAATGGGATGAAAGCACAAGTTAAATGTAAGTGAAAATTAAAATGTATTAAAATAGACTTCCTCTTATTAAAAGGGAACATGATGATTAAAAATATTCTAATGGTAAATGAATAATAGCAATAAAGATGAAGTAATTTTAGGAGCAAGAGCTCCCTCCTGATGTAGGACTCCTCTGTGTATGCTGTGAATATGCCTTATTACCATTGGTTAATAAAGAAGTCCTTCAACCTAAGGCAGGATATAATAAAGCCAGGTGGGAAACCCAAACAAAAATATATATAGAAAGAGTATGCAGAGGCAATGAGACACCATGTAGTTGTCAAAGGAGAGGAACATGCCAAAACCTTATGAGTAGGACACAGCTTCATTCCACAGAAAATGAGAACCCATGGATTCCGTCTAGACTAATGTGATTTAATGGAATAATACCCCCCAAAAGTCTTGATGAACCCCTAAAAATACTTCACCCATCAAACAGCAGGAAACAGTTTGGAGAAAGCTATGCCAAAATTCCCAAAATGATTGTTTATAAATGTTTGTTTTTATTTAAAAGTGGTTGTGTATAAGTAGTTAAATGGCAAAAATCAATCGAATTCTAAAAATATAAAAGGGGGGAGATATGATACAGAGATGTATACTTTTCATTGGTATGGATCTTGGTCTATTGATACAAATTTTAGGTTAATTTTGATACACTGTACATGTATTTCTACTCTTGATTAAAGTGTTTGTAGTGCAGCTTATTTAAAAACATAATGTATAGTTAAGAAATGCAGATTAATAGTCAATCATCTGTAATAATAAAGCTTTTAATTATGTTAGTTAGGTTTTCAGGATATACAGAGATATATTTCAATCAAATAACTTTCAACACTTGAAAGACCTACATAATATGGCATTTAAAAGGTCTTAAGTAAGAACTTAGGCTTTTATCAACAGTGAGATATGTCTGCTTCTGGAAGCACCAATTACATGAGTGTTTGATGGGCACTGAAAAAATTTATTATGGAACTTGCCTTTAATGTAACAAGGCTAACCATTTGGGCAAGAAATTGCTTCCGCCTGGATTGCTTGATGGTATGCTGTATAAATTGGATGTACAGGACCCACAGAAAAATGACTGCTGAACTTGCCTAAAGAAGGTGAGACAGTCCTTCAGGGTTCCTGCTTCATGAAAAAGTTTGTCAGGCATTCTGCAGGACACAGAAGAAAGTGACTGACAAACAGTCAATATAAGTAAAACAGTCCTTGAAATTTCCAGCTTCATGAAAAAAATCTCTGCCAGATACTATGGGTTTGTAGGCTAAAGATGAATGCCCTAATTTTACAGAAGAACTTTGGATGATTGTCCAGGCAGCGAGATGTCTCTGTTATTTTTAGAACTTTTGAAGTTGCTTACAATGCACTTCCTGTTTACTTACATAATATTATATCCTTCTAGAGTCTTTGCTAGAGTTGAAGGCATATAGTTATAGTTTTTCTTAGTTGTGATAAAAGATGAATTATATATGAAACTTTATACTCACAAAGAAATATTGTAACTGTAATTCTTGCTTGATACCTGTTTTGTTATATGCAACGTTGCTATGTTAAAGTTAAAACCCTTTTTGTTTAGACAGCAAATGAGAGATAAAGTGGTATTCCCCTCTGTATCCTGTGAATATGTTTTATTATTATTGGTTAATAAAGAAGCTTCTTTGGACTGTGGCAGGGCAGAATAAATCCAGGAGAGAAATCTGAACAAAGATATATATAGAGAGAGAATAAGTGGAGTCAAAGAGATGCCATGTAACTGGCAAAGGAGAAGGACACAATGGAAACTTACTGGTAGGCCACAGCCTCGTGGTAATACACAGACAAACATAAATGGGCTTATTTAAGATGTAAGAGTTAGTTAATAAGAAGCCTGAACTAATAGACCAAGCAATGTTGTACTTAATATAGTTTCTGTGTGATTACTCGGGTCTAGGTGTCAGGAACAAACAATCAGTCTCCATTCACACCCTCCCTTCTCTTTTCATAGGCCCCTTTAAACTGACGAGATGCAAACTTGTAAATGAAATATCAGAAATACTTGTAGTCATATATGATCATGGTTGATTAAAGTAGAAGTGAGAGAGTCTGAATTGAATAAGAACAAACTGATCAGAAAACAGTAGCGTATCTCAAGTTGGAAATCACACAAAATTCCTGAAATGATTTCAAAATGTTAGTAGTCAATGATAGTAATGTCCTTTGCTGGACACTTACTTAGAACACTCTTCCTGGGATTTTGCAATCTTTAATGTGTTCATCTCCCTGTGTAACCCTGTGTTTTATATGTTTGGTTTTATTTATTTCTGTCTTTTCATATCTCCAGAAGTGTTTTACAAAGCACACATTTTAAATGGTTAAATGAATCTCTGATGTAGACACAGCTATGCAGTACTAACCGTCTCGGCATGGAAAGGATATAGGAAAAATATATATTTTCAAAGCATAGCTAACAAGTGAAGAAAAAAATCCCTACATCATAGTCATAGGAACACCACCTACTAAGGGACAGCTTACAATCTAGGAGGATTATGACTAGGAAACACCAATCTCTAGAATATGCTTGTGGGATAAAAGTCACTGTCGAGTGAGTGCTGCAAGACTATATTGCCAAGGGGATGAAAATGAACCCAGAAAAGTAACACAACCATGGAAAGATATAAATGTTTTGCTTTGTGCAGATCTCCTTTGAGAACAAGTCTGTGTACCACAAATCCATATCCTCTTACTGCAGCACATACTGTTAAAACTTTCATAGCATTAAGGTGTTAGATAAGACCAGGGGAGAAACTATGATCATCAGTCTTTACATTTGTAGTGACACATTTCTTTGCTTAGCAAAGGTGAAAGCAAGGGAATGCAGTCAAGGACACAAGTGCCAGGGCATCGCTAAGAAGCGATTTTTTGTTATAAGGTTTTGTAGAGAGCAAGCATACAGAAACATTACATTTTGCCTTTCTTATACTCAGCCCACGCCCGTCAGTGCTAACTATCACGTGGGGGAAAGGTGAAAAGCAAATGTGACCACGGCGTTAAGCACCATAAAGCACAGGAAATGCTCAGCTTTTAGACTTCTGTGATAACTGGACAGCATCAATTCTTGAGCAGTGGTACATTAAACAGGAGGAAAAAGACCCCAGGGATTAAGTGCTGGGCTGCATCAGTCCACTGACAATGAAGTAATGACTATTTTTGTAGAGAATTCTGGGGCATCTGGGGAGCATGAGCAACAGCAGACATTTTTGGAGTGGGAGGTGAGTGTGTGTGTGTGTGTGTGTGTGTGTGTGTGTGTGGAGAGAGAGAGAGAGGGAGAGAGAGAGAGGGAGGGAGGAGAGTGTGTTACAGAGAGGGCAGCAGAAATATCTTTAAGAGGCTGTTGCTCTGCATTTTGCTCTGGGCAGTGAGCACAGAAGTAACAAAAGAACAAGCTAGAGCAATCCGAGAGGTCAGAGTTCTCTTCATACCAGTGTACCTGTCCAAATACGAATGCTGGGGGCACAGTTATGAACAGTAAAATGTTCTGCGAATAGACGTTCCAACTACAAATACTGAAGAAATGATTTTAGGGTGTGAATAAATAGCCTATCATGTTCTAAACAAATATATATACCATTGTGAGTTTAGCTACATGCAGACATGCAGAGACAATATTTCTGTTAATATAATTGCATAGAAATAAAAAATGCAGATGTAGGAGGCAGACAGACTTCTTTAATTATGCAGATCTGTATGACATGACTTCTGGGAAAAAAATAAAAAAAAACAGTTTGGACTGTCAGTGGAATGGTGACAGATTCTCACCGATTACAATTTGTTTTATTGATCTGGATTATTTAGATAAAGCCGTGTTTTTATATGCTTACACCATTAAAATTATACCTTCTTCCTAGAGGGAGGTAGACTGAATAACTTTGACTACTGCAGGGTTTGTATACATTTTCATTCTTGAATTTGGAAAAGGTCGTTAGGAAATTTAATATGCAATGGGCATTAAAGTGCTCTTACTTATTCCTTGCAATGTAAGGCCGAAGAGGAAACTGAGGCTGTGGCAACTTTTTCTAAGGTCACAAGGTTGAAGTTAGCAGACCTGAGATGTAAACCGCATTCCTATTGGGTCTGGGGCTGCTATTGCTTAAGAGATGCCCCAGGATTCTAGAATGCAAACTGCAGACAGGCCTGGAGGGACAGAGCTGAGAGAGGGCAGAGAATCCTGGATTCTCCAGAGAAGACAACAGATCTGAACTGATGTGTGCAGTGCCACTGTGGTGACATACTGGCTACCCAGAGTCTTCGGAGTTTGACCCTATGAGGAAAGCAAAGCCTGATCACAATAAAAAGAGATTTAAATTGACAGTAGACTCAGAGGATGTGCTATTGCTGCCTCCACTGATCCTTGCAATCACCCAGAGAGTATTTTTGTCCCCTCAGCCTGATATGACCCTGAGCCTATAAATAGGATTCCAATACTTGGAAATTCAGTGAAAAAATGAAATACAGAAGATCAGAGTTTCCAGCTTTAACCTTATGAATAGAGATTTCGAGGAGATAATTTTACATAGGTGATTCTGTAAATCCAGAGGATATTTGAATTATTTTTTCATAAATATATTATGATTACAATATCCATCTCTCCAATTATTCTTAGATTCTTCCAACTTTTCAACCCACACAAACCCACACCATTTTCTATAACTCTCATTAAAATATGAATAGAGATTAGAAATAATTATACTGTAGGAAGTCTTACAGCTGATGGTTACCTGCCCATTGGGGCGTGGCCTCTTATACTATATAAGCCAGTGTAGAGCATGTGTCCACATAATTATAAAAAAATAGAGTAAGAAAAAATAAAAAGCCAGAAAACCACCAGAATAAGACAAAACAAACAAGCAAAATTCATAATAATAATAATCAAAAGAGAGGAGAGGCTGTATCCCAATATGTGCTACAAAGTTGGAAACAAGACATTGGAATTGGAAGGCAGGAATCATATTTGAACTCTTATTTCATGCCAGATTTGATGCTAGAAATATAAATAATTCTGAAATTAATATGCCAGATCCTTATCTTCTAGTGACAACAAAGCTTATTTGAAAGAAAGAAAGATGAATTACATAAAAGTTACAAACCTCATGTATTTCACATTTTTGTGTGTTCTTTTTGAAATACTCTTCCCTGTTGTCTAAGTTTCCTAAGGTCTTCTTCACCCTTCCATTCCTAATCATTTGTTCCTCTCTATAAACCTATGTGTATATCATTTTCCATTTATAAAACAGACAGAAAGTAGGCTATTTGATTGACGTCAGCTGTGACTAAAACCTTACCAATTTTTTTGAATTATTTGGGGACTATGCGGAGGACACAAACAGGTATTATTAGAACTCAAGTACTACTGAAGAGGACCCTACAAAGGCTGAGCTTTTGTAGAATGTCTGTCAGCGTCTAGTGCTAATGGACGAGATGCCTTCTACTTAATAGTGTATCCAGAAGTGAATACACCTTCAAAGGAAGGATTTTGGCTTCATGCATTACCAAGAAGTTCATTAAAAGAATAAGCCTTGCTTGGATTTTTATTATTCTAATGTTTACAAAAGGGTGAAAAGAAAAATATTCTAAAGAGCTACTAAACAAATGATAGAAACTACAAGTATAGTATAATTATTATTATATATTATATATGTAATAATAATAAATTATTGTTCTATAGCATGACACAGAATGAAAGCTTAAATATATGTTGATTTTATAGTGTAGGGTGTAAAGCAATAATATCAAATATTGCAAAGTAAATCATATAAAATATTTTAAATTTTGCTCTTAATTTTGTAGTAGCATATTTAAAAGTCGAGATAAAAGGTCAAATTTTATTCACAATTAAAATTCTTTATTTACTATATGATAAAAAATAAGATTTTTTAAAGACAAGACACCTATCATGTAAATGATAGTAATGAATATAAATGATATTTCCCACAGTTCTGAAAGCAGGTGAGGACCAGCTCTTTGTGAAGAACCCATTTCTTGGTGACGTCTGTAGCAGAAAGGAGACAGGACTCTCTGGTGTCTCCTTCACAAGGACATCCTCACTGTGTCACAGGATGGGTGGGATTCGAATCAATGAGATTTGAAGGAGCATAAACAATGAAATCTGCCACACCTAGGGCTGAGGTGGTTAAGCTCACAGAAACATCATTTATTTGAATTTTAAGAAATTGATTTCATGTAGTACACTGTTATTAATGGGCCCAAACGCTAAGATGATTCTTGGTCCATTTTATTTTGCATTTAGAATGTTATTGATACAAATATGTATTTGCTTTGATCATGCATAGAACATGAGCCTGAAGCTATGACGTATATCAAAAAGTGATGACAGAGACACAACACATTGACAAATCTGATACATAATTCAAAAAGCAGATAAATAAATGTTGACAGATTGTGAAGGAAGTGGTGACAAGTCATACAAGTAACAAAAACCCTGGGAAGTTTGTAGCTATGCATTTCACAATATAGATATATGTTTGAAACAGCAATTATTGAAAAAAGACGGCATGCTTTAAAAGAGAGCTAGAAGGGTTGTATGGTAGGTTTGCAAGGAAGGAAACAGAAGGGGTAATTGATGAAATTATAATATCAAAAAATAAAATAAATGATTTGTTTTGGTTTGGCTGTGTTTCAAGATAGGGGTTCTCTGTGCAGTCAGAGAAAGCAGGATGGCCTCAAACTCAGAGATCTGCCTGCCTCTGCCTTGTGAACTCTAAGATTATAGGTGTGTGCCACCATTGCCTGACAAAAACGAAATTTTAAAGTCACAGAGGCACTTAAAGAACAGCTACCAATCAAATACAGAAAGAAGAATGAACAACTAAACATACAATTCTGGACACACAATTTTTGTTCAGATTCATAAATAAGACTATGTAAATATTTTATAAAATATCTGTCTATATTTATAAATATCTTCACACTATAATATAAACCTGGCTTGAAACTAGAGTATATTTCTCAACTCGTTATTAGGCTCTTGTCATAATAGTGTTGATGTGTTACTAGCAGTTGTATTTGAAAAAAATTAAAAACAAAAACAAAGCAAACAAAAAAGTTGGCAGAAAATTGATGAATTACTTTTACATTTATCTATAAGATCTTTGTTTTAAAAAGCACTCTTAAAAATAATTGCAGCCAGCCGGGCAGTGGTGGCGCACGCCTTTAATCCCAGCACTTGGGAGGCAGGGGCAGGCGAATCTCTGTGAGTTCGAGTCCAGCCTGGTCTACAAGAGCTAGTTCCAGGACAGACTCCAAAACCACAGAGAAACCCTGTCTCGAAAAACCAAAAAAAAAAAAAAAAAAAAAAGTTGCAGCCATTTCCTAGGGATACAGCTTATATAACTGTCAGACAAACTTTTAGAATCCTTTGACAGCCGTAGATTATGAAAACTATGTTTGTCTTTTATTTAAGTCCAAGTGTACTAGATATTTCACAATATCCCCCATATTGTTTGATCATCTTAAAGATAAAATTAAGAATTCCAAGATTCTGTTTGAAGAGCTAACGCATATATGTGCAATAAGAACAATTTAGTTAGGAATAAAATATTACTACATCTAATGGATAGTTAGTCTATGGATATAAACAATTATTAACTTCCATCTATGCCAGCACAGAGGTCTGTGACTTACTGATTGCAAACAGTTCTTCCATCTTTCAATTAAAGAGCTAAGGGATGTTCTTAAAAAAAAAAATAACAATTTCCTCTTCTATCTACTTAAAGATTTTTTTTGATAAAAAGTTATGTTTTACCCCAATTTACTGAAATAACATTAACAATAGCATTCATTGGCTGGACATAACATGTCTATTTTGTTTTTCCTAAAAACATCAAAATGCATACATAAAATGTCCTTCTTTCATGAACTTCTTAAATTCACTTCACTGAAATTGAACTAGAATATTATTTGAAAATGGTGTTAGTACAGATATTAGTTGTGAAGGAATAATGGTAAAATATTTAAAATTTTCAAATCATATTTTCCACTAGGAAATTTAAATGAATGAAACACAAATGTTCATTTAAAAAAATTGCAGGAAAACATTGGAAAAATAAATGATTCCATCTTAATTGTTGTCAAGATCTTGAACAAATTTAGACAGTAAAACATAGTTGTCTACAGTAAGAATACAGTATTCTTTATAGGGTTTTAATAAATGAAAAATTGTGAAACTATGAAATAAGGTGCTTTCAGTTCTTTTCCTACCTTCTCCCTCCATCGTAAAAACATAAATACAAAGTGATAAGTATATGGGACTGTTAGGATGCGTGAATACAAACATCTGGATAAAGGATCATAGGATCTGCACTGGAGTGACATTGCCCAGTTCTGGGTCATGGATTATAGAGTTGCTCACACCAGAACAGGTGGAAAGTGACATCTAGGGCTCCCAAGAATGACCATACATAACGCTAAAACAAAGTGTCATTGGGAAATCGTGATCCACTGTGTCAATTCTGCATCTATATGCTTATTTAAAATAGGCTTTGTGAATTTACTTATCTCTCATGTCATTGCCTTCCCTTTATGTGCTAGGTCCTCTGTGAATCTTGCTAATACTCACTCCTTCATCCTCAACACAACCCTAGTATCTAAGCACATTTCTATATTCACCTTTTCCTTGTGGAAACCAGCCATAAGTGACTTAATTTAATCTGAGTATAAGGACATTTGTTTCATAATCAGAAGATTCCTCTTCTGTTTATCCCAATAGGAGGGTGGCTGTCTCCTTTATAGAGTGATTTATCAGAAAGCATGAAACTGAAGAGTCAGATCAACACCAAGCAGTGCCCTTAGGGAAAAGAAAAAGTATTGCATTTGTTTTCATTGTGATGATAAAATACCAACAAGAATCAATTTTAGGAAGGAGTGTTTGCTATAGCTTAAATTTTAAGGGCTTCTGTTCCATGGGAGTGCAGAAGACATTGCAACCAGAGCTGGATCACACTTTGTCTACATTGAGGAAGTGAAGAAATGAATGTGAATGCTTACTATCACTGGTTTTCCTCCCTTTTATTCAATCTCAGACTTCATCTCTTAAAATGCTGTTGACCTAGATTTAGAGAAGGTCTTTCCCCCTCAACTAAGTTACTCGAAATAATCCCTCACAGATGCCTACAAAGCTTGTCTCTTCAGTGAGTCTAGGTCTTTTAAAATTGGCTGTTAATAGTACCCAACACAGACAGGAGCAGTGTCACGAACATGTTTTCTATGTTTAGGACCAATAATGTGTGAAGGGAGTCTTTCTGATTTGACTTCCCTTGTAAGTGACTTTTTCTCATATAAGGGAACGTTTGTGGGTCCTTCAAAGACTTTAGTCCTGGAATCACTGTAACCAGATACGACAGACAAACAAAGCCCAAACTGTTGTAAAGAGAAGAGACAGTCAACTTCTGAGTTGAGTACATTCCCAAAATAAGACAGTAGTGTCTATGACAAACAAAGCTACTATGAACATAGTTGAGCACATGTCCTTTTGGCACGATTGAGCATCCTCTGGATATATACCCAAAAGTGGTATTACTGGGTCTTGAGGAAAGTTGTTTCCTAATTTTCTGAGAATTGTCACACTGACATCCAAAAGGGTTGTACCAACTTGCATTCCCACCTGCAATGCAGAAATGTTCCCTTTTCCCCAGAACCTCTCCAGCATAAGTCGTCATCAGTGTTTTTGATTTTGGCTATACCCCTTGATCAAAGAATGGATAATAAAAATGTAGTACATTTACACAATGGAGTACTACACAGCAGAAAAAAAGAAGACAGCTTGAATTTTGCAAGAAAATGGATGTAACTATAAAACATTATTTTGAGTGAGGTAACCCAGACACAGAAAGACAATTATCACATGTACTCACTCATTGGTGGTTTTTAAACATAAATCAAAGAAAGCCAGCCTACAAACCACAATCCCAGAGAACTTAGACAACAATGTGGACACTAAGAGAGACTTAAATAGATTTAATCTACATAGGGAGTAGAAAGTAGAAAACGACAAGATCTCCTGAGTAAATTGGGAGCATGGGGACTTTGGGGACTACTAAAGGAGGGCAGAGAGAGGCAGGGAGGGAGCAGAAAAAATAAGTATCAATTAAAAAAAGAAAGTAGTGTCACACATGCCATGGTTCTATGTTCCCATTTATCTTAGGGAACAATCAAGACCTTCTTATTGTCAGCTCCCAGAAAACACATTAATGAACCACTAGTTCTACACATTTCAAGGTAAATATGTTTTTCTCAGTGCTGTTTTAAAGAAGTTTGTGAAAGACTTTCTTCTGAATGGCCAAGGGGCTTGAGGGCACCTTGCAGGTTGACATAGAAACTTGGCAAGTTTAAAAGCATTGGCAGTTTACTGAAGACTCATGATTTTATTAGTTTCAAGTCTCCATTTAAACCTCACTTGACTTATGTTTGGAAATGCTGGTAATGGAAACCTTATGGTTTAGCTTTACATATTAAATAAGATCTTGTGTGTGTACACACACATACCTGTGTGTGTGTGTGTGTGTGTGTGTGTGTGTTTCTGTATGTAGTTTCTGGAAATGGTCAATATATTAGTTATTATAGAAATTTGGAAATATTCTTTAAATTCAAAGAATCATTGGCTTTTGGTACTTTGATTTTTGAGATAATTCTGTCCTAGTAAATCTATAATTGTAATTATCATTTCTGCGTTTTATTTTAGAACAGGGAGATTGAAGAAATAATGCTCATAATAGAAACTCACTAAAGTTTAGATTGAAAAGTAGAAATAATTTTGTTTCTTTCTTTACAGCAAAACATAAAGTCAGGATGAAGCTTATGAAGGCTAAACAAAAATGTGTCTTTACTTGGAACATACTTTTTATGTCTTTAGATTGCAGCTCAATATTCTTAAACAATATCAATACTGAGCAGTTTACAATTTCTCTTTTGTTAAAGGATGGAGCCGATCATTTAAACGTTAAGTTATGAGCTCCAAGAAAACCTTCTGGGCAATAGCAAGAGTAGAGACCCTGAAACTGAGTCAACATTAAGGATCTCTAATAACTTTGATTGCTGCTAATTACCTTTGCTGCCTGGAAGACTTCTTTACTGACCCTGAAAATGGTTCTGGATCTTATCTTGCCAATAGTTTCTAAAACTGAATTATAATCCCAGTGGTATTATATTGCAGCTGATTTAGTAATTTAATAATTATATTAACAAGCATGAGGCATAATTTCATTAATCAATTAGAAAAACTTGATAAAGTGCCTTAAGTGAACATAAAGTAGATTTTTTTCCAGATATTAACTAAACTCTCAGTGACTTACAAGCTTAGATTATATCAAACACACCAGCAGCTAAGGGCTTCATGAAAAACAGAAGGCACACAAATCGTTTGTAAGGAGTCTCTGAACATCATCATTAGTTTTCTTTTCTTAGTAACCTTAACTTTTTCTTTGTTTTAGTGAGAATTTATGGACATTTTAATTTCACAGCCAATTCCATGCTAAACTATGTATTCATAATACAATATTTTGAAATAGAATCACTTTTACTGCTGCAAGCTGCTTTGCATACTAAATAAAACTGGTGTGTGTGTGTGTGTGTGAGTGCATGTGTGTGTGAACTAGATATTCACACTTGTATTTGAAAATGTTCAGTAGACTCCAAAAACAGGAAATTTAAATTGTCTAGGTAAAACCGAAAGAATAAAATCAGGCAGAGTAGATCACTGGATAGATTTATGTTTATTTCTTACTCTAGTTTGCTGTGTCTTGATCCAGTAAGACCATGGTGCATGTTTTCGGAGTGGAGTAGTGCAACAGATGCAAGAAAGAGAATATTTTCAGAGAATGGGTGTGTGTAGGTGTCTCAAGTAAATTTTTAAATTTTTCTATGATAGTTTTACTTTTTTTTCCTACATGGTTTATAGCTTTATTTTTTTTCTCTCAGAGCACAGGTAAGAGATGAGCAATCACACTATGGAGATTTTCATCAGTTGTATTGTATATTTGGTACTGAATTCTGAGTGTGTTACTAAAACTCCTTTGTATTAACTTTTCCTTATTACCATTTTAACTGTAAAAGTAGCCTTCACAAAATGTGGCCATTATACCTCATCAGAAGCAATATTAAATAAGGGTTAGGTTAGTGGATTTCTTTTCTTGTTAGTGATATTATTGTCAATTTTGAAAATTAAATGAAATTTTAACCCCTCCCCCTCTCTCTCTCTCTCTTCCCCCCCATTGTATTTCTTGCATTCACTTCTCTATATTTCTCATTTTAACCTTGAGAGTTATATTTCTACTTCTATGTAGCTGCCAATTAATTTTTAAATGCAGTCAGTCTTTTCATTAATTGTTTTCTTATTGGTGATAGCCAGTGTATGTGATGTCAGGAAATACTGCAAGATAAACACAATGGAAAACAGATATTCTTATGACCTCCCTATGAAGATGTAAGCATTGCACTGATTTCTTTACACATAGCCTTTAAGTTCTTTGTCTCTAACTTTAGAGAGATCTCACTGTATCTACCACTTTTCTGTTCAGGGAAATGAGAAGATGGAGACACATTTTATAAATTGTCCATGCCTTTGCACATGCTAAGCATTCCCTGTGAAATTTATCTTGGTCTCAAGGAGGAAGGAGGGATCATGAGGATGGGAACTCAGTAATGAATACTGATATATCCCTTGGATTTCCTAACCCTAGTCTGGGAAAGTTGCCAGCAAAAATCACATTAACATTGGGACTCACATTCGGATTAAGACCCCCAAATTTGTGTCTGTTTTGCAATAGTAATTCAGTAAAGCAAATAATTCTCTGCTGCTTTTTCCCACATGATAATATCTCAGAGTTCATCTTAATAGAACCCATCTTATAAACTGTCCCTATTAGAGAGTAGAAGAATCATAGTTACCCATTGCTAAAACTAATGAAAATTAATTTGGATGCAATCCCAAGCCAATGCTTACAAACCTAAAAAGTGATGGAACATTAATGGTATTCTAAATTGAAAACCATTTTTAAAAGACAATAGGTAATATGCATGAAATTATTTGAAAACTATGACTTGATTCTCTTGTTATGCTTCTATTCAAAGTAAAGTTAGCAAAGATTTCTGTGTGACACTAATTCAAAATAGATTGCACTGGGGAGGAGCTAGAGTGTACTAAAAGCACAGAGGCTTTTTTTTCAATAAAGAATCCAAAGATGAGTTGCAGTAATAATTGTCATTTAGGGTTAGGGAATGAAAACTAGGGGAAAGAATATGCAAAAGTCATATACTTTCTTTAACTCTTTGAGCAAAGTGTATAGTAAATTCCTTTAACCTTTTAAGAAAGGGTGTCTTGTATTCTTTTACAATCAAGAAATGATTGTAATCATTGAAATTACACAGTGAAAACTTTTCTTGACTATAATTCAAATTAATTATGATTATAGGTAAGGAAGTAAATTGTAACGGAGAAGTGATTTCTACTTTCTTTATTATTTATTTCCAAAATTTTATAAAGTAAACATACAGCATTTCTAGAATTAAGAAAAGCCTTTAATTTTAAAATGGAAAGTATAAAAATTATGATTAGCAGTGTAGGTTTCTGGGTTAATTTTGTAAGGTTTAAATACTGTGAAGACAGACAATTTTCTAAATTATTATTTAACAATAAAAGCATTCAAAACATTGTTGGAGCATGGTAAAACAGACATCATTTTTACAGTTACTGAAAACCTAGTGGAAACAATTCGGATCATTACCAATATCAAAAAAAAAAACTTGGCTGATAGAAGTAGGTCACATTGTTGAGGTGATACTCATATCTGTGTAGAAATTCCCATTGCGATATTTTAAATTACAATGCTCTTACATTTTTAATGATGAAACATTCTGCTGCATTGTGCAAATTAGCTATAATCCCATTTTTGTAAACATCACATGCATTCAGGAAAGACTGACTTTTTCACAGAGAGAATACAAAATTGACTGTTGTTTCATATCTCACTTGCATCTGGAAAAGAACCCTATGTTGCAAGATATATAAAGTATCCAATAGTTTCCCTAGCTCCGGTTTAATTATTCCTTACTATACTTTTACTATTGGCAGGACAAGATAGGACTGTTAAAAAGGACATTCATCTCTTTTACTAAATTATTACTGAAGTGTGTGTCCATGAGTTCCCAGAGCCTCTATTTCTACACTGATAGTGCATTATTTTCACACAATTGTTTGGTATCATCTTGGTCATTCTTTTAATAAGAGCGGAAACGGAGCTCCGGAAGAGGTGAGGAAGGGGGGGAGCTCTGGAGGAAGTGGAGGAGAATGCGGGGTGGTGTCAAGTAGGATGTTTTATATACATGGTTTCCTGCTTCTCAAGCAGTGCTGCTTACGTGTGATCTACTGGATAAATTCGGCAACTTTAAAATTTCCAGTTTTCCTATAGGTTGATTCAGTTTTGTTAATACCAACAGAGTTTAAACAAAACAAAATAAAATAAAAACAAAACGGACAGTGGTAGCACGTACCTTTAATTCCAACACTTGGGAGGAAGAGATAGGCTGAGGTGGATCTCTGTGAGTTTGAAGCCAGCCTGGTCCATAGAGCAAGTTCCAGAACAGGTTCCAAAGCCACACAGAGAAATTCTGTCTCGAAAAACAAACAAGCAAACCCAAAACAAAAATTTCAGCAGTTTCTCATAGTGATTAATAAGAGTTAAGGACTGTGTACGATCTTCGTAAGCATGAAATAGTGAAATGCTTGGTAGGCAGTTAAGACAGAAACTATTAACTGCTCTTGCTAAGAAATAATATGATGTTCTAATAGATAGTTTGAATGAGAGAGTGGAATTATTTAAGGGATATAACATTAGGAAGACTGAGCACAGGTTGTATTTACATATTTAGAAATATGTATGCCAATATAAAATAAGTAAATAGCAAAAGAGAATTATAAGTTGGGAAGGAGGGAAGAAAGGGAAAATGATATAATTATATTATATATATCACAAAATTAAATAATTTTAAGAATTCTATCATTGAATACACTAGAAAATATATTATTATTTTATTTTGGGGAGGGAGTTAGGGCATTATAATGTTATACTTTGAATAGTTAATTGCCAGCCTACCATATCATACCCATTTATACCAGATTTTGAGCTATTTCCACACAGTAAGGTTCCATTAAGGTATATTTAATATATAAATAGCAGTGATTATAAATCATAAGTTTTATAAATTACATAAGTCATGTACATATTTTATGGGTTCTGGTATTTTTTTTCCTCAGAAAATTAGGAAACAACCTACCTCAAGACCCAGTCATAATATTTTGGGGTATATATCCAAAGGATGCTCAATCATACCACAAAAACATGTGCTCAGTTATGTTCATAGCAGTATTATTTGTCTAGACGGAACCTGGAACCAAAATGCCCCTTGGGAAAAAAAGTATAAAGAAGATATATTATAATTACACAATGGAGTACTACACAGCAGAATAAAATAATGACATCTTGACATTTTCAGGCAAATGGATGGATCTAGAAAGCATCCTATTGAGTGAAGTAACTCAGAACCAGAAATACAAATATAATATGTACTCATTTATAAGTGGATTTTAGACATAAAGCAAATAAAAATCACCCTAAAATTCACAATACCAGAGAACCCTAAGAGAGACATACATAGATATAATCTACATGGGAAGTAGAAAAAGACAAGATTTCCTGAGTAAATAGAAAGCATAGAGACCATGGAAGAGTGTAGAAGGGGAGGGGGAGAAAGGGAGTGGAGCGGAGAAAAATATATAGCTCAATAAAAACAATAAAAAATACCATAAATATATTTTTAAAGTATAAAGTAAATGGGGGATACAGGAAAATTTGGAGGGGGGAATGAGGTGGTTCATTGTACCCAAACACATATGCATAAATACACATTAATAAAATAAATAAATTAAAATTCATGAAGTAGAGGGAAGAAATAGAAGAAGTATTCTTGAAACAATTTTGTTAGCTTAAATTTTCTTAGCTTAATCACAGTGGTGATGAGAGGGAGGAAGGGGTAGTTCTGCACAAGCCCTTCTGGATCCTAAGACACTTCCCCCAGCACTGGTCATATGCCAAGTCACTACTGTTCCAAGAAATCTAAGCAGAACTTGGGACAGGCGACTTCCACAGGGTTTGGGAATTTGAAGACTTATACCACAGGTGATTTTAACTTGAATGTACCACCCCTTTTGGGGGGAGTTGCTGGCAAAATGGCTTCAAAATGATTCCAACACTGAGAAAATAAATGGCAAACAAGGACAGAGCCTCTCCTACTGCAGAGGAAAATAGACACTAACTTGGTAGTCTTGGCCGTTGCTTGTGTAAAACTCACCCTCCTGTCAGGACGGGCCGAGAGTTTTTATTTATCACATAAGTGAGGACAGGTAGGCGCTGAGATTAGCAATCTGTAAACCCTGGCATGGGACTATTGAGATGAAGGAGGACATGGGCTTTTGGCTGCATTCAGGCTCAGAAGCTGTCCATTTCTATGCCTAATGGCTTCCTTTCAGCAAACCGTTACATTGCTATTTGGAAGGCCGGAAGAATACCAAACCCTCGCTCCCTCAGACTCTCTTAGATACATTTAGGGTAAAAGCACTAATATTCTAAATGGACTTCCATTAAGACATCAGGCACTCCTGAAGAAAGGGCTCTGCTGCCCTCCTTACAATAATAGGTTGTTCCCTATAAAGATGCAAATGGGGGGGGGGGTAGCAGCAATGCCTGGGCACTCATTACAGCCAAGAAGATCTCAGAACTCAGCAGATTCTACCCTCTGCTGAATCCATTGCTCAGGTGTCTCTCCCCCTTAGGGACTCCCTTGTATTAAACAGCAGATTGTTCACTGGGACCTTACATCAGAATAAGAGAGCCCATACTAGTTAGAAGCTTAGCGAGATCATTTGTACCCTTACATAGTGGTAGGCACAACTACAAAGCATTCCCTTTACTTTCTTGTTCCCTAGGATGAATAACAGTGGTTAGAAAGACTGAACTCTGACATTTTTTAGCCCATATTAGAATATAGTTCATCTATTTATAAAGTGTCTTCATGCAAACATACTGTGTTAAAGATGAATATGACCTCTTTCTTTACTTACAAAATTTAACCACAATCTACATATGACATTTTCATTAAGATTTTCAGCATATAAATTGGCTAGATGCCTCTTGGCCAGTATATTATTGGAGGAGGACTAGTTTGCAGTTTTGCAGCGTGTGTGTTATTCTGATTGGCAGGCAGATAAAAGCTTACTCCTGGGTTTGTGGTTGTAGCTTACAGTGTTCTGCCACGAAAAACTGATATTTTAAACATCTTCGCAATCAGTGGCTGCAGACACACTTGAAGCACTACAAGGTACCCCTTCAGCTTTGATCTGCTGTAATTGATATTAAGTCATTCGAATGCCGCCTTACAATTATAAATTTTGAAACAAGATTCTAAATAAAACAGGACAAGACTGTCTAATTTCTGCTTTGGTAATTTTCCTGGTACATGGAGTGCCGAACAGAATGTCCCATTCCTCTTGTGGATTTACTGTGCCTGACAAATTATCAGTCTAATTTGCAGGAGTAAGAGATGTTTTCCCTTAAGGATTATTTTCAAAGTGTGGGTAGGCAGATCCGGTCAGGAAAGGCAGGATTCATGATCTAATGTTTGAAAAGGAAGGCATAGTGATGTAAATATTGAAGATAACACTGGATTTTATCTGTTTCAGAGCTCTTGTTCTCATAAAATCGCTATGGGTTTGTGTGTGTGAAGGGATCGATGGGCTGAGTCATACCTTCATGGTGTGCTGCATTATTTATACAGAAGCCAGAGTCTACCTGTCGAACTTCTGAGTTGTCCTCTCTGGTCTCAGGAAGGAACTGCAACATTTTCTGAGAGAAAAATTCATAGTTTGTGATGTTTGCATAATTGTTAGATATATAATTTAAAACTATACCCTTTCACAGTGTTTATTTTTTTCAATAAATCTGCCTCAGTCTGAGGTTCACCCTGAGTTCTGTGAGCCTTGCCTACCAGTATTGTCAAGGCACAAGCCTGGCCCTCACTGTGGTGTATGCACACTTCAGCTGTTCACCTCCAACCACATACATGGCAGGTCCATGCTATAACCAGTTCTTGCCTGTCAAGGCAGGGGAATTCTTCCTTCCCTTTGCTCATTTTTACCACTGTTTTTCCAAGAAAATGTTCTCTAAGCTTTGCAGGTAAAATATTAACTTTTTCTTTTCTCAAACTTCTGATTCATTACATTTGTAGCAGCCCACTTCATGAAAACACCAGATGCAACATTTGAATGTGAATGTGTCACGTCACATACAAGGACATGACATCCAGTGCAAACTTCTTCCCATTGTCTTGCTCCTCAAGCAAAACAGCACTTCTGCATGTTCTCTGAAAATCCTCTGTTTTTCTTACTTCCCACTACTCTAGTTTATCCTTTGCCAATAACCTTGTCTCTGCTACTAGACGTTTCTTTTCATCACCAATACACTACCAGGTCCCCGACATGTATAGTTAGTACAGTAAGTTTCAACCCCCAAACCCTCTGAGTTCCAATGACTTGAATAGCTTTGATGAAGACATTTTATTGTCAAGAAACTTTGCGCAAACTTACCACATGGATTATGCCAGTTGAACTTTACCAGAGATCATTTATTTTTCAAAGAAGCTGAGAGATATAGCAAAGGGCTCCCGTGCAGGCAGAGTAGAATGTTGAGGCTGGCCCATCGTATGCTCTTAATCACAATAACATGATATAGAGTGTGCAGCAAAGCATCTGTGAAACTCCTGGGGGGAAAATGAAAACTCTTTAGTTTCTTAAGTGAGCACAGCAAAAACATGCAGGTGCTCCTGGAACCTGAAAGCCTTGAGAATAATGATTGTAAATCGAATCACATCTTGTCCCATGTGACAGGTCAGTCAAACTCTAACTACCAAAAAGTTAGCTACTCATCGACCACACAGGGAGCCATTAGTCTCAATGAAACATTCCATTTAACCTTTCTTCTTATTCATTTATGACTATATTTAGATGGTTTGTTAATTAATTTATGTACTTATTATTTTATTTATTGCGAGAAGGGGTCTTGCTTGGACTCTCCAGTGCCACAGTTATAAACCTTTCCACTGCAGCCAACAATTCCATTTTGTTTACCAAGGTGGCATTCATGGTCACCAATTTCTTGAATCTCTTTGCCTAAAGGTCATTGAGAGCCAGCAAAACCTGTAAATCAAGTCAGCATATCTGAGTCACTGACTAACTAATCTGAGCTGTATGACCCTATTGGCCACAGGGTTTCTATCTAGAGTTCATTTACTCTCTGAAGTTTTCCCAGTTCCTATGTCTGAGTTTGGATCCTTTCTTAGGCTTGCTTTGTCTTATATAGCACAGAAAACCATCTCTTGTCGTATTTTGTATCTACTTTTGGACTGTGAGAACAGACAATCTTCTATACTGGTCCTCCAAATATGTACTTTTAGTGGTACAAGTCACCGTCACATCAGCTGTCAACTGAATAACTGCACGGATATCCATTCATAGTTAGAAATAGAAGCAAAATACTTTAAAAGTTTACTTTATTGTAAAATAATAATTATCAGACTGCTGTTTGGATCTCTCCTTCATTTACACAAAGACAATACATCTTAAAAATTAAATTATATTTATTCTATATTTATCACTTAGCGTATGTCCTTGTTTGCAATTTGGCAGTTATAAATTACTGGAAAAGGTTTCTTTCCTAACTCATAGGACACTAATAAAGAAAGCTTGGAATTCAAATATCTTTTCTCATTATTTCCCCCTAACATATGTTCTTCTGGCCTTTCATTTCTCTTCTTTCTTTTTATTTTTCTGTCTATTATTTTCTGCCTTTCCTTTGTCTTCTTCAGTGCAATGTAGCCCTTGTATTTGACAGTGTTGAAGGTTGGATCACATTGCTCAGGACACTGACTTAATTGGACTGAGCATCAAACATTTGAGAAACTCCCTTGTGATTCCAATATACAGTGAAGTTTGAGAACCACTGGGTTAGATCATCTTTAATGTACCATTCAGTTCTAAGAAAATCCTAGCCTCTGTCATGTTAAAGGACTCCCTGGGTGTTTAAAAACACGTAGTATATCAAATATATTCTCTTTGTTGCTGTCTAAGACATATTTCTGTCTACTTATACAGGAAACTTTGATTGAAAGTTCATAAAATTGATAGAATTTTAAACTGTTAACAATCAACAGTTATTGATTTTCTTGTGGGTAATTTAATCCTCTCTGTTATTAGTATTTGGAAACAATTTGCAGAGGAAAATGTGTCCTAAGATAGCAATGAACCCTCTGAATTGCATTTGAGTATTTTTTTTTTTAGATTAGCCTCAGAATCCTTTAAGTGTGTTTGTGTGTAAGGATTCCTTGGGTCATATATCTGATAGATTTTTTCAAGGGTTTCTGTGAGTAATTTTGGACAATGATGTCATTGAGGTACAGAATCAGATGGTTTTTCATAGCATAGATGTTCAATGTCTATCAGTAATATATCATATCCTATTATTATATATTTCTAGTATTTCTTTCTATTTTAAAATAGATTTTTTTCTGTTTAAATTACCAATGTTATACAGTATTATGAAGAAGTTATTTTTAATTGCATGCTTGTCTGTTTTGTGTGTATATGTCAATGTGTACCAATGTGTGTATACCTATTTGCATGTACTGTGATGAGCACGAGGAGACCCGAGAACATCTTGGGTGGGTATTCACCTTCTACCATGTGGATTCTGGACAGGGAACTCAGGTTGGGCTTGATGATGCATATTTTGAGAAGCTGAGATATCTCAAGAAGCCTATAAATAATTTTTAAAACACAAAAGCATAGAATCAAATCACATTATTTTTGAAAGGTTTTCTTTTGTATTGAATCTTTGAGAATTTCTCACAATGTGTTTTGATTATATTTGCATCTCTCCCAACTCCTCCCAGATCCATTCCCTGTCCCCCTACCAAAATTGGTTGTTTTCCTTTCCTTCTTTCTTTCTTTCCTTCAGTGTTTCGTCCTTTTTAAATCTAGCAAATCCACTTTGTACTGTTCATTTATTCTTGGATGTGTAACTCTTAGAGTTTGGTCAACTTACCATGGGTTACATTCTTAAAGAAAAATGACGCTTCCTCTCCCACCATCTACCAAATGCCAATAGCTCCTCAACTAGAGACAAACCTTGCTGCCACCTCGTTCTCCATGGTGGAAATCTGTCTGAATTGAGTTTGCTTAGGTCTTGTCCATCCTGCCACAACTGCTGTAAGTTGATATGTGCAGTTGCCCTACAATCCCCAAATGACACTATTTGCTTATAATCATCCACCCCCTCTCACTCTTGAACTATTTGCTGACCTTTTCTGCAAAGAACCTTAGCTTGGGGAGGGTAAAGTTTGACAAATTTATTGATGTGGACTGGGAATTCTGTGATTCTGTGGTCACTTATTCTCTGCATCTTGACAGGTTGTGGGTCTTGTATTAACCACCATCAATAGAAGCTTCCATGACAAAGTTTGGGAAATATACTGATCTATGTGTGTGTATAATTTTAAACCATTGGGGATCAGTTTAATACGATGTCCATTTAGGAGAATAAGAATAGAATTCTCTCTCTTAGGGCTTATGGCCTGTTTAGTCACAATTTTTTGACCAAACAATGGTACCAAGTAAGAGTTTTATCTTATAGAGGGCATTTAAGCACAATCAGAAAGTGATTGATTAATCCTATGACATTACTGTCACTGTTGTTCCTGTGAGCATATCTCAGTAGGCCAGTGGCTTTGTAGCTTGAAGTTTCTTCTGATACCAAAATACTATTTTCAAGAACTATGGCAACTAAGTAATAGAGACAAACCTTCCAGATCAGGACCTGCATGATGGCTCTGCCTTACATAGTGCAAATCTGTGGTATCTTCAGCTATATGAGATTATCCACTGGTTTTGGAAAGTAACCTAGAGCATTGGAAATCATGCAGAATGCCTGGAGATCCCACTACCCAAGAGTCTAAAAGAGGCTACCTATTTGTGGAACTGATATTTTTATTTGTTATCCTCTGGCATTTAGTAGAATCATTGTTTATGGTTACCCTCATAAAGAGTAACTATATTTTAAGACACACACACACACAAGTTGTACAATAATATGCAATTTTCCATATGAATTCCTAAAAATTCCATTAATATATTCATCCCTCCTTATTGAGTGGTAATTCATATCTTTTTAATAAACTGTTGAAATACACAGTGACCATAATTTTTAGTAAGTGAGAAAAGGTTTTAAAATAGAATTGTATGCATTCAACTAATTAGAATATACATGATATATTAAGGGATAACAGCTTAAAAAGCCTATTGTCGGTTTAAAAACACATTTTTCCATGTTTTCATATAGAATGTTTTCATTTCATCATAAGAATGCTAGCTTTTTTCGGTAGGTTGTGGCAGCTTGGCTATATAAATTCTCATGAGCTTTATTTCATTTTAACTAGAGTTATTGCTCATTTGTGAACAAGATTTGACTAATCATTTTATGCACTCATGATAGTTGTTTCAAAATTTTGACTTGTGCAATTGAAAGCAAAGATTTTGCTTTCTTTCAGTTCTTTAATGAAGCAGCATTATAGCTGCCATGTTCAATGGAAGAGGAATAAATTGAAGGTGGCATAGTAATGTACAGGTTCACATTTCCCTGGTTGTGGAATGTGAATTCAAGTATTTCCTGTGTTTTGTTTTCCCACATTTCAATATGAGTTGCGACATCCTGCACAATTACCATGCTGAGAAACTGAATTGATTAAGTAATAAGTTATGTTCAAGAAGTAAAATTCCTGAGTAACATAAGTTTCTTAGTTTTAGTTTTACAACTTTATACGAGTGTGTTTGTAGAGGTGGAAAGAGGTCAGAATAAATATTGAGGCTATAGTCTCATATTTGCTAGCACATATAGTGGAAAAGATAAAACAGGGATTCGCATATTCATCTAAAGAAATTTCTAATTTATTTATATTATGCTGCAAACACATGAATACATTAGTAATGCTATGTAAATATATTAATAAAACAACATCAATATACAACTATATGAAAACAACATGTAAATAATGAGTATATTTTTAGATGCTTAAGATATATAAATCAAGAACACTGTATTTTATTTGCTGCACTAGGAGAATTAAATATGAACTTTCAAATTACACATGTTTCTATAAAAACTTGTTCTCCTAACAAATATTTAATGTCAAGCCATTACTGTGTCACATATACACTGATCTTGTATGAGTTGCCCTCATCACTCCTGTCCCTACCATGAGAGCTAGTCACTTGTTCTCTCTAAAAAGAAAGGTCTTTATTCCCTTTTGATATTGCTCCCTTATGCTCACCCTTTAGTTCACTGCTACGATAAAGACATTGTTTGACTCTTCATGTTAAATAATCACTTCTTTTTTATAGCATTCTATACCAGGGAGATTTTTCTCCTGGCTTTGTTTTTACAGCAAGCGATCCGACACACTGTTTGCTTATTTGTAAGGCTTTCATTATTCATTTCTTCTATAATATAAACTCTAAGAGTGCAGGAACATTATATGTTTCATCTCCGCTGCACTTTGGCATCTCAATGTGGTTTCTTCTGGCAAACGAATACATGATGGGTGAGTCAGTAACTCTCTGATATGCAAACAGAAGACAGACACAAGTTTATGTAGAAAATATAGCATATAAACTATTTGAGATCTTAATTATCAGTTAAACAAATTAGCCATCTTGTATACCAATTTCCATTGTACTGTCATAATAGAATATTCTTTTTATGTGAATTAGAAGTATCATAGTTGCGTATATTGATAAAATAGAAAACGGCATTAAAATGTACCGATTTTTTGTTTCTTGGTTGTTTTTTTTTGTTATTATTTATTTGTTCTGCTCTGCTTTTTACAGAAAGAGGTGATAGTTAAGGTATCTATAAATGTTACTCTAAAAGTTCAAGGTTCATGGCTTGCGAGTAGATAATGAGAGAAAATAAGATATTCTGTATGTCCCTTTCAACATGAAGTTACTGGCAACAAGTAGGGGTCAGTGAGCAAAACGAAGCTAAAGCTGAAGTTGACTATTCCAGTCCTTTCAGAACTCGTGAGTGGGTGGAAAGTTCAGGCAAATGGTAAGTTAAATTTAGCCTGCAAAGATTTCTTACTCCTGGGAAAAATAATTGCTTCATTCTATTGCCAAAAGGCAAACCAGCATCAGCTTAATTTGCCCGACTCTACCATAAACTGCAGATGGAACTATAAAACATAGGTAGAATAAAATTAAACACATCTGTCCTAATCTAAAGAAGGTGAGGCTAGCCAGCCAGGAAACATCAAGGTATTAATACTGTGCAGATTGCAGCGTGCAGAGCCGTAGCAGAGTGCCTGCTGACAGTGGAGAGAAAGGGATTGCAATCTGTATTGTTTTGTTTTTCTTTGCTGAGCTGCCTTCCTGTGCTGATTACTATTATAGTTTTAAGACCTATCAACCTAGAGAATGACTAAATAGAAAAAAAATCATTTATTTGAACTCCAAGGTCTTATTAAGTTTTAACTTTGATTTTTTTTCTCTCCTTCAAGTAGGCATTTTCTTACATTGTTTCTAATTGCAGAGAATCAGAAGTTTTGACAAATAAATCAGTTAGGTACAGAATTTACCTAGGACTCTTACTTTCTCTTAAGACTACCAACACACACCTACACCATCATCTTGATAACTACTGCATGTAGAAAATAGCAAAGTAACTTGATGGTTTTGGTGAGTAGAAGAAAAAGGAGGGTAGCTTTGAGATTGAATGCTATTGTGCCCTTGGAGAGATACTGTCCAATCAAATTTTATGGGACAACATGCTTTTTCAGATCCATGGTAAGCTTACAATCCCCTCTTCAGACTTGGGGGATGCCCCATGGACTCAGTGGCTACCTTTGGTTGTTACAGTTGTCTTTGTTTTGTGCAAGGCCACAATTTTATATGCTGGTAAGATTATCCACCTAATACTGAGGAACCTTGTGAATATCCTCAGATTTTGACATAGTAGATTTAACTTGTGTAAACTGTCACAATTGTGGGACCTAACTTTTAGTCTAACACTTCTTATATTTTTTTCAGAAAAATGTTTCTATATCTTCTGAAATATTTACTTATGATCTGAAGGATCTCTCATCTGCCCCTGTGTCCTATTTCAGCCCTAATGACTCACTAACATTTAATAATTCATGGTGTAGAGAAAGCCCTCAAATTCAATACCAGCTTTATTATCAGAAATATTTATTTGAAGTGTTCTAGACATCTGAAATGAAACAAACTTTTTTTTTCAGATAAAATACTGCCTTTAAAACCAAATACATTTACACTTTATCTTAAGACAGACTACTTGGTCATCCTGTTGTGAACTATAAAAATCAACACACAGATTTCTTGCTTTACTTCAAAACCCATACTTATTTTGTTGCAATGTCATTTGGATTAATTGTATACTGTAGTAATTTTTATCATTTCTATCCCTTAAAATGATGTGCAAATATTAATGTTGTGTGTAAGACACAAAGAGAAAATTTACCAATATGTTGAGGCCTTATGTTTGAGAATGTAGCTAAGAAGTGGGGTACTTGTCTGATATTTTCAAGTTCATAGGCTAGATTCAGGATGTGTGGAAATAACAGGAAAAGTGTAAGCACACAAAACTTAAATCAAAATATATTTATAAAGTTGCTAATATAGTAGATATAAGTTTGATAAATGTAAATTTAAGTTTGATAACCATAATTCTAATAAGTTGTTACTCTATCATGTTATATTCATTAAATATATGTAGTTGTATATTTCAACTAAAAATGTTTACAAGTTTTACCATAGTACAAATTAGTAGGCATGTGCTCACTAAGTTTATGACGACTTGACACAAGTTAGTGTCTTCAGAGATCTAGGAGTCTCGATTGAAGAAATGCCACCCTAAGACTGGGCTGTAACCAAGTTTGTAGAGCATATTCTTAATTAGTGATTGATGTGGAGGGC
This sequence comes from Chionomys nivalis, assembly GCF_950005125.1. NCBI lineage: Eukaryota > Metazoa > Chordata > Mammalia > Rodentia > Cricetidae > Chionomys > Chionomys nivalis. Next base: position 56,381,375 of record NC_080100.1, on the reverse strand, counting down.
CCAGTCCCAGCCCTTTGTTGATGATGCTATCCCTGGGCTGGTGGTCCTGGGTTCTATAAGGAAGCAGGAGGAACAAGCAGCCCTCCTTTCCCTCCCTGACTTCTGCATCAAGTCCTGCCTCCAGGTTCCTGCCCTGTCGGAATTCCTGCCCTGATTGACTTTGGTGATGAACAGTGATTTGGAAGCATAAGCCTCACAAACCTTTCAATCCCCAAGTTGCTTTAGCCATGGTATTTTATTACAACAGTACTAATTCTGACTAAGAAAAGGCAAAAGCAAAATGAAAAAATAATTCAATAATCAAACAACAATAAAGTTCAGAAAATTAACAGCTGAGCTCCAAATTGCTGGATAATCAAACAAAATTGCCAACTTTATATATTTGTAATTCTATTTGTCAATCGACATCAGTACTTGTAGTGTGTAGTATGAGCTACAAGAGAAGGAGATCAGTGTGTGTGTGTGTGTGTGTGTGTGTGTGTGTACTGCATAGGGCCTTAACTGCTAGAAAGAAGCAGTTCAGAATGAGCTTTTTTTGATTTTTGAATTAATATAAATGTAAGCCCAAAGAATATCTCTCTCGCTAAAACTCTCTCCCAGACACTTGTAAAATGAATGGGGCCTGCTTGTTGGGGTTTCTGACCTGCCCCACAGCCGACAAGCCCCAAAGAAAATCACACAGAGATCTCTATAAATTATAAAGCTGACTGGCCCATTAGCTCAGGCTACTTATTAGCTCTTGTAGCTTATATTAATCCAATATTCTGATATATATTTTGCCATATGGCTTGGTACCTATTTCAGCTGGAAGGTCACATCCTGCTTCCTCTGTGGTCTGTACAGGACTGGGAGGAATCAACAACCTCCTTCCCAGAATTCTCTTGTTCTCATTGCATCACCTCTACTTCCTGTCTGGTTTTCCCACCTATACTTCCTGACTGGCCAATCAGCATTTATTTAAAACATGATTGACAAATACAGACAATTCTCCCACACCACGTCCCCCTCTTTATTTTTATTTACTTTATTTTTTTTATTGAAAATTTCCACCTACTCCCCTCCTTCCATGTCCCTCCCCCCCAATTCTCTTCTCCCTCCCTCTCTAGTCCAAGGAGCAGTCAGGGTTCCCTACCCTATGGGAAGTCCAAGGTTCTCCCTGCTCCCCCCAGGACCAGGAAGGTGAGCATCCAAACAGACTAGGCTACCACAAAGCCTGTCCATGCAGTAGAATCAAAACTCAGCACCATTGTCCTTGGCTTCTCAGTAAGCCTCCACCATCAGCCACATTCAGAGAGTCCAGTTTGATCACATGCTCCATCAGTTCCAGTCCAACTGGCCTTGGTAATCTCCCATTAGATCAGTCCCACCGTCTCAGTGTCTGGACGCACCCCTCACATTCCTGAATTCCTTACTCATGTTCTCCCTCCTTCTGCTCCTCATTTGAAGGTTGGGAGATCAGTCCAGTGCTCCTATGTGGGTCTCTGTTTCTATCTCCATCCATCACCAGATGAAGGTTCTATGGTGATATGCAAGATATTCATCAGTGTGGCTATAGGATAAGGCCAGTTCAGGCATCCTCTCCTCTGCTGCCCAAGGAACAAGATGGGGACGTCTCCTTGGACACCTGGGTAACCCTCCAGAATCAAGTCTCTTGCTAACCCTAAAATGGCTCCCTTAATTAAGATATATATTTCCCTGCTCCCACAACCACCCCTCCTCCATCCCAACCAATCCATTCCTTCAAGCTCACCCCATCCTCCCCTTGTCCCTTCTCTCTCCCCATCTCCCCTTATCCCCACCCCCCACCTCTGTGCTCCCAACACCTGTCTGACAATCTTGTCCACTTCCAATATCCAGGAGGATAAGTATATGTTATTCTTTGGGTTCACCTTCCTATTTAACTTCTCTAGGATCACGAATTATAGGTTCAATGTCCTTTATTTATGGCTAGAATCCACTTATGAGTGAGTAAATACCATATTCATTTTTTGGATCTGGGTTACCTCATTCAGGATACTGTTTTCTATTTCCATCCATTTGCATGCAAAATTCAAGATGTCATTGTTTTTTACTGCTGAGTAGAACTCTAAAGTGTATATGTGCCATATCTTCTTTATCCAATTTTATATTGAGAGTCACCTAGGTTGTTTTCAGGTCCTGGCTATTACAAATAGTGCTGCTATGAACATAGTTGAACAAATGATTTTGTAGTATGATAGGGCATCTCTTTGGTATATTCTCAAGAGTGGAATTGCTGGGTCATGAGGTAGGTTGACTCCCAATTTCCTGAGAAACTGCCACACTGATTTCCAAAGTGGTTGCACAAGTTTGCATTCCCACCAACAATGGATGAGTGTTCCCCTTACTCCACATCCTCTCCAGCATAGGCTATCATTGGTGTTTTTTATTTTAGCCATTCTGACAGGTATAAGATGGCATCTCAAAGTTGTTTTGATTTGCATTTCCTTGATCACTAAGGAGGTTGAGCATCACCTTAAGTGTCTTTTCACCATTTGAACTTCTGTTGAGAATTCTCTGTTCAGTTCAGTACCCCATTTTTAATTGGGTTAATTAGAGTTTTAATGTCTAGTTTCTTGAGTTCTTTATATATTTTGGAGATCAGACCTTTGTCTGATGTGGGGTTGGTAAAAATCTTCTCCCACTCTGTAGGATGCTTTTTGTCTTAATGACAGTGTCCTTTGCTTTACAGAAGCTTCTCAGTTTCAGGAGGTCCCATTTATTCATTTTTGCTCTTATTGTCTGTGCTACTGGGGTTCTACATAGGAAGTAATCTCCTGTGCCCATGTGTTGTAGACTACTTCCCAATTTCTCTTCAATCAGATTCAATGTGGTCAGAATAATATTGAGGTCTTTAATCCATTTGGACTTGAGTTTTGTGCATGGTGATAGATATGGATCTATTTTCATTCTTCTGTAGGTTGACATTCAGTTATGCCAGCACCATTTGTTAAAGATGCTTTCTTTCTTCCATTGTATAATTTTAGCTCCTTTGTCAATAATCAGGTGTTCATAGGTTTGTGGATTAATATCTGGGTCTTCGATTTGATTCCATTGGTCCATATATCTGTTTTTATGCCAATACCAAGCTGTTTTCATTACTCTAGCTCTGTAATAGAGTTTGAAGTCAGGAATGGTAATACCTCCGGAGGTACTTTTATTGTATAAGATTGTTTTAGCTATCCTGGGTTTTTTATTTTTACATATAATGTTGATTATTGTTCTCTCAAGGTCTGTGAAGAATTTTGTTGGGATTTTGATCGGGATTGCATTGAATCTATAGATTGCTTTTGGTAGAATTGCCATTTTTACTATGTTGATCCTCCCAATCCAAGAGCATGGGAGATCCTTCCATTTTCTGGTATGCTCTTCAATTTCTTTCTTCAAAGACTTAAAGTTCTTGTCAAATAGATCTTTCACTTACTTGGTTAGAGCTGCCCCAAGATAATTTATGCTGTTTGTGGTTATTGTGAAAGGTGATGTTTCTCTGATTTTCCTCTCTGCTTCTTTGTTCTTTGTGTATAGAAGGGCAACCGAGTTTTTGGAATTGATCTTGTATCCTGCCACATTACTAAAGGTTTTTATCAGCTGTAGGAGTTCTTTGGTAGAGTTTTTGGGGTCGCTTATGTACACTATCATATCATCTGCAAATAACAAAAGTTTGAGTTCTTCCTTTCCAATTCAAATCCTCTTGATCTCCTTATGCTGTCTTATTGCTATTGCTAGAACTTCAAGCACTATATTGAAGAGGTATGGAGAGAGTGGACTTCCCCCTCTTTAAAAAAAAAAAAAGGAAAATATCCATAATCCATTTTATGGGAATGTGGGCATAGTATTCCAGGCTACTTCCAGCTGGGTGGGGGTGCTGATAATCTTATGGGGACCTAAAGAAAATTTAGAGTTACTATCAAATCCTGTGAGTCTTGATCATCTCAGGCAGCAGTCTTGAACCTGTTTTGGATGAAGAACTCAGACATCTGGGTCATCTATTCCTGCCAGAGATTTCTCAGGTGGTCTTCCTTGATCAAACCTGATTTTCCTTAACTCTGAATAAATCTACAGTCTTTCATTTCCTGTGGAAACAAAAGCAAAATCTCTTCTCCAAAGTAATATACATTTTGACTTCAATTTTGAAGTCAATGTTTTTTCAAAATGCTTATGTTGCATTAATTCTGCTGCTTTTATAAGCAAATATCTTTTAGCAGCTCTTGCTCCTTCCTCAGCATTCAAACAATTCAAAGCAGCATAATAGCATACAGTATCAAGATTCTCTTTGTGTTTTTCATTTTTATGTGGCTTTATTTTAACCTTTATTTCTTTTATTTTACTTTTAACTTTTGGATTTTTGATTCTCTGTGTATCTTTATCCTGGAACACCCTCTGTAAACCAGGCTATCCTTGAACTCACAGAGATCCATCTGTCTCTGCCTCCCAGGCAAATCCTACAGGTATGTGCTACCACAACCAGTTATACTCTTTCTTTCTTTCTTTCTTTCTTTCTTTCTTTCTTTCTTTCTTTCTTTCTTTCTTCCTTTCTTCCTTTCTTTCTTTTTTTTTTTTACTTTGATACTTTAACCTTTAGCCTGTATGTATTTTTAACACTGTAAACCATTTAGAGGTTTTCTTCCACTTTGAACCCCTCTTTACTTTATATTTCTCTTTTTATGACCGCATGAGCCTTTAATTCACTAAGCAATCATGTCTGAGGCACTGGCCAGAGCCATGTTTATTGCCAAAACTCTATGGTGTTTAAGATCCCGGCCAGCAAGCAAGCTGCAACAATGTGTCCATAAACAACACTCAAAAGCTCCTATGGTATTTCAAGGCTCTTGCCAGGAAGCAAGCTGCAACAGTGTGTCCATAGCTCCATAGTCAGGACTGCCTGCTTGCAAGAGTCAGAGTTTACCCTGGCAGGACAGCCCAGAAAGTCAGCATTTTAAAACAGTGCAGCCTTTTTCCTGCTACAGCTGAAAACTGAAATGCTTTACTCTAGTCTTTCCCAAGCTTTCTCAGGCTTTCTGTGGATGCAGTTATCCACGTGGGCACCATTTGTAACTTGGGGTCCTGCTTGTTGAGGTTCCTGTCCCACCAGTTACCCCACAGCTGGCAAGACCCAAAGAAAATCACACAGAGATCTCCATAAGTCATAAAACTAATTGGCCCATTAGCTCAGGCTACATATTAGCTCTTGTAGTTTATATTAACCCATTGTTCTCATCTATGCTAGTCACATGGTTCGGTACCTTTCTCAGCAGGGCAGCTCACATCTTGCTTCTTCAGAGTCTGGGCAGGAGTAGGAAGAATCAACTTCCCCCTTCCCAGAATTCTCCTGTTCTCATTGCATCACCTCTACTTCCTGTCTGGTTTTCCCACCTATACTTCCTGACTGGCCAATCAGCATTTATTTAAAACATGATTGACAGAATACAGACAATTCTCCTGCATCAGACACTGCTTTATTATTTGTCAATTCATATAAGACTCTGTAAGTATCTTCAGCTTGCCTTGCCCTTATGGATTTTACATAAACAACTTATACTGCCTGGGGAAGGCACACTGTGTTAGGGATAGTGCTGAAAACAAATGAAAGTATAAAGGACACTGCAAAATTGCTTTGGTGACTGTTCCCTCTAAATTCTCTTTGTTCTTGGTAGATATGTTGCTTATCACTTTCCTCTGGAAAATTGGGTTCACACTGTGTGCATCTTCCTTCATGCACATTTTATTTTATTTTATTAGTGATGCAATGAAATAAATTAAATCTGTGGTCTAGATTATGCTAATGATGCTGTTGATTATTCCCTCCTTTTTTCTTTCCTTCTTTCTCTTTTTTTTTTTTTTTGCATTGTAGGTGTCATTTTAACTTATAAAGTGTCATTTGAAATGTTCGGATAAATCTACCTCAAGTCCTCTTTGCACAATAATTCATACTTCTCTACCCAGGGCTTTACCTAAAGGCTGCCAGTCATTCCTTCCACATTGAATCAGCAGTGCTACCCTAAGTATGCCAGATTACTCAGGGACACCTCTCAAGATTTCGTGATACCCTTTGATTTCTTGAGAGGCCCATTTATGCTCCAAATGAGTTCTCTGAACTATTTTCGTGAACATTAAGGCACATAAATGACTTTATGATAGGGTTATATCTTTCTGTCAAAGTTTAAAATTTGGCCAGTTATTAGTTTGAGTGGTTAAAATTGAGCAATAGTTTCATTTTCCAGTCATATTCTGGTCCTTCTCTATTTCTTTAAATTTCAGTTAAAGGGCTCTCTGCTTGGCATGCCTCTTTCTTGTAGTAGCTTATCACATGCAGACATTAAGAGCCAACTGACATATTAACAGTCTGTATGGAAACCTCATTATTCCATCCAAAATGTTATCACATATGCTTTCTGTCTTACAAGTTACTACAGGAGACAACTTCACCAATTACCATTTTCTATTCAACACTGGTGCCCATTTTTCTAGCAGATTCTAAGTATTGGGAAATATATCTTAGTACATTAGAGAGAGGAACCAAAACATTACAAAGGAAAACTTATAGGGCTGTAAAGAGATATATTGAACTAATTAGAAAAAAAAAAAAAACAGTCTAGCCGTGATCTTCAGTGAGCTGGTATACCAAGTAACCTGGTGAGTTCTAATGCTAAAATAAACATGAAAAGTCAAACTATGACTTTCTGTTCCCCAGGTGACATTTGCAACCCCAATCCATGTGAAAATGGTGGCATCTGTCTGTCGGGATTGGCTGATGATTCCTTTTCCTGTGAGTGTCCAGAGGGCTTCACAGATCCCAACTGCTCTAGTGTTGTGGAGGTTGGTAAGTGCAAGATTTCAGCATCTCCGTCATCATCATGATTGTTTTTTGCATGACTCACAGATGTGACTCTTGTGGGCTGAAGAGCCTTTGTAAGATTCTATTGAATTTCCTAGGCTTTATTGCTGTCGATTCTATTGTTTTTATTTGGTATTATAATTATATTTTATTGATGATATTCTTAAAATACATCATTGTTCTCAGCTTAGTGATTAGTAGTAAAATTAAGCTCCAAATAATAATTTAATAAAATTAATTCCATAAGCCTCTCATATTAATAAAAAATATTTGAAGACAAAGAAAGGACACAATTCTTGTGTTGACTTAGGTAAAATCATTAACTTAAATTTAGTAGAACTTTTTAAAAGAACTGATAATGAGTATTAGTACTTTGAAAATCACTACTTTTCTTAGAATATGAGCACACGTCATCATTTAGGAATATAAAGAAGATAGCATTCCATGGCAAACCTCAGCAAAACCCTTTCAAAAAACCTCATCTTTGTCAAAATTGATCCATGTCACTGATTATTTTCCAAAATCACTTTTTAATTTGTGAAAATTTTATTGCTATATATTTTGTAACTTTCATTGTTTTCAAATGGCTCCCCATTAACAACATGTTTATACTTTAATGGCTCCTAGGAGGTTGCCCACACGTCATTGAATGGTGTCCCATCCTGAGCTATGTGGACAGAACAGATTGGAGTATATGGTTTATACAACTTCAAAAAGGAAAGGATAGAAAGTTAGATTGGAGAGAGGTAGGAACAGGTATGGAAGAAATTAAGGAGAAGAATAGGGGTAAATTTGATCAAAATGCATGTAGAAATTTCTCAAGGAATTTAAAAGTATTTTAGAAACCACAATTTGTAAGCTCCTGCACAAATATTTTCTCTGGGTAAAAACAGCACCATAATCAGGTCTGGACACATTGTACAAAGTGGTTTATAGTTGTGAAGTACAAAATACAATCAGGCTGAATAAAATTTTGTCAGCCACCATTATTGCTGGAAAACTAGACACTTCAGTAGCTATTGGTAATCAATTTGAAAAACAATAATTAATAGCATTTGTAACCAGGGATGAGTTTGTGTTACCTATCCTTGTATCTCATGCTTCTGACATAGGCTGAGTTTAGAAAGAGCCCCATAACTGCTAGCTGAACAATAAAAGGAATCTGTAAATTAAATCATTAATTTTCTATGTTCATTTTCCAGTTGTGAACATTAATGTGCTTTGTTTTTTAATGTGCTTCTTAGGTTTTCATACTACACTAGCATGATTGAATCTGAATAACAATTGGCTTATATTATTGCTTAAAGCACTTAGCCAGCTTAATTCATATCAAAGATAATTGTCTTTAAAGGTTTTTATTAAATCAGCAATATTTTATGGAGCTTGACACTATTCCATAGAAATAAAGTTGGTAATCACTTTGACATCATTTGCACATATAAAAAGTAGCATTTTAGAGTTCAATATGACAATCATATATTCAGAAGTCTATGTTACCAAAGAAAATTAGACCTGTAAGTACTTCTACCAGGAATGTTGAAATTTAGAACAAAAATTTAGTGTCATTATTTTAATTCCACCAATATCAAATTCATAGTTTCTTTGTAGTATAAAATGTTTTGTCTACATCACATAACTGCAAATTCTAAACCAGAGACAAAATGATAATTAATTTTAATTGATGTTCCATTTTTAAGTATTAATTTATCATCCATCATTTCATCAGTAGAGTGGTTTAAGAAAGCTGTCATACTGTGTATTATAGGTAGTTCAGTGACAAGGAATTGGATGCTTATATAATTACATTTTCATTAGGTTTATCATTATGTTATTAAATCCCTTATAAAAATTAGCTATTTTGTAGTTAAACTACATTATTTTAACTTTATTTGTTATAATATGTATAATTCAACCTCTCCCTTCTCTAAGATATATTTAACAGTTCTTGGAAAAGATAGAACTTTTTTTCTCACCCCACAATAAAACATACCATTGGTGTAGGAGGGTCTTCTTTCTATGTATTGATTTCATTGGTTGAATAAAGAAACTATCTAGGCCTTTTGATAAGGCAGGCCTTAGATGGGCGTAGTAGACAGAACAGAATGCTGGGAGGAAGAAGGCAGTGCGGCAGAGGCCATGGCGCTCCTCTCCGAGATGGATGCTGGTTAGACTCATGCCTGTAAGCCACAGTCAAGTGGCAATACACATTAATAGAAATTGGTTAATTAAGATGTGAGAGTTAGCCAATAAGGGGCTAGAGCTAATGGGCCAGGCAGCAATTTAATGAATACAGATCTCTGTGTGATTATTTCAGGCATAAGCTAGCCGGGCTGGATGGAACAAGGGGCCCGTGCTCCTTTTACAACATACCATAGATATTATGTCAATTCCCTTTTATGTATAAAGCTTTAACATCAAAACATGGAAAATTTACTGTAAAACTTAAGTGTAACAGGTTAAAATGCTCTTTGTGTGTTAAGGAGCATTGATGTTTTATAAAATAATCTGGGTATGTATATTGTGTGTATACATACATATGTGTGTGTAGCATAGACACATGTTGGAAGTGAGGGTTACAAGAAGACTCTAGTGTCCTCTTCTTCTGCTCTCTAGCTCATCATCTTGTGTCAGGGTAGGAATTAGGTGAGTCTGTGGGTTTTCAGGTAGACTGGCTAGCAGCAAGCCTGGGCAACCCTTCTGTCTTTTCCATCCAATGCATCTCTGGGGTTACAGGCTCATGTGGAAACACCTGATATCATATGTGGGTACATGAGATCCATGTACCAGTCTTGATGTTTACACAGCCAGCTTTCCACAACAAACTTTTAAAATTATTCATTAATTTAAATTTATTTCATTAAAAGATTTAGAATTTAGGAGAAAATAATAATATCCCATTTAGGTATTTTCATAGAACAAGAATATTATTTTTGATTCTATAACCTCTTTGTCAAGCCTGTATTTATCAAGCATATATTAATGTAATATTGAACATTTATTGAGTAAAAATACCAACTAGCCGTGTTTTTAATATCTTATCTACTTTAGGATTTACTCTATTTTTGAAATGTAAGAACCAAATATTTGAAGCATTTTCTTTTTAACATCCCTCACTCTGCCTTTTCAGTTGATAACTACCTGAGACATTTTGTAGTCATTGTTTCTCCATATTAGGTAGCAACAGAGACAAAACATAAAGAATGATAAGATTTTATATATAAAATATTGAAAATAGAAAAATGAATATTTTTAGGTAATAACATAGAGTTATGATATTTTTACTTATATATTAAATTTTATTTAGTTATATATAGTATTTTCACATTATTATACAGTGATATACATTTTATAATCATTTAATTACTTAAATGTATTTTTATTTCACAAGAAAAGAAAATGAACTTACTTATAATTGTCTACAAAATATTATAAAAATCCCATAAGTTTTCAATCCTATGCAAAGAACTATGGGCAAAGGAGAAAAGCTAGGAGCAAGAGACGCGGGAAGATCATAGCAACTGGCTGTCAATTGCTAAATGATAAACACTGCAAACATATATACAAATAGTATTTTACAGACTGAATAGATTATATTTAGAAACATTTATGCAATGTTTATATATATATATACATAATATACATTTTTATATACATAAAATAACAATTAATAAAAAAGAAGTCATGAAATTGAAGGAGGGGTGCATATATGACAGGGTTTGGAAGGAAGAAAAGTAAGAAAGAGAGGGACAAACATCACACTTATAATATCCAAAATTTAAAAAATGTGTTTTAGTAGTATGTTTAAAATTACATTTGCCTCAGTGATTTATCTGTCAGTCATGGGTAATTTCATATACATATACATAAAAATTCCATCATGATTTTACTTCACACCTTAATAATTTGTCATAGTTTCATTTAAAGTTCTCCATGCTATTCAATTCAAATGACTTTCTCATTCAATTTTGGGATTTTCTTTTTCCCACACAAAACACCTATTGTCAAATAAGCTTAAAGCACTTTACCACTTTTACTATCAATCCTCATATCATTTACATTCCTGACACAAATCTTGGAGGTTAAGACAGTTAAGTCTCCCAGGTTGTGCAATTCATTCATTAGGTAACTTTGAATTTTTCTTATTTTTTTAATAAACACTCTCTCTCTCTCTCTCTCTCTCTCTCTCTCTCTCTCTCCACACACACACACACACACACACACACACACACATATATGAGGTTGTTCTTTCACCCTCTTCTGCTATCTTTTGCTATCTTGCTCTCTCATTCTCCTCACACACTTAAATTCCCACATTCATATCTGTTCAACCTCTTCAGATAACTAAGATTTATTTCTGATTCCTGTAGAAAGTAATAAGAAACTTTCTCTTGCAGCAAATTAAAGCAAAACTTGTCACATCATATCCTTGAATTTGAAAACATCACCTACCATATGCATTAATTTTGCACAGATGTGCTCTGGATGCTGAATATCTCTCCAGGCATTTGTAGACAGAACTCCACAGTTCACATCTAGATCATATTCCTATAAAGTGATGTGGAGCTGTTCATACAGACCTTACATAAATAAAATGTCTATTGATAGTGAATAGCTTAGAGTTTATCAATGGAAATATCAGTAATTTTTAAAATATCTATTTTATGTAGCACAATACTGTGTTTGCTATTGTAGTGAGTAATTTTTTAAAAATCAGAAATTATTAATAGTAACAAGTATAAGTACAGCCACATAGTATATTGATGAAATGAAAAGGAAAAAAACAAATGATTTTAAGAAAACTTATAATCTTGGCTAGAGTTGTAGTTCAGATCAATTAATTTTTACTTCATGCAAGATCAGTATTACAACCCCAGAACTCTAATCAATCAGTCAGTCAGTCAGTCAGTCTTAATATTCCTTCATCAATAATCAAATAATTATAAAGTTATTTACTTAATGATAAAGGTGAACATTATTCTCACAGGGATTGCTATAGATTGAGGAAGAAGAGATGAAATAGATGATGAAAACTATGGACAGCTAGGTAATAAATAAGAATACTGGTCTAAATACACGAAATTATGAATAAGTTCCCTGCTACATGTGCATGTCAGAGAATTCATGCATGAATGAAAAACATAACATCTGCAAATAACTAAAAGTCTAAACGAGAAAATAAGGAACTAACCTTACTCCAGATTAAAGACACTATATGTGTAAATTAGGGGATAAGAAAAGTCACTAACAAATTTGTATTTCCTACCAAAAACAACAGAGATGATTAACATGTAGTAAAGATGATGTTGCTGGGCTATGGGAGGAGATGCAGTAGACTGGAACAGATTGACCATGATACAGGTTATCAGGCACCCTGGTGTCATTGAATGGGAAGACAATGCCCGGCAGATTGAGTGGAAACACTGAGAGGTTAGAGGATACAGTGTAACCCACCCAGCAGGTCCAGTTATTCCAAGGTCTGAAGGGGCACTACCTGAAAGAACATGGGTGAGAAAGGGAAAGAAGACCAAACAAGCAAAACAGAATTCTGTTCTCAATTTGTCAAGGTCTTCATTTATTGAAGCAAGCTTTTTGTCTTATATACTCCTCAGTGAGGAACTCGGGCAGCTAAGCGGGGCAGTTGCAAGGTCAGTGGCTAGAACACCTGCTGTTAGTGATAAGTGCTGTCTGTGGTGCTTTCCAGAGCTTGAGTCTCCAAGGTTAGCATGTAATGTTTTGGTTAACTTTAAGTTTTCTCTCTCAAAGTTTTTACTTCAAGGCCCTGTGAGGAAGGAGAAGCCTGAAATGGCTCCTGACAATACAGTGAACAATTCATACAGCTGAAACAAAACGACTTTTCTTCTCCTTGTATTTTTTTAAAAAAATATATTTGTTATTTGTTTTTATTAATGGAGTGTAAATTGGTGTATGGGATGGTTGCATGTGTGAGTGGAGGTAACAGTTATTTCAAAAGAGGCCATTGTTTAGATCACCTATTACTGGAAATTATAGACACGTGCAAACTGCCCAATATGTGTGCTGAGAACCTAATTCTGGTCTTCTGGAAAAGTCATAAGTGTTCTTTCTCATGAGACTCCAATTTTCTGAGATACTAAAATTGAGTACAAATAGATATACAGGCAAAAGTAAATTCAGCATTCCAGGTATTGAATTAGAAGAATTTGCTAGACATATTTCAAGATGTCAAGCACAGATTTGGAAGTTATAATTGTGTATATGGTTATTAAAATATGGGCAGAATGGAGCATCTGTCCTTAAGAATTAAGACTCATCAAATTTATTATTCATCAAATATTAGAGTTTCTACTATGTGCACAGAGCACATGGCAGCTTAAACAGGCTTTGTCTTTAAAGATCTAAGGGATTGGGAAGTGATGTTTTAAAGATCAAGAAGTTAGATTTTTTATAAAACCAAGAGAAATTCTGAGATAAGGAACCAAGAGAAATAGAAATATGGAGATCGAATTCTAGAAGACAGTAGAATTTGAATATAAGGATGATTTTCCTTTAAGATGAATATGTCATTACAATACAGAAACACTTTAAATCTAATCTTATGGCTTACTATAAGCTACTAAGCATCTTAAGGTGATAATATTGAGCACAAATTTAACTCATATCAGGCTTGGAATTTGGTAGTACTATGAGACTTAGCAGTCTTTGGGGGAGAAGGAGAATAGTATAGAAATGGGTTTATTGGGGCAGTTCATAGGAAGACATCATGACACTGGCTCTGTCTCTGCATCTTCACAGGCTGGTTGGTGTCTAGAAAGGTTCCTCATTTCCAGCACATAGGAAAAAAGACACAATCGCATGCGATTCACTTCTACTGTACTTTCTTCTTGGTCTCATCCCAGCCAAACCTATTTTCATTTTGCAATTGGTATTATTTTTCTAGAGTAGATTAAAATTCTATTTAATTTCTGGTCTTTCAAGCTCATTAATTCTAATCTGTTCCATTGTTCCTACATCATTATGGAACAAAAGGCTCTTTATCCCAGAAACATGAAGACACATTGGAAATAAAGCTGCAAGCTGAGTGTGCATTTGACTGTCCTGTGAATAACCATATTCACACTTATCTCTTAAAAAGTGATTGGTCCTAGAATATGAAGCAGTGTCCCCATCAGACACCATCTGAGACGGTTCTGGTCAGAGGCTGTGAAATACCAGAATAATGACAAACTTTAAATAGTCCTGGGAGGTTTGAGGCTATATTCAGATTTCCAAATTTTAATTACAAAATGAATATTTTTTTATATTTTAGTAAAATGTTTATAGTAAATAAAATTATAAATGCTTGACAGATTCTCCCATTAATATTACTTTTGGACCAAGAAAAAGTAACACATATTTTAGTCCACCTTATATGAAATTATTATAAAGAAAGCTAACTATTCTGTATGGTCTAAAATAGTTTCTCCCAGAGCTGTTTGCTTTGTGAGATGACTGCTGAGGTCTCCCAGTCAACAAGAGCTCAAGAGATTATCTTTATAGTTATATTTACTTACTTTTCTAAACCAATAAACATATGTAAACAAATAGAACTGTTTGACTAGATGTCAAATACTGTACGTTTCTTTTCCAGCAAGTTTGACTTTACTTGATTTTGAATTTTTGAATTTACTTGAAAAAACAGATATATCAGGGGGCAAAAAGTTTCAGGCTCCAGACCATGTTACTTATACACCCTCACAAAAATCTTTTAATCCATATAAAAATCACAGTGTGGCTACATTCTATTTTTCATTTGAATGAATACAAGCAAAAAAACAGCATGTTTTCCATATTCCTTACATGCTTCAACATTTTGTGTATTTCAGGTGAAAACAAGTTGTCCCAAAAATGCAAATAGATTTGTGCCCAAGCAACTCATTATAGAGCAAACAAGGTATTTTTTCAGCCAGTTCTTTTACTGGAAGGCTGAATTTTGATGTTATATACAAAGAACCAATCATTTTATTTGTCTCAAAAGATAATAGTACAAGAAATCCTAGTAGAATCATAAATCTAAACTTGTATATAAAAATAATCAGTCAGCTCTACTTTTTTTTTGTTTGTTTGTTTTTTGGTTTTTGGTTTTTCGAGACAGGGTTTCTCTGTGGTTTTGGAGCCTGTCCTGGAGCTAGCTCTTGTAGACCAGGCTGGTCTCGAACTCACAGAGATCCGCTTGCCTCTGCCTCCTGAGTGCTGGGATTAAAGGCGTGCGCCACCACCGCCCGGCTTAGTCAGCTCTACTTTAAAACTTTAAGGTACATAACAACTCATCAACAATTTTGTTTTTAAAATTCGGGAATTGAGGTAGAAACAATCACAGGAAATTAATCATAACCCTTGGTCACCAATTCATCCTGGCAAGAAAGGCACATCAGCTAATAACAATTGGGCTGCTTGTTCTTTTTTATGGTTTTTATTGACTTATACATTTTTTTCTGCTCCCCCTTCCTCCCCCTCCTCTTCTAACCTTTCCCGTAATATCCATGTTCCCAATTTACACATGAGATTTTGTCTTTTTTTCCTGCCTGTGTAGATCCATGTATGTATCTCTGATGGTCCTCTTTGTTGTCTAGGTCCCTTGGGGTTGTGAAATGTAGGCTCTTTTTTCTTTGCTTTATGTCAAAATTCAACCTGCCAGCAAAAGAACTGGATTAAAAAAAATATCTTGTTTGCTCTACAACAAGTTTCTTGGGCATGAATGTATGTGTATTTTGGAGACAACTTGTTTTCATCAGTAATACATAAAATGTCTAGAAACCACTTATGAGTGAATACATATTATATTTGTCTTTCTGGGTCTGTGTTACCTCACCAAATATGTTTTTTTTATATCTATTCATTTGCGTACAAATTTCAAGATGTCATTTTTTTTTACCACTGAGTAGTACTCCATTGTGTATATGTACCATATTTTTCTTTATCCATTCATCAGTTGAGGGGCATATAGGTTGCTTCCAGGTTCTGGCTTTTATGAATAATGCTACTATGAACATACTTGAGCACATGTTCTCGTGGTATGATTGAGCATCTTTTTTGTCTATACCCAAAAGTAGTATTGTTGGGTCCTGAGGTAGAATATTACCTAATTTTTTGAGAAATTACCATACTGATTTCCAAAGTGGTTGTACAAGTTTGCTCTCCCAACTGCCATGAAGGAGTGTTACCCTTACCTCGCATTCTCTCCAGCATAAACTGTTATCAGTGTTTTTGAACTTGACCATTCTGACAGGTGTAAGATGAAATCTCAGTGTAGTTTTGTTTCCACTTCTCTGATGGCTACGAATGTTGAGCATTTCATTAAGTGTTTTTCATTCATTTGATATTCATCTGTTAAGAGGTCTCTGTTTAGGCCTATACCCATTTTTTTTTATTATTTGTTCTTTTGAAATCAAGTTTCTTGATTTATTTGTATATTTTGGAGATGAATTTTCTGTATGTATGGGGCTGGTGAAGATTTTTTTCCATTCTGTAGGCTCCTGTTTTTTCTTGTTGACTATGTCCTTTGCTTTACAGAAATTTCTCAATTTCAGAAGGTCCCATTTATTAATTGTTGCTCTCAGTGTCTGTGCTACTGGGATTATATTTAGGAAGTAGTCTCCTGTGTCAATGCTGGAGAGGTTGTGGAATAAGGGGTACACTCATCCATTGCTGGTGGGAATGCAAACTTGTGCAACCACTTTGGAAAGCAGTGTGGCGGTTTCTCAGGAAATTCGGGATCAAGCTACCCCTGGTCCCAGCAATTCCATTCTTGGGAATATACCCAAGAGATGCCCTATCATACAACAAAAGTATATGCTCAACTATGTTCATAGCAGCATTGTTTGTAATAGCCAGAACCTGGAAACAACCTAGATGCCCTTCAGTGGAAGAATGGATGAAGAAAGTATGGAATATATACATATTAGAGTACTACTCAGCAGTAAAAAACAATGACTTCTTGAATTTTGCATGCAAATGGACGGAAATAGAAAACACTATCCTGAGTGAGGCAAGCCAGACCCAAAAGGAGGAACATGGGATGTACTCACTCATAATTGGTTTCTAGCCATAAATAAAGGACATTGAGCCTATAATTCATGATCCTAGAGAAGCTAAATAAGAAGATGAACCCAAAGAAAAACATATAGTTACCCTCCTGGATATTAACCTTCATCAGGCGATGAAAGGAGACAGAGACAGAGACCCACATCGGAGCACCGGGCTGAAATCCCAAGGTCCAAATGAGGAGCAGAAGGAGAGAGAGCACGAGCAAGGAACTCAGGACCGCGAGGAGTGCACACACACACTGAGACATGGGGATGTTCTATAGGGAACTCACCAAGGCCAGCTGGACTGGGTCTGAAAAAGCATGGGATAAAACCGAACTCGCTGAACATAGTGGACAATGAGGACTGCTGAGAAGTCAAGAACAGTGGCACTGGGTTTTGATCCTACTGCATGTACTGGCTTTGTGGGAGCCTAGGCAGTTTGGATGCTCACCTTACTAGACCTGGAAGGCGGTGGGAGGTCCTTGGACTTCCCACAGGGCAGGGAACCCTGACTGGTCTTCGGACTGCTGAGGGAGGGAGAGTTGATTGGGGGAGGAGGAGGGAAATGGGAGGCGAACCCACTTATGAGTGAGTACATGTGATAATTGTCTTTTGGTATCTGGGTTACCTCACTCATGGTGGTTTCTAGCTCCATCCATTTGCCTGCAAATTTCAAGGTGTCATTATTTTTCTCTGCTCTGTAGTACTCCATTTTGTAAATGAACCACGTATTCCTTATCCATTCTTCGGTCAGGGCCATTTAGGTTGTTTCCACGTTCTGGCTATGACTGCTATGAACACAATTTAGCACATGTCCTTATGCCACAATTGAACATTCTTTGGATATATACCCAAAAGTGGTATTGCTGGGTCTTGGGGAAGTTTGTTTCCTAATTTTCTGAGAAATAGCCATACTGACATCCAAAGGGGCTGTACCAGCTTGCACTCTGACCAGCAATGCAGGAGTGTTCCCTTTACCCCACAACCTCTCCGGCATAAATTGTCATTTATTTTATGAGCTATCCATTTATGTTGCAAAGGTGTGTGTGGAGTACAGAAGAGGGTATTGGGGCTAGTTTATTACCTTTCTTATAATTGCATGTTTAAAATTTGATTTCTTTGTCAATAAAAACATTGATAAATTTATGCAAAGGTTTGTAGTTACTGTAGTTATTAGATTACAAAATAATAAAATTACTCTTATCAAATTTCTCGTCTATTATAAACTTAAAATTTGCATTATACATGTGTGTATATTTGTCTGGGGTATGTATGCTGTACTCACTATGTGAGTGGGTGCACATTGGGACAGAAGTGGACTTCAGGTCCCCCAATCTAAACTTATAGGCATCTGTGTAATACTCAGTGAGGGCTCTGGGTAATGGATTTAGGTCCTCTGCAATAGCAGTCAAGTGCTCTTAAAGCACTGAGAAATTTCTCTATCCACTGGCTATTTATCTTACAATGAGAGAAAATATATAAACAGTTCAAAATGGAAAAAGCTGTATTATTTTATTTTAGAATAATATAATGAAAACTAAAGTTCCAATGTAAAATTAAAGTGTTCATTTATTCTAATTTATATTATTGGGAATTTAATGAAATGCACGGTTTTATACATTTATGAAAATGAAAGGTACTTTTTTAAAGTAATAAGACTGGTTGTTATGGCTAATACCTGTGACCCAAGTACTCTTGAGCCTGAAGTAGAAGCTGTATTCAAAGCTAGTCTAGGCAACAAAGCAAGACATCATTTTAAAACTGCAATCGCAGGTCACTATGATAATATTCATCTTTAGAGAATGTATCTTTTCCCACTTGAACACTTTCATAAATAAGCCTTGTAGAAGACTTGCAGTGGGTTTTTAAACATTTAAGATATGCTCAGCACTCCTGAAAGTCTCAGATCTTATTGTACGCGTTTCCTTCGCTATTGAATTTAATATGAATACATGCCTCTTTTCTTGGAAATTGTATCTTCTGTTTGCTTCCTTTATAGTGAGTTAACTGTACACTGAGCTATAGTATCCCAATTATAACAAGTCATTTTTGAATTTAAATTTGAAGCAATGAAGACAAGGTCTTAAAATGCTATCCTTAGTGAAATTGATATGTTTTTAAAAGGACAACATGTTCTTCTTATACTTTTATAAGGAATAGAAAACTAAAATTTCCTTTTGGTTTAGTTGCTTAATGGTATTTGCAGAAAAAGCAATAGTAGAGACTGTTCAGTTCTTAAGCACAATGACGTTGTATTTGAAACTATGCAGAAATTGGGATACAGTTGTAGTAGGATGTTCAGTTCACAGCTAGCCTAGGCAATACAACAAAACCCTGTATCAAAAAAGGAAAAACAGTACCTAATACCATAAGAATTATATAAAAAAGACTGAAAATATAATTATGGTGTCCTTCAATTGAAACAAATCTCAGTGGATTTAGGTCCACTTAATGTTAGTTCTATTTGGAGTTATTTATTTCCATAGTAGAAACAAAAAAAAAGTGTGTATTTGTTGATTTTTCTAAAAACACATTGTTACTAAGCATAACTCAATAACATAAGAAAATTCTATCCCCTTTGTTTCACTTAAACCCTTGATTACTATAATAGCATATAAATTATCTAAAAGGGACAAAATTAGCCAAGATAGATATAAGTCCGATGAGTTTGAGTAAGACTGTAAAAAAGAGATCAGTTCCCAAAATTAGGAGAAGTATGTGAAGAAATTGACATTTAATCAAATCAATCTTTTTGTAGCTTTGGAGCCTGTCTTAGAACGAGCTCTTGTGAATCTCGAACTCACAGAGATCCTTCTCCCTCTATTTCCCGAGTACTGGGATTAAAGGCATGCACCACCCCTACCCAGCCTAATCAAAGAAATCTTAGTGATGTTCTGGAACACCTTTGTTATAGATTAGCTGAGGTGGACTAGGAAGACCAAATGATGGCAGAAATGATAAAATCATTACCATCACCTGGCTGGGAAGAAAAGACCATTGACTCATAACAGAGCATTGGTTTACTCCCTTTCTGCACATCAGTATTGACACAAAGGTGTAAAGAGGAAAAAATATCAGTGTTAGTAATTCTTTGAAAATAAATATTTTTACAGATAAAGATCATGTTAAAAAAAAAGCGAGAAAACTTTAGAAACTGCTCCTCCATTGTCCACAAAACTGGTTGACACCAAACATGCACTAGCAGCGTGTTATTTGCTTTGAGAATTATGTAAGCAAAGTTATTGAAATCAAGATGAAGGCATCAGTGCTTTGTTGAGGAACTGGAAGGAGAAGGCAATATTTGTGAATGTTTGTTTAGTCCCATTCGATTTACTTACATATTATCAATGGAAAATATGGCAAATTTCAAATAAGAGTCTGTGCCTTTTTTATTTAGCGTGTTGATATAGACACATGAGGAATTTACCTTATTTCAGTTTCACAGCAAAATCAGGGCTGCAGTATTTCATCTCCACAATAGAGAGCCATTGGGCAAAGTGTTTATAGTGTGCCCATCTGCAGGAGAGCTGAAAATTTTCTAAGGACACATCTATATGTAAATTTCCTTTATTCGACCAGTGTCTCAAGTTTCCAGGACAAAAGACAAACTTGATATGCTACACAACAGCTTCTGTTTCAAAGGTCTCATTAATTATTCACCCATAGACATTAACAGTGTTACTCACTGAAATGATTTCTTTATTACATACTGCAAAGATAGAGTCACTGCACACAGCCAAACAGGCATGGTGGCAGTGTCTTCAGGTAAGAAACACTGAAAGGCATAAGCCAGAAATATTTCATGTGGTTAACTGATAGCCTAATGACAAAGGTATATTTTATCCATTAACATTGCCTTATTTTATACTAATACCACATGTATATGTATATATGAAACATATTTATACATCAGAACCTATAAATCAGAAGGTGATCTAATACCAGTCTCAGAGTTAAATGAGGAGTGAGTTTGTGATGAATGTATGACTAGACTAAGGTAATATACTCTTCTTCAAGGGCAGAATGGTTATTATATAGGTTACTCCAGGCTTTCTCTACAATATAGTGCTTATGTTCCAGTTACACATATGAGGATATATAGAAACAATGGTTGAACCTGAGTCAAAATATATTACATACAAGGATAGCATTTGTCATTTGCTGGAGAGGTTTCATGAAATTCTGAGGTATGTAGGTAACTGAAGGAATCGGTTCTAAAAAGAAATGCAACCTGGTATTGTGGTTAAGAAGCAGAAGTGAGCTATGCTGTGTTCAAACATTGCCTCTTCTGTTTGTAATCTGTTCTAAGTATTGGGAGTAGGACAGCCATGAATAGAATATACTTAAAAATGTAAATGTACTAAGCGTGTCCAGACATTGTCTTCCTACCATTTCCTAAAGAAGGAACATGACAGATGTTGACATTGCATACAGTGTTAATATGTGTCATGTAAAGGTGCTGTGGTATAGGGAAGAGTGTGCCTATGTAATAATCAAATGTTTTTTCATTTTCTATAAAGGACTGAAGTACAAACAGTTTTGTTTTTACAAGAGTTTTTAAGACCAATATGTTTTAAATGGGTCTTAAATGGGTACATGGGTCTTAAATGGGTCTTAAATGGGTACATGGATGACTGTACTGTCTAAGACCAATATACCCTACAGCTACATATGGAATGCTGTAAGCCCAATGTACTACAGCCACAAATGGAAGATTGTACTTTCTAAGACCTATGCACCACACACACACACACACATATATATGTGTGTGTGTGTATATATATATATATATATATATATATATATATATATATATGGCTGTACTTTCTTTTTTAGCATTTTTTTATTTTAAAAAACTATCCTTTTTTATGTTACATGCCATTCCTTGTACACTCCCTCTCCTCCTCCCATTCCCACCACCTACACCATCTTCTCCCTCCATCTGCTCCTTGGGATAGTTAGGCACATTGCTTTGAGGAAAGACTAAGAGCCTCCCTACTATATCTAGGCTAAGCAAGGTATCCCACCAAAGAGAATGGGTTCCAAAAAGTTAGTAAAAGCAGAAGGGATAAATCCTGGTCTGACAGCCAGTGACCACAGTCTTCCCCAGTCATACAACTGTTGCCCACATTCTAATGACCTAGTTTGGTCCTATGCTGATGCCTTCCCTGTCCAGTTGGAGTTGGTGAGCTCTCATTAGCACAGGTAAGCTATTTCAGTGGGTGTCCCCATCATGGTCTTGACCCCTTTGCTCATATTCTCACTAATCTCACTCTTCCACTGGACTTTGGGAGCTCAGCCCAGTGCTCTGCTGTGGTTCTCTGCCTCTGCTTCCATCAGTTGCAGGATGAAGGTTCTATGGTGACATTTAAAATATTCATCAATCTGACTACATGGCAAGGCCAGTTCAAGTACCCTTAGGGTCTTAGCTGGAGTCATTCTTGTAGATTCCTGGGAATGAATGCACTTTCTAAGACCAACGCACCAAAGCTTCCTATGGATGATTGTGCTTTGCTTTACTTTACTTATCTGTGAAACATGGATCAACACTTTAAACACACTCAGCAAATCACTCTGTTCAAAGTTCTTCAAACAGTTTCTACATGATTGAAAGTTCCATCTAGGAGTTTAATAATACACATAGTTAAGCCTTCTACTCAATTCAAAAGCTGTGTACAGAGATCAAACACCTAAACCTCTGAATAGTTTTCCACCATTTCAGTCTCTAATAACGTTAGTGAAGTGTGTGGTAAATCCTGACCTATTATTTTTAGATCAGATTTTTCTGCTTGTGCTTGAATATAAAAACTAGGGGTAATTTAACTGTCAGATTGTGATGTTATTAAAAATTTTTCTTTCAACATATAATTTGACAAATCACCTCATTTGCTATGAGAAAATAACCCTGTGTTTTATTATTTGAAAATTATGAATAATGTAAGTAAGGCTTGCATAATTAAGAGTCAGCCTTTCAGGAATATAGCCGTGCATGCTTAAAGCAAATAACTTATGGATTGATTTTTCTTTATAAGACTGCAGAATGGTCCTCCTCTAAAAATATAATGAATGCCAACTCAGAATTTATGACAACACATCAATATTATGTTCTTGGGTATGGTATATCAACAATAAGCCCTGTATGGCTTTGCATAAATATTAAATAAAGGAAATAGGAACCCTATGAGCTTCCATTTAACCGTGTATATTCAACATCCCTGGACAGCTTTGCTTGACCCCCCAGCAGATAATCTTCCCTTTCTCGGTGACCTCCAGATAAGATGCCTCCCTCGGGATACAGGCAGCTACAAAAGGACCTGCACAATTGCACCAAAAGTCATTACCCAGTGCAGAAAACAATGACTGCATGAGTGGAAAAGATGCTCTGGGCCGCAAGTGAATGAGATCATGCCCAGCCCCGCAGACGACTTTCTATGACATGGCTGACTGTTAAGATGAACTCAAAGGAAAATGCAGCTCATCTGCTGCAACTGTTAAATTAGAATATTTTGTGTGAAAGTGGTGTGATTAAAACATATATGTAAGAAAAGTGAGAGCTCTGTAGAAAAATAAATAAATAGTTACCTGCTCAGATTATAAGATTTTGTGGGGAACAATGGGTAGCAAAACAAGAAGGTGGTCTGCCCTAGGATGGGAAGGCCTCCGGGCACTCCTTTATCTGTTCCTGTACAGTTTCATTAGTGTTATCAAAGTTACCCCAATAGCTTGATTCTAGAACCTTTCAATGTTCGTTATTATTGAAGTTTGTAATTATTACCAAAATGAGATGCAAAATTCAACTGGGGAAGTTTTAAAATAATACTTCAGTACCTCTGGCCTGTCATTTGAAGATCAAGTGTTCTAAGTTGTACCTTTCTCAATTGCTTTTATTTATTCTCCATCCTAGAGTCCATTTTTCAATCTATTAATTATTTTAATTGTTTTCAATGGTACTAACAACTAGTTGATTTGAAAATGTATAAAAGTGACTCATTGGAAGGCAATATTTGTTACTATACCAAAAATTCTAAACACAAATGAATTATTGCAAGGAACAATAATTACAGTTTAC
Organism: Chionomys nivalis; assembly: GCF_950005125.1. Taxonomy (NCBI): domain Eukaryota; kingdom Metazoa; phylum Chordata; class Mammalia; order Rodentia; family Cricetidae; genus Chionomys; species Chionomys nivalis. Next base: position 56,357,410 of record NC_080100.1, on the reverse strand, counting down.
ACAGTTTTCCAAAGGCTCTTTAACAGGTAGAAATATCACTTGATGAGAGGAAATTCTGTTTTATTCCATCACATCTTGTATTCAGCTTGAGGGTCTCCTTGTCCTGAGCAGCGAGCAAATCATTTCACTAAGGGAAGAAAGTGTGCTTTTACAGTCTGTGAATGCTAATCAAGTACATGTGACCTACACCCACTTTGAACACTTAAACCAAGAGAAAAATGAAATGCCGGAAGAATGACTTAAGGACTTCTCTTGGCTTCAAACATTTACCTGTTTTTTTTTTTTTCTTTTTTTTTTTTTTCTGATTCTAAGGTACTTTCAATATACATCATGACACACATGTCACCTCCCCAACTCACATTTCCCACAAGCGTGTTTCCTCATTTGAGGCTCTCTGCTCCCCAGCCCACTAGGCTAGCATTTGGGCAGGAAGAGAATAAGAACACTGCTACCCTACTGGTGTGTCACAGGGAGGAAAGGAAATTAATTCTTGAATCTTTAGTTCCTATTACAAAATCAGGTTTTTGTTCTAGACCATAGTCTAAAGACAAGACACAATTCTATTTCTTGGTACTTAAACCATATCAGATGACTATTCACATCTTTATTAACATTTTAAATCTCTCCACAAATTTGAAATTTTTCTACAGTAGACAAACTTGCCACAATGAGAACTACATAAGTGAGAATGTTAAAAAAAAATTAAGAACCATGGAATATGTGATAGTTGTATCAATGTTTCACTGCCTGGCATATCATGCCGAGAGACATTATTCTATCATTTTCTAGAGGTCAGCTCTAGGAAAGAAACATGAGGAATTCCTTTGTGAGAAGCAGCGTGCCCTGAACTGTGAAGAGTTTCTTTCTGAATGAAAGGTTTATTATATCACCTTCACGTTTGCTTTGAACTTTCTTTCATTTTTCAGAGGCTGTGAAGGGCCTGTTCCTTACACAGTTTTTAAAAGTTTCAATGAATGAATATTCAGAGTGTCCATTCACAAAGCAAAATGGATGTATTTCTTTATTATGTATTAAGTAGTTAGTTAGTGCTGGAGATCACATCCAGAGCTGGTGCGTGTAGAGCTTGTATTCTATCCCTGAGCTACAAGCCCAGTTCAGTAAAAACAACGTGAAGATAAGAACAAGTCAAAAGCAGCTCTAAATGGCCCTGCAACATCACCCAATGTTGTCCTCTTAACCTGCATGTGTCTATTTTCATTTGCATGAGTTGGGTTTTTTAAAGGCATTCCAATTAAGGCAGGGAGAGGAGGAGCCTCAGGAGACAAAATGCAAAAAGGGAAATTACATTGTCACTGGATTAACATCTACACATAGACAGACACACTATTTCCCTGTAAAGAAAGTCCTAATGGTTGAGGAAAGAAAGCCTTTCATTTTAGACCCAATTTCAATAGCAGGAAAACTTATATAACAGTCATTAACCCATTGCTGAAGAGACAGAAAACATTGCATAAGACATTACAGTCCAGAAGACAGTCTTATACATTATTAGTATGAGTTAAAGCTATGTTAAAGAACACTCCATCTCCCTTCAAGTTACACTTTTCACTATTTTTTATCTTATGTTGAGTTTTGAAAGATATGTGGATTGTTAGTTTTATAAAGACATTATTTAAAGCTTTCAAGCCATATGAAATTTTTGGAATTCTTGTTATGTCTAAACAATTAAAGAGAAACAATCTTTCTTGAAAGCCTTGTAAAATTCAGCAGTGAATTAGGTTATAATTTATGGTAGTAAATATAAATATTTATATAGTAAATATAATTTATAACCTTATGTAAATATATAATTATATAATATATATATAAATATATACTTGTGTATCATAAATAATATATTTATATGGTAAATATAATTTATAAGTTTATGGTAATTTAGCTTATAATTTCCCCCTTTTATTAAAAATAGATCATTTTATGATACAATATATCCTGTCTAAAGTTTCCCCTCCCTCTAGCCAACCCCCTTGCTCCCCACTTCCCTCCTTTCTTGATTCACTCACCACTGCATCTCAATAATGAGGAATAAGCTTCTAAGAGATAGCAACAAAACATAATGAAAATATAAAAAGAATAAGCAAAAAACATCACTTCAAATTTAGTCAAGCCAAAATAACAAAAGTAAAAGAACACAAAACACACACAAAAAAGGAAAAGAACACAAGAGAAGAAACAGGAATAAGTGACTCATTCATTCACAAACTCAGGAGTCCAATAATAATGCTAAATTGAAAACTATAATATACATGCAGAGGACCTGGTGGAGACCCATGTTAACCTTGTGGATGTTGCTTCCATCTATGGGGGTCATATGATCTTGGCTCAATTGAATCAGAGAGCCTCCTTCTCCTGCTGTCATCCATCCCTTCTGTCATTCACACTCTTTCCCTCTCCTCCCTAAGATTCCCTGAATTCTCAAGGGTCAGATATGTTGGAGACATCCCAGTTAGAGCTATTGTTCCAAGTTCCTTCTCTTTGCTTAATGTTGGCTGTGTGTCTCTGTATTTGATCCTGCCTCTCCCAGGAGAAAGATTCTCTAACGATCAATGAATAAAGAATCCATCATCTATCATCGAAGTCACTTTATTGGTACTTGTGGTGATATTTCACTTGTATTTTGGTAAACAAAACTTGCCTGAAAATGAGAGAGTAAAACAGTCACCCTGGTCAGCCTTACACACCATGAAGTGGTGGCACACACCTTAATCCCAGCATTAGAGAGGAATATAAGACAGAAGGAGAAAACTCTCAGATAGTCTCATTCTGAGGATTCCTGGAGAGAGAATTTCCATTTCAGACTGAGGTAGAGGTAAGAGCTCGAGGCTGGCTATATGGCTTTTCTGACCTCAAGTTGAATCTCAATATTTGTCTCTGGGTTTTTATTAATTGTATTACAGTATTTTTTATTATTTTCTTTAGTAGTATTTGGTTTTTCTGTAGGTCTATGACCTATCTATTCTCTGGTTCTTGGTCACTCAATCAGTGTGAGGTTTGTGGTCCATTTTGTGGACTGGGACTCAAGTCAAAACAAATATTGGTTGGTTATTCCCACAAGCTCCCCGCCACCATTGCCCTAGCATATTTTGCAGGAGGACACTATTATAGTTCAAAGGTTTTGTAGCTGAGTTGGTATGTACTTTTCTCTTTTGGTAGTCTACACAGAGAACCTTCACACACCAAAGATACTAGAACATAAATGTGAAGATTCTTTGTAGGCAGAGACTTGACTCTCCAATGTTCAATGAGTTGTGTGGGTGTTGTCTTCAGCAATGGAGCCTTGTTGTCTTTTTGAGCAGAGCAACCTATTATTTCAACAACAGCTGTATTGCTGGAGATTCCAATGGGATCATTTGGCCAACAACTTAATTGTATGTGATCTGATCCCAGCACTGGAAACTTCCTTTGGTGACAAGAGATGGAAAATTGGGACTATATCACCCTTATTATTTGGAGACCTTATTAGGATTGTCTTCATATATTTTAGGAATTTTCCACTGTGCTAGATTTGCATAACATCCCTCAAATGTCCCTTAATTATTAATTATCTTTTCTCCATTCCCTCCCTCAACCTGATCCTCCTGTTCCCATCTCCTCTAACTCCTATCCACTCATAAAATCTATTTTATTTTCCCCTCCCAAGGAGATCCACAAGTATACCCTAGTCCCTCCCCCATACCTAACCTTTCAATGTCTACAGATTATAGCCCTGTTATTATATGTTTACTGGCTAATATCCACATATAAATGAATGCATACTGTATTTATTTTGTGGGTCTAAGTGATTTTTTTCTAGCTCCATCCGTTTTCCTAAAAAGTTCGTGATGTTATTATTTTAATAGATGAATGCTATTTCATTGTGTAAATAAATGTACCACAATTTCTCTATTTGTATTTCAGTTGAGGAACATGTAGGTTTCCAGTTTCTGGATATTATGTATAGAGCAGCAATGAACATGGTCGAGCAATTGTCTTTGTGGTAGACTGAATCATCCTTTGGTTAGATGCTCAAAAGTGTACCACTGAATCTTGAGGTGGATTGTTTCCCAATTTCTGTGGAACTGCCACACTGATTTCCACAGTGGTGGTACAAATTTGCATTCCTATCAGCAGTGAATGGCTGTTCCCCTTACTCTACATCCTGGCCAGCATGAGCTATTACGTGTTTCATTGATGTTAACATACTGACAGCTGTACTATGAAATCTCAAAGTATTTCCCCGATGGTTAAGGATGTTAAAAAATTTGAGTATTCTGTTTTGAGAATTCTCTGTATAGACCTGCACACCATTTTTTTTACTGAATTATTAGGTTTTTTGATATTTAGTTTCTTGAGTTCTTATGTATTTTGTATATTAGTCCTCAGTCCGATGCAGAGTTGAAAAAAATCTTTCCACTCTGTACGCTGCCACTATGTTCAATTGACAATGTCCTTACCCTTATGTTTTTGGTGGTGAGCCTAGCCTTTAATGGCTGAGCCATCCCTCCAGCCCGACAATGTCCTTTCCCTAAAGAAGATTTTAGTTTAATGAGGTTCCATTTATTAATTGTTGATCTTAGTGCTTGCTCTATCAGTATTCTGTTTAGGATTCTGTCTCCTGTCACAAAAAGTTAGGGGCTATTTTCTACTTTCTTTATACAAGTTCAGTGTAACCAGTTTTATACTGAATCTTAGATTGACTTGGAGTTGAATTTTGTACAGTGTGATGAACGTGGGTCTATTTGCATTCTTTTATGGAGACATGAAGTTTGGTTAGCAACATTTGTTGAAGATGATGTCTTTTTGTGTGTGTATACTTTCTGTCTTCTTTATCAAATATCAAATGTCCATAGGTAATTTATTTAAATTTATGTCTTCAATTTTATTTATTTATGTCTTCCATTGGTCAAGAAGACTGTTTTTACACCAATACCATGTTGTTTTTTGCTTTGTTTTTTTTTAAACAATAGCTTTGTGGTACAGCTTGAAACTTCAGGAGTTCTTTAATGTTCAAGATTATTCTGGCTATTCTGATTTTTGCTATTGTTTTCGTTGAAGTTGAGAATTATCCTTTTAAGATATGTGAACAATTGTGTTGGAATTTTGATAGTGAATGAATTGAAACTGAAGATTGTGCTTGGTAGACTATCATTTTACCATGTTAATCCTGCATCTCCATGAGATCTTTCCATATTCTCATATCTTCTTCACTTTCTTTCTTGAAGACTTGAAGTTGTTAGCATACAATCTTTTACTCACTTGGTTAGAGTTACCCTGTCAGCAACCAAGTTCAATAAGAATACCACTGGCCAGGGTAGGGGAATGGGGATTAGAAAAGTAAGTAAAGAGAATGAATGGATTTTTATGTATTAATTTTGTACCCAGTTACTTTGCTGAAACTGTCAACTATAGGAGTTCCCCAGTGGAATTTTTAGGGTCACTGATTCATAATGTCATACCATCTGAAGATAAAGATAATCTGACTTCTTAATTTCTAGTTTGTATACCCCTGATCTCCTCCACTTGCTTTATTGCTCTAGCTAAGACTTCAAACGCTACATTGAATAAGTATGGAAAAAGTGACCAACCTTGTCTTGTTCCTGATTTTGTTGAAATTTCTTTGAGTTTCTCTGGATCTAAGCTTATGTTGCCTATGGATCTATGTTTAGGTATATCCTTTTACCCTTCCTTAATCTTTACAGGAGTTCTAACATGAAGGGATACTGGATTTTGTCTAAGGCCAGCTCTGCATCTAATGAGATAATCATGTTTTTTCTTTCACTTTGTTCATATAGTAGTTTTTCAAATTAATTTCAGTATATTTAACCATTTTTTAAACTCTGGAATAAAGCCTACTTGATAATGGTGGATGATCTTTTTGCTGTGTTCTTTGATTAGGTTTGCAAAAATTTCATTGAATATTTTTGCATTTATATTCATAAGGAGGATTTATCTATAATACTGTTCAATTCCTGTTTGATTTGGTCCTGTCTGCAAAGGTCCATGTTTATTCAAAGAGTATTGTTTAACATGTAAAAATGTACTTTCTGAAGTTCCTATTCATGTTTATTCATTCTTTTACCACAGTGATATGACAGAAGCAATTGTCTTTCTGATCACTTTATTGGTGAGGGCTTGTATTGTGGGGTGTAATACCAACAATCTTAGTGAATATGAATACTTTGTAAAGGGTTCTATGTAGAAAAAATGGAAAGTGCACTACTAGCCTAATACTATGAGGCAGAATGAAACTGATATTGAAACTGCTCAGACATCCTAGAATCAATTATATGTTTCTGGGAATTTTTTTCTTTCCTTTTTTTTATAACCTGTTAGAACCATTGATAAAATAATTTTTAAAAATGACTCAGTTAGGAGCCAGAGGAACATTTTTATTGTCATTTGGGAGAAAAATAACAGAAGCTCATGCAAGCCATAAATATCAGATGATATTTATATTTTATCAGATGATATATAAATATGCTGTGATGATCAAGATAGATCTGAATTAAAAAAATGGTTATTTTATTTTATTAGAGAAAGCGGTTAAGTTCAGCAATAGAGGTTTGAAAGCAATGGTACAGTGGGTAGGCATTGTAGACAAAGAGTGAGAAGAGACTGAATGTCAGGGCAGGCATGTATAGTGTTTTATGTGTTACTAAGACATATAAAAAGGGAAAGGACAACAAGACTTGAGTCAGAACTCTGAATGTGAGAAGTGAGGAAGTATTTTCCCTCAGGATCTGCTTCACTTCCTGTCTCTAGGATCAAAGTTGAGTTCCCACCTTTAACTCAGTTTCTGATAAACGGATCTTAAAAGCTGAAATAAATACTTCCCTCCTTGTGTTGGTTTATTTCCAAGCAAACTAGAAAAGACGCCAGCAGTAAAACATGAAATTATGAAACTAAGGCAAAGCACTTAAGATACAGGCATAGACAAGAACTCTCTCTCTCTCTCTTTTTCTTTTCTTTTTTGGTTTTCCAAGACAGGGTTTCTCTATGTAGCCCTGGCTCCTCTGGAGCTTGGTCTGTGGACCAGACTGTCCTCAAACTCACAGAAATCTGCCAACTTCTGGGATTAAAGGCATGGCTGCCACCATTGCCAGGCAACAAGAACTTTCTTAACGGACTCTAATTGCTGAGGGAAAACACCCAAGGATTAACAAATGGCATTTCAAGATATTCAAGTGTTTCAGCATAACAAAGGAAGCTGTTAGCAGAGTGAGCAAAAGCCCCAGAGAATTATCTTAACAGCTATATTTCAGTCAGGAAAGTTCTGCCTAGAAAATATAATGAACTGTAAGCAAACAAACAAAACACTAAATTATCTAACTGCCAATCAATAAATGATCTAAGGAAATGGACAAACTTTCCTCAAAAGAGCAAACACAAATATCTGTAAATAATTTTTTAGGCATTCAACACCTTAACTGTCAGGAAATGTAAATTAAGACTACTTTGATAATCCATCTCACCTCAGACACAATGACCATCATCAAAAACAAACAATAAAGAATTCAAAGTAATGGACAAAATGATAGTAAGGACCTAGGAAAAGGGAGGTGAAGCAGCCATTATGGAAATTCCTATAGATATTTTACTTAAACTAAAAATAGAATTGCCATATATCCTAGTTGAGTTTCTATTATTTCAATAAGTACCCTCACCAGCAATAACTTAGAGAGGAAAGGGTTTGTTTGGCTTCCAAGTTATAGTCCATCACTGAGAGACTCCAAGATAGTAGTAACTCAAGACAGAAACCAGAAGGTAAGAACAGAAGAGGAAAGGATGATAAGGTTGATACCTATGTGCTTGCTCTGGTTTACTTAACTTCTTTACCTATGATGGCCAGGCCCACCAACCCAGGAATGGTATTGTCATAGTAGATTGAGTATCTCTACATGAATCAGTAGTTAGGAATATGCCCTACACTGAGAAAGAAATCAGAAAAACATCACCCTTCACAATAACCACAAATAGCATAAAATATATCAGAGTAACTCTAGCCAAACAAGTGGAAGACTTGTACGACAAGAACTGCAAAGAAGCAAATTTATCAAATGGAAAAAAGAAAGCATATTTAAGAAATGGTTCTGGCATAGCTGGATATCAACATGTAGAAGAATGAAAATAGACACATATCTATCACCATGCACAAAACTCAAGTCCAAATGCAAGACCTCAACATAAAACCAGCAACACTGAACCTTGTAGAAGAGAAAGTACACTTGAACGCATTGGCACAGGAGAATACTTTCTAAATATAACCCCAGCCGCATAGACACTGAGAAGAAACAATTAATAAATGGGAACTCTTGAATCTGGAAAGCTTCTGTAAAGCAAAGGACATGGTCAACAAGACAAAATGATAGCCTACAGAATAAGAAAAGATCTTCACCAACAACACGTCAGACAGATGTCTGATCTCTAAAATACACAAAGAACTCAAGAAATTGGTCATCAAAAGAACAAATAATCCAGGAAAATAAAACAAAAACAAAACAAAACAAAACAAAACAAAACAAAACAAAACAAAAAAAAACAAAAAAAAAAAAAAAAAAAAAAAAAAAAACGGAGTACAGACCTAAACAGAGAACTTTCAACAGAAGAATCTAAAATGGTGGAAAGACTTAGGGAAATGTTCATCGTCCTTAGTCATCAGAGAAATGCAAATCAAAACAACTTGAAGATTCTATCTTATACCTGGTCAAGATCAAAAACACTGATGACGGCTTGTGCTGGAGAGGTTGTGGGGTAAAGGGAACACTTCTGCATTGCTGGTGGGAATACAAGCTGGTACAGCCCCTTTGGATGTCAGTGTGATGATTTCTCAAAAAATTAGGAAACAACCTTCCTCAAGACCCAGCAATACCACTTTTGGGTATATATCCAAAGGACGCTCAATCATGCCACAAAGACATATGCTAAACTATGTTCATAGCAGCATTGTTTTGTCATAGCCAGAAACTGGAAACAACCTAAATGCCCTTGACCAGAGAATGGATAAGGAAAATGTGGTACATTTACCCAATGCAGTACTACACAGTAGAAAAAAAATTAAGACATCTTGAATTTTACAGGTAAGTGGATGGAGCTAGAAAACATCATCCTGAGTGAAGTAACCCAGACCCAGAAAGACAATTATGACATGTACTCAATCATATGTGGTTTTTAAACATAAAGCAAAGAAAACCAGCCCACAAATCACAATCCCTAGACAATGAGGACCCTAGGAAAGACATATATAAATCTAATCAACATGGGAAGTAAAAAATGACAAGATCTCTTGAATAAATTTGGAGCATGGGGACCTTGGGAGAGAGTTGAAGGTGAGGGGGAAGGTAGGGAGGAGAGCAGAGAAAAATGTAGAGCTCAATAAAAAATTTTTTAAAAGAAGTAAAAATGCCCTAAAGATGTGCTCAGACTTAAGTCTGGTAGAGGTCTTTCCTCCATTGAGGTTCCCTCATTCCAGATGTATCAAGTAGATGTGTACTAGGTATCACACTATAGGACCTGGCTGTACCTCTCCTAAGCATATGCCTAAAGATCTCCATATTCTACTTCTCAAACACTTGCCTGTCTATATTTATTGACTCAACATTTAAAACAGCAAAACAATGGAATCAGACCTGATGTCCATCACCAATTGTGTAATAAAAACGTAGTTCCTAAGCACTATGAAACTATATTTACACATATAGAAAATGAATTATAAAGAGATCAAATAATTGATTTGGTAAAGGTTATATATTAAGTAGGGTAATTTAGACTCAGAAAGACAAATATTATATGTTCTTCCTTACATGAGATCCTAGCTTTTAACATATATATATATAGAAAGCATATACATGTATATAGTTTAAGATACACACACACATATATATGGATAGATGTAGATATGGGTCTGGACATGCATAAGCCATGAACCTCCAAAGGTGATAAATGACACTAAATATCAGGGAGCACAATCGTACACATGTGCCATGAAAGTAGAAAAAGAACTATTGTGTGCTTGGCCCAAGGGAAGCAGAAGAATAGAGGAAAAATTTGGAAAAAAATACAAAAATAAATTATATTTGATGATAAAACAGGGAAAATCAAAGAGTGATATATAGAGTATAATTTTTTAATTTATTTTAATAAAAACATTATATTCATGATTGAACAATGTAATAAGAGTTAGAATATCTATTCCAAAATTAGGAATTTTACCCTGGAATTTACTCTTCATTTCAAAATGCTGTTGAGGACAGAAAACCCTGTTACTTGATCTAAGATTGTAACTAATAAGACTCAGCCACTTTGTGTCTTGTGCTACAAAGACATGGGGTAAGGAATGTTCTAGTTCTACTCCATCCATGGTTACCATTACAAAAATAAATTACATCCCATGAGAAGAAGCTTTAAATATAACATTGCCCAATCTAATTAAATGTATGATGTAGAAAAAGGTTGATAACATAGATTAATTTAACTCATTACTTATAAAACATGAATATTTTGTATTATGTTAAGATTGTAGTTTGTTCTATATTTAATGAAATTACTAAGTAATACTTATGGTTCATATTTTATCATTATTCTAATAGAATTTGATATTGTTTAGAAACATTCTTCCACAAAAGACACAGTAGAATCTATACAAGTATCTTTCACCAAACAGTTAAATATATTATGTTATAGTCATAAACTGAGCAATTACTCTTTGGGCAACTACTCACTAAATATAATACAACCACTGTGTGTAACATGTTTCAGATTTTTAAAAAATGAGCCAATAAACTGATTCAGAGATTAACAGCTATTGCTGTCAAGACTGATAGCCTGTGTACAGTTACTGTACTCTTAAATTGAGAGGACCATGTCCTGAAGACTGTCTTCTGACCTCCTCGTATGCAACACAACATGTGTGCACATGTATGCTCACACAATAAATGTTAATAAAATGTAGAAAAGGTTCTATAGCATGGTCTTAGAATCTATTATATTATAAATAGCACATATTTGAAGAATTGTATGTGTTCTAAATTTTTAGTACAGTTTCTTTAAAATTTATTATATATGTACTTGAGTTAACTCAGATGATTTGATAAATATTTGATTTTCTATTGCAAACACTAACTCGCTATCACAGTTGTCTTTCTGCCAGCACATCTTAGCCAACATTAACATTTTTATATTCATCAATTCTGTGGTTTCCTTAAGTGGATTTTGTCACTGAGTTTTCTGCCAGCATTGCTGATCTTTTCCTTACATTGTAGGATTTTTTGGGTTTTTTTTTTTTTTTTTTTTTTTTTTTTTTTTTTTTGCTTTTAACACATTTGCTTTGTACATTAGGTCATTTGGTCATTTGTTCAGACTTAAGGAAATGAATTGAGGTTGAATTGAACAGTCTCTCAGACAGAATTAAGTCCAATGAGCAGGAATCTGATGGTATCTGTCCCCACTACTTGCAAAGTCAAATACATAATTCGGCCGCTCATAGAGAGAACAGATAATGCACAGAGAACAGATAATTTCAGGTCATTTTGGACCACATTAATCATTCTTACTACAGGGCAATTTATCTCTTTCATATTCAATTTTCCAAATATTATGACTAGATTAATTCTATTGAAAATGAATAACTGTCAGGGATAATTTCAATAACTTCTCATCTGTTTTATCCCTTGAAATGTCTTTCTATTTGACCATCAGTCATTTAAAGATACCTTTGGTTTAACTTCCTACCATCACTTTAACAGGGTAATGATTTTACAAAATGTCAATAAATTTAACCACTGGGTTTTATTTTCTCATCTCTATAATTGAATAACTACCTAAAACTATTTACTTATTCCCAATTATGATCACTATATGAAATTAATATATAACCATTACCCTTAAAATAAGGATACTGTCCTACATGGAAAACAAGCCTACAAATGATTTGGGGCTGTATTTAATTACTATGGTTTCTAGGCTACAGTGTGTCAGTGGAGAGTGGGAGGGGGTAATTCTGGAGACTAACTCCCCCTAAGTAAGTGACTGGGTAAGTTGTGAAATTAACCCAAGAAGATGGAATAAGTTTACATATGTGAAGAGGGTTGAGTGATTAAAAAAAACATGCTTTAGAACCATCAGAATATTTAATTGTATGTCCTTTTATGATATAATACTCCTTAACCATTGTTAACTAAGAAAACATATCTTTAATAAAAGCTGTAATATTATGTAGACTACACAAACTACTCGACTGTAAAGATTCTGAGACTTGTGGTTACTTTTAAAAATAAATTTTTTAGCCAACAGCAAATAGTAAAACCAAAGTTTCCATTTTATCTTTTATTCTTTATTTGTACCCTTTACTATTAAATTCACTGACGAGGGTATTTAAAATAATTCAGTATATAATTAGCTGTAAAGCCCATATGAGTTCTATTGCTGCCAAACATCAAAAATGCATGTTGTGATCCTTGTAATTAACCTACTCTGTTCACACACTATTGTTTGATGTGTTCTGAGTATTCTTAACAATTGCAGATGTAATTATTCACGCATCAAATGTCAGTAGAGTACTCTTTGTCTTTCAAGTATAATATCTTTCCTTTCTTGATCCATAACAAGTAATTAAATTTAGTTATAGAAATAATATATTTAAATATATAGAGATTTGTATAACAAAATGTAGGTGATCATTCAAAGCTTTCTTTTTACCCTATTAGTACTATTGTATAAGAAAACAGTTGAGCTTTATTGAATAACAAAAATGACTAAATTAAAAGGCTCTCCAACATTACTGTGTTTGGACATTTACCTTTGAATTCTTGTTCTGCTTCAGGTTCTAGAATAGAAATCTTTTCTCATATGGTAAACAAAATTAGATTCAGTCTTGTCCTAAAAAGTTCTATTTATAGGGAAGACTAGTAACCATATAAGACATGGGCATGCAAATGCTATGCATATGTGATTAGCTTTGAATATTATTACTATATTTACATGCATGCTGTATTATTACTAAGGACTTAAAATGCATGTGAAATTCTTTAAAAAGAGGAATTTTAGATTTAGTGTTTATTTTCCTTTCAAATATTGCATTCACTGAGTGAAATTCCTATAGCTCTGCAATTCCTATAGTGTCTAATTGACCTCTTCCTAGATTGCCTGAGACATTTTAGGAAAGTCTTTTTCGTACACTCAAACAAACAAGAAGATGGTAACTGAAATTCTGATACTTTTAGTCCTATTTTCATTGACCCAACAACCAAAAACAAAAACAAGGAAACAACAACAAATCATAAAACTTATGCTTTTCTTTAAATATTTCTTAAGTCTTTCCAAAAACAGCCTTATAAGCAATATAATCTCCATTACTTTTATGACTGAGTTTAAGTCTGAAATTGTTTGCTTTTTTATATCTTATAATGTAAGCACACCACACTTTTATCTGACATCAAACAGGCATAAGTAATCACATATGAACATTATCAAAACCTTTACTTCATTGCAGTTAAATATAAAATACTTAAAAATATCAGTAAATACTATTACATATGGAATAGCTAATTGCATAGGTACTTAAATGCTAAAAATTATACATTTGGAAAAATTAACTGGGTTTATGGCATAGTAAACAGAATTTCCTAGTCTCTATGAGTTGATCAGTATCTGCATAATAATGTTTGATGAAATAATAAGTGTCTACTTTATATTTCCTAATGTGGTTTCCCTATGAGATGTGAAGTCACATTGGCTACAGAATTGTTTGTAGTACATAAATTATCCAAGAACCAAAGCTCATTTAAAATCCTGAAATGTTAAAAGTACAAAAAGTACAGAGAGAATTGCTTAAAACACAAGAACGTACAAAAGTATTCCAGTGAAGAAACTCATGTGTTTGCATCAGAGGTTATTGTGGTAATATACAGACTATTCTGTTTGAGTAGTTATTGTACTGCACAGTGGGTACCTGAAGAAGAAAAGGGAAGAGTTTGGAGGGGGGCAGGGGTGTGTATGCAAGCAAAGGAGTCTTCCAGTGAAATTCTCCTGTTTCTTCTGTGTACTCTCCCACTTCTTATACATATGCACGTTAGATTGTCTACTTCAAAATCAAAGGAGTAGTTTTATTGTATTAATGCATACTGGAGGGTTCTGAGAGCCTGAGTTTGCATGCATTTTTGGTCTCAACTGTCTCAAATAATTTTAATGCATCCCAGCATGCATACTTTAACACAGCAACAGATTAGCATTAGCCTGAACAAAAAACTAACTAAACATTATAGAGTGTAGTTTTTCTCATCAGAATTCATGTTTTGTATGGGTTACTGGTTCCATAGGATTGTCAATTGTAGTTTCCATGTTTCTGTAGTTAACTAACCAAGTTAAAGTTTTAAGTGATTATATCCTTTTTCTCAATAATATACACATACAGTACTGATAAAAAATTTTATATAAAGTGATCATAGCTATATGCACATGAATATTTCCCAACTCATTTAATAATATATCTTAAACGATAACTAGAATGCAGCAATAAATATGGAAATAATTGCATAGACAGTAATAGGCTTGCAAAAATATTTTGTTTATAATGGAATTTATGTAAACAAATGTCTAATAAATCACTGTAAATGGCTTAGCATCCAGTGAGTTTTATTTATTTTTTCTTTTGAGACAAGCTTTCTCTGTGTTACAGTCCTAACTGCCCTGGAGACTAGGTTGGTCTTGAACTCACAAAGATCACCTCCCTCTGCCTCACAAGTGCTGAGATTAAAGGTGTATGCCATCACTGCCCAGCTACTGAACCTTCTTATAGAGATAGTATCAATTATGATTTTAAGTGGATTGATAACTAGTTAGGTTTCTATAGGTTTCCTCATTGATATATAAAGGAGAGACAGAGAAGAATCAATATGAAAGATATACTTACAGGCACTTTCTCAGAAAAAGCTGTTTCTCCCCACGCTGGCATCAATAGAGTTCTCATTACTCAATGCTGTTGGCAAATGGTGGCAGATCTTTTCTTCTCTATGGTGGAGCGTCAACAGTGGTACAGAAGAATTGTCTGTATTTTGTCAATCATGTTTTAAATAAACGCTGATTGGCCAGGCAGGAAATATAGGTGGGAAACCAGACAGGAAGTAGAAATGATGTAATGAGAACAAGGGAATTCTGGGAAGGAGGAAGTTGATTCCTCCCACTCCTGCCTAGATCACCAAACCAGCAGGATGTGATCTGCCCCACTGAAAAAAAAGTACTGAGCCACATTGCTAACATAGATCAAAAAAAAAAATGGGTTAATCAAGATGTGAGAGTTAGCAAGTGAGAGGCTAGAGCTAATGGGCCAATCAGCTTACAATTTATGGAGACCTATGTATGATTTTCTTTGGGCTAAACAGTTGTGGGGAACCGGGCGGGATAAAAACCACAACAACAAGCAGGCCTGACCCTTCGTGTTACAGTCAACCAGTATTAGATAGAAAGTAATTTGCTTCTGCACTAAACAAAAAGGTATTTCTACTCTGGACATTATTTTCTAAGCAGTATGGTATCACAACTATTTGCATGCAGTTTGAGATACATTAAATATTATATGAAATATAGAAATCAGTTAAAGTGTAATGAGTGTTGGATATCATTTTCTGCAGGAACTGTATCATTCTATATGAGAGACTTGAGTATCTAGGAATCAAACCTAACAAGGGGCATACTTATTTCTATACCAGGAACAGTGACTGTGGGTAAGAAAAGAGAGCAGATTTTGCTTTAGGTACCTTTAATTCAAACCTACTGCCATTTTCCTCCGATTTCAATAGCAAAGATAACAAAAATTGACAATATTATGAGAAAAAGTGAGAGAATCGCAATATATATTTCAAAGTGATTTTATTTTATTTTATTTATTTTTTCCTGCTTCTAACTTACTATAAAACTTCCACCAACTGGACCCATGGCTTCCTTCCAGTTAATCAACTTTGATGGTCTACTGCCATCATTTTCAGAACGTAGTATTCACAAAAGCCACCTGCAGAGCTTTTAAAAATGCAACAGTCTGGGATAACTCCCAAAATCCAAATTCAAATTCAAAAGATGTGCGGAACGTTGCAACATTTTAGCAAACACCAAGGGAGAGTTTGCTATACTTGATGAAAGAACAGTCTTTAGTTAATTTCTGAATGTCAGATGTTTCTTTACTGATTGTCTTCCTAACATCACACGAATTGCAGTGCATTTAAGAGTTTACGTGAGCAACACTTATTTTATCAGTTGCTTTGCTTAGTGCTTGTGTATTAATTTCCAGAACTAAACAAGACTGGCTGGGGTCAGATCAACATCTTTATTAACCAATGAGTTCATGATTGACTCTAAGGAGCAAATGGGAAGAGCACAAGTCACATGACTAGTATGACAGTACTGTCTATGATGCAAGTTTTTTGGAAATGACATTATTCAGACTACTAATAACCAACTTTAAGGTTTATTTTTATTCTTAGACTTGAGTTGCCACCTGTTAATACTTTTTGATGTTTTGCTCTGTGATATAATTAACCTACATAGAGCCTTTTCATACAACTATATAGCTACTAATTAGTTAAATGAACGAATATCAATATATGTGTCTTGGTGAACTTGCATATATTAAAATTATGTGTGTTACTTAACGAAACTTAAATATTGTTGGAAATCAAGTTAGAGGCTTCATAGAAATAAAACCCTGTACAATACTCTGCTCCTGGTAATTCTATGCTGTCCATTTGTGGTAAAGATACTTTAAGGTACGCCAAGGCCAAATATAAGTTGAGGACACTTCCTAGTATTTTTTATTTGTTGAGACAGGGTTTCTGTCTGTAACCCTGGCTGTCCTGGAATTTGCTTTGTAGACCAGGCTGGCCTCAAACTCAGAGAATCACCTGCCTCTGCCTCCTAATTGCTGGCACTAAAGGCATGTGCTGTCTGGTCTACTTTGTACTTTTTTAAACATTGGTTTTAATATCAAGCAGAACCCAACCACAACAATAACTATGTTTATATGTGCCTTTTGGGAACTTTCTAGAGGCTGTAAATCCTGGCTAATGTATTCAAAACAGACTTAAGAATCTTAGTAATTCTACTATTTCATCTTTGTATATAGCTGCTTCTTCATGCTCTGTGTAACTATAGGCAGGCTCCCACTTTTCTGTTTATATCCCTTCATTGCACAAGGCATAGGGAAGTCCCCAAAAGGACTTATCTCCTCACCCCCAATGTTAGATTTTGTTTCATTATTTTATTTCTACTTAGGCTTAAGCCCAGTCGAAAATATGAGGTATTTGGACAGTCCTTATTTTATGTCCCAATTTGTAAATGGTAATGAAAAAATTTCAATAGATTCTTTGTCGCTTCTTTTTCTACTTTTTCTGAGAAGGCACTGAATCGGCTTTTGCTGAACACAAGGTATAAGGAAAGACTACAGTTTTTCAGTCAAACTGATATCATCTCAAATTTAAATAGACAGTTTCCACAAATTTTGGAGTCTGTAGAAGCTGTGCAACCTCACAAATCTTCAACTATTGGTTGCCTTGAGAATTAAATTGTTTTAATAATGTAACATGAAAAACTACAAGTGTATTTATTTTATCCATTTAAATATCCAGATATTTGGAATGAACTATGTAACTCAAATCTTTCACACGTCTTTTTGACAATTTCCTACCAAAAAATTAGGAAATTACCAGTACTTTCTTCTGTGAATGTGTTATGGTATATTTTGGACATGATGAAGTGAAAACAGCTTTTTAAACATTTATATTTTCAATGTCATGTGTGTCAACCATGTTTGCTCTCCCTATTTCTTTATGTGTCAATGACGTAAGCCAAAATGGGTGTGGAAGGTACTGTAAGGACCCAAAGTAAGCTTGTTTCAAATGTAGCCAGTAGAGTTGGGACTTTAATGGAAAGAGTGGAGAACATGTCCTGGTTACACAAGATACATTGATTAACAAATCAAGTGGGGATAAATCTTGAATGGGAATAAAGCATTCAATTTAATAATTCTTTTATTTTAAAGCATGGTAAATCAAGTGGAATAGTATTAGCTTTTAACATATTATCCCATGGTAATATTCTGGGAAAATTGCTCCTATGCATAGAGCAGACACACCACTGCCCAGTATGTGTGTGGGAAAATAAAGGTAAAAAGGTAGATTGCATGAGAAATTAGGAAACTGCTCATGAGACTTCTGCTTTTCACTCTTATTCTTTCTGTGTTTCCTCCAAACATGCACACATTAGGTTACTGCATGTAGTCTCACTGCTCTCAAAAGCATGATTAACACTGTAAGAAGTTATGGTTTATATAGCCACATAGTAATACTACATGTCAATATTTCAATCCTTCTACAAATTAGTGCCGTTTAAAAGGATTCTGAGTAATTAGCTTGACAGAGAGGCCAGACATCAGTTCTAGGATTATGAAATACTGCAGTTGGATAATTTTTTCATATTATGATCTCCGCTTTTATAGTATCCATGTTTATCTTTATGTGGGCTGAAGAATACATTAGAAGATTATCTGGATGCAGGCTTTAAATTTTCTATCCATAAAGCTGGGTATCATAATTCCTACTCTTGGGGTAGGGGCGTGCTTGGAAAGTATAATCACTTCAATTTTGTGAGTTCAAGGCCAGCTTTCAATTCCAGGTCAGTCTTGGGCAGACAGTGAGAAACAAAGGAAACAAAGCATACATTCATGCCTTTCTCGTGGTATCATTTATCATTGCTGATCCTTGAAGTGTGTGTGGTCCATAGCAGTGACTGAATGTATATGCTTCAGTGTTTGGGTAAGAAGATGGGATAGGGAAATAAAAGACAGGGTATGCACAGTGAATGTGCACTAGAACTTTGTTTAGAAAAATTCAGCATGGTTTTGAATCAGTGGGTTTAATAAACATGTTCTATCACACAGAGTAAAAGTTGCTGCTGTTGATAAGATTTTTAACTGAATAGAAAATGAAAAGTGAATCCTTTGTTGGGAGTAATCCTGGGAGTTGTACTTATTTTGATTCCTGTCCTTCCAGTTGAAAGGCCTTATGAGCCACACTAGTAGATCTACTGACCCTTAAGTAAAAACATTAAAAAGGGTGAGATGGCGTCGCCATATCTCATGGGAGTAGCAAACATCATAAAACTAGCACGGTGACTAGGCAAAGACCCAGCAAAGCTGAGTTGCATGATGGCTGCCATGCCACCTTTGGTTTTTTGGTTTTTTTGTTTGTTTGTTTGTTTGTTTTTTTGTTTTTTAGATACAGGGTTTCTCTGTATCTTTAGAGCCTGTCCTGGAACTCCCTTTGTAGACCAGGCTGGCCTCGAACTCACAGAGATTCGCCTGCCTCTGCCTCCCGAGTGCTGGGATTAAAGGCATGCGCCTGGCTGCCACCTTTGGTTTTGATCTCCATGTGTTCCATGCTTGGGAGTGTTAATATTTGTACAATTGGGAATATAGGATTGATGGAGATTTTCTTATGACTCATGTATGCCTTCCCCCAGGAGCACATGCTTCTACGTTTCCCCAGGAAAATCCTGAGCATGCTACCACTTCCTCTTTTAGAGATATTCTTATCTATTTGAAGGTCTTCCTTACACCTTGGAAGTTGTGATGTACATTTAGAAGCCAGAGATCTCTCTATGATGCTCTGAGATATTATTATAACATCTACTCCTGTCCTTGCTCTGGAACGAGATAATCCAAACAAAGTAAACTTTAAAAGGTCAACATTATTTTCTCGGCTAGAGGAGTTGGCGAGAGCTCACATTACAAGTCTCTTCCTTTTATACACTCAAGCAATTCTGTGGCATATACAATAACAAAGGTATATTATCTTAAATTACCTTAGCCCACAGAGGAACTTGTATTGATGAACAAAGAATGGTGTGGACAGATGATAAAAGAAAGAGGTGCCTCTCTTTCTTATAAAAGATAGCTCATGCAGGACCCCTCTCTGTCTTATGACCAAGGAACAAAAGAATGCTAGGATTAGAGAGAAATATTAATTCTATAAAGATATAAAATGTAAAACATTGTATTATGCTAGTTGAATAATAACTGCTGTACTTTTGACCTAAGTACTTTTCATGTACACTCTGACCATTAAGAGTTAATAATACATTGCTCACTCAGACGTGGCAATCTGCACATACTAGCTTGGAGATTTCTTTTTTCTATCTAGCATCTTTGAAGACATAAGAGCTACCAATCTGAAAACTGGCTGTCATATGCTTCTAAATTTTTTTAGATTAGGTTATGGGGTTAATGAGTAAAAATGATTATAAAGGATAACTCTGTTTATCAATGATGACTAATCTTATGACCCCAGATGTGCAAGAGAAAAAGTTAAACACATGTCGAGAAACAAAAATGCTATGATCTATGTTTTGGGTCAACATGCATCTCTCCCCACTTACCTAATTATGTAAAGATAAAGAATCATTCTGACTGCTAGTTATTCAGCCTGAAGAATCTCATCACCACCGTGGCCTGGCTTACTTCTTCCCTTGCCTACTCCTTGCCCCTCTTTGGAACCTGTTAACTACTGGGGGCCCATTCCCAGCATCTATATGTTATACATGACTAATACCTTGAAAAACCGTTTAAAACTTCATGAACTAAGTTAGAACAATAAAATTGTCCTTTCTAATAAATACGTACATTAAATAATGCATACATTTATTTGTATTTCCTCTAGTTAATTATATGCAATTAGACGATTAAAAATTGTAGTCTATGCCAAAATTATTAGGCTTGGCTAGTAGTGATTATTTGAAAATATGCAGCATATTAATGTTCAGTTTTTTCTCTCTTTCTCCCCTTCCCCTACCACTGCCCACTCCATCCCCCTTTTTTGTCTACTTCATCTCCATCCCTTTAATATAGCATCAGATGAAGAAGAGCCTACTTCAGCAGGTAAGCTTCCTACATTACAAAGACTTGTTTTTCTATTTACTAGTCTATCAATGGAAAATTGACCTCAGTATCTGAGTATTCACCTAGCTATAGGATGAAGTTACTGTAGCCTCCACAGCATCCACAAATGATGTTTAAGTCAAGGATGATGGTACACCTCTAATTCCAGTCCTTAGGAGTCTGATAGAGGACATCATGAGTTCCAGGGCAAAGTGCCCTTCTCAACAAATTCCAAGTCAACCTGGATTACATATTATGATTCTGTCTAAAATGAGCAAGTGAACACACACACACAAAAAAAGGTCCAACTTTTTGAAGTATATTTTGTTTGTGTTTTGACCAGAAAATTAGCTGTTTTGTTTGCATTTTTACTTTATAGGCATGTTATACTAAGTTAGTTTAAATAATGTTGTCTCAGAAAATTTTGTGGAAGAAGAAAATAACCTCAAATGAGCTATTACACAGGAAATTATAGCAACACCAACATTAAAGAATGTGGAAACATAGAAAACTGCAATACTGAAATAAATGCTTAAAAATAATGAAGGTAAAATGTACCAATTAAATCCCAAAAGAGAAAAAAATATAATCTACTGAAATATTCTCCAAGGCATTATATTGTATTGTAAATATAGCTACAACATCAAGCATGATATTTCAATTTAAGAATGAAAATTATGTGGTTGACTAAGTCACCTATTTAAATTTTTTTAATGCACATATTCTTAAATAATGATCTTCTATCTTATAGCATGATTTTGTTTTCATCTAACTAATTGGGATTTTTAAGCACAGTGTAAATCCTGAAGTGACTATCATAGAGAGTGTCAATGTCTGCATTGGTAGAAGGGAATATGGGCTTCTCAACATGTTTCCAGGAATATGAGACAGACCAAAGAGAAACACTAGGAAAAGAAAACACAATTTCATGGACATATTGTAGATACATTGCACTTAATTGGCAATTAATAAACCACCAGAATGCCAGACAAGTAGCTTCCAAAAATGAGGCCTGAGATGAAGTCACTGAAGGCTCTGAAGAGGAACAGTCTGATGAGGTCAGCACTAGAGAGTTTTCTCCTATGGAATGGAGGAAAGAACTTAGGGTTGAGGAATAAAGCAAGGAAATAGTTCCCAAAGCTAAAGTCAACTTTGGTTTATTGCATGACAGAGATGATTGTAGCTCTGTGCTTAATCTTGATTATCAATATGATTTTACTGAAAAAAATGCCTAGAAGATGCATAAAACACTCCCCTGATAGAGGCTGCATCCAGAGAGGTTTCAGTCACATAGGAAAACCCTGACTGGTTAGTTCCAATAAGCTCCCAGGGAAACTGAATGGAAAAACCAAACAGAAGGGAAATGTCTCTCTTTCCTAGACATGAGATGAGCCACTCCACCATCAAGTCCCACATTTATGGACAACAAATTATGTAACCAATTG
This sequence comes from Chionomys nivalis, assembly GCF_950005125.1. Lineage (NCBI taxonomy): Eukaryota > Metazoa > Chordata > Mammalia > Rodentia > Cricetidae > Chionomys > Chionomys nivalis. The sequence continues at coordinate 56,335,051 of NC_080100.1, read as the reverse complement.
CTGTGGGACAATGTTTTTTTATCCTGTCACTTGTATTATTTTCAATAAAATGCTGATTGGCCAGTAGCCAGGCAGCAAGTATAGGCGGGGGCAACAGCAAACAGGCAGGAAGTAGAGGCATGGCAATGAGAATTCTGGGAAGAGGAAAGAATCAGTTTGCAGTTGTCACCCATACGCAAAGGAAACCAGGCACAAAGCAAGCAAGATGTGAATGCATCAATGAAAAAATGCCAAGCCACATGGCTAACGCAGACAAGAATTATGGGCTGATAAGTTATAAGAATTAATTAATAAAAAGACTGAGCTACTGGGCCAATTCATTTATAATTAATGTAGAACTCGGTATGTTTCTTTGGGACTAAATGGCTGCAGGACTGCGTGGGACAGAAACCTCAGTCAACATTCAAAGAATAAATAGTTCTTATCTTTAAAATATTTTAAAAGATTTATTCATTTATTTACTATATATACAGTGTTCTACCTGCATGTATGCCTGCACAACAGAAGAGGGCACCAGATCTCACTATAGATGGTTGTGACCCACCATGTGGTTGCTGGGAATTGAACTCAGGACCTCTGGAAGTGCTCTTAACCTCTGAGCCATATCTCCAGTCCCTAAAATATTTTTTTAAAAATGGACTTTATCATGGTGTGAAAGTCTAATTAGCACAATGATTCTGTTGGAGCTTATGGATGAGGTGCAGTCCGTTCTATTCATCAAAGAAATTTTGCTCAGCTGCATGGCCTTTATGGTTTCTACTTTTGTGTTAATCCAGGGAAGGATTGTCCTGTAAGAACAGATAAAAAAAAGATCAAAATAAGATGTTTATGGCAAAATAATTAATATATGCTATTTATTGATAAATTGCAATGATACATGAATGCTATATAACATAGCATACATTACAAATGTCCCCATCAGTGATTTCAGGTAAACCCACAGGTTGCTTCAATTTCCCATCATTAGAATGCTCTACACTAATTTGGATGAGGAAAACTCCTTTACATTTCTCCTACCCCAGTTGGCACTGCACACTTGTTCTCATCAGGCCTGTGAAATTCACATGACTGAAGAGCAGGTTCATAGATTGTTGAGCCTCTTCTATCTAATTTATGACCTTATTTTGCCTCAACTTCAAAACTGTTAAGTTGAGATGTTTCTGTACAGATGACTTTGTATTCCCAAACCATAGTTTGATTTATCTTTGAGTATTAATCCTTACCTTGTCCTCCACTTTCTAGACCCAGCTAATCTAATTTCTGCTGACATATCACATTTTGATATTATTATCTGTGAAGTTTGTTGTTTCCACTGCAAAATAATTTTGTCTTTGAATCATAAGTATTAATTATAATGAAGTATTAACTATCTTTAGCTGATTTGTTGTTTATTTTCTTTTTAAAACATATTCTTTTGAAAAAATGAAACCAAACATGTTTTCCCTCTTATTGTTTAATTTACTTTAGAATTATCTGAACATTACAGAGTTTATGATGTAATATATATATATATATTTAAAATATATACAAATTTAAAATATATACATATATTTGCTTTCAACTATATATAATGGGCTCTTTTAGCAATTTCCTAGTACACAGTTTAATACGATTGGCTGCTGTGCTCATGCTGTATAATCCCTCTGTAGATGACCATTCTCTAAAACTGATATAGAAGCCAATCCAGCCAATGCCCCAATAATCCTTATTCTATTAATGGTTTATACATATGCAAATATTTTAATTTCACACATATCTGACATGATGTGTGCAGGTGTAGAATTACCCATGTTGTTTCAGATGTCAAAAACTCTTGTTAAGTGTGATTAGCACTCCACTGTATGTATTAGTATATGTGATAATTTCCTTCTCTACTTTTCTATGGATGAACACCAAGATAGTTTCCATACCTTAGCTATCATAATGTTGCAGTGAACATGGTAATTAATGCATATATCTCTATGAGATGATGGTTATACATTGGATATACAACTGGAAGAGACATTTGCCTTAGTAGTTTCATTCGTTTGAGGAAATTTCATAGTGTCTCACAGTAACTCCAATATTCCCAGGAGAAATCAAACAGGATTCCATGAACATTCCCCTGACAGACAGGCAAACAGACAGACAAACACACATGCACACAACTAAGAAGCCCATTCCAAATAAATTGAAACACATAAATAAAATTCTTGAAACACATAAAAGTCCTAGAAGTAAATTGAGCAACAGACTGGATCCTGGACATGTGACCTGGAAATGATGGTTTGGGTATCACAATAAAACTCAGACAGCAAAAGAATTAAACAATTTGAGCACACCAAACCACAAACCTTTCCTAAAGAAAGCAATCATGGCCCTGAGAAAGCATCCAGTGAGCGGGATGTAAGACTTGTAACACCTGGCATGAACTTAATTTCAGAAAAAGAAACCCACACAATACAGTGACAAATCCCAAAAGAATTGGTTAAAAACTAGACAGATGTATTTTGTGGACCGCTCTGCAAATCTGGTGGAACAATGCCATGGGAAAGGAAGTAAATGTCACTGATCATGAAGGAAATATAAATCAAAATGACAATAGTTCATCACTTAAGGTGTGTTAGGGATGCTTTTATCAAAAAGCTATGAAAGTTCTTGGCAGTGAGAACTATATTATAGGTTTTTTTTTTTGTAAAACCTACCCTCTTCTCTATTTGTTTGTAAATTTAAATTTTCATAACTTAAACAAAACTCTGCATATTTGACATTAGGATTTATGATAGTGGCACTACCTGGATTCAAAAGCATACACCTTTGAAATAAATGATGCTTACTACTTTAGCACTGACATTGTTTCCTTAAAAATATTTAAAATATTTTTAAACTATCAGTTTAGCTATTTAGTAAGCACACTTTATCACATATAGTTTACACACATATATATGAAAAGTTATAGTTTTGTTCTATCAAATAAAAGGTTATTAATAAAACACTGTATACCTATACCAAAGCACAATGATTAGATATATTTTTCTCTAATTTTGAAATATTCATTATTAGTCCTACAAAACCATTTGCTTCTGTTTATGGTGATGTCTTTTTTTAAGCTATATAACATTTATTTTAGGTCTGTTTTTTATTTTCTTGTGGAGTTTAATTCTACTTGGCTGACTTTGCTCAATTATTCTAAATCTCATACATTTCAGAAAGAAATGATATCTTACCCGACTATTTCCTAATGAGCAATAGCTGCTTCCTCATTTTGATCTTTGTACTTTATTTCCTTGGGGCCTGAGATAGAGCTCTGCATTCTTATTCTTCTTTCTCTTCTATTTGTCATGAATTTTCTATAATCCTTTGTAGAGAAATACATATTTTCTCCATTGCCTGTAGGAACTTTACTAATTATTTTATCAAGAATGGTCTTGTTCATAAATATATTCAAAAGAGGCTTAAATATTAAAACCTAATTTATAAAATCCAAAGTTTTTTTGCTACAGTTTGTACAACAACGAAGAAGCAATTATCTCTAGATTCTAGGAGAAATGAGGAGAGATCATAGCTTCTAAAGATTTAATTCAACTAGTCCTCCAAGGCACTAATGTAAAAGATCATAGAATGAAACTTTTCTACTGATTATTGTGTAATAATAATGTTGAGATATTGGGAAACAATTGCAATTTTCATTCTTGTTACATGTACATAACAATTTTTCATATATTACTTGGGTAAACTTTGTGGTAAATCAAGAAATAGCTTAATCTCTAGAAATGTTTTATAATTAAACCACCAAAGAAATAAAATTATCCTTAAACTATAAAGATATATACATATCTTCATCACCATATTTATAATTACATACAGCTAGGTAGGTCATGTACCATTATTTCCTCAAAATTTACAAAATTAGAACAAGCAGATAAAATCTTATCGTTAAGTAAATTCTCTTAAGATACAGTATAAACAATGCTTATTTTCTGTGGCATGTTTATGTATCTCAAAATGCATCCATTCAAAATAGTCATGTGTTGTGATATGGTGTTCAGCTACAAGAAGCAAACTTTCTACTTGAAATTATTTATGACTTATTTGCTACACATCCATATATAAGAACACTAATTTGCATAGTATATTATTATACATGAGATGATATATCTATATTTTTACACATGATAATTTATATTCCATTCCACACTTAATACTTTCTTTTGCTTTTAATTTATTTTTCTCTCACACAGTACATCCTAATCACAGCTTTACCACCTCCGCTCCTTCATTATCCACAGTACCTCACTTTTCTGGCAAAACAGAACAGGCCTTCCATGGATAGTAACCAAACTCAGCATAACAGTATGCAATAAGACCAGACACAAACCCTTCCTATAAAGTCTGGGCAAGGCAGCTCCATAGGATGAAAAAAGTCCCAAGAGAAGGCAAAACAGTCATAGACAGCCCTACTCATACTGTTAGAAGATCCACAAAATTCCCAAGCTAAACAATGACAACATACACACAGACGACCTAGCACAGACTGATTCCATGGTTGCTGCCTCAGTCTCTGTGAGCCCTGTGAGCCCTACTGAGTTGATTATGTGGGCCATGTTCTCCAGTACCCTCAACTCCTCTGGCTTTTACATTCCTTCCTCCCATTGTTTTGTGGGGTTCATTGATCTCCAATTAATATTTGGCTGTGGTGTATCTGCATCTGCTTCTATCAGCTTCTGGAAGAACCGTCTCTGATTACTCTTGGGTTAGGTACCAATTTATGAGTATAGCAGAATGTCATTAGGAAGGAATCATTGACTTCTTTTTCCCAGGTGTGTTTAGTTCTATCTGAGGTCTATGAACTGTTCAGCCTCTGGTTCCTGGCGATTCAGAAAATATTTCTGGCTTGAGCTCCCGCTTGTGCTGTGAGTTTCAAGTTGGACTCGTCATTGGTTGGTCACTCCTACAAGCTCTGACACCATTCCCCTACCACATCTTGGAGGCAGGATAGGTAGTGTCTTATCTGTAGCTGTGTTGGTATCCCAGTTCCAATACTGGAAGCCTTGTCTATTTACAGAAAATGGCCATTTCAGCCTCCAAATCTACCATTGCTGGGAGTGCTCACTAGAACCATCCTCATAAGTTACAGTAAATTCTACTGATTTTACCCAATTCTAGTCAGCTCTCTTCCAACATCCTTCCCTCCTCAACCTCATCCCTCATGTTTCCATCCACACCAAACCCCAATCTACCAACAAAATCAATAGATCTATTTCATTCCCCCACAAAAAAATACTTTTTAAATAGTTAATAAGGAAAAATAAACATGTGATTTTCTAAATCTCTCTTTTCCTGGTCAATCCGTATCTAAACCTATACTTATATATCAAATGTTATAAAGGAAATTAAAGAATAAAGTTATATAAGATTGATATTTCAGTCTTTTCCATATTTCTAAATATGGCATGAAAAATAGAATAGTCACTTTTCGAACAATGTGTCATTAAGTGTGCATATGCCTGCATGAAAAGAGAAGAAAAGAAGTTCTTTAACAGCTATGTGATTTTGTTGAGTTGCTGAATGAAAAATAGATGGCCCAATAATGACACTAAATTTTTACTTTGTCTTTCCCTCTTAAGTTCACTTCAGGCTTCTGCATTATAAATACAAATATTTACACAGAACATGAATATTTATCTTAAAACCTGTTTCCATCCTGGTGTGATCTATCTGGCAGTAGCTAATGAGACCCTATGCACCCTTACCTATGTCCATTAGAGGAAAAGAAATGATACTAAAACTCTTCACTTTTATTTCTTATTGAAAATATTTGTTTTTCTAAAATGTATCATGGTCAAACTCACACCCACACTCCTCCCAGATCATCGCCATACCCCACCCACCTGTTCACACCCACACTCCACCCATATCATCACTATATCCTACCCGCCTGTTCATAGTCATACTCCTCCCAGACCATCGCCATACCCCACCCACCTATTCACACCCACACTCCTCCCAGACCATCGCCATACCCCACCCACCTGTTCACACCCATTCTCCTCCCATATCACCACCATACCCTACCCACCTGTTCACACCCGTACTCCTCCCAGACCATCACCTTACCACACCCACCTGCTCATCTTCACGCCCTTGAATATAGTAACTGTTTTTTTGCAGTTCTGAAGGTCAAGTGTAATATGAGTTGTTAGGTTCTGGAGGAAACATATTTTCTTGGCAATTGATTTTTGTGTTTTTGGGTTTGAGTTTAGGAATCTGGAATTTTGATGATTGCATTGATTCTACGTTTTGAGGTCTGGTTTTGTCTTTGTTCGGTTGGTGTTCTGTTTCTTGGTTACTCTCTGGATCCTAGGCAAGTGTGAGGGCTGTGGGGTCACTGGTAGTGAACACTTCTGCAGGTCAGTGGCTGGCAGAAAGAAACAGAAATGGAAAAACTGATAGGGCCTGCAGGAAAGAACTAAATAAATTGACTACACACAAAGAGACAAAGTTCCAAGGGAGTTGAGGTGTTGGGGAAAGAAGGCTCCTTCAAGTAGGCTACAGCAGGACAGAGAGGATATCTGAAGAGAAAGGGATGGACTGATTAAGGAGACCATGCGTCTTTAACAAGAGATTGGGTCTTCAGTGAAGTAAACTGGTGTGGGACAAGGGACTCCCACAAGAAGGCTGCTACAAAGCTGAGCATGAAACTGGAGAGATCAGATGGAAGATAAGAAAGATATTGAAATCGCTTCACTGAGACCAAGCCTGGCCTAACAACTAGGAGGCCCTGGTAAAAATTGTTGCTGTGCACATCCTGCCAACAAAAGGAATGGAGCTGGTCTCTAAGCGAAGGCTGGGAGATTATGGAGGAAAAGGGCTAAGTCAGGGCCACAGCAAGATATGAAGTCTCCAGGGAATAATGATTTTCCTTGCCTTAAAATGGCTATCCCATGAATACTTTTATTGGGAAGATTTAATCCCTTCTGACGTTTCTGATTAAGGTGGTCATCCTCTCTTCCTCTAGGAAAACCAGGTGAGGACATCTTTCCCTGAGAATTATAAGCTCTGTACCAGAGGAGGTGTTTGTCATGTACCAGAATTAGGTTGCTCCTCAAAAACAGAAAAGGGAATGCGTAGGTCAGTGATTGCTAAAGTCAAGCCGAAGTGCCAAAGTCACTGCGGTGGTTTGAATGAGAGGTCCCATAGGCTCATAAGTTTAAATACTTAGTCCCCCATTGGTGCAACTGTTTGGGAGGAAGTACGTGATGTGGCCTTGTTGAAAGGGATGTGTCATGGAGAGCTAAGATTTCAAAGGCCTTAATCATTACTTGACAGTTGTATGACCTCCATCATATTCTTCAGTCTGGTGGGGAGAAACTGAAGCCAGTGAAGCCCACCTTAAAGCAAGGCCACACAGGGACTTCCTGTGTGGTTCTCAAGAGTGAGCAAATAGTCGTCTTGGAACTGGGTGGAGCATAGAAAATGCCCAGCAGGTTTTAGACTATTTCAAGGGGATTTTCATATGTCACATCATTCTTCACGCTGAAATAAAGGGCACCTTCTTATGTTCTTCGACAGTTCACCCCTCCAGGCTTTCATGGTTTTATGCCCTGTGTTTCAAATGTCAACGTTGATTTGAATCTCGGTCCACCTTACGCATTAGTTTCTTTAATTTTGTATCAGCTGACATAACCAAAAATGCATTGGATTTTTTTTCCTGTTAGTTGCTACTGAAATGCCACCTGCTATAGCTATAATAAGTGTTACATAGTAAGTACTTCATAGATTTTTGTGGTTTGTTTAAGTCAATGACAAATTAAGTCATTTATGCAGCTTTAAAAAACATTGCTTATTCAAGAAAGCAGTTTCCTTTTCATGGGAACTTAGAGGTTTGCAGAAAAGATGATAGATACATTACCTTGATGAAAATACAAAGGAAATAATAACATGATTATTGCTTGATACAAATTTTAAACATGCTTTAAGTTGCTATTTCAACTCTTTAACCGAATAAAAGGGCCATTATATTGATCTTTATTTTTTGCTTTTGTTGCAGCAGAATACGCTTTTTGTCAGTATTCTTTCAGTTAACAATGCTAATAATGTGGCCATTGTTAATATTTGCTAGCAGGAAATCAAGGCACTGAAACATGACAGCAACCAGCAGGTTTCTGATGCTGGGAACTGATAAAGAGGATTGCATCAGGAAACAGAGGCAGCTCAAAGATGAGCTCTGCCATGCAGGGCCTCAGGAGATTTTATATTCAGTTAATTTCTGAAATTAGAGGTCCAGGAGGATAAAGAAAGAGAAGTTTCATTGATGAGGGGTGATAGCTACAATTATCTGTGAATGTAAGGATGAGATTGATGGTGTAGCTAGGAATTATAATGGCCTGGCAAAGTCATGGTAACAGATTCACTTGTAAGATCCATGAGCTCACTTCCCAGAAATCTGACTTTAGTACCTGAAATAATGAATCCTCCATGTGTGGGCCTCAAGTTTGATTAGAGAACTGTAGATTACCTCCAACATGTGAGTGCCCCTAATTGAACCATTATGAGTATTTTGTCATGCTAGGCATTGTTATGGTTAGCATATGTCAGAGCTGGGTAGGACTATTAACTGCTTTCCCTCTTTTGGAAGATTGTATGGTATTTTCTGGAGGCCAGAATGAAGGAAAAAGGAAGTCTATAAGGTTTGGTTCAGCTTGAAAACTCAGAGTCCTGTGGCTTAAGCATGTGGTGTCTTCAGCAATACGAGTGTACCATCAATCCATGAGAAGCAATGAAGGGTAACAGATACAATCTGGATTATTTTGGGAGTCTCTTAAACTACCCTAAGCAATAATTCTGAAGTATATTTCCCCTGCCTACGATTGGGATTTTTTTTAGTCTGTGGTTCTTGTGGAGCCACATTGTCGGGGATATTGGCACATCTCCCTTTAAGATTTTAGATAGATAGATTAAAAAGATTTTAGATATATATCTATCATATATATGACAAATAGATAGATTATAGATAGGTATTATATTATATCATTATTATACATCATAAATATAATACTTAAGCATATATTATACTTACAAAATATATATACTTACATATATATATGTGTGTATGTGTATGTGTGTGTGTCCACTTACCAGGAAGTTAAGACAGATGGAGGAGGGGGAGTGACAAATACCCCAACTGTTTGATAAAAATCTCAAGGAATCTTATTCTTTTAACTATATTCTCAAAACATTTTTTGAAAAAAGAAAGAAAAATGTATCAGTTCAAACAAGGTCTTCTTACACTGGAATTCATCAAGATTAAATGATGTCTTCCACAATTACTCAGAATTATACATCTCTATGAAATAAATTCAAATAAAAATGCCTGTTAATTTAATGTAGAGATGTTTAAACATCATTGTTTCTAAGTTTGCACAAAGGTTCTTCAGAAAGTATGAACAGTAATTTCTCAGGAATAAAAAAATAAGAAATAAGACTTCAGCATTTGTTAGTAAAAGATTTTTGTCTTATCTTGCTTATTATTCTTAGATATTGTGATACTGGCCTTAGAATGAAGTCCTCAAGTCTCTTTTAGTGCTCAAGTTAATGTCAGAATGTATTGGAGTAATTGTGGAAACTCTCATACTAGAAAAATAAAACTGAAGTGAACGGCATATTTTAACATTCTGGGTTGTGTATTTTTTCAGTACAGAAACCACTGAAATGTCTGAGTCATGTTTAGTTTCTAAAAACCTGTCACCATCCCTATTTTGCTGTTCTCTTACCAGAATGTTCAAGTAAGCTGTCGTACTTGGGAGATATCTAGGAATATATAGATCTGTAGAACAAAGAGATTAGCATATTATTAATCAAATGTAATTCTCATAATCTTCAGTTTCTTTTGGTTTGTATCACCAATGAATGCTGTCTTCTTTCTGGATGCTTGCTTAAATGGAGGTGGCAACGAGATGAAACTGTCGATGAATGTTTGATTTCATTTATATTTGGATAATTAACGGATCACTAAATGTGGTTCTTTAAGGTATTCTTTCAAGTGAACTAGTAAAACTCTGTGCCTGTTTTCTGTTGTGCTTGTTTTGCTGTTGTTTTCATTTATTTATTTTACATCTCGACTGCAGCCTTCCTTTTCTCCATCCTTCCCACCCAGTCTCTCTCCCCCATTCTCCCTCTTACATTCTCCAATCTCCTTCTCCCATTTCTCCATGCAGGAATGGGCAGGTCTCCTATGAGTATCAATAAAACATGGCATGTCAAGTTGCAGTAAGACTGAGCTCCTCCCATATATTAACGCTGAACAAGGAGACCCAGCATGAGAAGTAGGGTCTGAAAAGTTAGTAAAATTGTTGGAGAAGTACCCTGTTCCCACTTTTTAGGAGTCACATACGATGACCCAACTACCCAGATGTAATATATGCAGAGGGCCTAGGTCGGTCTCATACTGCCTCCCTGGTTGTCAGTTCAGTTCTTGCGAGCCCCTATGAACCCAGATTAGTTCTTTGTGTGAGCCTTCCCATGGTGTGCTTGACCTCTCTGCCTTCTCCAATCTTCCTCTGCAGGATTCCTGAACTCCACCTAATGTTTGGGTGTGGGTGTCTGCATCTGCCTTCATCAGTTTCTGGATGATGTCTCTCTTATGAGAACTGGGCCGGGCACCATTCTTGTCACAGGTTAAGGCCAGTTCAGGCTACTAATATACTATTTGTTAGGATTCTAAACTGGGATCCTCCCCATAGACACCTGGGCGATTACCTTGAGACAGACTTCCACCTGATTTCAAAATGTTCCCCAGTAGTCCCCCTCAACATTCTCCCGCTCAGTGCCTACCCAACCTGATCAATCATTTGACCTTCTCATTCTGCCCTTAGTCCACTCACAAAATCTCTTTCATTTCCCTGATCCAGGGAGATCTGGGTGTCCCTCCATGAACTTCCCTTGTTACCTAGTCTCTTTATGTCTGTGGATTGTATAGCATAGTTGTTCTTTATTTTCAGCTAATGTTCACTTATGATTGAGTACATACCGTGATTATATTTTCTAGGTCTGTGTTACCTCACTCAGGATGATTTTTTTTTCTTTTTCAATTCATATGCCATCAAATTTCCCAGTGTCCTTGGTTTTAACAGCTGAGTAACACTTCATTGTGTAAATGTACCGCATTTTCTTTATCCACTTCTTGGTAGAGAGACGCCTAGGTTGCTTCCACGTTCTGGCTTTTACAAATAAAGCTACTATGAACATAGTTGAGCACGTGTCCTTTTGGTATGATTGAGCATCCTTTGCATATCTGCCCAACATCGGTATAGCTCAGTCTTGTAGTAGGTTGAGTCCCAGGAACTGCCACACTGACTTCTAAAGTGGCTGCATGAATATGCAATTCCATCAGCAATTTTGTATTGTTCTCCTTGCTCCACATCCTCTCCAGCATGATCTGTCACTTGTGTTTTTGATTTCAGCCATTTTGACATGTGTAAGATAGGATCTCAGAGTTGTTTTGATTTGCATTTCCCTGTTTCCTAAGATGTTGGACATCTCCTTTTCTTGACCATTTAAGATTCATTTGTTGAGAATTCTATTTAGATCTGTACTCCATTTTTTAATGGATTTGTTTGGTTTATTGATATATAGTTGCTTGGGTTCTTTATATATTTTGGAAATCAACCCTGTCATATATGGGGTTGGGGAAAATCTTTTCCCATTCTGTAGGCTGCCATTTTGTGCTATTGATGATGTCCTTTGCTTTACAGAAGTTTCGATTTCATGAGACCCCATTTCTTTCCAACATCGACGCCTGTGCTGTGCCTAGTTTTAATGCACCTTCATAACTGTATTTCCCCAGAAGAGGTAGAACAACCTCCTCCACTGTATTTTCTAGATGCCCTGCACATTGTGGCTAAAAAGTTTAATTCATTTTTGGCTGTTACAGAATGCTACACATCTGCAGAAAAAAGAATCACCATTTACACTCATCTCTTGTTCTGCATTTCTTGTCTGTTTGTAACACACAGTGATTTCTCACTTTCCAATTCTGAACTTATACATATGTTAGAAATGCTTTCTACAAAAGGTGACTATGGTTAGCATGACTGCAATAGGGGTTTATTTTCTCTGAAATCACAGATTTGCTTCCTGATTTTTACATAAAGTGCTTCTTTGAATAGGAAAGAAGGAGTAAATTAGGGGTTTTTAATAAAAGATATTTATTTTTATTTTATGTGAATTGGTGTTTTGTCTGTATATATGTCTGTGTGAGGGTGTAGGGTCCCCTGGAACTAGAGTTATGAGCCACAATGTGGGTATTGGGATTTGAACTCAGGACTTCTGGAAGAGCAGTCAGTGTTCTTCTGAATGATCTCTCCAGCCCTTGGAAATAAGAGTTTGAAGGAGGCAATAACTTACATTAACCAAAGTACTAGAGTGCCTTCATATATGAAATGTAAATAAAACTTTTCCTTTATATAGATTGGGGACACATTCAACATCATGATTCATCCCTACATTTCATTCCCAGAACTGCAAATGGCAGCATGAAAACCAGTATCTCCTACATGATTAGGCAACTGTCCATAGTGCATAACCTACTTCATAGTACCTCTTGCAGGTACATTCTCTAGCCATTGTGAGAATTACAATTAGTAGGCCTTCCCAATTTCTTATGCATTTTGAGCATCTATAGATGTATACATTTTCTGAAACTGTTAAAAATTTTAATTTGTCCTATTTTATTTAGAAAGGTGTGTTGCAAAAGCCACTGGTAGATATCTGAAATCCTGATTACTACCAATCAACCTATATGCTATGTTAATCTTTTATATATTTACATACAAATTTAATGTATTTTCACATTTATTAAATACTTATAATGTGATCATAAATTTTGCAGTTTGAGGTGACATGGCAAAAGTAGCACTATTTATTTTGCCTTTTGATGACTTCATCAAAAGGTTTGCTATTTCTGCAGTTGTTACCATTACCAGCATACATTTTTCTCCTTATTGTCCAGAGCCTTTGCCTTTTCATGTGGAACGTTTTATAAATTTTTACTTATCATGCCCACGTTTCCAACATTACTTCTTCTACACTTTAGTAATATTATAACTTGCAACAAAGCACAAGGATACTGAAATTACTGATCTTATAAGGGATATGGTCACTTTGTGGGTGGAATGTATCATGTAGACACAGTGGTTGGAAGGGTGATTCAAATTCAGGCTGGAAGGAACAAACAAGAGCAAGATTTTATGAGTCTGTTCAGAATGCCATATGATTATAAACCAGTGTATTCCTTTTTACTATTTTGCACTTACATTTTGAACTAGTCAGCTGACGGTAACTGACATCAGAGAAACATGACTGTGCTCAAGTAGGAAGACTGTGCTGGAATGGATCTCAGTTTGAGTGATGCTTGCTCAGGGGGCACAGTGCCCATGACTTGATTCCCATCATCTTGTAGAGCCAAGGATAATGGTGAACAATTGAAATCTCAGAATTTCGGAGGTGATGTTAAGATAATTAGAACTTTAGAGTCAGCTCTCAGGTACACATCAAATTTGAGGCCAGGCTGGCACATATGAGATTAACTCTAAAATGACAGAGAAAAAGACTTACTCTCATGGTTATTAAGCTTAGAATTCTGAACTCAAGATGTCAACAAGGCCAAGGACCCACAGTACCACAGACTCTGGAGTCTTTTTGCCATATTTCTTGTTTGTGATAGGGGTTGGCATTCTTTCATGTCACTGATTGAAGCCACATTACTATAGTCTTGGCCGTCACTTCTGCATTGACACCGTGTCTTTTCTGATGTCTCTAACAGAGGTACACTTGTCTTTGAATTTGGGACTTCTCTGGGATACCAAGATTGACATCATCTTTAGATCGTAAGCAGTACATCTCTGTATGGAATATTTTTAAGTAAACAAGCATTCCTTGAATATGGGTGTAACACAAGTTTTTTTCATTTTTTTTTTTTTAGCAACATTCAGCTTGCTAAAATAGTAGCTTAGATTTCTTAATGTATGGTAGTGAGTTAGGCTGATAATTTTTGTGTCTTTTATATAATCAAGTATATGGAGATATAAAAATATTCTTAAAGATGGGTGAGACTCTATATCTCTTACAGATTTCCTGCATGAAAATTGATACTGAAGCACAATGATGAAATTAATGCCTTCTGGATAATGTAGCAATCTGTGGACCATAATAACTGTGAATAAACCCCAACACAATACCACAATACTGGAAATTTAAATCAGTATTAGACTCTGTGTGTGTGTGTGTTTTCTTTTGAAACTCAATCATACAGTTCTTGCATGTGAAGTTTGTAGATGACAGTGTTCTGTCACAATGCTAAAAAGTTGGAAATACTGGGAGGAAGATTCCATCAAGATCCCTCATAATCTCCAAATAAGTAAAAGAAACTATTTAATATCTAGAATTAAAAATCCAAAGTAATGGATAAAGTCTCCAGATATCTCCAATGCCCCACCCAAATGAAATTCAGGAACAGAGAGATTCACCATTACTTCATTGACTCTATAAAAGTGGGTTTGTGTAAGAAGCTGGATAACAGCTATAATAAGGTTTATATAACTGAAAACATGAGGCTTAAAAACACATAAGGATTGGAAAAGATATTGTAATAATATCTTAAGTATTCATAGGATCTCTCTCTCTCTCTTTCACTTTCCATAAATGAAATTGACCTTCACAAATTGGGTATTTCATAATTATATAATTTTATCACTACTTTTCATTATATTTGCTCTTTAACTCCATACAGAGATTCAAATTAGATTACACTAAGAAAATTCTTATTTTAAATAAAGTGACAAATATTGAAAAGCATAGATATAAACCTTACATTCTATTTTAATATTGCCACTTGCAGATAAAATTCAGCTCAATATATTTACCAATTTTGAATGGAAAGCAAATGTTTGACATGATAAAAGCATAAAGTTCCTGTCTAAGTTCATTTTAGCAATTAGGAAGCAAAGTTTAATCTTACTATAATGAATTTATCTTTTAAACTATCCCAATCCTATTTTGCTTTCATGACAATTTTAACATGCAGATCCTGTGATTAAGTCAATGTATTTTTG
This sequence comes from Chionomys nivalis, assembly GCF_950005125.1. Classification (NCBI taxonomy): domain Eukaryota; kingdom Metazoa; phylum Chordata; class Mammalia; order Rodentia; family Cricetidae; genus Chionomys; species Chionomys nivalis. Next base: position 56,319,962 of record NC_080100.1, on the reverse strand, counting down.
TACACATTGAAATTTTCTTTTAAAGTAGCTGACAATAAAACATTAATTATAACGTGCTTAGACACAAGTCCAAACTCCCAGATTCAGATAATGAGAGCTGAGTGTTTCAGTGTGGTGTGGATATGACCCCTGGGAAATCACCATGTGGAGGGACTTGAGAGATAGAGCAGAAAATACCAATCGATGACTGTGAAAAATGTGTCAAGAAAACATTTTAATGGAATTTTTTCCACATAATTTACCAGGGAACAGGATAACCAATAAGTACATGTATCTCTATCGCTGAGTGTTAAAGCCCTGCCAATTTCTCTACCCTATGATTGATAGAAGCCCTACTGTTCACCATCTGTTATTAAGGAGCCACATTCTTCAAGCAGACATAGTTTCTTTATATAATTTTCAATATTATGAGCATTATACATCTCATATTACTTTTATGAAAGACATGGAGGCTTTGGAAATAACATCTGGCTTCATTGTTTTCCTTGCTTTTTATCATGCTTCTGACATCTTCATTGTTTGTTGGAACATTTCTAGTTTACACACGGAGCATTTGGAGGCTGAATAATACTGATATCAAAAACAAAATGTGATGTGGATAGGTTTGAACATATATGCACACTTTGCAAAAAGGTTTAACTTCAAAAAATAAACCTTCTTACAGAACCTCTCCAATTAAAATTATACAAAAGTAACAATTTTCCTTTAACACATGAAGCCATCTTTTGATAGTTTATGTTGGGCCATTTGACTTATACTTTTAAATAGCCATAGCAGAAAAGAGAATCTTAAGATTTGGGATGAGTAATGCAGGCAATTCTTTGAAGGAAACTGATATGTAGCTATGAAGGGCCTTCAGAATTTCCAAGTTAATTGATTTAATTAAGTAATTGAAGCAAATTAAGAAAGGGCAGCTTGTATGTAAATCCAAAGATAGAAAATAGTTAGATAATGTCTAACCCTGATGGTTCAGTGGAGATCTATGGACATTTCAAAAACAGCATCAAGGAATTTGGAAGAGTTTTAATTAAATGAAAAATAGAATAAACATCAATGATCAAATTGTAAATCTTCAATTTTATTTTACCTTATATTCTGATGAAAATTAAAGAAAAATTTCAGTACCAAGTTTAATTAAATTAAGCAATGCAAAATATTAGGTTATAAATGCAGGAACTTTTCCGTACTCCAAGTTTCAAAGGATTTGCAGTGGGTATATGGATTATATAAAAGGGAATTTGACTAGCCAAACTATATGAATTTATAATTTCTACTTGAGAAAAAGAAGCAATTACTTTACAATTACTTTGTACTAGCACCAAGACAATGGGAATAGATACAGGGGGCCATACCTTGACAAGGATTACTTAGGTCTGCATACCTCTTTGCTTTCTCTTTAAACCTAAACCTCATGTCAGAACACTGAAAATGAACTGTGGGACAGGGGATTACTAGATCTGGATCCTTCTGTTTGTCTTATGGTGGCCACATGGATTCAATATCCTTACTCATTTTTTAAAACTTAAGAAGCAAAATAATAACTTTGTAATCCAGTAATTTGGGTAATATGCATGATGACATCATCACATTGACTTGTTCATTTATTGTGCAAGGTGAAATGGTCCTTATACTAGTTTTCCCAGTATAAAACTAATGCAAGCCTGCATTTTGATTGGTAGTAATTTATTTCAATAAGAGTCTCCATCTGTAGCAGAGAGAACTTTCTTGAAGACTACAATTATCTGTAGAATGAGGACAAATTCTTAGAATGTAGTTAGGGATTATGCTAGATACGTGAAATGGTGATTATAGGCTCTCAAAGATCCATGACTTTGCTAGCCTTGGGAAGTTGTCCATGGTTCCAATATTTACAGTTTATTCATAAAAATTAATTTAAATATATTTATATAAAATTATTTATAATTTTGTAATATATATACAATTACAAGTAGAGAACTCTCTGACATGTAACTCAAAGTTGTTTTTTAATGACAAAATCAATTTATTTGAGAGTTGTTAGTCATTTTTAAGGAAATGTCAAAATCAAATTTTTAAAGGATGTATAGATAAGCGCCCTTCAAACTTAAAATTTTTCCTTCTTCAGACATAGCATATATAAAATGTAAATTTACTTATTTCATATAAAATTAATAATATTTTGTTTCCTTGGAGAAACTTTTGTAAATAGCTATTGACTCATATGTCTAGAAAAGGGATAATACCTTCCCCTAACTATGTTAACTGCCACTTCTTTCCATTTTGTTAAAGAGTCTATCATAGTTAACTATATAACCTTTAAATTAAGTTATTTAAGTAAATTCTAACTTGGGATTTCAGTAAAGACTACTTTAAATATTCATCTAATTCAGAATTTCCCATGAATTTCATTAAGTATTATGCCCAACAGGAACATGTGCTGTTGGCACATCACAACCAGCACCGTGATTCCAGTGCCATTTGAAAGCAAAGTTGAATAAATTTACATGTAAGATTTAATTATGTTAATGGGTTTATTCAACACCTGTTGGGTCATCTTTGTTACAAATATTTTATTTGAAGATACAAAAATCTTTCCAGTGGTAGTATCTACTTAATTCCCTGGGCTTTTAGTTTAGGCAAACATGGTGTACAATACTCCTAAAACAGACCATTATTGAGGATTGTTCTGTCTTATATTATGAGGTACAAAGATATGAAACCCTGATTCTTTTTTTGATTTTGCTTTTCTCAAGTTACCAGTTAGAAGCAAAATTCTACCATTTTGAAGATAGTACATCTCATTAGTTTCACTGCAAGATACAATTTGACCATGAACTCTTGATATTTTCCTTGTTTGGTGAAAGTGCACTCTATCACTTGGTTACAATAATATATGTACCCATTTTACTTTTCTTTCTAATTATACATTTATTTTCTCTTTGCGCTCTTCCCTGTGATGCCTCTTGGGTTCCCATTAGTTGTGTTGTGGATCATGTTCTCAAATCCAGGAACCAAAGACCTGTGGTGTCTCTAGTCTTTCACTGAAATGTAAATTTGTAGTGACCCCTGGAGAGTCAGTATGGGAAAACCACAGGTATGGCCAGCTCGCATGTATGGGAAAATATTTCCCGTCTTACTTATTTTTCTAATGCTGTAACTTGCAGTCAACCAGTACATCTCCCTTACATTTTCTTTCTTCCTCTGTGTGTACACCACAACCAATTTCTGTGTCAGACATAAAGCACTTAAATGACATTTAATTCCCACTTCTTACTACATGTTGCTTTATACTTGTATTAGGTTTTTGTCTCAAATGTTGTCAAGTCTATGGCTAATAAATGTCCCTAGCGGTACAATTCTAAAACTATCTTTGCAGAAAGTTTGTTTTTAAGTATTAGGAAGTAATAGAGTATATTTATCTTAATACATTGTTAAGATTGTCATTTCTTTTGTCATGCTTATAGTTATCAGTGGTGATCTTTTCGACTGGCAGCACTGTGACAATACCCACCAAGTGAGAATGCTATAGTCAGTTTAAAAAAAAAAGTTAAGCCAAACAATGTCTTCTTTATTACATGTGTCATAGTTTCCAGTTTGGTATCTTTAATGAATATGCTTTGTTCTTTGTAGTCTAAAAAAAAGTAATAAAAGGACTACTCCAGATTCTCACTACCCCCTCCTTTAGTTAGTTAAGTTGATCTTAACTGCATGACTGAAGTATAATTAGACCCGAGTTGTTCAAAATAGAAGAGTTTTTAGAATACCCACTCAGTATGAGGCACTAGACAGTCTCTGCTGACTGTAGAAACCTAGAGATTTCAATTAGACTACATCTCACCAGTAGCCTCTGCTGTCAGAAAGCAGTTGTAGAAAGCATCCCTAATTGCCTATTTCTTCTTACCATGTCTGCCAGAAATCACACATATTATTTCTCACTTTTTAAGTGGAGAAACTCCTACTGCAAATTCAAATAACAAATCCAAGACTTTACTCCATATTAGAACTTGCTAGTAATTTTAAGAAGCAGAGGCAAGGCTGTGGGTTTGAGAAAACTGAGCACAACTAAAAAGCTCTACCTCTACACTGGACAAATATTTTCTGACTATGGAAAACAGATTAAGACACTAAGTGTGCTATTTGAGTTTATATATATGCATCCAGTGAATAATGAATTAGAAACATGCATTCACTCATCTAGAAAATTCCCATGTCAATTCCCATAGATCTATGCATTTTGTCACCACTAATGCATATTGTTCAATTCTTCATTAACAAAGATCCTTCTTTTAGAAAATATTTTCTAATATGTTTAATAAGAATGTGTACAAAGAAATGATCAGTCTTCCAGTATTCCTTTTGCTGGACCACACAGTGAAAGAGTATAGAAGCAAACTGAAAGACAGTTTGTAACCACTTCCTGAAAAGAATCAAGTAGTGCACATTTGAGCACTGGTATCCAGACTTCACATTATTTTTTATGAGATTTATGATACAAGAATTAAATGTATTATAGTCAAATACATACTATTAAAATGCTGTGAATTTACCTTATTCCAAACTTCAGAGCTTTAATAGAATACCATGTATTCTACCAAGTCCAGTTGCTCCAGAAATAATTTCCATTGGCTTTTTTTTTTGAGAGCAAATTGCATCATAAATCAAATCAACTAGATTTGTTAATTGCTTCACAAAATCCAACCTCCATTTGAGACAATCTTTCACTATCTCATTATGCAAATACTTTCCACGGAAGGTGTTATCATCTATCAATTTATGTGTAAGTAATGCTATTTGTTATGTCCATTGACCTTAGACATACTTAACTAATCACGTTAGTTTTATTTTGTTAAGTATAACATGTCAAAAAACTCTGAGTGTATGTGTGTGTGGAGTAATCTGTCAGCATAGAATTGTTTTTTTCTTTCTCTTAAAACCATTCCACTACCTCTTACACGTTGTTCTCTGAGCCTTAGTTGTAGACTCTATTGTAGTTGTATGAAATAGGGTTGAGCAACCCACAGTCCGTTGTTCTCTGCATTTTGACCATGTTTATATTTTGCTATGTCCCCTGTCTGCTACATAAAGCATATTCTTTGATGTGGGGTAAGAGCTATGCCTACCTGCAGATGTAAGGAACAGGATTTTGAACACAGTGAGATACTGTTCTGAGAAACTGGATGTAGTAGCTTCTACTGTAGAGTCTTTGGCCTCATTAGCCATGTGCAGAATGTAATTCAGTAGAATTGCAGTGTCAGTCTTGAATTCCCTTCTGTTGAATTGGTTTTAACATGCAATGGCTGTTGGTTTCCTCAAAGATGTCAGTGCCATTATTGCATCTTTGAAGCTATATTATGGTGTTAATCGATGCTTTGGCTCCTCAACACTACAACAGAATGGGGTTATCGATTCATTTTCTTTCTTGGCAGCTTTCACACTACCTTGCACTATGATAACTGATATTCTTCAGGAAAGCGGCCTATACTATTATTGAGGCTATTGACTATATATCAATATTTCTCAATATACTTAGATTCTGACACACAGTAAGTTCATAATATAATCTTTATGTCTGAAGAGTATTTTAAGATCATATTGTTCATAAAAATAAGCTGGGCTTATAAACAATTTTTGTTTAAGCTCAAATATGCTGCTTAGATCTTACAGAACATACTTCCTTTAAAAAAACAAACAAACCAGAAGATTTCTCTTACATTGTTTTGATATAACTTGATAAGATAATACTGAAAGGTAATCCTATGAAGACATTTTCTGGATATATCACAATGATTTGCAGTACACATTAAGAGATGTATTGGTCTAATGAAGGACAAATACAGTTTTGGTTACAATTAAATCTAAGGTTTCATTTACTGAAGAGATATAATCATTTACCATAATATGTTGACAGTATTCCTAATAATATTGAGTTGCATTAGTAAGATAGAGAAAGTTCTATCTCATGAACATTCTGTTTAGGAGAGGGAGAGAGAAAACAAAAACTCAAAATCATAATAAGTAAGCTTCATGCTATAATAAAAGAAGATAAATGTTATTGAGAAAGATCACAGTAAGAGAGAAAACAATTATGATTTGTGTAGGAATTTTAGACTTACTAGGATATTTTATGGTACCCACTGCTCAGGAGCAACTGAAGAAAAAGTTTGATAGAGATAAAAATGATAGAAGAAGGCCTTCTCAGGTAAAGTAGCCAGGTCCAGGCTCCTGAGATAGAGGTCTTACTGTCATTTTCAGCATGGAAACAAGAATTGTGTAGAAAGTTGATTTAATTTATTACAATATAATATTACTAAATTATTCAAAATAGCTATTTGCCTGTATTTTCTGACTTTGTAAAAAGACAATATTTTTGAACACAGAAAAAAACACCATTTTCACAGAGACACCATAACCAGAGGTAAGAATGACATATTATTAAAAATTGGAAAGCCCATGAAATATAGCTAATGAAAGCAAAGATTACAGTGTTTCATTTAAAGGTGACAGACTGAGTAGGTCCTAAAGAAAGGAAAGAGTTTTACCATGGGGACTATTTATTTGCTCCCTTTGACAAATATATACTAAGAGATTTTAAATTCTTTAAGTTTCTAGCATACAAAATATTAAAAATTATTTCATCCTGAAAAGTATTAAAGCAAGTGTAATAAGATGTAGTTACTCGTTACATATCTTAAATAATATGTCAGTCTCTGAAAGTCATAGTTCCAGGCATTTTTGCTGCTTACAATCTGTTTGGAAATCAACATATTCATAGAAACCACCATACTGTCATATACAACAGTGTAAGACAAAGGTTTAGAAAGTTTTTGGAAATTGCAATATTTATAAATTCTTATTTATTTATTTATTCTTTTTTAATTAAAATTTCCACCTCCTCCCCGTCTCCCATTTCCCTCCCCCTCCTCCCACATATTGCCCCTTCCCCCCACTCCCCTCCCTCTAACCCCACTCCTCTTCTCCTCCCCCCACTCCATTCCCCCTCCCTCTCCATACTGAAGAGCAGTCCAAATTCCCTGCCCTGCAGGAAAACCAAGGTCCTCCCACTTCTATCTAGTTCCAGGAAGGTGAGCATCCAAACAGGATAAGCTCCCACAAAGCCAGTTCATGTATTAGGATCAAAACCTAGTGCCATTGTCCTGGGCTTCTCATCAGCCTTCATTGTCCGCCATGTTCAGAGAGTCCGGTTTTATCCCATGCTTATTCAGTCCCAGTCCAGCTGGCCTTGGTGAGCTCCCAATAGATCAGTTCCACTGTCACAGTGGGTGGGTGCACCCCTCGTGGTCCTGACTTCCTTGCTCATGTTCTCCCTCCTTCTGCTCCTCATTTGGACCTTAAGAGCTCAGTCCATTGCTCCAAATTGGGTCTCTGTCTCTATCTCGATCCATCGCCAGATGAAGGTTCTAACGTAATATGCAAGATATTCATCAGTATAGGATAGGGTCATTTCAGGTTCCTCCTCAGTTCCCAAGGTACCAGCTGGGGACATCTCCCTGGACACCTGAGAGCCCCTCTAGAGTCAAGTCTCTTGCCAACCCTAAGATGGCTCCCTTAGTTAGGATATATATTTCTCTGCTCCCGTATCTACCCTTCCTATATCCCAACCATCCCATTCCCCCAAGCTCCTCCCATCCTCCCCTTCTCACGTTTCTCACCCCATTTCCCCTTAGCCCCATGCCACCTTACCCGCAAGTTCCCAGTTTTTGCGTGGCAATCTTTTCTACTTCCCCTATCCAGGCGGATGACTATACGTTTTTCTTTGGGTTCACTTTCTTATTTAGCTTCTCTAGGATCACAAATTATATGCTCAATGTCTTTTATTTATGGCTAGAAACCAATTATGAGTGAGTACATCCCATGTTCCTCTTTTTGGGTCTGGGATACCTCACTCAGGATAGTGTTTTCTATTTCCATCCATTTGCATGCAAAATTCGAGAAGTCATTGTTTTTTACTGCTGAGTAGTACTCTAATATGTATATATTCCACACTTTCTTCATCCATTCCTCCATTGAAGGGCATCTAGGTTGTTTCCAGGTTCTGGCTATTACAAACAATGCTGCTATGAACATAGTTGAACTGATACTTTTGTCGTATGATAGGGTATCTCTTGGGTATATTCCCAAGAGTGATATTACTGGATCTTAGGGTAGATTGATCCCCAATTTCCTGAGAAATCGCCACACTGATTTCCAAAGTGGTTTCACAAGTTTGCATTCCCACCAGCTATGGATGAGTGTGCCCCTTACTCCACAACCTCTCCAGCAAAGGCTATCATTGGTGTTTTTGATTTTAGCCATTCTGACAGGTGTAAGATGGTATCTCAAAGTTGTTTTAATTTGCATTTGCCTTATCGCTAAGGAGGTTGAGCATGACCTTAAGTATCTTTTGGCCATTTGAATTTCTTCTGTTGAGAATTCTCTGTTCAGTTCAGTGTCCCATTTTTTAATTGGGTTAATTAGTATTTTAGAGTCTAGTTTTTTGAGTTCTTTATATATTTTGTAGATCAGACCTTTGTCTGTTGCGGGGTTGGTGAAGATCTTCTCCTAGTCAGTGGGTTGCCTTTTTGTCTTAGTGACAGTGTCTTTTGCTTTACAGAAGCTTCCCAGTTTCAGGAGGTCCCATTTATTCAATGTTGTCCTTAATGTCTATGCTGCTGGGGATATATGTAGGAAGTGATCTCCTGTACCCATATATTGTAGAGTACTTCCCACTTTTTCTTCTATCAGGTTCAGTGTGTTCAGACTGATATTGAGGTCTTTAATCCATTTGGACTTGAGTTTTGTGCATGGCGATAGGTATGGATCTATTTTCATTCTTCTACGGGTTGACAACCAGTTCTGCCAGCACCATTTGTTGAAGATGCTCTCTTTTTTCCATTGAATACTTTTAGCTCCTTTATCAAAAATCAGGTGTTCATATGTTTGTGGGTTAAAATCAGGGTCTTCTACTCAGTTCCATTGATCGACTTCTCTGTTTTTATGCCAATACCAAGCTGTTTTCAATATTGAAGCTCTGTAATAGAGTTTGAAGTCAGGGATGGTAATGCCTCCAGACGATCCTTTATTATATAAGATTGTTTTGGCTATCCTGGGTTTTTTGTTTTTCCATATAAAGTTGATTAATGTCCTCTCAAGATCAGTCAAGAATTTTGATGGGATTTTAATGGGGATTGCATTGAATTTATAGATTGCTTTTGGTAGAATTGTCATTTTTACTATGTTGATCCTCCCAATCCAAGAGCAAGGGAGATCCTTCCATTTTCTGGTATCCTCCTCAATTTCTTTCTTCAAAGACTTAAAGTTCTAGTCAAATAGATCCTTCACTTCCTTGGTTAGAGTTACCCCAAGATATTTTATGCTATTTGTGGCTATCGTGAAGGTTGATGCTTCTCTGATTTCCCTCTCTGCTTCCTTATCCTTTGTGTATAGGAGGGCAACTGATTTTTTGGAATTGATCTTGTATCCTGCCATGCTACTAAAGGTGTTTATCAGCTGTAGGAGTTCTTTGCTCGAGGTTTTGGGGTCGCTTATGTACACTATCATATCATCTGCAAATAATGCAAGTTTAACTTTTCCTTTCCAATTTGAATCCCTTTGATCCCCTTATGTTGTCTTATTGTTATTGCTAGAATTTCAAGCACTATATTGAAGAGGTATGGAGAGAGTGGACAGCCTTGTCGTGTTCCTGATTTTAGTGGAATAGCTTTGAGTTTCTCTCCATTTAATTTGATGTTAGCTGACGGCTTGCTATAAATAGCTTTTATTATACTTAGGAACGACCCTTGTATCCCTAATCTCTCTAAGACCTTTATCATAAAGGGATGTTGAATTTTGTCAAATGCTTTTTCAGCATCTAATGAAATGATCATATGGTTTTCTTTCTTTCAGTTTATTTATATGATGGATTACATTGATAGATTTTCGTATGTTGAACCAGCCCTGCATCTCTGGGATGAAGCCTACTTGATCATAATGGATAATTTTTCTAATGTGTTCTTGGATTCGGTTTGCTAGTATTTTATTGAGGATTTTCGCATCGATGTTCATGAGTGAGATTGGCCTGTAGTTTTCTTTCTTGGTTGTGTCTTTGTGTGGTTTTGGTATCAGAAAAACTGCAGCTTCATAAAAGGAATTTGGCAATGACTTCTCTGTTTCTATATTGTGAAATACATTAAGGAATATAGGTATTAGGTCTTCTTGGAAGTTCTGGTAGAATTCTTCATTGAAGCCGTCTGGACCTGGGCCTTTTTTTGGTAGGGAGGTTTTTTATAACAACTTCTAATTCTTTGTGACTAACAGGTCTATTTAGATTGTTCACCTGGTCCTGGTTTAACTTTGGTATATGGTACTTATCTACAAAAGTGTCCAGGGGCTGGAGAAATGGCTCAGTGGTTAAGAGCATTGCCTGCTCTTCCAAAGGTCCTGAGTTCAATTCCCGGCAACCACATGGTGGCTCACAACCATCTGTAAAGAGGTCTGGCGCCCTCTTCTGGCCTTCAGGCATACAGACAGAATATTGTAATAATAAATAAATAAATATTTAAAAAGTGTCAATTTCTTTTACATTTTCCAATTTTGTGGCATACAAGCTTTTGTAGTAAGATCTAATGATTCTCTGAATTTCCTCTGTGTCTGTGGTTATGTCTCCCTCTTCATTTCTGATCTTGTTAATTTGCATATTCTCTCTCTGCCATTTGATTAGTTTGGATAGGGGTTCATCAATCTTGTTGATTTTCTCCAAGAACCGGCTTTTTGTTTCATTGATTCTTTGGATTGTTTTCTGTGTTTCTATTTTGTTGATTTCAGCCCTCAGTTTGATTATTTCCAGTCTTCTACCCCTTCTAGGTGAGTCTGCTTCTTTCTTTTCTAGAGCTTTCAGGTGGGCTATTAAGTTTCCAATGTGTGCTTTCTCCATTTACTTTAAGTGGGCACTTAATGCTATGAACTTTCCTCTTAGCACTGCTTTCATAGTGTCCCATAGGTTTGAGTATGTTGAGTCTTCGTTTTCATTGAATTGAAGAAAGACTTTAATTTCTTTCTTTATTTCTTCCTTGATCCAGGTGTGGTTCAGTAGTTGACTGTCCAGTTTCCATGAGTTCGTAGGCTTTCTGGGGGTAGCATTGTTATTGAATTCTAACTTTAATCAATAGTGATCTGATAAGACACAGGTGGTTACTAATATTTTTTGTAACTGTTTAAGTTTGCTTTGTTACCGAGTATGTGGTCTATTTTCGAGAAGGTTCCATGAGCTGCAGAGAAGAAGATATATTCTTTCCTATTTGGGTGGAATATTCTATAGATGTCTGTTAAGTTCATTTGATTCATTACCTCCCTTAATCCTCTTATTTCTCTGTTAGGTTTCTGTCTGATTGACCTGTCCATTGGTGAGAGAGGAGTGTTGAAATCTCCTACTATTAGTGTGTGTGGTTTGATGACTGCCTTGAGTTTTCGTAATGTTTCTTTTACATAAGTGGGTGCTTTTATATTAGGGGCATAGATATTCAGGATTGAGACTTCGTCCTGGTGAATTGTTCCTGTTATGAGTGAAAAATGTCTCTCTCCATCTCTTTTGATTGATTTTAGTTTGAAGTCAACTTTCTTAGAAATTAGTATGGCCACACCTGCTTGTTTCTTAGGTCCGTTTGCTTGATAAACCTTTTCCCAGCCCTTTACTCTGAGTAGATGTCTGTCTTTGTGGTTGAGGTGTGTTTCTTGTAAGTACAGAATGTTGGGTCCTGTTTTTGTATCCAATCTCTTAGCCTGTGCCTCTTTACAGGTGAGTTGAGTCCATTGATATTAAGTGATATTAATGACCAGTGGTTGTTAACTCCGGTCATTTTTCCTTCCTTTCTTTCTTTCTTTTGGTAGTAGAGTTTGTGTGTTTCCCTTCTTCAAGTTGTGCTGGTGAAGGGTCATTAGATGTCTGAGTTATTATGGGCATTGTTGGACTCCTTGGGTTGTGATTTTCCTTCAATTACAACCTGGATTTGTGGCTACGTATTGTTTAAATTTGTTTTTATCCTGGAAAATTTTGTTTTCTCCATTTATAGTGAATGAAAGCTTGGCTGGGTATAGAAGTCTGGGCTTGCATCCATGGTCTCTTAGTTTCTGCAGTACATCTATCCAGGACCTTCTGGCTTTCATGGTTTCCATAGAAAAGTCAGGTGTAAGTCTGATAGGTTTACCTTTATAGGTAACTTGACCTTTTTCCTTTGTAGCTCTTAATATTCTTTCTTTATTCTGTATGTTTTGTGTTTTGATTATTATATGACGAGGAGATTTTTTTTTTGATCCAGTCTATTCAGTGTTCTGTATGCTTCTTGGACCTTCAAAGGAGTATCTTTCTTAAGGTTGGGAATGTTTTCTTCTATAATTTTATTAAATATATTTTCTGGACCATTGAGCTGTACTTCTCCTTCTTCTATCCCTATTATTCTTAGGTTTGGTCTTTTTATTGTGTCCCAGATTTCCTGAATGTTTTGTGATGAGAATTTGTTGGTTTTGCTCTTTTCTTTGATCAGTGTGTTTATTTTCTCTATGATACCTTCAGTGTCTAAGATTCTTTCTTCTATCTCTTGTAATCTGTTGGTAGTACTTGTCTCTGTAGTTCCTGTTCGTTTTTCCAAATTTTCCATCTCCATCCTTCCCTCGGTTTGTGTTTTCTTCATTACTTCCACTTCATTCTTCAAGTCTTGAACCGTTTCCCTTACCTGTTTGATTGCTTTTTCTTGTTTCTCTTGGTTTTCTTGGGTATCTTTGAGAGATTTATTCATTTCCTCTACCTTTTTGTTTGTAATCTCTTATTGATTATGGCAGTTTTTCACCTCCTGTTTAAGGTCCTCTATTATTTTCATATAATTCACTTTTGAGTCAAATTCTTCTAATTTTTCTGGAATAGGGTGTACAATTCTTCTTATTTCGGGATTCCTGGATTCTGGTGATGTCATGTTGCCTTTCAGGTTGTTGGAGGAATTCTTGCATTGGTGTCTGCCCATCTCTTCCTTCAAATGGAGCCAGGAGAGGCCTGGTGTCTTGGTCCAGTCTTTGCTGTGACTAACTCCCTGGGTGTATCTCCTCAGTGTAGGGGCAGGAACCCTTCCCTTCAAGATGGACTCCTCAACACCAAAACATGGACACCTGGTAGTCCAATGACCCGCGGGCAAAAGGGCCAATGTGGGGGATAGGGCAGGGTTGAGTAGAACACAGGTGACTCTGCAGCACAAGCTGGAGGTGCCTGCACTCCCTTTCAGGGGTTCTTGAGGCCTGCCCGTTAGGCAGGCACTCACCACTCTGAGTGGGTAGCCTTAGTGTAGGAGCAGGAAGCTGTTCCTCAGCAAAGGACCTTGCAGACAAGGCATATTTATAAATTCTTTAAGCATTAAATAGACAATAATAAATCATTTTATTTCAATGTCTGTGACCTACCTCAATTAGATTCATAAAGTATTTTAAAAGCTTTTTTTTTTACAGGAAATATCTTGCTATAAGCTATTTTAATTAACCATGTGAAAGATTCACATTTTGCCACTTGCAGCAAATTCTGTTACTTGGGAATTCTTTGGTCTTTGTTAAATTGATCTTAAGTAAAACATTGCAGACTTACTATATTTAAATAACTGATTGGCCATACAATATCTAATTAACTACTTAAGACATTCATTTGTTTTTGTTGTTTACTTTTGAGATTGTTTTTAAATTATATTTCCCTTTCCCTTCCTTCCTCCAAAACCTTCAATATAAACTACCTTGCTCTTTTTTATTCATTGCTTCTTTTTCATCAATTGTGGTTACATGCATACACCTATTAATATATACATATATACCTCTGAGTATAACCTGTTGAATACATATAGTGTGACTTGTATGTATGTTTTCAAAGTTGATCATTTGACACTGGACAATCAGTTGATGTCATCTTCCCTGGGGAGGACTACCTTCAGGCTCACAGCTCTCCCCAGTTACATGTAGTTTTTGTTTATGTGTTGAAACCTTACGGACTATCCCATTCCCGTTTAGCATCTTTAAAGGTGTCCTCCTCCTTCTGCTCTCTTTGCTTGGCCATATTAGTCATATTAGTGAGACTTTAGTCGTATAGCTTCTGGTATTAGTGAGAGAAACAATCTCACATCAAAGTACCTCATCCTCTGGCTCTTACAATCTTTCTGCCCTCTCTTCTGCAATGCTCCCTGAGCCTTAGGTGTGGGCAATTTTTGTAGATGCATCCAAAGGAACTGAGTTCCAAATGTGCATATTGATTAGTTTCAGTTTTTGGCAGTGGTCCCTGCCTGTTGCAAAGCAAAGTTTCCTTGATGAACAGTGAAAACTGCTTTTATCTTTAGTATAAGATAATAGAAGATAGATAAGATAGATAGATAGATAGATAGATAGATAGATAGATAGATGATAGATAGATAGATAGATAGATAGATAGATAGATGCATAGATAAATGCATAGATAGATAGATAGATAGATAGATAGATAGATAGATAGATAGATGCATAGATAGATGCATAGATAAAAGCATAGATAGATAGATAGATAGATAGATAGATAGATAGATAGATAGATAGATAGATAGATAGATAGATAGATGGATAGATTTGGGGATTATATTAGTTTAGTAAATTAATAGCTGTAGATTCTCCTCCAGTAATCACAATTCTCTAGCACTGATTAGTTAGCTAGGTTTCCAGGACCAGGCATGCTATTACTTTCGTTGAGTGGGTCTTAAGTAAAATTGGAGAGCTGCTGGTTGTTCCTGTACCCTAAGGATTATTATGCCGTGCAAGTCATTGATATTCATAAGAGTCACAGCTGGGTATGACTGTTGGTTGTCTCCCCCCTTTGGAAGATGCCTGGTATCTTTTAGTACCATGAAAGCTGCAATTTGCCCTTTTGTGTGCTGTTTCCATGCATTCTAATACCATTTTATAAAAATAAAGTTTATTGGAGTAAGAAAAGATACTAGACAAAATTAATCTGCAGCATTTTGGAGAGGGGAGTGAACTCAATATCTCTGTCCAAACAGATGGTAATATCCTAGTTATCTTAATCAACAAATTTTATTTGGAACAAGAAAACATTTTAAATATTAAATTGCAGCACAGCAAAAACTAGATTATTGCCCCTTCTCATAATGCTTTTATAAGAATATTTAATGCAGTATTAAATATAGTTCCTGAGTCCAAAGAAAGTGATATTAAAGTGGAATATGTATCTTTTTATCATTTGAATTAGATTGAGGTGGGCTTCAATGTCTCATAACTTCATGAGTGGAACTGTGCCATTTATGAACTGCAGGTAATCTTAGCAGCATTCAGTAGAAAAGTGTCAGCAAGAACGGTTTCTTTTAGAAGGAATATAGTAATTACTGTAGTGCTGTGTAAAATTTGCCTATCTATATTCATGTGATTAATGTAACATGGAATTTACAAATTTGAGTGCATAATACTGGAAATGTAGGAATGAAGATTTTATAGTAATATGACTCTGGCTATATATATTTAACACTTGTGAGGCTTAGAATGTGGATTCTGCTGAATAGCTCAACATTTTCAACTGAGTTTGTAATGATAATGAGTTGGTACATACATTACCTGGATTTCCAGACTTCTCAATATGTGTCGACCACATTTCCAGGCACACAGGAGGTGCACAGTGTTTGAGGATGTTCTGTTTATTTAATTATATTTGGCTATTTATTTATCTGTATTACATATTTATTTATTTGCCTTTCCTGTGCACAGGTTAACCCAATGAGCAAAGCTTTGCAGAACATTTCTCTTCATCATTTATAGCAGTATAAACTGGGCTCTCCAATCAGAATGATTTAACAAGAAGCAGTCTTAGATATATCCTGAAATACAGAACTTCAGCATTGTGTCATGACAGTACCACCCACCTCTAGAACCAGCAGGGGACAGCTAACAGAGAATCAAACTGAAATATAACCAAAGAAAATGCTCCATATAAATCCAAAAATGAGTATCAATCCTTAGCATATTCTTCCTTTTTGAGACAGGGTTTCTCAGTAGCTTTGAGCCCTGTCATGGAACTAGCTCTTGTAAATTAATTTGACCACAAACTCATGGAGTTCTGCCTGCTTCTGCCTCCTGAGTGCTGGGCTTAAAGACATGTGCCACCACAGCCTGGCTCCTTAACATATTCTTAACTGTTTATCTTTCATTTTCATCAATGCTCAGGTTTTATTGCCCAGGTTTCCTCTTAGGGGACCATATAACCCAAATTTTAAGAGCATAACATGCTGATAGGATTTAGATTATACATTTTCCTGTATGACAGTGATTCTCTGGTTAAGAAGAAAAGGACCAAACAAAATGTCCAACAGAACTGAGATTATGGCTCTTGAAGGAGCACATTCCCTTAACCTAATTCTCTTATGCAGTGACTATGCACTGTATACTTGGAGGTGTGGAAAATAAGAGTGCTTGCAACAGAACTAACAGGTCCAGGTGCTTAGTGGTAATTTTGCTTAAGACAAATAAGAGTTTGTCTTAAGCAATTACTACTGGACAAAGGTGTCATTTTCCTGATAACTTCTTTCATGCCTTTGACAAGCTCTTGACATTATGCTAGAATTTATGCTAGACTGTTTGTTCTTTGTTCTGTGTTCTCTCCTTTAGTTAGTAGGCACATCTATGTCCATTAATTTCCACCTACACCTAGGAACACTTACACTTATGTTTCTCGGGCATATTCTCCACGACCTAGCAGAGGCTGGGTTATGAGAAACCTGTCTGCAGCAGTTTCTCAACTCTTCCAAAGGAGAACTAAGAGTTCCCGTTCAGCTCTGCTTTGTCAGCAGGTGGCACCAGCGCTCATGCACCAAGCTGTGAAATCTGGAAAAAGGTCATCCCTGAACAGTCTCCGACATCTGCCTACTTTCTTCATATCTGCATCAACCCAGTCCAGGCTTCCTTGTGTGCTTTTCCTAGACCAGTGTTGTGATGTTGAGTTGGTTTACTGTATCTTTACTCATTCTTTTCAAATATCATCTATACAGCCCAGAAATTTTTCTTTAATGTTGAAATTCAGGCCAGCTATATTATTTAGACATGTCAGTGTATTTTTAAAGATTTTTTTTCCAATAATGCTTGCAAAGACTATACTTGCTCAGCTCTTGTCTACCCTTTTATACTTGCTCCATTTACTTAAGCTACACAGGTCACCTTACAGGCCCCACTTCTGTCCCACTTCTGCTTCCATAGAGCTACACCTGGGTCATGCTTCTTTCTTTACAACTACTCTTATTTAGTGTTTGTGTTCTAATTTGGGGTTTATTTCCTTCACAAACCTAATAGTTTTTAGGCCATAGTACACTTTCTTTAATGACTCATGTGGAATTCCCCTCTGTATGCTGTGAATATGTTTTTTTTCCCCCATTGGTTAATAAAGAAGCTGCTTTGACCTATAGCAAAGAAGGATAAACCCAGGCAGAAAATCAAAACAGAGATATAGAGAGAGAGCAGATGAAGTCAAGGAGAAGCCATGTAACTGATGAAGGAAACAGACACTGGAAGCTTACTAGTAGGTCACAGCCTCTAGGTGATAAATAGATTAATAAAAATGGGTTAATTTAACATGTAAGAGTTACTTAATAAGAAGCCTAAGCTAATAGGACAAATAGTGTTGTAATTAATATAGTTTCTGTGTGATTATTCGGGTCTGAGCAGTTGGAAAATGAATGAGTAGTCTCCATTTACAAATGATATACTAAACAATTCAATTTCTTAGTGTGGTTATTTGATTAGTGTATTTCTCTGTTGCTGAAAACCATGAAAGATAAGAAAGCAAAGGTCCTCTGGTCATATTTAGAAAACTACTCAGTAAGCATTGTGTCTGGAACACAATAATAGCTCCACTCTGACCTGAACAATAAGGCCAACAAACAAATATGTGAACTAACAAATCAACAAAAACTGGATAATTTTTTTCTGGGAAAATAAGAAAACAATGATGGAATGTGGTTGGTGAAGATAAAATCTTGGTAAGAACTAGATTTGTAAAGAGTAAGGGAAGAAAAACCTTTGGAGATAGGAAGATACTTAAGTGAAATTCATGGCGTAGAGCTGACTTTTATGTGGTAGAAATTTAATGCAATTTTACCTGGTTAACTGTTATGACAAGATTTGTGAAAATGAACTGCCCCCCTTTTATGAAAGTAAAGAAATAACCCCCAAAGATGAGTATAAAACTGCACAAAGACCGATAAGAAAAATATGCTCACACAAAGCAAAATATCACAAGAGCTTACAGTAAGCAATAAAAAACAAAAGCATGGTATTTGATTTGTGTTAACTTTTTACTCCTGGCCGTGAGGCATGCCCTGGAGTGTGGTTTATAGATCTTAAAGGAAAAGGGATATAGAAAGTATAAGGAATAAACATGAAAAGAAATAAAGGTTATCTTTGGAAAGGGAGAAATTCATTCAAGTGTGAGAGTAGGCATTGGAAGGGCAGTCTCATAGAGGATCGACTGATTGCTAAGCATAATGATACATATAACAATGGTCTCATTGAATTCACTCATTTGCATGGTAATCTAAATAATTCTCTAAATTTTTTAACATTTTCTTGATTGGAGAAGGAATTATATATGATGGAAAGCTGCATTCTCAGAATGGGATAGTTAAAACTATGTCTGAAAAACCAAGAGCATGTATCTTACTCCGTAGTAGCACATTAGAATGGTATCTTAGACACTATGTTCTAATTTCATTGTTTCTTTAGAAATCTTCACACTGACTTTCATAATGGCTACACTGGTAGTTTGCCAGCAGCAATGGAACAAGAGTTCTTATCTTTTCCCACTTACTGGCCCAGCATTTGTTATCTAAATTGTAGCTGAAGTGAGTTGTAATTTCAGCTTTAATTTACATTTTTCTGATAGTTAAGTATGCTGAACACTTTATTTCAAGTATTTTTGGCCATATATATTTTTTCTTTAAGCCCACTTATTTATAGAAAAATATGGTATTTGGGTGCATTTAATTGTGTGTGTGTGTGTATGTGTGTGTGTTAGCACATGTATTCATGCATACACAGGTAAATTAAGGATCTAGGAAAGGAAAAATATGGGAAGAAAATTTAAAGGCTTTGGGTAAGATGATGAAGTATGTGTGACATAAACTAGCAGAGGTGTGAAAATGGTTCAATTTTCTTTAAGGGGCTGGTCACTAGGAGTTTGACCATGTGCCAATGGGTTTGCATCCAATGCAAGTAGAACTTGGTGCTCTTTTTCTATTTTCAGTCAACCTGAGAGGAATGGGAAGTGAGTGTGAATGGTGTGCAATGTGTGACATTCCTAAATAATTAAAAAAATACTGTGTTGGGGAAGAATAAATTTCAGAGGAAGATGGGGCTGAGCAATAGGGCTCAGAGAGAGATTCAGACCAGTGGTTCTTGACACGCGAAGCAAGGTACCTGTAAGGAGCTTAAAGACCCTTTCATAGTGGTTACCTGACACCATCAAAAACACAGATATTCATAATAGCAGTTCAAATCCAGTTATGAGGTAAATCAAAAATAATGTTATGGTTGGGGATTGCCACAACATGAGTACCTGTATTAAAAGGTCACAGCATTAGAAAGGTTGAAAACCAGTGACTTAGAGAGAAGTGAAGGGGAATGGATGATAGACAAAGTGTGCACACAAATGCCATAAGGAAACCCATTCTTTGGGATGCTGTTGCTAAAAAACTAGCAAAACAAGAGAACAGTTACAAAGAAAAATATTCTGAACATTCAGAACAAGTTATTGTTTTAAATCAATGACTTATAAATGTCTTTACCTCAGTTGATATGATATAGCCACTCACATTCTCTTAGCATCTCAATTCTTTAATATGTTTATGCAAAAGAAAATAATAAAAACTTTGATTGTATTTACCTAGCTCCTATGTGCCTCATACAAAGTCCACCCACTTCTTTTTGGTATGGATTCAATATAATGTAATAGAAACATGCAAATGAAGTTAATTACTGCCCTTTGCCTCTATTTCACTGTTTGGGTTTGGGCTTTGTTTTGCCTTGCTTTGTGTTTTGCCTTGGATGAATTTAGTGACCTTTTCTGTGTTTAACTGAGCATCCCCTGCATTTTCATTCTGTGATTAAGAGGCTTTCACTATGCACCCTGTTTGACATGGTCATTACTTAATGCTCACTTAACAAAATTCTACAAGACCAAATTATCACAGTGGGTGAAGGAACAGATGGCCAGCTGGCCAGGATCCATGCCTGCTTTGTTTGATGCTTTCCCAAGTCTGCCACAAAGAAGCCACATGTGCGACCTAGAAGGCAGTCCAAACAACAACTGCCCTGTCCAGCTGTGCGTCAGTGTTCTCAGCTGTGAAGTTGGAGTCTATACCTTTCCCGTCTGAATGCAGCTGGGTATCTCCTGCAGGGGCCTCTCTGCTTGGTGATTAAGATGACAAACCCAAAGGTCAGATTTCAGAAGAAGAAACAGAAACTGTTCCACCACTTCCCATAACTGCTTTCAAAGGAAAGAAGAGCATGCAAAAGTGCATCTATTTTATATACCCATTAATTTATAAGATTGTGCGCCATTTAATATTTTAAAGATTGCAACAATATTCGACAAACAAATTGTGGCTTGACTCCAAGCTACAAATGGGTAGGATTAATAAAAGGCTACAAAAATTGTATCAATTCTGCAACCATTACAGTTTGTTATTGATTATGATAGCAGTTTGGCACTCATATTGAAATTATGAATATTTCAGTCAGTTAGTTTTCATGCTTGAAATATTTCACTAGTGTCTGGTGATAAAGAATAAAGCACAGAGGGATACTTTGTACAAGCAGTTAATTATGGATTCAGGGAGACAAAAGAGACCTATCATACAGTTACGAATGAAGCAGTATACAGTGAGATGCTAAGCTGAAATACAGGCAGCAAGCTGAGTGGGAGGTGAATAAGGTGAAGAGCTGTCAAGGAAAGATTGATGAAGAACAGAGAAATTCTGCAGTTGCTTCGAGTTGCATGGAACATAGTGAGATTGCTTATGCTCTGGAATCATGGGCCCAGAAATTTCTATAACAATCTTACAGAAAAGAATGGTCTTTCTTCTACTATTACATTTCTCTTCTACTGAAATATGAAAGTTTATAAGGTAACAGTAGCTAAAGGAAAATTTGAGTGATAAGTTTGGACCCTTTACTGCCTACAAATGTAAATACTTAAGTTTTTTTGTGTGTGTGTGTGTGAAATCTTAAGTTTTTCTCCTCCTTTTTCTGCTTCTACTTCAGCGTTTGCCTGAAGGTGTGTCTGTGTACTAAATGCTTGCAGGGCTTGTAGCAGCCAGAAGGGGCGCATAAAATCCCCTGAGCCTGGATAGTTGTGAATGGCGATGTGGGTTCTGTGAATGCTGCTCATTAGGAAGAGTAACTAAGGATCTGAATTAACACTTGAGCCATCTTCCCAGTCCCACGTTTTTGCTCTTCAGTACAGAGCTAGTGGATTCTGATGCACACAGTTATCATACAAGTGACCTGTAAAAATATTTTTTTGGAAGCAGCCCTCTAGGTAAGAATTTTTGAGATGATTTCTTTGCATTAGCTAAAAATTACTGAAAGCTGAATTATAAATTAGCCTATGTTCTTTCCAAGTTTTCACAGAATTTCTCACACTGAAACTCGGGGCTGTTCTCCTTTCCATGCCTCTTTTCTACTTCTCTAGTGTTTATATCATTGATGGTGGTGGCTACAAAATGTCACTTGATCTTCTATTTACTAAATCTAACAACATTATGATAATATGATATATCCATTAATTTGCCAAAGATTCTATATGCCAGCTCTTCTATTAATAGACATATTTATAGATCCTACTTTATGTCTTAAAAAAATCATTTTGTCTTGTGTTCACTACATATTGCTCTATAATTGAATCACATCTTCCTCAAGCAGTAAATATTAGCCATTAACTCGCAAATGCCCAGAAATAACATTTTTGATCACTTTAATGCGTATTCAGTATAAATGCAGAAAATGCTGCGACATTCTGATTGGGTGATAAAACAGTCAGAATTGAGAATTCCCGTCATGCACATGGTGTTTGAAAGCTTGCCGCAACAGAAGGAGAAGATGTCTGAGTCTGGGGAAGGAAGAGAGCACTTGCCAACACAGTGCTAGCTGCAGCAGTAGTTACTGACATCTGAAACAGAAAATCATTCCACTAAAATTTGTTACTCATAATTTAAAGTTGGAAGCATATTTAATAATGGCTGAATGATTTATCACCTCCTGTGCCACAATGATTAAAAATATTTATCAACTTAGGTACATATAATAATTTTCTCTGCAAATTCATGATTTATAATCAGAAAGCCTAGTGCTAAACAAGAGTTTTGAAAGGATATATGTCTGAAGGAAATCTATTATTGGAAGCCACTTGTTGGTTCCTGGATACTTAGCGCTGAAATAATCACACAGAAACTGTATTAATTAAAACACTGCTTGGCCCATTAGCTCTAGCTTCTTACTGGCTAACTCTAACATCTTAATTGAACCCACTTCTAGTAATCTGTGTATCATCACATGGCTGTGGCTTACCGGATAAAGTTCCATCTGGCTCCAGTGGGGCTACATGGCTTCTCTCTCACTCTTTCTTCTTTCTCCCAGCATTCAGTTTAATTTTCCCCACCTATCTCTATTCCCTGCACAGGCTCAAGACAGTTTCTTTATTAACCAATGGTATTCACAGCATACAGTGGAGAAATAAACATCAGAAATCTTTCTTTAAAATTTCTTCCTCTCATAGTATATTCTATACTATATGCCTGTATTCTTTGATGATACCTGGGTACTCATTAGTAGAAAATTCCCAGTCATTGCTACTGGTTTAGAGAGTTTTCTTGATCTTTACCATTGTCAAGACCCTTCTATCACTTCACTATGATGACACTGCTGATAAATATGATCATTATCAATCAATTTTGATATTAAGTTAGGACTGTGGTTCCCTTAATCAACTCCATTTCCATAAGAAAGCTGCAAACTCAAGGACTATAGCTGGAGATTGTCTTCTTCTTTGGAAAGACTGAATATCAGAGTCTTCAAAGTACAAAGCAGCTTAAACAATACAAATGTGTCTTCTCAAGTTCCAAAGGCTAGAAATCCACATTCAGGGTGTCTTCTTGCTGTTCTCACATGACTTCTGAGACACAGAACCATTTCTCACCCTTTGTATGGCCAAATACAGTTTCCTAGTGCAGACCTGCAGAATAGAGTAGAACAGTCACATATGACTTAATTTAACCTTAATCATTCCTTAATCTCCGGGACCCTCATTCACATTCTAAGATCCCTGAGATTATGGTATTATTTGTAGTTTGACTGAAAATTGCCCTTCAAAGGTCTTACAGATTAAAGCCTCTGCTCCCAGGTAATGTAGCTAGTCTGTGAGAAGTGTTCAGATCATGAGAGCACAAATTAAAGAATAGATTAGTCTACTTAGTAAATCATTGTGATAGGAGGTGGGGCCTGGCTAGGAGGGGGCTTCTCAGCTTCTTCAAAGTGCATATAGCCCTAACTCCTCCCTATATCTACAGCTTTTCCATCATTCTCTTTCACTCTTTCCCTCTGTCACTTCTTTCCTTCCTTCTTTCCTTCCTTCCTTCCTTCTTTCCTTCCTTCCCTCCTTCCTTTCTTCCTTCCTTTCTCCACCTCTCTATGTCTTTGTGGGTTGTGTGTGTGTGTGTGTGTGTTTGAGTGTGTGTGTGTGTTTGTGTGTGTGTGTTCTGACACAAAGCAGGACTCTTGGCCCTAAATTTTGATTTAGATCTAGTGTTTAAAAAGCAGAATTTATTGTTATTAATTCCTTGAGCATTTCAAACACAATGTGAACATATTTACTGCCTCAGTTCTTCCCTTTACTACACTCTCATCCCTTTCCATCCAACTTTCCAACTTTGAGATTAGTTCTCTGTTCTTCTTCTTTCACCATGGAGTCCAGTTTGTGTTGTCCATCTTGTCTTGAGATTGGCACTTTTTTGAGTATGTGGTTAGCCTACCAGAAATCACACACATTAGTTTTCTAGAAAGGATGAAAGAAAAAAATTACTTCCCACCTCCCCAAAGCCGTCAAATGCTCATATCCCCGCAGCTAGTGGTGGGATAACATATCCACCTCCCCACTCTGTATTTTGAGATTTCAATTGTCCTGCCCCCAATAACCACCAGCTCATCCCTGTCCTTTGTGGGTATTAAGATCTGAATATTGAAAGTTAACATCCAGAAGTGAGAAAAAAGTAATGCTTATTTTACTAGGTCTGGATTATCTCACTCAGGATCTTTGTTTCTGTCTTCACCCATCTACCATTTACCTTTCTTGCTACCTCCAACCACCATGACTTAGCAGGTCTAATTTATCAAAACTCATCTGTCTTGATGACCCCCTTACCATGGACCTGTGAAAATGGGGCCACATAACAATGGATCCAAGCCTCTGAAACTAATGTTAAAAAGAAATCTTTGTTAAACTATTTCTCTCAGATATTTGTCACAGTGATGAAAAATCTGACTACCTCAGGCATCAACAGAGAAATTTTGCATCTTGAGCTCACAGGTTCCTTACAGATGTAAACTGATAAATATTTGGTCATGAATTCATACCAAATTTAGAGTGGGCTTGCAGTTATCTTCTGATATGGGAAAAAAGAAGAGGGGAGACAAAGAAATGGGAGAATGCCTGTTAAGACAGGTGGGGGGATTGGCCTGGTGTTGTTAATAACTAAAAGATGTAGCCAGTGGCCTTGCAATGCTCATGACCACATGACATAGTTATGAGGAGCCCTGAGAAGTAGGAAAATGAGTAAAAAAGAGATTGTTATTTTTCCAAGAGTATAGTTTATGCCTTGTTTTTGATTTCTGCCCTTCAGAGCTCAGAAGGAATATTTCTGCTGATTAAAGCTACCAACAGAGTGGAAATTAGTTGTGGCCAACCTGAAATGAATACGAGGCCAGGAGAGCATTCCATGTAACCACTGGTCATCTCAGGGCCTCCTGTGGACACTTGCACACTGAAGCCTGTGTCTTCCAAAGGAGACAGTTTGTCAACATATACAGGAAGAGTGTCTGCTTACCCCAGATTTTATTTTGCATGATTTTCCTCAAAGCTTTTATAGTTTAAAAAGTAATCTTATTCATCTTGATGATTTTTCCTCAATAATGAGATTGTTTTATTTTGTTTGAAGTAGCTTAATTCTGTTTTTAAATACAAAGTATTTTGGACTAGCTCATCATAACACAACTGAATATTGTACATTTATATTTATGAGAAAAAGATCAAAGGAGAAAACAAAAACAGGAGACTGCACAGAAGATATTTGGAAAGCATCAATCTCATCAACATGTCTGAAATAATTTCTTCTTTTCAGTATTTTATTTTTTTTTATTATTAGCTATGTGTTGTGTTTGGGCATGTGTGATTGCAGGCATTTGCAGGATCCAGAAATAGGTGCACTAGAACTGGAGTTATATGGGGTTGTAGACTGCCAACATGGGTACTGGAAGCCAAACACATGTATATTGCAAGAACAGTGTTAAGTACTGAGCCAGAACTGTGGCTTCTCCGTTACTTTTAAAATGGAGTGGCCAAGGTTAAAAAATGACAATAACAAAATATCAAAATCTTAATAAACATAAGCTCATGTGTGCACTTCAGTATGCTTTAAGATGAATGTCAGAACCAGTTTTTCATTCCTGTTTCCCCTTCATTTGTTCAGCAATAGCAACTCGAAAGCTTGTGCTTTTACAAGGACTACACTGGCTTTCTTCATCATG
Source organism: Chionomys nivalis (assembly GCF_950005125.1). Lineage (NCBI taxonomy): Eukaryota > Metazoa > Chordata > Mammalia > Rodentia > Cricetidae > Chionomys > Chionomys nivalis. The sequence continues at coordinate 56,294,144 of NC_080100.1, read as the reverse complement.
TCATCTAAAGTGTACATTCAACTTTAGCCATTAATTCCAAGCCTTTGGAGGCATAATTTCTAAAATAGACCAGATCCGAATGTGCACAAACACAGGAGTGCTAATGGATTTGCTTCCTAAGGTTCTGTATATGCTCTACAACTGTCGTAATTGGAGCATAGTGCTTATTGTGTGAGAGGTAACTATTACACATAAGAAAACAATTTTAACAGTATTATTAGAATTATGAAGAGAAGGAAGCAAAACAGCAAAGTATATGAATCCGTTGTTTTTGTGAACAATTAATCTTGTTGGCATACTTAAATGAACTTGCATAAAGATGCCTGGAAAGAATGTTGTTGAGCTCAGTTGTTCATTAATTTTGATCACATGCTGTCCCCATTGTGTTAGGAGCTACATGAAAATTCCGTAGAAAAGTATTGCAGCATTGATTTAAAAACTCCCAGAAGCCTTTTGCATTTGAAAGTTCATTTATGTTCTTTTTTAAGAATGATATTATGAAAGTGTTTGGGTTTAGTAAGATGACCCAAAACACCAAGCAGAACCGATTAGTTCTCCTCTCTTTCTGCTTCTATATGTCTGTAATACAAAAATGATGCCACCATCTTTAGAGAGCTTCTTACAGTGGGAAGACACTGATTACAGATTTGTGGGTCTTCTTTCTGTTAGAACATCTAAGTGGCTCACAAGCATTAATTTGTTCTCAAACATTGTTTGTTGTTTCGTTGTTTGTTTCAATGCTATGTACAGGACTGGCAGGTTACAGGAGATATGCTTCAAGTATAATAGAGTCTGGGCTATTAAAATCAACAATGTAGAGCATCGGGGATAAGGGGTGCTAAATGTCTAAAGTTCATTATATAAATGTTTGAAACTGTCAAACAGTAAAAGTTTTAAAGAAATTACTATAATACCAGAGGGTAATATCAGAATTAAATTTCTATAAACCATTTTCTACCCAATGACAGGTATTAATCCTGAGTGAGATTAATTAAATATACCGACATGGCCAGCTGTCAAATGTTCATTAAAATCAACTGAACATACTGGAGAACTCAGTGTACTCTGATACTGTGAGCTTAGTCTTTCTGAGCCCTCATTCAAAGCACTGACTATAAACTACAAAGCACAGTGCCTATAACATACTAAGTGACTCAAGAATAGATACTACTTTTGTAAGGTCAATTTTATTCTTACCATTACAGAAGAAACAACTTTACATATTATAAGCAGAAACTTTTATTGGTCAGTATACTAAAAACTAAAATAATTTAGTATCAAAATTACCATCTGGATATGGATAGATGGCACAAAGATGAAAGATTTCCCATCTCCTTCATTTTCAAGTGATTAACCTCTTTATCACTTGGAGAAAAGATAGCTAGAAATTATTGTGGTACATTTTGATTATTTATGTTCAGTATCAAATACAAAGCAAATCTGAGTACCAAGCAAATTTTGTGAGTGCTCACTTAAATTCATTTTATTATTAGGTGCTGAATTACTTTCTATTCACTTTTCTTGGCTCATGTTCAAAGTATACAGCCTTATTGATATGTGGATTTACCAAATAACAAATTAAGTAATGCCAATAATGTTGTACAAAGTTACATACTTCTTAGTCATATGTTTCTCAAAGAATTAAAATGTATGCAGTAATGATGAAAATAACACAATACTGCAATTTAAAATGACAATTTTAAAGCTTCAACCATATTAGAAAGAAAAAAGAGAACCAGTTACAAATTAAGAAGGATTGAGACTAGTAAAGTATAGAAAATTCTAGAAAATAACCATTAATGTTTTATAGAACTAAATCTAGAATAAGGTATATTCCACAGCCGTCAATATTACCATTTTTATTATCATAACTTCATTTCATCAGCTGTAAAAGGAATTTACATGTAGGAACCTGAACTCTTCCCATATGACGTTTATGGCCTGAAGGGGCAAGGAGTAAGAAGTCACCCATCTGATTACTCAAACTTCCTGCGTTGAGATATCAAAGGGTTCAGAAAAGGTATATAGAAACTAGGGCTGGAGGCTAGAGATCTGGCTCAGTGGTTAAGAATGATTACCCCACAGTCATGAGAACTGGAGTTTGGATCCCAGAACCTTATAATAAGTCAGATATCCCTAACAATGCCTGGTTTGAGCTTGTAGGGTTGCCTGGTCTTGTTTGTGCATCCAGCTCAGATGCACAAACATGAGCCACAGGTTCAGGGAATGACCTTCCTCAAAAGAAATTAGTGGAAAGTAATAGAGGAGGACTTAATACACTCTTTTCTGATTTCTGCATGCAAGAACGGGTGATCCCAACTGAGAGAGAAAATACATGCACACCCACATACACAAACACACACTCATGTACATGTGCTCATGCAGTACACACATACACACAGAGAAAGACATAAGCATAAATGCACACACACATATGAATATAGAGACTATACAGATTTAGGCTTACACATAATTATGATAAAATTATATTGGTGAAATTGAATTCAAAGGTTATAGTAATGAGATAAAGCATCATAAGAGGGCCTTCTCTATATATATACTATGTATATAACATACTCTGATTCAAATGCTGAAAATACTCTGAGATTCTTACATTAGAGGAGGTTTGGAGTGTTGCATTATTTATAGAAATATGCTCAGTGAATTCATGCTGACTGTTTACATCTGTCATAACTAACATTAACGCACACACCGACAACAAGGGAGCAAGCATGGCTTGCTAGAAAGATTGCAGACTTTGTAGTCAGGCAAAGTGTGATAAAAGCCTTGCTGATTAGATATGTTACTTAACCTCTTTGTGCCTGTCCCTCCTCCCACAAATCCAGAATATATTCTTTTAGTATAAAGAAAAATAAGAACATAAGGGTCTCTGTAAAAGAAAATCCTAGTCCCTTTGTTTTACTTCATTCTTGTTCTTTAATTCACTAAATTTTATAGAGTGAGAAAGATACCAAGAGTAAGAGCAATCCTTTCCTAAAACCATGATGTCAGCTGAGGTCTAATCCCCTTTGGGATGCAGATACAAAGAGCTTAAACTCACAGACTCACATCTGCAGAGAATTCAGAGACTGAACCAGGATTACTGTACAGACTTTATTGTGTCCCCAGGGATTTAGGATTTAGGGTCCCTGGGTCAACCTTATCTCCAGGTTTCTGTATTAACTGGAATCCACTGAACACCATCCCCAGCAACACTTCTCATCCGTTCCTTTTCCTTCCCTTCCCTTCCCTTCCCTCTCCTCCCCTTTCCTCCTTTCCCCTCTCCTCCCTTCCCTTCCCTTTCCTTCTCTTCCCAATGTTGTAAAATACCACAGATTTTCCTATTGGCTCTCTTAAACACACCCCCACAGACTCCTCAAATTAGCAGACATTGGCGGATAGCTAGATCACTTAAAATATAATTCACAAAAGATCTGTAAAAATGACTTAAGCCTGAATAACGGGCATTACTATTTCTTGATAGACACTTTTCTTCATGAATTTAACCACCCAGGGTTTGAATTGAACCACCCAGCATTTCATCGGCCCCTCTCACCATGGGGACTTTCTTTTCAGCTTTGTGTTGGATCCATTGCTCTCCCCCATCTTTCCCCTCTTCTTTCTTCTACTAATGTATCTGATTTCACTTTCTTGCCTTGTCTAATTTTCCAAAGATAAGTGGCATAGTGTGCCATCTCAGCCAGGCTCTCATGCACCATTGTTCTTCAGAGAGATTTTAAATGACCCACTGCTTGGCCTCAGTTTTATCTCCTAGCAAGACCAAGCAAAGGTCTTACATTCAATTCCTTTATTAATCCCCCATGGAGTTTCTTAAGCCAAAGTGAATGTGGGAAAGATTTTTATTCTCTCTACTATAATTACTCCACTCTCTCGAGAAAGAAAGAATAGCTTCATTACTTTTGCTTTTAATAACTATTTTTCTCCCAGGTATAATTCCTTAAATCCAATTTTCTTCATATATGGCAGATTTTAGATTTTACTGAATTCTTATTAGGTTATGTTTTCTTATATGCTAAATTGTGAGATTGGGTTAGGTAGTTTTCATAGTACCCTCTTGGTTCAGGATTATATAACCACTTGAATATTTTTTATATATTCTCATGCCATATATATGACTATCATGTGACAGTTACTTAAAAGATATTTTTGCTTTTTTTCTTATTTAAGAGAGAATTAATGAATGAAAGTCTTAGTACCACTTTTATTTGGTTCTCCCCTCATGAAATCACAGATTCTCATTTTTAGATCTATATGCATCTCTGGGGATATTGATCTGCTAATTACTATCAACTTCCTCTAGCCTTCAGCTTTAAACATCAGCACAGGGATACAAAGGTAAAAGGGGAAACCCCATGGGAGGACAAGGTGTTTAATTTTAATTAGACATGTTAATTAGGTGAGGTTAAGGGGAATTTGATGGCTGGACCTCAATATTTTGATAGCTGGACCTTGGTCATCAGCCTCAAAAGGAGTACGTAGCCAAATATAGGAATAAACCTTGGTGGCTAGCTTTAGGAATGTAATCTAATGGGTCTTAGCAAGGGAGAGGGATTGGGAAAGAAGTGCAAGGTCACACACTTATGCTCTGTTGAATTAGTGTCCCATCACCAACCTTATTTTGTGAAGCATCTTAGTTGTACCAAGTCTTCAGTATTATTGTGTCCAATGCTCTGCCTTCCTTGTCTCAGCTGGAAGTTCTAACTCCAGAACTCTGGATTCACTGATGAATTATCAGGTGTTTAGTGTCATAATCATAACACCCAACTTTCTAACACCAGCATTTAACTTTCTTTTCAATTAGTTTTTCCTCACAAAGTGTTCTACCATCTGTATTTTAAAAAACAAAGTTCTCATGATTAGTCTCTCCCATCTTCCATCAGTTCTTCCATCTAATAACAGTTATTTTATAATAGTATTTTATTTGTATTTTAATAAATAAAGTTTGCCTAAAGATAAGATAGTAAAACAGCCCTACTGGTCAGCCTTACAGACCAGTCAGTGTGACATAAACCTTTAATCCCAGTTTGCCATAGAAACAGGGCAGTACATGTCTTTAATCTTAGTGGTACACACCTTTGATATGAGCTATAGAGATGATTATAAAATGGGAGCAGACAGAATCATTCTAAGATTCTTGGATGCAGGATCACCATTTCAGACTTAGGTAGAGGTAAGAGCTAGTGGCTGGCTGTTTTGCTTTTCTGACATTCAGGTTGAACTTCAATATCTCTCTCTGAGTTGTTGCATGGAGGGCCCGCTTGTTTGTCCCAGCCACCCAGTTAGCTTAGCCCCGAAATAACAACACAGAAATTGTATTAATTAAACACTGTTTGGCCCATTAGCTTTAACATCTTATTGGCTAACTCTTACATCTCAGTTTAACCCATTCCTATTAATCTGTGTATTACCACATGGCAGGCTTACTGGGAAAGATTCAGCATGTCTGGCTCTGGTGGCTCCATGGTGGCTGTCTCTGACTCTGCTGTCTTCCTTCCAGCATTCTGTTTAATTTTCACTACCTACCTAAGTTCTGCCCTATCAAGGTCCCACAGCAGTTTCTTTATTAACCAATTAAAGCAATACAAAGACAGAAGAACCTCCTACACCACTGGGTTTTTATTAATCGTGTATCATCATTTTATTTACCTGGTCTCACATTCTTGTCTAATCTACTTTTCCAAAGATAAGTAAGTGTAAGGAAGTGTACAGTGTCATCTTGTCTCTCATGTATCCATTGTTGTTCAGAGACACATTAATAGCCCACTGCTTAGCATCAGCTTTATATCCTACTAGGACAAGGCAATGCTCTTGTATTCTAATCCTTATAACTTATTTTTGTTCTTTTTGATCTTATTTCATCTTCCAGGGAAAGCTTTTCCATGATTTCCCTAGAGCTTTCTCCGGAATCTCTCCTCTAGGTCTGTCTTCACTCAGTTAGCATACACTCCCGGATGCTGAACGCATTGTCGAGCATTGTGCTGAATGCTTATGAGGGACAGAGGAGATCAGAGAGCATGAGTGTTTAACATAGTCCCTCAGACTGTGACACTGCCTGTCACTTCTGAAAGATAAAAACAATCATGAAAATAAAGCATTTCCTTCAAAAAGCTTCAGACTGACAGTGTGGTTGAGAGAAACCTCATCTGTACCAGTGAAGCATTCCTGAGTACAGAATACACACTTGAGGAGTCCTGTGCCAGGTGGGCCTGGCCCAGTTTGATACCACATGTTGTTCTGCCATTGCCTTAGGAGTGTGACCCAGAGTGAACATTGTTGCAGCACATTCTACCCAGCAGTAGCTGGATGCTCCCAGCTAATCACACTGCTAATAGCTGCATTTGGCCAGGGAACTCTCAGAATGACTCTATTTTATGCAACAGTTTAAAATCTTTGTTGAACTAACATTCTCAAATCCTACAGCATGATTATCATAGCCACTTACTCAACATTCAGCTCTTCATTAGTTACTGGGTTTAGGGTTGACAGGACGGTTTCTCTGAAGCCAATCTCCATCTCAAATTTATGAAAATTCAAAAAATGACTGCAAACATCATCTATGCACTTAACTTTCTCTATATTGGTAGAGTCAGATGATTTTTGCAACAGCATGGTCTCTAGCTACTGCAGTATTAATTAATACATGAAGAAGGTATTCCACAATTCAGAAATTCCGGTAATAATAATTGAATTAAAGCTATTTTTGAATGCATAAAGTATGGTTGTACTGTTCTGCATATTTTAATACACAAACTCTTTTAACTGTAGTGTAACCATTAAAGTTAATTTTATCATATTAATATTTGTCAAAAGACCACACCACACGCCAAGGCAACAGAAATATTAAATGATTTCCCCAAATCACATGGCACCTATATTTAAATTCTGGTCTCTTACCAGTATTCACACACCTGGCACTCTTTCTATAGACTATCAAGAATAAAATTGTCAACTGGAAATGTTGGTAAAATATATTTTATTAAGCACATGCATCATGAAGTCATTTTTTCCCTGTCTTTCAGGTCCCTGCATCCCCAATCCATGTCACAACGGAGGAACCTGTGAGATAAGTGAAGCGTATCGAGGAGACACATTCATAGGCTATGTTTGTAAATGTCCGCGAGGGTTTAATGGGATTCACTGTCAGCACAGTAAGTTGTTTATATTCAATGTGCTTTTATTTTTATTGATCTATTGTGTACAAGTCATTACCCTTCTTGTTTGCAGTCAAGTCATAGATGTGTAGAGCAGCATGAAGCCAAGGCATTTTGGCTCATGCTGCCTCTCTACAGTACATGTCATCTCCCATGATGAGGGCTGAATCAGTCCCCATACTCTGTGTGACTAGCAATTAGCTTGCTAGCCCTTGTCATTATTATTCAATACAAGTTACAATATGTTGCCATTCATGTTGTAATATTTGTCTCTCTCCTTCATACTTGTCCATAAACTACATTATCCAAGTATTCCAGCGATTATTCTAGTGATTATGTTAACAAACAATGCTCAAGAAACTAAGGATACTCTAGACTCTAAACAATATATAACTCAGTGTTCTCCTTCTTACATATTGACATTTCTATATGCTAAAATCTCTGCGCCTCCAACAAACATAAAATTGCCCAATGAGAGGTTTAGGACCTTTCCCACGGTGCAATCCCACATGCATGAAGGCCACAATAAACTCCAAACTACTGACAGATGATCTAACAGAGGAGTCCACATGCATGCTGAATGCAGAAGGTGAGCTTGTATATGGATCAGGACATCAAGGTTCAGGCTAGGGAGACAGCATGGGGTAGGAAGAGTGAATATGTAATATTGCCAATGAATACAAAAGTGATACTTAGCAAAATGGTTTAGACAAATCTTGTCATATCAGCCCCGTCAGATTTTCAGCAACCCAGAGCAAGCATATTATGTCTTAACTCTGAGACACTGAAAGCAGCCTGCGATTTTTCTATAGTCTTTCCACTATCAGGAATTTGTAGAACTTCTGGAGAAGTTTCTTGTAAGTACTGAAATGGTCTTGTTCCTTACAACTGGCACCTAGCCTTCCTTGAGTGATTTCTAAGTCTCAGATCATTAACAAGCAAATTAGAGGTTATTCATTTTCATACCCTACATTCAGAAGTGCCAAGGTTGATTGTCCTTGAAGGTAGAATCACAGCTCATTCTCCACATGGGAGCTTCTCATAACATACCTAGAGAGACTAGGCTAGCGACTCTGCCTGCATCTTTGGTGTTTCCTTTCACTGAATCCCATGATGGAAATATGAGAACCATTTCTGCCTGGAGTATAAAGATGTGCTATCAGATGCAAGGCCTGGGGTAGACAGCCTTCCTACTCCTGTAATCGAGCATGAACTTCTTGTATTTAGTGCACACAAAGGATCTCTCCAAAGGAAGAAACAGATTTTTATCATGGGTGTTTTCAAACCAAATTTACGGGGAATAAGTAAAATTCCTTGGCTTCAAAATAGTATAATACACATATTTTTATTGAAAATAGTTTTTTCATACAGTATATTTTGATGGTAGTTTCCTTCTCCCTACTCCTAAAAGGTACTTCCTACTTCACCACCCACTCATCTCTATGACTTTTTTTCTCTGTTTCTATAGAGATAAGAATAAAAAAATCAAAGTACAAGAAACACACTCACACTTGAAATTTAAATTTAATCACTTATGCACAGTGTTCAGTAATGAGTCTGTTCCAGTTTCCACTTACTGTAAGAAGAAGTTTCTCTGATGATAGGTGAGCAAGACTCTGATCTTTGGTTACATCAGAATTGACATTAGGAGTCATTTTAACACTATGTTATTTTAACAGAACAATAGAATTTGCTTTTCCCCTAGGCCCGATGGCATATGCAATCTAAGGTTCATGGCCACCCAAACAACCAAGGTACAAAGACTGAGGATTTGGGAACACTTAATCTTAAGTGGGATTTCCTCCTCAAATCCCTCTCTCAAGGCTCAGAGTGCTACCATCAGCTCTTCAGTGAACCCGAGGCTGAAAGATTAGAAGAGCCAGAGCAGCAGGATGACTTCCATATACAACAGGGCAGATGTACATAAGAACTCACAGCAGTAAAAACAATGACTTCTTGAATTTTGCATGCAAATGGACGGAAATAGAAAACACTATCCTGAGTGGGGTAAGCCAGATCCAAAAAGAGGAACATGGGATGTACTCACTCATAATTGGTTTCTAGCCATAAATAAAGGACGTTGAGCATATAATTTGTGATCCTAGAGAAGCTAAATAAGAAAGTGAACCCAAAGAAAAACGTATAGTCATCCTCCTGGATATTAACCTTCATCAGGCGATGAAAGGAGACAGAGACAGAGACCCACATCAGAGTACCATACTGAAATCCCAAGGTCCACATAAGGACCAGAAGGACAGAGAGCACGAGCAAGGAACTCAGTACCACGAGGGGTGCACCCACATACTGAGACAATGGGGATGTTCTATCGGGAACTCACCAAGGCCAGCTGGACTGGGTCTGAAAAAGCATGTGATAAAACTGGACTCGCTGAACATAGTGGACAATGAGGACTGCTGAGAAGTCAAGAACAATGGCACTGGGTTTTGATCCTACTGCACGTACTGGCTTTGTGGGAGCCTAGGCAGTTTGGATGCTCACCTTAATAGACCTGGAAGGAAGTGGGAGGTCCTTGGACTTCCCACAGGGCAGGGAACCCTGACTGCTTTTAGGGCTGATGAGGAAGGGGGACTTGATTGGGGGAGGGGGAGGGAAATGGGAGGCAGGGCGGGGAGGAGGCAGAAATCTTTAATAAATAAATAAAAAAATTCACAGATACTACAACAGCATGTTCAGAGTCCACACAGTTTCAAGATAGATGGCATCTGTCCTAGTTAGGGTTACTATTGCTATGATAGAACACCAAGATGAAAAACAACTTGGGGAAGAAGGGTTTATTTGTCTTACACATCCACATTGCCGTTGATCCCTGAAAGAAATTAGGACAAAACCTCAAACATGACAGAATCCTGTGCAGAAGTTGAAGCAGAGACCAGGGAGGCATGCTACATACCAACTTGCTCATCATAGCTTGCTCAACCTGTTTTATTATAGAACCTAGGATCACAATAGAGTGCCCTCTCCCCATCAATCACTAATTAAAAAAATATCCTACAGCTAAAAGTTATGTAGATATTTTCTCATTTGTGGTGCCCTCCTTTCAGGTGACCCTAGCCTGTGTCGAGCTGACATAAACTAGCCATCAGCCTCTAGCTCCCACATATGGTTAGCTGAGCCATTTATTGTGGAACATTAGAGATGGGTCAGTCTAAGATAGTTCTTTATCCCATATACCACAGTGGAACATTCAAGTCTTTTCCCACATTCCCTTATCTCATAATATAGAAACTTGGAATCACAATTTATTCCTGAATTCCAAGTCTTACTTTAAAGCATGAGACTTCCTCCTTTATAGTAACTTACATTCCAAAAACTTTAACTGCCTCTCAAGAGTTGCAACGGAAAGCCCAAGGCTATGAAATTCAATTCTGGATTGGTATTTTATATCTAAATTACCCAGTTTGTCTCCGGTGGCATGCATCATTATAAGAAGTGAGGCAAAACGGATGAAAGAGGATTGAATCTGGATTTAGAAACTGGGATTTGAGACATGACCTTTACAGTTATTGGAAAAGTGACCTTGAGTCAGTCATTTGACCTTTCCTCAATTGAAAACATATAAATTAAGGTATTGAAGTAGAAATAGGTGACCTTGGGTTCACATAAGTCAGGGGAGTATTATGACTAAATGGAGGCTTGCTCACTGCACAAAGGTTATCAAACCTTCCTCTTTCAGGTGGGATTGGAAAGGATTATACATTGGAAAAACAGATTTAGAAGTGCTAGAGGCCCTCAGAGATTCTTTAGGTAGGAGAAGTAGAAAGAGCTGTTTAATCCCTCAATAGGAAAGACAGAGATCTGAGTCAGTTTTCTATTCTCATAACAGCTTTATGACCCAGATATTTCCTAAGGCATTGCTACTCAAGGTGTGATAAGATCTAGGACCACCCATAAGCATTTTAGAAAAGTAGATTAAATATAAATTAACTGAGTACAATTTGTGTTTGATCATGATCCCCTAGTTGATCAACACACACACACACACACACACACACACACACTGATAAATCGTTCATCAAACTTGAAAAATCTACATGTACCATTTCAGAAAGAAGAAATGATTTCTACCTTCTGTTATATAGTAATAGATATTAGACAAAGCATTTATTAAGGTTTTTGAAATCAAACTATTTTGAAAGTCAATAAATTGAGAAGTGTACTAATAACCCAGTGATATTTTTAATTCATATGTAGCATACTTTTATTTATACAAATAAAATGTAGTATTTTTATTGAAAATAGATTGCTTTTCACACAGCATATTTTGATTACTAGTACCTAGCTCCCTTAAGTTTCTCCCAGCTCCTCCTATCCCCAACTGGTTCCTCCCTATTTCCTGCTCACACAATTCATGCTATTTCTTTCTCTCATTAGAATACAAACAGGCGCCAGGCGATGGTGGCGCACGCCTTTAATCCCAGCACTTGGGAGGCAGAGGCAGGCGGATCTCTGTGAGTTCGAGACCAGCCTGGTTTACAGAGCTAGTTCCAGGACAGGCTCCAAAGCCACAGAGAAACCCTGTCTCGAAAAACCAAAAAAAAAAAAAAAAAAAGAATACAAACAGGCATAGAAATATTTTATTATGTAAAAAGAAGAAATAATTACTAATTCAATTCTATATGATAGATTGTGAACTAAATATACTTGTGAATATATATTTATAAACAATCAAAAATAACTTTCTGATACGTGATTGATAAATGTATGTTAATAAATTTATTTTAGGAAGAACTTAACCAAGGGATAATTACAAAAATCTTTTCCAGTGCCAACACTGATAATACTAATAAGTTAGGAATAAATTGATAAAAATATATACACTTTATTCTTAGAATAGTTTTATTTTACAGAAAAATGAACAGGGAATATGGAAAAGCCCATTTATCTCTCCTTCTGTAATTGTGCCCTAATTTTAGCATTTTAGCTCGCATAATAAGTATTTTTGTAAATTAATTTTTTTTTTTTATTATTATTTTTTTTTTTATTCTTTTTTAATTAAAATTTCCAACTGCTCCCCGTTTCCCATTTCCCTCCCCTCCTCCCACACATTGCCCCCTCCCCCCACTCCCCTCCCCCATCCCCACTCCTCTTCTCCTCCCCCCAGTCCATTCCCCCTCCCTCTCGATACTGAAGAGCAGTCCAAATTCCCTGCCCTACAGGAAGACCAAGATCCTCCCACTTCCATTTGGTTTTGTTTGTTTGGAGGCAGGGTTTCACTCTGTAGCTATTGACTAGACTGAATTTCAATATATAGATTAATAGATTTCAATATATATATATAGAAAGACCTCAAACTGCCAGAGATGTCCCTGCCTCTGTCTCCTCAGTGCTGCCATTAAAGGTGTGTTCCACAATTCTCAACTTTCTCTACAGTTCTGTCTACTAAAGTCCACACTGTATGTTAGGGTCCACACTTTTTATCATATACTTACATGTGATTATAAAAGGCATAAAATATATGTCCACTGGGTCACACAAAACAGTTTTACTTAGTTAAATATCTCCGGTTTTTTAGCTATGTATCTTTTCTTGTTCAGCCCTTGTGATTTGAGTAGGTATGGCCCCCACAGACTTGTGTGTTTGAATGCTTTACCCAGAGGGAGTGGCACTATTAAGAGGTGTGGCCTTTTTGGAGGAAGCATGTTGTTGTGGAGGCAGGCTTTGAGGGTTTACATGTTCAAGCTTAGTCCAGTGTGATACACAGTTCTTTCTGCTGCCTGTGGCTCAAGATATAGAACTCTCAGCTCCTTTTCTAGCATCATGTATGCATGCACAGCACTGTGACCCACCAATACGATAATGGACTAGACCTCTGGAACTATAAGCCAGCCCCAATTAAATGTTTTCCTCTGTAAGAGTTGCCATGGTCATAGTGTCTCTTCACAGCAATAGAAACTCTAAGATAACATTTTACCTTTAATGGGTGCTGATACTGTATTTCGTCTCTGTAGTTGTGCCTTTTTCAGTATGTTAAATGGTGAGAATCTTAAAGTGTGTTGTCTTTCAAGTAGATAATTATTACTTTAAAATATCTATTTAGGGTTCCTCTATAATATGGTCTACATTTTTGTGGTTCATTTATTTTTTAAAAATGCTCATGTTCTACAGTTTTACCAGTTTTGTTTCCACATTTGTCTACTAGAATATATTTTGCCTTCTTAACTCTTTTTGTTTGGGGGAAAATAAATAAAGCTACCTGTGCAGAGTTTTGGTGGGCACACATTTTCAGCTCATTTAACTAAACCTGGGATGGAATGCAGGTGGTGGATTGGAGGGCAGAAGTGCACTCAGTTTGATTAAAAAATATTTTAAATCTCCTTATTGCATGGCATACTCACCAGCAATGAGTTACAGACTGTTGTACACTTTAATCAGCATTTGTTTCTGTTAGTTTTACATTTTAGCCATTACATGGATTTTTAATTATATCAAAAATGTAATAAAATTATAACCTTACAAAAATTTTATAATAATGTTAAGTATTAGGTTTGATGGAAAAATTATATTTGTTTTTAAAATGACAAAGAAAGTATGTGACTTGCACAGACCAACTTTGATATGTGTGTAAATTAAATCATACAAATTACAGGATGGATTGGTGTCTAATTTAGTTGTCAAGACAGTAGGCTTCTGAAAGGTTTTTATAAGCATAGAGTATTCTACAAGATGCTGCATTTAGAGTGTGCTTGAAGTACTCATATTTTTGCTTGTTGCTTAGTAACAAATCTAATGCTGTTGAGAAGGACTATTTCTTCATTACCAGGACTCTGGCTATCTTCCCAAGGAAGCATTCTCCCAACCTGCACGCTCAGTTCCACTGCTTTTAGTTTCTTCCTCTTCAGAAAAGAAAGGCTGGCCTTGAAGCCAACCAAGCTCAGGAATTAAATGATTGGCTTATTAAAGACACAGTCCATGTTATTAGGTTAGCTCAAGATAGAAAGCTTTGTAACCTCCTTTCTCTCTGAAAAAGTTGCCCAGAAAAAAAAATTAGAATATAACATTTTCTCTTTACGGATTTTGCTGCCTACTGTAAAACAGGCTGATCTCAATTTTGAGTTATAGATGTGTAGTTTAACACTTTCAGCTACTGTTCATTGTACTCATGACTCATTTCATTTTTCTAAACTACAAAATTTATTTTTATTATATTTAGGAAATAATATTTGTTACTTCAATAATTAATGGTAATTGTACCTAATCATGTTTCAAAATTACATGTTTTTATTGTTTCTATTCAATTATTGTACTATTTCTACCCTATAGAATCAGAATATTTGGCAAAAATGTTGGACTTTATGCCTCATAAATTTTTTTGCCATTGTACAATAATCACATCATTATTCCCTTGCCTTCCCATTTATGCCTTCTTGCTCTCATTCAAATCCATAGACTCTTTTTCCACTAATTCTTGTTATATGTGTGTGTGTGTGTGTGTGTGTGTGTGTGTGTGCATATTCTTCAATACATAAGTACAACCTGCTCAGTCTGTATATGTTAGTTTTCAGTACCCATGTAATCTTTAGCTGCCTCAAACTTAAGGGCCACTAACTTACTGACTAGTCATCTATCTACAGTGTCATATCTAGAGGAAGCAGCAATTTATGGGGGACATTATGGATTAAACGTGACTTTGAAATAATCTTGATCAATAGATGAATGGCCATTTGACATTTAATCATTCGGAACTTCAGAATTGCTCATCAGTTTTCTCAATTCAACAGAAGCTTACTGAAGTTTTGCTGCCTTGTGTACTGGAAACATGATGTGTACAAACATTGAAGTAAATAACTTTTGTCTTACCTGCCTACATTGGGTATTTTTAGGGTCCTAGGCGTTGTCTATGCACTCACTTTAAAATTCTTACAGCTTAATGCTGGGAAAAAGAGGGGTGAAGTCAGAGAGAAGCCATGGAGCTGCCAGAGTCAAACCTGCTGAAATTTTAGCTGGTAAGCCACAGCCAAGTGGCGATACACAGATTAATAGAAATGGGTTAAATTAAGATGTAAGAGTTAGTCAATAAAAAGTTAGAGCTAAGAGGCAGGCGGATCTCTGTGAGTTCGAGACCAGCCTGGTCTACAAGAACTAGTTCCAGGACAGGCTCCAAAACCACAGAGAAACCCTGTCTCGAAAAAACAAAAAAACAAAACAAACAAAAAAAAAAGTTAGAGCTAATGGGCCAAGCAGTGATTTAATTAATACAGTTTTTCTGTGATTATTTCGAGGTTAAGCAGCCAAGAACTAACTAGCGGCCTCCCTCCAAATAACATGCATGGTTTATGAAGCCATACATGGTTAATGAAGACTTGAGTAGATGTGTACAATGTTCACATTTGGAAAGTTATTTAACATAGATTACATGGATATCATAAACATTTATTTTTTACTAATGAACTTGAGTAGGAAATAAATTAACTTTTGTTGGACTGTATAATACATTTTTATCATTTCTAATATGCATTATTACAGTATTTTTTCTGTTGTTTATGGCTTGACTAAGATAGGATCTAAAATTTAAAAAGCATCAATAACAAAACGCATATTTAGGTACTGATTTCTAGATAAGTATTAAAACAATAGCTTGTAAATGTATGATGATAAGGTTTCTTTCCCATCTACCATTTCCTGAATAATCACTCTGATGCTCAATATTAATTACAAACTGTTTGGCCAATGGCTCAGGCTTATTACTAAATAGCTTTTACAACTTAAATTAACCCATTTCTAGTAATCTGTTTATTGTCATGTGGTCCAGGGCTTACTGATAATGGTCTGACATCTTACTTCTCTGACAGCTACTGACATTTCCCTGACTTTGTCTTCTTTTTCCCTGTATCTTTGCTTAGATTTCCCTTCTGGCTCTATTCTGGCTGGCTATTGACCAAATCATCTGCTTTATTAACCAATAGTAATAAAACATGCTCACAGCCTACAGAGAGACATCCCATATCCACATGCACACTATGTGCACGTGTAGAGATCAGACATAACATGAGTGAATTTTTCTTCCTCATCTTCTGTATGGTTCTGGGATCAAACTCAAGTAACCAAGCATGGAAACAAATGCCTTTACCCTCTGAATCTTCTCACTGATTCAAACTATATATATACAATTCATAAAGTCCAACCCAGAGATAAGAAACTACTTGCAAGTGATGGTTGTTGGGTGTGGAAAAGTAAGGTTTGTCCAGAATGTGTCCACTGAAAGGCACATATGGATCAATAGATTTTTTTCTATATCCTTACACATACATGAAAACCTAAATGGACTCAGCACTAAATACCCTCTATTTAAAATAGAAGATAAGAAAGCACATAAAGTTCAGAGGAAAAAGAAGTGGTGGGGGATAAAGAGTGAATCTTAAGGCAGGAAATGGAGCTTTGATGAAAACATTATATAAATATACAAAATTCAGGAGCAATAAAAGAAACACATGATAAAATCAGTCACCCCATGCTGATTTTTATCAAGTGTAGGGCTGCATCATGCCTGATAGTGCACTCCCAGGCCATATGCTCTGCTCCCTACCAACTAGGAACTAGCGTTTCCTCACAGGGATTAATTGAAGCCTCTTCATATCTGTGTTATCCTATGCTTGCCTGGTTTGTTTCTTATTGTGCACGAGTTGTTTTTATGCTGCTGTAAAGTAAAAGGTCTGCAGTATAAATAAATAATTAAAACTGTAATTTTCAACTAAGATACAACCATAAAAATCAACTGACAATACATTATCATTTTGTCTTTCAAGTTAGCTGAGCTCTAATTGTACGGTACAGTTGACTTTCAAGAAAACATTTCAAAGAAAGATGTAAATCAAAACTAATATAATTACAAGATAAAATACAATAATCGTTTTGGAAAATAAGGGCATAATTTACATTGTAATGAGAAATCTGGACATCAACATTGTATTGAGCGAATATTTACCAGTGTTGGCTTTAGGATCTAACTTGATTGATTTTGGCTCTCATTTTCCTTATTGATTTAGTAATCATATTACAGCATATATATATACATATATATATATATATCTTGAAGATGAATTAACTTTTGTAATTCAAAACTTTTAATAATTTTAATGACAACTTAGAATAGTTCTAAATGAAAATATCTTACCCTTAATCATCTGAAAAATACTATTTTATGTGGAAAGTAAAGGAATTGCTTGGCTTTTGTATTAAGATAAATGCAGTTTATCTGGATGAGGAACACAGGCATATATGATGAAATGAGAGTTCATATATACCAGGAATTAAATACAGGCCTTAGCATGTCATACAGATTTGAATTAGTAATTCTGATAAGTCCTGGTTTTCTTCCCATGTGAGTTATTTTTCTCATTTATATAAATGACCATTTAGATAATTACTAGAAATTTAAAGCAGGAAAAAAGAATTTTGGCTTAGATTATGAGAGAATGGTGATGTCCACTGTGGCCAGGAATCCAGAGCTGAGGAGGCAGCAACTGATGAAGCTGATGGCATAACAGCTGCATTGAAGAAAAGAAGATTGGTGCTCAACTTTCTTTCTCAGTTTTCCATTGTTACTCAATCTAGGAATCTAGTATATTCCATACTGCTTGAACTGGGTTTGAACTTTCTTTTTAAAGTTAAACATTCTTGGAGCATTGTCACAGAAATATCAGATGTATGTATCTGAGGTGACTATGAGTTTGTCAAGACAATGATGAGGGTCAGCTCACAGTTTCAGTTAAGCAGAAATCACTGGATTGATTGCTACTTACTAGATTTCATCTAAAAATTCCTGGATAATGTAAAATATCTGAAAGTGCTTTTGTGTAATTATGGAATTTATACATTTGTAATATATTCATCATTATCTCAGTCACTGGTTTTCCAAAATACTCTTTCCTTTTAGCATGACAGAAGGAATCAGGACTAAAATAAATACTGAATATATATGAACTTGTTATGGAATAGAGGAGTGAAACACTAAACTCCTCAACTTAAAAAGTAAGGACTAATTATGCTATAATTTATTTCAGCAACAGGTGTGTGAGGGAGAGAAAGTGAGAGAGTCACACACTAACCAAGCATGGAGAGAAGGGAGACGCTGTAAATGCTACTGCTCTTATTTTCTTAAGACATCTGGGCCTGATGCCTCTGTGTGTTCTGTGATTTGTTAAAAGCTATCCAGATTCCATTTCCCCCTCCCATCTTCTCTACCAAACCACCATTTCCAGTGTGACATTATGCTAACGTTTTGCTGTCTGTACACTTGTCCCTTGCTTATCACCAGTGTAGACAGCTTAAATGACTTCCTTAAACGGGACTTTACATTGGGTCATTTCTGTATTCAAAAACATTTAGGGTAACCTAGCATGCTCAAAGTTGAATCCAAACTGCTTTGCTGAGAGCCAAAGTGTTGGACCTGCTGATCTTCCTGACCATCTTTCACCAACTCATGTTCTAACGATTTTCTCTCGGTTCCTTCTTCTCTTGTCTTCAGTCATGACACACTTGCTTTCTATCTGGGACTTTTGGATCTGAGTCACTTACATGCTTTGCTATTTCCTAGAGCTCTTTCCTAGGGACAATGCTTGTCCCTTATCTTGATATCAAACTTTAACAAAAGAGATACATTTCAAAGTGATAATATAGTGAGGGGAAGGACATTCTGTTGTACCTTTCTGTACCACCTCTTTATGCATCATTCATTTATTATTATTAGTAGTAGTAGTATTATTGTTAATTGGCATTAGCATTTATTACTCACAACATAATGTATTCTGTATTTATGGTGTTTGTCCTTCTATCTGGAAAATAAGGTTCTTTTCTAGAATAAAATGTTAATTTGCTTATGTCTCACTCCCACTCCCCTGCCTGAAAGAACCTAGGTTATAGTAACTGTTTGATATGTATTAAAAGAATAAAGGAATATATTGGTGTTGATCATAAAGCAGCTGTGTGCATCCTGTGATGTTGGCCCTTGAAGTAAACCAAAAGAAAACATGAAGTATGTGCCTTTTAGAGCCAATGAAATTAATGAGGAATGAAAGACCACTTCACCTGATAATGAGGCTTATGGCCTAATGAATTTGGAACATTGTGTGTTTTCTCTCTTCTTTTTGAGAATACCAATATTCATGATCTTTTTGATGGTTCTGTGTCATACTTCAGTTTTTAAAGAATGACTAATAGATAATTGATAGAAAATTTTTAAGAATTTAAAACTGTTTAACTCAGTGACCTATAAGACACAGTCTTTGATGAGCAGAAAAAGTCAAAAATGGAGAATTTAATAACCACCCAGATGGGAATAGACAGGTGATTGATGCAGGAAGCAAAGGTAGAGGGTACCTAAAAGCCATGGCAAGGTTCCTTTGCATCTTCAAATAAGCATGTTCTAATAAAAATACAGCAGGGGAAAGTCCCCACTCATGTATAACTACAGTTGTCCTTGACATAGTGAAGAGGTTAATATTGCCATGTACGTGGTGACTTATCAAAGAGCAATATTAAAGAGCAATAAAAAGTGATCTGCATCAAGATTATCTAAAGAGTGATTTGACCCATTTGCTACTAGTCTGTGCCATTATTTGTCCTTTGTAGTTAGCAAACTGTTTTTCTCAGAGTCACTGTCCTTTGAGTAAGCAGAACACTTCCTCAGCCACCTTTCCCAAGTCACCTATACCTTATAACTGCATCTGGACAATGCAAACTGAAGAATTTCATAAGCTTCAGTTGTACAGCCAAAGGTCTATACACTTTGAGCGTGGTAATGCAAGGCAGGACTTAGTAGTGTTGGAGATATGTTCAGGACCAGAGTTATCCTTATAAGAGAAAATACCCTGAGAACCCAAATTCACACTGAGAGCATCATGAGTGGTTTGTCCTAGAACTGATGGCTCTGGTATGTGTCCTTCAAGGACTATGCTCTTCTTCCTAACGCTTCCTTTAGGCAGTGCTTTATAGTACCTGGTAGAGGAAAGCTATGGTGGGAACAGTTCAGTGGGAGGCACTTGCATGTATTTGGATGTGTTCATTATAAATCTTCAGCTCCTATCAGCAAGAGGTCAGCTATGCACATACACTCCTCATGCATTTCACTCCATATGTGGTGTAGTTAATTTCAGCAGCTCCATGAAATGAGACTCATACTTTGCCAGACTTCGGCACTGATTGCATTCCCTGGTGTCACTTCTATTCTTTTATACCCAAATGCTCCTTAGAGTTTTCCATTTGCCTTTCTTCTTCCACATTTGGTGATTTTTTTCCATGTCCAGCCTTTGCTGAAGCAGTTTCTATGCCCAGAAAGGCCTTTCACTATTATTCATCTCCAATAGCAGGCCTAATGCCTCTGTGTCTCACAAAAGAAAATACTCATGTATCTTGCCTTTTATATAATATTTCTATTATATCTGCCCATTTCTTTTTTGCTCTGTAATTTTCCCAGTCTTATGTATATGAAAGATACATGATTGCCTTAGATATACTTGATATCTAACTGTATTCTAAAATTATGTTTTAAGCCACTCAAATACGTTGGGCACATTAACAAACACATGAATAGCAGAAGGTGTTGGAAGCCACTTGCTTAATTGTGGACAACTTAATAAAAATATGGAGAAAATACAGTAAATAGCAACAGAATACATTGCTATATCCTTGACATTTTACAGTAGACATACATAGTTTTACATAGCTGCTTCACCTAGGCATTTATCTCCTATGTCTAGAAAGATGCCTTCCTTATTGTAGCTTAGCAATATTTGCTTAATGAATCTTTGTTAAAATGTCTGTTTTAAATATTTTTCATTTTTGTATTTCATGGTAACTTATATTTCCACTTCTGAGGAAAATGGTGACTAGAATCACAAAAGCTATTTTATCTAATATAGAGAAACAATATTGAAATCCAGTGAGCATCCTTCTTAAGTTTCTATGGCTCAAAACCTACACTATAGCTTTTTATTTCTGTTCTTATTCATAGTAGTCTTAATATTTAGGGATTTTACTATAATCCATTTCAACTGATATATGTATGAAAATTATGTACATTGAAAATAACTCAGTATTTTCAGCTTTCCCATTTGGCTTTCATGTGTAATGAGGAAATCACAGCACGATATAACCAGAGGTAACCAGAGTCCCACATAGCAACTTCAGAAGATCCATTCTACTCAGTGGCAAGCAGTGATTCCATGTTTCTATTTAAAGTTATAAAAATAATTTGTCTTATTTTGATAGATTAAGAAATGGGATTCATTTATAAATAGATATGTTGTTACTTGATAATAATTATGTGTGATATTTTTCAATATACATAGTCATTTTCTATATCTCCATTTAAACATATATGTCTATTATATATAATATGTACTAAATCTTGACATGACATTTTATTCCTATAAATGACAAAATAATCTGTGTTAATATAAAATTACTGATTTTACCAAATTTTTTTTAATTGATTGACTCAAGATGGATAATTTTGAATTTCAGTTTTACTGAGTAATTTCTTAACTTCTGTGGCATTAGCTCTTTGACTCTCAATGACTTTCCTATTTATAAGTTCACCATAGACATATAATACATAGTTATATTTAGAGTCTCTCATGTAAAAACTAAACAAAAATGAATACATCTAGGTTTCTTGAGGAAACTGAACTGTTACTAAGCTATTTTTAAGTGATGCATGAAGTTCAAGGCTGTATACTTTTTTTCAACTTGGAGTATAGTCATGCAATAATACAAATGACATTTTTCATCTAAGAACACAATGTTTTTCTTTCCTCTTAAGAGCTACTGGATTGAAGAAAATATTTATAGCTAGCTATCTTTCTGATACAGTTTATGACTTGACAGTTTCAAATTGTTTGGAGTATGTTTAAAGTTAACCTCCCAGTGATTTTACGGGTTTTAGGTACTTCAGTCGATTTGGTTCTGACTTGAAAGTACAGCCACTTTTTGGAAGTTCAAACTGTTTGTCCAACTTTTAGCTTCCTGTGCTTTGTCAATTCAAATGAGAGAACTTTGGTGGATTTTTGAAACCATCCACATTCTTTCTTTCAAACACTTTCTTTAAAAGTTATGATTTATATTAAGCATATAATTACTAATTAAGGGACTAGAACACTATGAAGCAAGTGTTCTTCTATGAAGAACTTCTAGTTCTTCTATGAAGAAGTAAGATGCTAGATTCTGTTTTATATTCATTAAGATTTCTTAGAATATAGTAGATTTGAACTGATGCTTTGACATCTATGAGCCCTACGAACAAATAGAACCTCTGGCTGACACCATTCTGGACCATGGCAGGGCAAAGGCAGGGATGCTTAGGGGATAGGACAGAGATTCCAAAATATGACAGTGAAGGAATGAGAGTGGATTCCCTGTGGAAATGACTCATCTCCCCAAACCAAGCAGCTCTATACTTTTGGAGGCACGGAGTCTTACAGCAACTTCCAGGGAATCTCCCCCATCCCTCCGCCTCATGGTCCACAAGGACACAAAACAAAATGGTGTAATGGCAAATCATTGGAGAAGAACTATGCGTGTGGAATTCTCAGTAGTGAAATAGCATGAAATTGCCTCACGAAGACAAAGAACCTATAATTGAGTTTCTGTTGCAGCCAAATCAACACAAGCATGAAGTAAGACTCTCATCTATAATACCAGAGATAGAAAAACACAGTGTTTGGATGAAGATGTTCTACAATAAGGAAAATAATGCATCCCTCTTTCCTTCCCAGCTCCTTTTATACACAATGCCAGCAGTAAGCTCTGCCTTAAGCTTCAAACCAGGAACCTTCCTCTAACATGCACTCCATAGTACAGGCCTAACAGGTAGGTCCCAGGAACACACTCACCTAGGGACATGTTCTGTCTCCCAGGGGCAGAATATTTTCCCAAATGACACTGAGTATATAGGCCTATAAGAGTTTCTTCTCTATGTCTGTTCTCCCATGGATGGACCATACCAATTAATATATCCATTCCCCAGATCAGTAGCAGGTATACACAGCTGTCAGTGTATACCTGAAGGTGAAGCAAATCATGGAGTTTGGAAATGGGCATCCTTCAAGATGTGTACATTTAGAACTGTCTGGCACACATTACCTTTTTGCCATTTATTTTATGGAACTCAGAGACACTAAAGTTCTAAATTTGAGCACAGCCTCCCACATTTTAATAAAGCGAACAGACACACATTTGAAATAATTTATTCACATATTTATACCTTTTAGCTATCCATCATTATAAGGGGGCTGCCATTCCAAAGAAGCTTTGCCAATGCTCAGAGTCCCAGATTCCCATAGACTACAACGATCCCAAAATGCAGCAGGTGTAAGCAAGGAAAGAGAAGTCCCAAATTTAATATCCTTTTGAATTTATACACAGTACATGGAATTATCTTGCTATTTAAGCTACAATTGGGGAATTGCTTATTAAATGAAAATATGCTCAAGACATCCTATTGCCTAAAATGAATAAAAATCTTAGTGAAGTTGTTTGAAAAAATAATAGAGACTCAGAAGCCAACAAATACCAAGTGTTTATCTAAGAGAAACTTTTGACCTTTTTTTTTTTTTTAATTTTATAGCCTGGATCACTCTTTAGATGAAGGAAGCAGCAGTGATTTTGTGTTTCGAAAGAGACTGCTCTCGCAGTTGTACAGTGGTCCTACCACATGCCCACGTTACCCAGACCTCAGTACAAGCTGGTGTCACCAAGCCTAGGTTTCCAAACGAGGCATCATGAAGCCCAGAAAAAATAATTTTGTTAGTTCCTCTAAAAGAGAAAATAAATATGAAAAGAATAAATAATACAATTTTCTTTCTATAAACATTGAAATGTGACTAATATAGTTCTATCAACCACTAGACTGATATGTATTCTTAATTTATATACTGACTCAGACCACAATCGTCAAAACAAAATAAAACCAATGCATGTGCACACACACACTTTCCAAAAATAGCTATAAAAACTCCTGTGTTATGGCTTCTATATAGGAATTTAAGGTGAGCTAAATTACAAATTCAGGTTATTTATTTTAGATACTAGTTGTCTTTCAACACTTTGTGTAATTGTAAATTTCTATTCCTTAAATTGTATGGTAGAGATGCAGAAAGTGGATCTCCTGGGAACCCTGTAGCTAAATATTCACACCTGTCAGTTTACGCAGAGACAATGGAGACATCTTTAAAATATCACAAAAGTATATGTTATTTGTTTTCATTTTTCTGTGTATAATCTGTGATAGGCATGTAGTATATGATTTTATGAGTTTTATAATAAAGAGGTTGTGGAAGGGAATAAAATGACTGTAAAAGTTTTAAAGACTACATCAATACTCCATACATTGAGAATCAAACAGGCAGGCAAAAATAAAAAGTTATAGAATTGAATTCCATAAGTTGGAGGCTGCAAAATTAAGGTAAATTACAGAATTTATTCTCTAGTACATGCTTTTATGTGAAAACTTTCCTGAAGATCTTAGTATAAAACCTTCAATATAAATGCCAAGATTATCATATTTACTTATTTATGTCTTATTTTATATTATCCACCTTACTGATGAATAAGTAGTAAGCAGACACAAGCTGCTTTACCAATAAGTAGCATTAAACAATGCTGCCTCATGTTTGTTACTAGACCCCCAAATTTTTGCTTTGGCAAACAGTGTATCTTGTTGATTTTCTGAGTTCCCTTTCATCTCCAGGGACTTCTATTTGTAGCTTAATTCGGGACTTGTCTCTGAGAAATGTCTGACATGTTTAGATACGTATGAATGTAACTGAGGATTTTTTGTTTTGTTTTGCTGGTGGAAATTGAATAAGTTATATTCTCAGTATTGACTTTAATTTCTTTCAGTGTCAATACTAATCATGAAAATTTCAGAACAGCGTTCTCCTTCTGGGTGAAAAAGTAAATTGCTAAGACCTTGAAGGTTACCTACTTTTGTGAATTGTCAGATAAGAGTGGAGAAATGAGAATGCCAAAATGTTACATTACCCTGCACAAAGTAATTGATAGATTCATAAGCCAGTCATATTTCAATTACTTTCACTGTCAGTTTTATTCTGGTTTTATAAATGTGCTCCCTTTTTTTCTGTTTTCTCAGATGTAATGAAGCTTGTTTTGTCTCAGTCTGTCTGTGTACTATTTTATTGTTTTAATTAAATGCATCATGCTGCTTTGTTAGAGCAACACTTTGTTCAGTGATATATCCTAGCTACTACTGTCTAGAAAATTTCAGAACATCCCAGTTTATTGGCATGAAAATATGCAATATTCTAAGCTGAGACATTGTTTTATTTTAGTTATCCCCTTCTAAATACAAATGTATTTTGTAAATTATGCATTTTAAATTTTATATGCTCTTATCTTTAAATGTATAATACAATTCTATAAGAACTAATTGCAAGTGAAGATCAAATGTTCCAACAGAATTTAAGAATAAAAATAACCATCAACATATCTGTACCCACGTCTACATGGGCTTCATACAAAGATTAGGCACATGGGTAACACAGATGTAGTTGGGAATACAGCGTTAGTTATACTGAGTGAGCAAAATTGAAAGGGCACAAGAGATAATGTGATGGAAAATAGAAAGAATTTATATTTCAAAGAATAGTATCTTATAGAGCAAAGTGAAATAATATTGCCAGAAAAAAGTTGATATAAACATATACTTATTCATATATGTTTTATTAAAACCTTTGAAAGTTCCTGACCTCTTCTAATCACCGCAGTCCTGTGGCTCATGTTGTTTCTGTACAGTACTTTGGGAAAAGCTGGCCATGTTTTCTCCTATACACATCTCAGCATCAAGGGGCTGAGGCAGGAAAATCAAGAGTTCAGGGCCGGATTATACTACACAGTGAGACTCTGTCTCATTTAATAAATTAAAAGACAGGCAATAGTGGTCTTAATATTATTCAGTAGATTACTATTTCACATGTGAAATGAACATATGATCGTTTCAGAAGCAACCAGGTAATTCCTCTAAAATTCGTTTTTAAAGTGAAGCCAAAGGTTTATGTACAGATTCTAATAAAATACTTTTTCAATAGTTCAATAAAACTAAAAGGTAAAGCAAATATTCTCTTCCATCTCATGTTCCACCCCTTGAATGATCTTCTACCATTTCAGCCTTTCTATATAGTGTGTGATAATATTCCTCTGGTTTGTTGTTTCAGACAAACACATATTGAAGAAGTGTTTTATGTACTACATGTTACATTTTTAGAAAAGTGTAGTTTCATGATCCCCCCCTTTTTTTTTAAATCTCCAAGCAAGGTCAATGCTTTAGCAGGAAATGATCTCTTCTTTCAACTTAGGAGTAGTAGAAGAAATTTCTTTGTGTTCTGGGCTATCATAATCCCAAGAGGGGTTACAGTCAGAAGTTGAGTTGACTTAAAGAATAGAAGTCTTTTCTTAACAACACTGGAGGAAATAGCAAATATTTTAGTTACTTTGAAAAGATGATAAAGTGCATTGCCTATTTTAAGTCTTTAAATAGATAAATGATGATAGATAGTTGGAAGATAACTGGTGACCGGAAATATAGATAGATGATAGATTGAAAATAAGTGTTCTTATATATAAAAATTGATGGAACAGTACAAAAAAGCAAAATAAAGAATGGGAAAACCACAGCTTCAGCTCAAAAGGATGTTATGCTCTCATCAGCCTTTGTGGACACCCGCACACAAATATGCACAGACTTTCACATCTCTATGCACAAAGATACAGACATATAAACATAAAAAATAATTATTTAAAGAAAGAAAGAAATGAACAACCCCAAACAATAAGATTGATTTCTGTCTCCCTGGATAAAGAAGTATAGAAGGCCATCATGTTGATTGGAGAAAAAGACAGGATGCGCATCCTTAGCCACAAAAGCCTGAAATAGAGTCAAGAATGTTCTTCACTTATTAGAAATGATCTATGATTTTCTATGGGATCCTCATAAAGTACTGGATGCAATTTGATAAAAGGGCAGAAACCTTGGAGCAAGTTCTGTGTCTGTGCTCCCCACTCAGAGGTGCTAATCATGCCTTCAACCAAGCACAGAGAAGTCTGTTCATGAACAAACCCATACATGTACCAAAGAAACATAGCCAGATAACTGTAATTGTTGTTTTTTGAATTTATGTAAGGAGGTAATCAAGTTTCACCAGATAGGTGAGGTAAACTGCTCAAAAGAGAGTAGCAAGAGTATCCTATGAAATCTCTTTAGCAAAAAGAGAGTAGAGGCATTGAAAACAAGATGCTACTGATCTAGAAGCTTCATACCTGTTGGCTAGTTTTAGTGTTGTCAGAAGGTACCCAGAGGAGAAAGTAACTCTGTGTCTTCCTGATTTCTGAACCCTGGTGAGTTAAAATAATGATTGATTTGGAAGCATATGACCACAAGTCCAACAACGAAATGGATGTCAGGGAATAGCCATTAACTTTCTGATTAGATATGTCTCCTTTTCAAGATGGAACCCCCAATCAGCATTGTTATCAGGGCCAAGACACTATTACCAGACTGATCATATGCCTTAGGGGAATAACTACTACTATCATTATGATAAATTGGCATAGTATTAAATTAATCTCTAATGATTTATTATTGTACCCATAGATTAGGATATCTCTCCATGTTCATCAGAGAAACATTTTTTATAGTGGACGCAGAGCCGCATAGGTAACGAAGGTGCAGAGAATAAGAGACTGAATGTTAAATGTGATGGATATCTTCACTCAGGGATCATCATGGAGGAGGGTGCAGAAAGATAACAAGAGGCAGAGGGAATGGAGGACTACAAGGACATTACAGGACAGCTGCATAGATGAACTCACGGGGATTGTGACAGCATGTGCAGTATCTGCACAAGTCCAAGCCAGACAAGGCTCCAGATTGGAGATACTAGGCAAGCATAAAGTCTCCCATCTGGCTGAAGAGCTATTGATATACGAGAGATACTGGAAGAAAGGGAGTCAGTTTTCTTTAAGGATGTGAGCCATGGTACGTCCATCATACTCCAGTGGATAACCCCACACCCAAAAGTATATAAGCAGCATAATTGCACATGACATGATTATAAAAACAGATGACTCAGTATTGGGTTTGTAGAGCAGGGTTAGTAGATCTGACAGAGGTTTAGGCTGGGTGTAAATATGATCAAAACATGTGGAATTCTCATAGAATTAATAAAATATTCTATGAGTCTAATAGTAAGTACACATGTGCTGCTGTAGACCATGATTCTTGGAATTGTTTTAAACTTGTATTAACTGACTGTGCAGTGAATATATAGAGCAGAATATATAAAAATCATAACTATTAGTAGGACTTTAGAGATAGAAAAGAGATTTGAAGCATAGTGCAGCAGTCTTAATGTCTAAAGGTGATAAACAGAAAGCAGGGTGAAATATAGTCCTGTATTTAAGGTTACAGAGTAATCACTATAAGGATGAAATAGTATACAACAAAACTCAGGAGTGGAGCTGGAGAGGTGGCTCAATGCTCTTGGTACTTTTTAAGAAGACCTGATTCTTGTTCCTAGGACCTCTATGTGGGATGGTTCCCACTTGTCTGTAACATGTGGCCCATGGCCTCTGGATATCCCTCTTCTGGGCTCTGCAGGAATCTGTACTCACATGGCAAACACACACACACACACACACATGCACGAAGGCACGCACGCACATATGCACACACACACATGAACCTAAACAATATTAACAATGAACAGTAAAAAGGAAAGTGTTGAGGGTGATCATTTCTCACTTACCTAATGATAGTTACTGATTTTGAAGAGAATAAAGTAAAAAGTCGTGAGCAAAATAATGTCTCGAACATCACAAAGTAATACACAAAACTACAGTCTGTATCCTTACATAACAGGGACTTAATATAGTTTAGCGATGAAACGGGCATAATGTTCTGCAAACTTCATAAGCAGTTTGCATTTCAGTAAAGCAACATAATCAAAAGCTCTTGGATCCTCTTTACTCCTGCATGTGTACCAAATTATTTTACGCATTTTATTCACCTGTGAAAAGTTTCTAGCTTGGAAACATATTAACATTACTTCTAAATATAATTCCGTAGTTCATTTAACTGAGACTCCATAATCCCTTTTCCATCCTCCGAAGCTCAGCACAAGGAAATTAATGGGTGTGTGGAAGATGCTGCATAAGCTCCAATCATTAAACTCAGAACCGGTTTAACAAGCACATTAAGTGCATGGGGCTGCACATATACTACTATTTACTGATACTTAGTGTAAGTCACACGTCATTGGATTTTATTAAAGGAAACTAAGCTATTTTGTCAGTCTTACACTGGACTATTACGGAAATAAAGTTTCTAGTTTGAACGCTTCTTGTCTGACAGGAGGAGGTCCATGTGTCACTTGCTGTGGAAATAGTTAATTATTTTAATCAGATTCGATGGATATGATACAAATGGCTAACCCCGAGGCTCACACCTCCAATGCGAAATTACATGGCAAGTAATTACTGGATATAAGATTTCCATCTCAATATAATTTAAAAGAAATAATAAGCCCTGAATACACACATGTACTTTGTAGGATAATATACCTAGAGAAAAGTACTTCATGATTTTCACGTGGAAATTATGACATCTTGAATAAGTCATAGAGATACAGATAGCTTACTCATAAATATACATAATGAATTTTCCTCAGAAATCGACTGGTAATAAGAACTGTTAGGGAAGGCATTAGTAACCCCAGGTACACTCTAATGTGTTTCAGATTTCTGAAAGCCAACATATCAGAAAGGGATTCAGTCTGAAAATAAAAATCTGAGAGAAAAAGAAAAGTATCTGTTTCAGGGACTTTCATCTTCATTTAAGGCCCCTGGAAAGCATCTCCTGAGTGACATAAATAACCTCAGAGTAGCACATAAACTACATCAAAATACTAGAATTTTCTCACTTTTATGAATATAGCTCCTCCTATTAGTTGTTTGATTAAACTACTCAGTCTTCCTAGCAAGACCTGCCTCATTTCATTTGGGCTGCACAGTTCTTGTTTTGAGCCAAAATGTATTGGAAAGGAAAAATTCCTCACCTTTATGAATCTTGGGAGGTTGGCATTTTCTCCTTAATTTTCGGATACAATGATTGTTGGTGGGCATTGTGTTTGTGTGTGTGTGTGTGTTTGAGTAGATCTCTGCTTACAGCCGATGAATACATTGGATGATCTCTGTTTCTCCAGCTTTGTTGAGAAACAACTGACACAGAATAAGATGTTCTTTAAATGTTGGAGTATGATCCGTTCTGACACAGGAAGGCAACTCTGCAACCAGGACCTTTCTAGACATTCTGAGCCCCCTTTGCCTTCCACACTCACTCATCCCCTTCATGTGCCTGTAACTTTATCTCAACCTCGACATTTTATGTCAACACAGATTAATTCATTTTCTAAAATCCTAAAAATGGAATCAGATAATAGGTACTTTCCTTTGGTTTCTTTATTGAGAATAGTTTATTTGAGCTTTTTCATCTATTGTTTATATTAAGAGCCATTTATTGATAAATAGTGACAAATGGTATTTATCTGCTGCAATTAAAATATATACATACAAATGATGAATACCAAATTTAGGAATATTTTAAATTAAGATTCCATTAAAAATAAAGAGTGGTCTATTTTCATCTGCATTGGAAAAAGATGTAAGGGTCAAATGGCTTTGTACTACTGCAGATATAATGTTTACATAACGTTTTGTCAATTTGTTTTTCATAATGATTGTATTACTTTATATATAACCTACTATATATACGTTTAACTCTCTGATCTAAAAATGACTCACTAAAGCAAGCTTCTTAATTTTCAGCCACTGTAACACATATTCAATGGCATCTTAATTTAGATTTCCTTTTTAATTTTAATGACAAAGGTACTGAATTTATCATCATATATTTTCTGCCATTGTAAAATTCATGCTTTCATGAACATTTTGACCATTTTCTGAAGTTACTTACTTTTTATTAAGATGTTAACAATAATTCTTTACATGTTGCAAATATAAATGCTGTCATAGATTCTTGACTAAAAAGTATATTCGGCCAATTTGGGGCTTGATTTTTAATTCACTTATATTGGACTTTGAGCAGAAGGCATTTACATTTTCGATCACATAGAGTTTATCAATGTTTTTTGATTAACATTTGGTATTCTAATTTTAAAAAATTTGTCTAAACTGAGCACAAATATGTTTTATTTAATATGTATTCCATGATTTTGAAACAGTTTTAGATTTTATTTTTTATGTCTGCAGTCTATTTCGAGAAAGTCTATAAGTGGGGTGAGAATGACCCTAAATTCTTCTTTTTCATGCAAATAAATAGCCAAACCTTATGGAAAGTCCTCAATATTTGTGGGATTACTTTTGTAATCACAGTGTTTTTTGTGTAATTCTTCGTGTTTAGGATATCTTAAGCTCTTTGCATCTATACATATACTGTTTGGGACAAACTTACACATTTACTCTCAAAGTTTTCTGTTTTTCCATTATAGGAACATTATAGGAATTTTTCATCTGTAGGGTTCCCCAAGTCATTGATGTTCAGAGTGCTTTGTTCGTTTGTGTTTATTTTGTGTGGTGTCTGTTAGTATGCCTTTAGCATTCTCTAATATGCAGGGAATATGGCATGTGTAGACAATATCTAACCTACTATTATCCCCAGATCATTCTCTATTCACTTAATTCATTATTGTTTTCATTTCTAGAAACTCTGTGCCCTTTTGTATTTACCAGGTCTCTATCTGACATTTTCAATGTGTAGAAACCTGTTGCAGCAATCTGTTAAATATTAGTTATTTGTAAATTATAGCAAAGGCAATGTCCTGTCTTATTAAATGGTGCGGGAGAATTGCCTATATTCTGTCACTCATGTTATAAATAAACGCTGATTGGCCAGGCAGGAAATATAGGCAGGAAAACCAGACAGGAAGTAGAAATGATGTAAGGAGAACAGGAGAATTCTGGGAAAGAGGAAGTTGATTCTTCCCTCTCCTGCCCAGACCACTGAAGCAGCAGGACGAGCTGCTCCACTGAAAAAAGGTACTGAGTCACATGGCTAACATAGATCAGAAAAATGGGTTAATCAAGATGTGAGAGTTAGCCAGTGAGAGGCTAGAGTTAATGGGCCCATCAGTTTTATAACTTATAGAGATCTTTGTGTGATTTTCTTTGGGACTAAACAGTTGTGGGGTACTGGGTGGAACAAAAACCCCAACAAACAAACAAGCCAGCCCCTTCATGTTACATTAAAAGTTCTATGCTTTGCTGTTTTCTGTATCCTCTTGACCTCATTTGTCTTATGCGATTTCTTTCTTTGGAAGTATTTTGTCGTTTTTCATCTAGCATAAATGATTTAATAAGTAGTGCCAACTAAGTTATATAATCCATGTGATAACTTGTTTTTCTGTGTCTTGCATATTTTGTTTAACATAGTGATTTCCTGTTCCATCCATGTTCTCCTGAACAGTAGGATTCATCCTTTTCTGCAGCTGTTATTCTGTTGTAAGGATTTTCTCTACTCCTGAGTTGATATTCACTATGACTTTCACATCTTAGATTTTGTGAACCATATTCCAATGATTATAAGCATGCAGATGTCTCTTGATGTGAAAACAACCCTTCCTTCTGGTATTTACACAGTACTGAGATTGATAGATGACATACTCATTCTAATTATAATTTTCTCATGATGTCCATATTGCTTTCCATAGGACTATAGGAGTTCATACTCAGAATTTGTTTCTTTCCCCTAGAAAGTGCCATCTCTGTCTGTACTCTGTCATTCCATGCAGTCCTGTGGGATTCCTCTCAATATACGAACCTAGGCAGTGGTAGAATACATCTAGGTGAAGAGTGCTTTACAGGCACATTACCTGAAAATTCTGATTCCTATTACTAAGGTCAGGACCAGAAGCAAAGTTATTTAGAATCACCCCCACCATGACTATCACTTTTTCTGAAAAATTACATGAGATTAGTGTGGATTGACAAATATGGACATAAAAATAAACTATAGAAATAATGGCTAATTTTTTAAGCAATGAATAGTGAATAGTTGGTTTGAAACAAATTCTTCCAAAGTAGACTTAACTGGCAGGTATTTTTTTAAGCTCTGCCAAGATTAACCAAAACATCCTGTAACTATGGAGACAAGATTCTGGAATGAGAGAACTCCAGTCACCCTGTTTAATGGAAGCTGATGCTACTTGGGATTTGAGATTTTTCTATACTTATTAATGTTAATTTAAGCCCATCATATGGATATCCCACTGATTTATCTTCCAGTGTTTAAAGAAAGCTGAGGTACAGATTTAATAAAGTTAAATGTCACAATTTGTGAGCAAGTGTGGTATTTTTTAATGATGCATTTCAGTAGCATTAAAGGCTGTACACTGCTTTTTATCAACCACTGTCTCTCAAGTAACTCTAAGAGCGAGCTTCTATTTTTAAATATTGCATAAAAATTCTGCCCACTTCCTTAAGAATAAAGCCAGAGAAGTTTCTGTATATAAAAATCCTCACCATAGTTGTACCTACTTCTCCTCCAGGGATATAGTAAAATATTCTATAAAATACTATGAGTATATCCTAAAACTTATTGAAAGGATCAGGCTGGTTCTTTCTAAACCCTTCAAGTTTAAAAGTTGCAAAGTTTCTTGTCATCAATTACTTTATCTAACCTTCAGAAACTCTAGAAGTTTTGTCTAATTCCCCACTGTGCCACCATATTTATTTAATCATACCAACATTTAGGAGATATCAATATATATATATGCCAAGGACATATTCGTATTTCATTAATGAGTTTTGTAGTAACTATAGTTGAGAATCCAGTTGTAAAACTCATTTAAAGAAATGAATTAAATGTTTAGGTTGACTTATTCTTCTACATATATACAAACTGTAACTGAGTATAAGTACCTGACATCTAAATAAACATTACTTAGAACCAATGTTTGAATATTCATAGTATAAAGTTACTAATATTAAAAAATTAAAGACCAATGAACAGAAACACATAGTTTAACTCTGTGAGTTGAAAGTTTGAGTTTATCCCCTTAAAACAATCTTCTTGGTGGAATATTTAAAGAGTATTTTGGCATTAAGCCTTTCTGTTCATAACTTGTACATGAAATAAGTGGTCACTTGTAGTTTCATGTAGTTCCTATCTTCAAAAATTACTATGAACTAAATTGCTAGTCACAGTGAAATTCTTGCCACCACTTTACAGAACCATCTGGCATTGTCTGCTAAGTTGAATGTGTGCATTCAAATGAGCCAGTTATTTTACTACTAGACATTTTACTTAGAAGCATTGAACACATTAATGCATCAGGAGACAGCTCAAGTATGGACTCTGATCTTTTTATTTCCAGCAACACAGGGCCGTTACAAGTAAAACAGGAAAATACCTGTAGTTTATTTCACAGTGATGCACTTGTAGCAATGAAAGGAGCTCATTGTTGTCTTCTGCAACAACCATGTGCAAGAAGCCACAAATAGAAATGCACATACTGAATGACTGACTTTGTAACTATGACATTAAAAGTCAAAACAAAAAATATATATGTATTTACATCAAAAACTTGTAAACTACATTGAAAAACTATAAAAAGCTGTTGAATTGAAAGAACAGGAAGACTTTGGTATGCTTATGAGGATTCAAGTGCTTGACTTTCCCAAGGGCACTAGTTTTCTTCTTAACAATTACTCATTAACTTTATTGTTTTGTATACTTTTCAAAGTGTACATTACATTTCAAAGAGATATTTTAAAATAATATTAATTATTACTCAGGATAAATAGCAAAACATTTATTTCAAAGCTATAAAGTCTATCTATACCCTCTAGAAAGAAGGAATCTAAAGCAAAAGGAAGTCTTTATCTGAGTACAAAGTTAAATGTTGTGTGTGAAAGAAAGCAAAAATCAAATAACTCCTTCATTAAAGAAAAATATCTACGTTGATAACAGGTGTGAATTTAAGAGACAAATTTCTTAAAGCCCATGAAACTCAAAACATTTAAACTCCTTAATAAAATTAATAGGAGTGATAAAAAGAAAAGTGAAAATGAGGGTTATTCAAATTCAGACCTTTGGTCAGGAATCTTTGACCCTGAGGAAATATGTTAATATTTCTGTTATTATAAATACTATTCCTTAAAATATGTTGAAGTTTTTCTTGTTGAATCTCTTGACATATCAAACAGATCCTTAAAGGGAAGTGTGGAATGGGAGTGAATGTGTTGGGAGGTGAGAGTTGAAATAAAGGATACTGCAGATCCTAAGACAGACTATGTGGCTGTCTGTTTAATAGTACTGTTGTTTCAACTCTGGGAAATCTGATTACATTTTCAACCTTGCTGTTTTCCTCTTCCTTTGTCTATAAAATATGTATAATAATAGTAACTAGTTGATATCATACAAACACACACACACACACACACAAACATTTTCCTGTTATGCCGTTCTTCAGCTAAACTTATTAAAGTTCACACAGAGGAAGTGCCTAAAGATTATGAACTGCTTTACAAAATGAAAGCAATAGATTTTAGCTTGATCAAGAGCCTAAGGAAAACCATTTGTCAATAATGATTTTCTACTTTATGTAGTTTTCCTCAATGGTCTGCTGAATGTACAAAATTTAAAACACAACCATATGCTGAAGTTAAAATGCTTATATGAAAAAAAATGAAAACTAAGGAAATCATATTCTGGTCAAAAATTGAAGTCTAATTATTGAAGTAAATATAGATGTCCAGGCTAGTTTGCATTTCTAGTAAATAGTAATAAAACAATAAACATATTGCAAAAATACCATGAACTTGAATTTTATTCATTACATCTGATAAACCAGAATATGCATTGCAAATCATGGCCATTGTTAAAAGTTACACAACCATAGTAACTAATGTCTTAAGGAGTTGATTGATATGTATTCAACATGTTTATCTCTGACTTTCTGAATGATTTTTCCAATTTCTGGTAAATTCTTCAGTTTCCAAAGACTAAAGTTCAAACTTCTGTATTTAATTTTATGCCCATAAAATCTAGTCTCTGTGTCCATATTGACCCCCATCTTTAATGGCCTCAAATCGAGGCTTTGTCTCCATATTAATCCCATCATTAATGACCCCAAATCTAGTCTTTGTCTTCATATTAACCCTCATTGTTAATGGCCCCACCTCACCAGGCAAAGCCATCTATGGTGCATGTTCCTTAGACTTAAAGTATTTGCTTTCCTGAAAATATTGTGTTCTTTCATGTTCCTACCAGTTTAATAAATCTGAAAAGATACCTCATGCGCATCTTTTAGCACCAGACAAATTAATTTCCTTTTTAAGCACTAGTCTACATTTCCCCTAGAGAAATTCAATGTTGTTTTGTTAATTATGGTACATTTTATACCTAATATTAATGGTACATACATCACTATTACTATAGCTCTTACTGAGTAGAAAAGAGTCCAACAATTTGAGGTAAAGTGATATAGTCATTGAAAAAGTTTGAGAGAGGGGACATGAGAAGAATTTAAAAGAGGAAAGAGAAGAGGAAAGTGATTAAATTGTGTTTAAATTAAGATATATTAAAAAAGATAACATCTTGGAACAAAAAACTTATCAGTGGGTTTATGTGTGTGAGTCAGATGTATGTGTGTGTGAGCCAGGTGTATATGTACATGCGAGTTAGTTCTGTGTACTATAACTCATATGTTTTATATGTCTGAATCAAGTGTATGGGTATGTGTGAGCCACATGTATGTGTACACATTCTTGTGTGAGAGTGCAGGTGCATCTGTGCTACAAGTAAGTAGAATTCAGAACAACCTCAAGTATAAATCCTCATAATCTTCCTTTTTCGACAGGGTTTCTTTGTTGTTTGTAGATGTATTCCT
Organism: Chionomys nivalis; assembly: GCF_950005125.1. Classification (NCBI taxonomy): domain Eukaryota; kingdom Metazoa; phylum Chordata; class Mammalia; order Rodentia; family Cricetidae; genus Chionomys; species Chionomys nivalis. The sequence continues at coordinate 56,257,036 of NC_080100.1, read as the reverse complement.
TAGACAAGCTGGTCCACAAGCTCCTAGCGATTTTCCTGTCTCTGCCTCTCCTGTGGATGTAGTAGCATTGGGACAGCAGGCCTGGGATAATAAGTCTGGTTTTAGATGGGTTCTGGAATTTGAACACAGGTTCCCATGATCACCTGGCAAATGTTTATCCATTCAGAATATAAAATCTCTTAAAAAGGAAACATTTAATTTTGCCAAAAAGAAGCAAGCTCCAAGTGGAGTGTATTCAGGGCCCAATATTCTCTTGGGAATATATCAGTGCTGCCAGGAGTAATCATGTCTCATGTCAACAAAACCTAAGTTATTTAAGTGTTATATTCCACCATTTTTTGATGTGTTTAAAGATTACCTATCTATGCAGAATATAATCTCTAAATATCTAAATAATCTAACTATTCTAAATATAAGTATGACAAACATGAATGACTAATGACATATAATTCTTATATCTATATATCTTAAAGACTAAGACTTCATATTAGAACATTAAACAATCTTTAAACAACTGGACAGCAAAGGAGGACAATGGCCTCAAAATGTAAACAATGTATAAGTAATTTGACCAGAGGTAAAAATGTATAATGCAATGTGCTAAATATCTCCCAAAATTATATCAATATACAAAATATCTTAAGCAGAGATAAAAGCATGCATGCATACAATATGACAAAAAATTTTATAGGTGTACAAATATTGTAAACAGAAATAGGAGCATATTCAATATAACAAATATAATTTGAATTTATATCAATATACAATAATCTATATCAATGTAAATATCTATAAATAATAGCTTATAAGCATTCACTCTTTTACTCATTATTATTATTAGTGTGTATAAGCACACACTAATCTACCTATTAGCCCAATTACCCATTTTCCATTCAAAAGAAATCCCTGAGCCAACATAATTTCCACCTCAACCTCCAACCCTACACCAGTTATAATCAATTTCTAATTGATGTACCTAATGCGAAGACAAACTTTGTTGGGAGAGGGGTTGTCATCTTCTAGAACTGCTTCCAGCTGTCATGGGGGCGATTTCTTTCTATGGGATCCTGTAAAACTAAAATGATGGTTAAAATTCAAGATTACTGTCTGATGTAATTGTAATTGTCACTGAGTGTTCATTAGGGTTTTTCTGAATTATTATTTAAAGTTCTGGCCAGAATATTTTAAGAAGGTGCACCTCTTCAGCTAACGAAGTTAGAATCATTTTCAGCACCTGGTACCCAAAACTGATATTAAAGTAGTGATATCATCATCATAACATCATATCAACCAGGCGGAATTGTTGTTGTTGGGCCCCATCTTATTTCTAGAAGCTTCAAAGGTTACTTCAGGAAAATGTATTGCTCACTGTGAAAAACTTAAACATTATTCATATAGACATATATCAATAAAAGGAACAAAGAGACAAAAATAGGCATGAGTGATGTAAAATTTTTCCTAAAATTTTTCTTCTTTCTGTCCCATAACAGCTGACTCCTGATATGAGACTCTGAATTTTTCTTTTAACAACATGCTTGGATTTAGAGGATAGTCATTGTTCAAATCCAAAGTTAGCTTTAGTTTTTAAGTAGAGATGTATACATGTTCAGGTTACCCTGCAGATGATACAGCATCATAAGTCAGATTTCTTTTTGCTTAGTGATTCTTTCTGTATAGCTATCTTTTCTTTTTAGGTATCTAGATATCCAAGATCTCTTGACATTTTGAAGATGGGTATTTTTCTGAAAAGACAAGAACAGAACCCTGCCCCAACACTTATGAGGTTTCCTTACTACCTGTATTATTGTCACCTCTGTGGATGAGCTGTCATTTCTTTCTCAAGAGGTTTCTCTTTTTCAAATTGAATCTTTTTTTAGCTTTTATGATGTCCATAGCTTTTCTTCTCCTGTGGAAACAAGAGTAAAAACCCCTTCCCCAAAGTAGCATATCTCCTGGTTTTCATTGTGAGATCAACATATCCAAGGTATGAAATTTTTCCATTAAGGATAACTTCTCATCCTTGGATATTATTTGGATTTAGTGCAAATTGCCATCCTGGAGAGATACTCTATCTACTAACTTATCATAACTTTTTAACAGGTTTCAGTTGTCAAATTCAACAGCATAAATTATTTCAGATAATTTCTCAGCACCCTTTGACTTGGATTGAATTTTGTCTGTCCAATTAATATTACTTTTTCAATGGTATTAATTTTTTTCAGCTAACTTTTAATTTTTAGTGATATTAATCCTGTGAGCTAGCTGTTAATAATTAAAAAAAGTATCATTTCTAAAAGTGCCTCATTTTTGGCTCTGTTTTCAAACCATTTTCTTAAGGATAAAATATGAAAAACAAAGCTAAGTCCCAATATCAAATAAATGGATATATCAAAAAAAAAAAACCCACACAAGCCTTGCAGATTGCCATCCATAGTATAAACAAAAAGGTTATTAAATTCCTGGATGTTGATACTGTCGGAAAATATATAACTTCCAAATTTATTTATTTTTTATTAATCAAATAAATATCCCTTTGTTATGAGATTTCAGTTAAGTTGTTGTAGCTGTAATAATCTTTATTGGCCGGCAGGTGTCACGGTTTTGGTTGTGTGGCAGAGAGACATGGCCTACTTAGTTCTGAGTTGATGTCTCTTTAAATACTGACAAATATGCTTTGCTTGACAAATTAAGAGCAATTAAATTTGATTCTGTACACAGAGAGAGTGTTTTGGTAGCCAGAATATCAAGGAACCCAGAACTCATGGTCCAGGAACACAAACCATAAACTTCACAAGTTGCTGTGCAGCATGGAAAATGTGGGGGAAATCATGCATGAGCCCCCAAAATTGCCAAGTTACCAGGCACCTGGCCTGCCAAAGAGGTAGCTCCACAGCGGTGGGATTTGGGGGAAAAAAATGCTTAGTAGGTGAAATCAAGCCAGGTAGGCAGGTGTGGGAGACCTTTGGCCAAGGACATTTTGCGCAGATCCCAGTAGACATGGAGTTGGCATCTACATGTAAGATGTAGATGGATACTATAAAGTAGTCCCATACTAGTTCAGAATTGAGTATAATAAAGAATTCTTTGTTTAGGGGTTGATTCACAGATCCAAGTCCTCTTCACCAGTGTGGAACAGGCACTGAATGCAGCAGGTAGAGACAGAGTATGCAAAATTTAAATCAGCATTTATAGTACAAGAGAACACACTCAAGTGGTCTAGTATCTTATAGACTATTGGCTGAAGGAGTTACCACAGCAATAATTGACAAGTTTTCAGGGCAGAGAATGAGTACGGAATATGATATTTTAAGAAAAATGACTAGCAAATGAACCTTTGATTTGTAGCTTATGTTAACTATTGTTTTTCACAATGAAAACTTACCTAGGTATCAATATAAAATAGCGAGTGGCATGTATAGACAGTGATTGAAGAAATAGCTTTGAATTTGGCATTTTAAGATGAATTACTGGTAGTAAGATGAAAAAAGTTCAAAGGACATAAAGACATACAAGATTAAATAAACTTTCTTACTAATTCAGAAATGCCTGGGAAATGCTCTGGGTGGTTCTGATTATGAATGAATTAAATTCAGCTGGTAGAACAGAATTCTATGAATTCATCAATAGCTATTCAAACTTGACAGAGAAATTTTTAAAAGTAAAGGCTGTAGATGAGAGAATTTATCAAATACCTTAGTTTGTGAGGTAATAACTGGTAGGAGGTTGGTACAATATTTGATAGTTAAATGGGAAGCTGAGATATGTTTTAAGAATAAATATTGGAGCCGGGCAGTGGTGGCGCATGCCTTTATTCCCAGCACTTGGGAGGCAGAGGCAGGCGGATCTCTGTGAGTTCGAGACCGGCCTGGTCTACAAGAGCTAGTTCCAGGACAGGCTCCAAAACCACAGAGAAACCCTGTCTCAAAAAAACAAAACAAAACAAAACAGAAAAAAGAATAAATATTGGTAGAATCTTGAAAGTAAGCCCTCCATAACTAATTTTCCATCACTAACAATATCATAAGGAGAAAAGACACCAAAGGTAAACAAAGGAGATCCAGAAATTTAATCTTTGAGAAAAAACAAAACAAAATCCTGTCATTGTCTTATTTGTATCAAAAGAAGTGTGTTCAGTCTGTGGATCCCTGTACCAGCTTAAAGTTTTAGGACTTAGTTTATATATGGAGAAGAAAGGCTAGATATCACCCAAGAAAGAAAATAAAACACATTTTCCCCAAACTGATTTGTATTCTAGAATGAACATGTGCCCGGTACTTAAAATACAGTTATCCAAAGTTGGCAAAGTAATGTAGCTACACACATGGGTTCTTAGTGACTACCAGAAAGTATCTACAAGAACTTGACACAAACAACTTAAGAAAACTCCAGAGTCAGCTCCCTTCCCCTGCTTGCTCCTGTATCAGCCACCATCATACTTCATTATACTGGAGCTGCTTGGAGTTCTAACCAGAAATTTAGAAAGACAATCTTTGAGACCACTGTCTTTCCCTCCCATTTAGTCATCTCACCCAAACCTAGGCCATGAACCCTAAGATGGACATCAGTCACCCTTTTCCACCCTGCTTTCCTGTTGGCCATTCATCACTCATCCTTTCCCAGCCCACTAACCTGTCAGCCATCCTGTCTTCTATAAGGAACTGATCTTCCTTGCTCTCTGAAACTATATTCCAATTACAGTTTAAGGTAGTGTATCTCAGCAGCTTTTCTCCTGCCCCTCCTTCACTAAGCCACTTAACCAACAGTTCAAAATATCTTTGCTACAAGAAAGTATCAGTAGATCATCTATTGACTTCGAAAGGCATGAGTAAGGAACTATCAAGTGCAACTTTGTTTTTCCAAAGTTAATTGACATCCACTCACTCCAGGCTTTAGATTATTGTTTGTACAAAATACACAAGAAAAACACTCAGGCTAAGAATACAAGGAATAGCTAACTTCTCAGGGTATTGGTGTATATAAGATAAACTCTCCAAAGATCAGTATTCATATTGACTGTGGTGGTTTGAATGAGAATGATCATCATAAACTAATATGTTTGAATACTTGGTCTCCAATTAGTAGAACTGTTTAGGAAAGATTAAGAGGTATGCCATTGTTAAAGGAGTTTTCTTACTAGTTCAGGGGGATTTTAGACATAATTTCCCAGGCCTTACCCAACTTTTATTTACTGTCTCATACTTATGAACCAAGATGTAAGTTCTTAGCTCCTACTCTAGCATAACAGCTACCTGATTGCTTGAAACCTAGCTCTCAGCCAGGATAGTGATGAGCTCTAAAGATCTGAAAATGTTAGATCCTATTAAACTATTTCTTCATTAAGTTGCTTTGATCATGGTGTCATATAATAGCACCATAAAATAACTAAGACAGAAGTTGATAATAGGAAGGGTGAAGTTGTACTAAGAAACTTGATCATTCTGCTTTTGGGGGAGTAAGAAATATTTGGGGACTTTAGACAGGGAAGGTGACTGAACACTCTAAGCAGGGCTTAGTGGGCCTTCCTGGTTACTAGGAAGAAGTAGAGCCTAGTAACACACTGGAAGGCAGTAGTGATGAGAGCAAAGGCTTCAGAAAGAAAAATTTTAACATCTAGGCTAGAGACTTGTGATATTTTGACAAAGAATATGGCAACTTTTGACCCTTGCCTTAAGAATTTACCTGAGGCTAAGTTGAAGTTTTGGGGGCTAATTTTCTTGGCAGAGATTTTAAGCTAGCATAAAATTGGCTCTGTCACATGGTTATTAATGGTCACCCATATGCAGGTCTGCAATGAAAAAAGAGCAAGCAAGACAAAAAGAAATACAAAATGTATAGTTTGAGGGGAGTGGAGTATGAGAAAATTAATGTTAGATCAAGGCTTGTGCTTAAAGAAATAAGAAGATTCTTGATTTGACATGGAATAAAGGGAATGGTGGTTTCAGGGCAAAATCCCTTACAGCTAATCCTGAAATATACTAAAAGGAAATGTCTGAGGAATTTTCTGCTCCCAAAAAGCACCAACAAATCCAAGATATGTAAATTTCATTCAAGAAGGCAGGGCAAGTTCCATCCTAAAACGTCAGTCAAATTTGTCAGCAATGGCCACATTGTTCTGGCCTTAGGTGAGGAAGGATACAAGGTTAAAGGGTTTAAGCATTCTTTCTCTTGTTAAGATAGTTGTTTAGAACATTTGGAGGGCAGAGGAGTTTCTTTATGAAGGCCCTGAGAGGCTCTTTTACATAAATCTGTGAAAGTGGAGTATGGATTATGGTGAAGACCACAAGACGGCACTTCTAAAGTGACAGACCTGAGGGATATCTGCCAAGAAGAGCTGTAGATGGTGCCATGGAACCAGCCTGTATATGAAATGTGTTACAATGAGCAAAGCTTGGAGGACAGAACCAGATAAGTCTTTTGATATTACACATAGAACTACAGGATTTTGATTTTGCCATGCTGGGTTTTGGTCTGTTTTGAGTCCAATATTTCTCATCATTCCCCCAGTCCTCCCAATTTTAATGGTTTTATATATATTCTGTGGCCCTGTATGTTGAAACTACAGAATTTTATTTTATTTGTACAGGTGACTACAATTAAGAGATTACAATCTCTATGTAGAAAGATATATAACTATACATATATAGAGAGAGATGAAAGATAGATAGATATATAGATAGATGATAGATAGATAGATGATAGATAGATAGAGAGATGATAGATAGATAGATAGATAGATAGATAGATAGATAGATAGATAGATGATAGATAGATAGATGATAGATAGAGAGATGATAGATAGATAGATAGATAGATAGATAGATAGATAGATAGATGATAGATAGATAGATAGATAGATAGATACATAGATACATAGATAGATACATAGATAGATAGATAGATAGATGAAAGATAGATAGATAGATAGATAGATAGATAGATGATAGATAGATAGATACATAGATACATAGATAGATATATAGATAGATAGATAGATAGATAGATGATAGATAGATAGATAGATAGATAGATAGATAGATAGAAGATAGATAGATAGATAGATAGATAGATAGATAGATAGATAGATAGATGAGAGATTGACTATATATACTCAGAAGTTGGTTACCATATTCACTAGTTAGTTTTTTGTCAACTTGATGCAAGTTAGAATCATTGGAGAAGACTAATCCTCAATTTCCTTAAGATCGGGCCATAAACAAAATTGCAGGGCATTTTCTTAATTAGTGATTGTGGGTACACCTGCTCCTGGCATGGCAGTTCTAGGTTCTCCAAAATAGTATACTATAGTAAGGAGGCCACTTGTTCATTCCTGGCCACCCAGATTCAAAATAACCATACAAAAACTGCGTCAATTAAATCAGGATTTCTTAGGTTTTATGTGGGTTTAGCTGGCATACATTGGCACACCAATTTGTAATTTTTCAGTTCAGTTTTCCCCACCTACCTCTATGCTGCCCTGTGCAGGCTCAAGACAGTTTCTTTATTAACCAGTGATATTCACAGCATACAGAGGGGAATCCTACATAAGCATGCCAAACAAGGCATGAATTGCAAGCCAGTAGTAGCATTCCTCTACCACCTCTGCATAAGTTCCTGCCTCCTAGTTTATACCCTGGTTCAGTTCCTAGCCTGACTTTCTTCAGTGATGAAATATGACATGGAAGTTAAAGCAAAATAAACCCTCATATTTTCTGTCCTTCTTTTCTTCGTAGTGTTTCACCATAGCAATAGTAACACTAACTAGTACACTGAATATTCATTCTTTCTTAAAGTTAGAAACAAATCAAATAAACACTTATTGTGAAGATGTGTTAGATGTACTTGCAAAATTAGGCCCACAGTGGCTCTCTTCATCTGGTAACTCTGCAAATCCAATAAGTGCTCAGTCCACAAGATAGGGTAGAGTTAAATTTGTTGCTGAGGGGAGGATTTCTGGAGAACTGTGAGATTTGTACTAATGTCAGAAGACCAATGAAACTAGGTACTGACATCAATGAAAGAATCCAGTAACAGGTAATAGGAGGTGTGCTTTCACTAACAAGGAGTGAGAATAGGCAGTCAAAAAAATTGCACTCTTACCTGGGACCTCTTTCTATGTGGACACCCATTTGGAAGGCACTGTCATCTAGAAGATGGTCCCCACTTCAGATGATTTTTTTCAGAACATACCCTCAAAAACTTGTGCAGAAGTGTGTGCCTTATTTGATTATAGATCCAATCCACTTGACAATCAAGATTAGCCATCATATCTACCAGCATTTACAGGGCTCCAGGAAATAAGCACATCACCATGCTTAAACATCTTATATTATGCAGATATGAATGAGCATGTGTAATTAGGTAAAAATCCAGGCTCATTAATTATTGTTTTATTTTAAGGAAATCCAACTGTTCATTTTCTCATACCTTCTCATTTTTATTTACTTTACTTTTTTCTTTATCAAAAAGCAAAATAAAACAAACAGAAAATAGGAAAGGGGCCACAAGAAAAGGCAAAGGTAATTCATGGGAAAACTCTCAGTTTCTCATGGGAAACTCAGAAAGATGGGTCATCTGAAATTGTGTGTGCATCATGGCCATTGTGTACCAATGACTCTATATGGTGGATATGGAAATTCATATGTATCATGTTCTCTGTGTGCCAAACACACCCATGTGCTATTCAGAAATGGTGAATATGTTTTCAGAAGTCAGATTCTTTACCTTATTAGGAATATATTATGAAACCACTAAATATTCTTACAAGGTAGTCATGGAAGCTTAGTTATTATTATTATACTTGAACTGTAAATGTGATTGGGTATGGCAATCTTTATTTATGTAAGGTAATGACTACAGTGTCATGTGTTTCTCAGAAACAAATATAATCCCCATTTCATTATATTGAAAATAGATGTGAACTTTTTTTTTCTGAAAATGATAATGATTTGATCTGTGACAAAAATAAATACCTTCAATCTATTATAAAGATTTAATTTTCATTTCACTGCATTGTATCCCATGAACATTTCTATCTAGTCTTTAATTAAACATGATTTGCACAAATTGAGGTCAGTTTTCATTGAGACTGCTTGCAGTGTTAATCACAGTGCAAATAGCCACCATCAACAAAAGAGCTGCATTACACTAATACATAAGCATTTCTGCGTAATTGCTGTCTGCTCTTTATTCCTGAATGTTACTAGATAAGGACACATGGGTTGATTTGCTAAATTTTCTATTGTATTAAGCATATAATTTATTTAAGGTTTTTTATGTATTTGAATTTGAAGGCATTTTGAGTTTTAAAAACCTAGAAAGTATGCATTTAAGTTTTGAACGTACCCTTTCTTTTCACAGTTGGGTGATGTCTATAGAACATTTTGAGATCAGCAGGTACATCTATATGATTTTAATCTCTGGATAATTATGTTGACTTTCTTTTGAAGAATCAGATGACCTTAATTATAACTTGTTTTGTTATTAGTTATCACTATGCCTTAAAGTTACCTATAGTTGAAAGTTTTAATAGATTACTTGTCTCTTTGATTCACATTCACATATTGATAAGACTATTTATTTTACAAACATCTGGGAGACTTGGCAAAACAAAGAGAACAGTGTCCATCTTGCTAACATAAAAAACTGGTTATCGTTACATTGTTGGTGGTGAAAATTCAATTCTTCTAAAAGTTAAAACACTAACAATGTATGATTTAGCTGCTGCGGCGTATTTGAAACTTAAATTGAACATATTCAATGTCTTATATTCAAAAATCACATTATATGTTATAGCTATTAATGTCAAACCTGAAATTGATCCCCACTGTTGTCCTGTTTATTTAGCAAATCCACAGGAGAAAGGTTTCCTTAGCACAAGCTAAACTGGCAGTATAAGAGGACACTGCTCTGCCCTGTTCTAAGTCTGTAGAGCTAAAACATAGGATCAAATTAGGTCAGGAGACAACAAGTAGTTCTTGTAATCAGTTCCCTTCCTTATTTCTTTAGCTTTGGGATATCCACACTCCTTTCAAATGTGGAAGGCTTGTGCACATGAATACAATTTCATGTCCTCAGAATTCTTATTTTTAATGGTCTTCTGATTGGAAATACCATCTATATCTTGTCCTCATATACATTTATTAAGTTGTGCCCACAAATCCAAAATCAAATTATCTTTTTCTTATTTGGTCTTGTTCAGGTATAAGTACTCAGATTCTGCTATATTTCTGTATATAAAGAAATAACATTTTGTATCTTACTTCATGAAAGAAATGATACATTCTTATAAATGAAGCTTTGATTTATCAGTCATTGACATAATATCATCAAGGATAATTTTCAGTAAGTATGATACAGAGAAAAAATTCTGGCTAGTTTCAGGGTAGCCAAAACTGATCATTGTCATAAACTGTACTAACAACAAAATGAATGATGTTGTCATACCAAAGAGTTCCACAATAGCCCAGAATGGAGTATAACAAAGGTTTATTTCTTTGGGGAAAAACTCACAGTAGGGGAGCAATCCACAGTCCTCATGCCTAGGAACTGGAACTGAATCCAACAACACAAAGGCCTTGCATGCTATTCATCTGTACTTATATAGTATACAAGACCATGCCCAAAGTGGGCCAGTATCTTAAAGGTTGAAAGAGTTCTCACAACACCAGAGTGCAATGATTTTCATCACACTATAAATAATTAAAAATGTGATATGACCAAAAAAAAAAATGAGAATTTTATCAGATTGAATAAACAAAGAAAATACAGTGGAATGATGTTTCAGGGATGCATCTTGCTATCCTTCCAGAAAATGTGACAGTGTTCTCAGCACCCACATCAGCAGGATCACAATTGCTCATAAGTGGTGTAGGAGGTCTCTCTGTTTGTGTGTTGCTTTCATTGGTTAATGAATAAAGAAACTGCCTTGACCTAGTTGATAGGGCAGAACTTAGGTAGGTGGGGGAGACAGAATTGAATGCTGGGAGGAAGAGAGACAGAGTAGGAGAGACACCATGGATCCACTGGAGACAGATGCTAGGAATTTTACCTGGTAATCTACTGCCATATGATGATACACAGATCAATAGAAATGGGTTAAATTAAGATGTAAGAATTAGCCAATAAGAGCCTAGAGCTAAAGGGCCAAGCAGTGTTTTAATTAAAACAGTTTCTGTGTGGTTATTTTGGGGCTAAGCTAGCCAAGGGGCTGGGACAAACAAGCAGCCCTTTCCTTACAACACATTAAGTCTAGGAAACCCAAAACCCTCTTCTAGCTAACATCCACACTATACTCAAATGCAAAATCGTGACAGGGAGACTTCTTATTAATTATGAAATCTTGACTTATAGTTCAGGTTTGTTCCTAATCAGCTCTTACAACTTAAATTAACTGATTTCTAGTCATTTTTGTGTTGCCACATGAATTGTGACTTTTCTCTCTCCTCTTGCATGTCTTGCTTCTTCTCTGTCTAGCTAATGACTCTACCTTTCTTCTTCACCGAACTCTCTCTGTCCAGAAGTCCTGGTTATACCTCTTACCTAGCTATTAGTGACTTAACTTTTATTAAACCAATCACAGTGACACATGTTTACAGAGTATAATCAAAAATTTCACAACATTTCTCCCTTTTTGTCTAATTAAAAAGGAAAGGGTTTTAACTCTAACATGGTAAAACTATATACAATAAGAGTAATTATCAAGTTATAATTACATTTGCAATGCCCATTCCATTCATTTGCATTGGACAAATTCAGAAAAAATTACTATTATTAATTTTATCTCGGTGAGAACAATGTTTTATACCTAATTTACGTTCTATCATAATTAAGGAAATCTATAAGTATCTAGTCTGCTACTTTGTGAAAGACGCCAGAAGGATATAATATTGCCTAAAAAACAGAAAGTACAGAACAAGAATCTTACACAACTAAGAAATGCCAGAGACATCTGGCAGGTCTGGGTAATCTCCCCCAAGTATCCTGTAGTGTTGGGTCATCCATATTCAGTTTAGGACTAAATCAAACAGACTTTTCCATAAAGCAGAAATTTTAAAGAACTGTTTCACTTTGTCTTGGTAAAGTTTAGCAGAATCTTTCTTTTGTGCCCTGCTTGTGACAGCATACTGTCAGTAGTAGAGACAAGAAAAATTTCTTGCCAAATGGCTAGCTTTTGCCACAATAAAACTAAATTCCACATGAATATTTTTTGATGCTTGTCATTCTTTTTTGAAGTAAACTGGTGCTGCCAGAAGCAGACATTCTTCACTGTGATAAAAAGTCTTATCTTACTATGACCTTTTAAACTCCATATTCTGTAGGTCTTCAAAGTGTTTAAAATACTTATGTAAATTATATCTATGTATGACCTTGAAAACATTTAATTTGACTATAAATTTGATTGGTATAAATGACTTGTCTTTTGAAAATTTCTTAAATAGATTTCAAGGACTAAAACTTTACGTTTTTAATGAGTTGTATACTTGAAACCAAGAGTAGAAACATACACACAGTAAAATGAAACTAACTTTAAATTTGCATCAATATAAAAATCCATACCAATGTAAAATAGTTGATACTAGTGGTTGCTCAAAATTAGATGCAATAATTTACCATTTCATCCCATCATTTCTCTAATGTATTCCCCATTTTTCCCTTCAGAATAAAGATCCTTTAATCTAATCTCCTTTGTTAAACATTATTCCTGATCATGGTCAGTAACAACTTGTTACTAACCTTGGTAAATGATGACAAGCATCTGTAACATCCATACCAATAGAATTACAAAAACACCAACCCAAACTCTTGGGGATGTGGGCATCATATTCTCTTGGGTACTTCCTGTTAAATAGGAGTAATGGCATCTTGAAAAGACCCTGAGAAAAATTAGTTACTGGCCATGTCCTGCAAAAACTAGCCATAACATTTGCTGTCTATTCTCTGTGGAATGGGAAAGTGCAAGGTTTATCTGTAGCCCTTGCTAGAATAGTCTGTGAGGTTAGATCATCTCAGACAGAAACCTTGAAACTGTTCTGGAAATAGAACTCTGAGGACTCTGCAACAGAGGTACTCTGAGAGACTGGAGTACCTGGGCCACTGATTTTTATTGGTTCCATGTTCCTTTTCTCTGAAAACAAACAACCATTTAAAGGTTACATACATATCTGCATTGACACAAGTTAGAATTCTATATTGTACACACACCAGCCAAAGATGATTTTTTGTTTTATTTTTGAACAGGTAAAATATGTATCACCTCTCATAGTTTTTCTAGGTTTTTTTTTAATGTCTATAGTTACAATTTTCAGGAAATCTTTCCCTCTCAAACTTGATCATCTTTAACATGAATAAAAACCAAAGATTTACATTTTCTGTGAAAATAAAAGCAAAACTTTTTCCCCAATGCACTACATTTTTGGACTTGCATTTTTAAATTAATGCATTCCCAAAGTTTCTAGACTGTTTTAATTCAGCAGTCCCTTCCACAGTCCAATATCTCTCATCTTTTGTTTTCTGTTCATAAGCATTCAGAAATTCGAAGTCAACAAAACACTATATAGGCTCTAGACTCTGTGTGTTTTCCATCTTAATGTGGCGTTTCCTTTTTATATTTTATTCTCTCTTTTAAATTTTTATCCTATATTTTACTTTTAAAGTAATTTTTCAATGACTTTCTATACCCATTTTCTTTTCTTCTTTTAAACCTCCATACATTTTTTAAACACACTGTAACCTGTTTAGAGGTCTTTAAAATATGGATCAGTCTTAACTGAGTACATGAAACAAATCTAAAACTGGCAATGTCAAAAAACATATGGCTCAGCTTAGCAAATGTCACTAGTGCATGGTCCTGGTCACTGGCTCCAGCCCACAGACAGCAAGTGGTAGTCAAACCTCTGTTTGTTGCCCACTGGAGTGACTGATGTCACCAGGAAGCATCAATTGACTCTATGTTTTGAAGATTTTTGTAAACTTTCTTAGGCCTTATGTGGATATATGTGGCCAGATGTTGGATACCATAGGTAATAGGCTTTTTCTTTGGGCTGCCAGTTCACAAAAAAAGTAAATTAAAAAAAAAAAAAAAAAACAGGGAGGACTTCTTATTAATTATAAAACTTTGACCTATAGCTTATATTTGTTAAAATTACCCCATTTCTATTCATCTATGTATTGCCACATGACTCGTGACTTTTATCTCTCTTCCTGGGTGCCTTGCTCCCTGTATTCTGGCTGGTGACTTTGCATTTCTTCTTTTCAGAACTCTCACTGTCCAACAGTCTTGACTATACATCTAGCCTAGCTATTGGGCACTCGACCTTTTATTAAACCACACACAGTGACATATCTTTACACAGTGTAATCAAATCATTCACAAAGCATACATGCAAACACACACAAATATACGTAAAGAAAAAGTTTTAAAAACTCACATTACTTTTTGTGTTGTCTAAAACTATCATGGATATTAGTGTAAATCATTAAATGGTTTCTGTTTTGCATGGTTTTACATCATGTAGTGATGATATAGCAAAGGTAAGTCCCTTTAGCCAACCTAACTTTAGAAACTCATGAATGAGATTAGGAAGCGATAATCATTTACACTTATTATACTTTACATGAAATGAGCTTTAGCTATTAACTTTAATTTGCTTCTCATCAAAGGCAAACTAGTTAGAAACTAAAACCTCTCTGTCAGTTAGAATTTTAATGAATTAAGATGAAATGAGACAGTGTTAATTGGCAGTTATTGCTGCAGGATAGATTTGAGATCTTGTAAGAGAAACCAATTCATCTCTATCAGGGTTAATGTGTTTGATTTAATTCTAAGGATGCACCAAATATTTCCCCAAACTAATCATATTTTTTTCAGAACTGTGGACTGGTTTAAGTCTGTTGGTCTTTCATAGATTCTCAACTCTATTTAAAATTGATCTAATTTTTTAAAATAAAATGCTGGCTTAAGGTGAGCATCCAAGCTGCCTAGGCTCCCACAAAGCCAGTACATGAAGTAGTATCAAAACCCAGTGCCATTGTTCTTGACTTCTCAGCAGTCCTCATTGTCCATTATGTTCAGCGAGTCCGGTTTTATCCCATGCTTTTTCAGACCCAGTCCAGCTGGCCTTGGTGAGTTCTCGATAGAACATCCCCATTGTCTCAGTGTGTGGGTGCACCCCTCGCGGTCCTGAGTTCCTTGCTCGTGCTCTCTCTCCTTCTGCTCCTGATTTGGACCTTGAGGTTTCAGTCCGGTGCTCCAATGTGGGTCACTATCTCTGTCTCCTTTCATTGCCTGATGAAGGTTAATATCCAGGAGGATGACTATATGTTTTTCTTTGGGTTCACCTTCTTATTTAGCTTCTCTAGGATCACGAATTATACACTCAATGTCCTTTATATATGGCTAGAAATCAATTATGAGTGAGTACATCCCATGTTCCTCTTTTTGGGTCTAGGCAGCTTGGATGTTCACCTTACTAGACCTGGAAGGAGGTGGGAGGTCCTCGGACTTCCCACAGGGCAGGGAACCCTGACTGCTCTTCGGGCTGATGAGGGAGGAGGACTTGATTGGGGGAGGGGGAAGGAAATGGGAGGCGGTGGCAGGGAGGAGGCAGAAATCTTTAATAATTAAATAAATAAATAAATAATTAAGAAAAAATGCTGGCTTAAGCCGCATTTGTGTTACTAAAAGCTGTGCACATAAAATCAAAAGAGTAACATGCTTACATTTTCTAATATCCACACATTTGTGTCAATACCTCTCTCCTTTTGTTCTTTCTGCCTCAGATATAAATGAATGTGAAGCTGAGCCTTGCAGAAATGGTGGAATATGTACAGACCTTGTTGCTAACTATTCCTGCGAATGCCCAGGAGAATATATGGGAAGAAATTGTCAACATAGTAAGTGTTATAATATAACTACATTTATACATACACCTGTTTTCACTTGTTAAGTCTACATTTCCAATGGAATATGGACCTAAATTATTATCATCTGCTTTGAGAATGCATGATTCATTGAAGTGACTCATTGCATATGTGTTCCTATTGACACACATATTCTCTGGGGATGTTATTCAGTCTAGAGACATGGAGATGCAACATGCATAATATGAAAAGAATTCACATATCGATATACATAACATTGAAATTTATGCCATCTAAGGGAGATGCATTAGATTGAAAATGTAACGGAAATAACTTCAGTTGCAGACAACATGCAGAGATAAACTAGAATGCAGCAAGGATTTGACATGCAAATTCTTTGTATTCTTGGAACCTATGACAGTAGAGTTCTGATATCTGGGTCTAATAGCAAAACAAAATGCTAATAAGTTGGAGGAAATTATTCCTTAACAATTTATTTTTTAATTAAAGTTGGGAAGAACAGTGACAGGCCTGTAATCAATGGAATGGTGCTTAACTTGAGGTAAACCTTTGTAAATAATAACACCAATAACAGTTTTTCATAATTTGGGACATTAAGGAAACATCATAAGGTACTAATTTTATGTATATTGTTCCCTCTGAATAACACAGTAACTTAATTCAAATTCATAATGATCATGCAGGTTGATATTCAGCTATAGAAACTCAGGCTGGTGTTTCATATGGTTTTCCCAAGTTTTCACAACATAAGTCGCAAGATGTATCATAAGGGGCCTGCTTGTTGGGGTTTATGTCCTGTCCGGTACCCCACAGCTGGCAAGCCCCAAAGAAAATCACACAGAGATCTCTATAAGTTATAAAACTGATTGGCCCATTATCTCAGGCTACATATTAGCTCTTGTAGCTTATATTAACCCATTGTTCTTATCTATGCAAGCCACCTGGTTTGGTAACTTTCTCAGCAGGGCAGGTCACATCTTGCTTCTTCGGAGTCTGGGCAGGAGTAAGAGGAATCAACTTCCTCCTTCCCAGAATTCTCCTGTTCTCATTGCATTATTTCTACTTCCTGTCTGGTTTTTCCACCTATACAACCTGCCTGGCCAATCAGCGTTTATAAGTATAATGCAACACTCCACATTTAACATGAAAATTACCTATCAGGTATCAGAATTGTTTAACAGTATTTTTAAATATATTATTAGTAGCTGTTTATTAACTATATTTATAGGTAGGTTAAGGCAAAATAATTTCAGTTTAGATTTGTATATAGTTAATACAATGCACTTGCTTTAACATATATTATTTTCCATTTATTTATTGCAAGATTTGATTAAAGTTCATTGTTCTTTATTCTTAATGAAATCACTTTTGATTGGCATGAATATCATTTAGGTGTCCCTGTATTTATTAAAGTATCACAAAATTCCTCTAATTAAAGTCTTTGTGTAGTTTCCCTTGATTATTTTAAATGACAAGCTCAAGAGCTCAGGGGGCCAATTTCATAAACAGCTTGGAGAAAAATGATGACATTCTGTAATGATAAACACATCCTTATGAGAACGGATGCGTTTTGTCATGTGTGTTTAACTGGATGTGATACTTAAGCTGAAATAATGCAATGGAAATTGAAAGTATATTAGTTAACTAATCTAAAAATAACCGGACTTGATTTTATTTGTTGGGTTTTGTAGCTCACAATAACCATATGCCTTTCCCTCTTGAGGATTTAAATAGGACATAGTTGAATTTCAGGAATGACACTAAAATGCATTTTCATCACTACACTATTTATGGATAAAATAGTTACCCATAGAGCTCTTATAATTCATAACTCCAGAACATAATGCCAAAAAAGAATTGAGACTCATATGATTTGGGGTGATGGGGGTCAAAAACAAAACCAAACTCTTCCGTAGGAAATAAGGTAATGCTTCAGAATACCAAACTGCTCTAGCTAGCAGATGAGCAAAATAGTTTAGGTGCCTCTATAAACCTTTGCTCTAATAATTTTACCTATGATTGTAACAAAACATAATATATGTGAACAAATTTTGAAAATTTAGAGCTAAGTTTATTTGCCTTCATTTTTAACAGCCACAATTGGAACCTTCACTAACAAATTAATTAATATATTCAAATACTCAGATACATATAATATCTACTTTTTACTTCTACATACATGTATATTTGTCTTTTTGCTACTAGCATGTATGAGCCAATATCTTTCTATCAACACTGGTTTACTCAGTTGAAAAGTGGTCAAACATTTTATAAATACATGTGAAATGCATGCTATACCCTTGGAACTTGATGATCTTGAGATAATTTTTAATGACAGCGGTCATATCATAATGTTGATTTTAATTTAAGGTCACATTGCATGTCAAATTCCCCTCTACGTAATTTAGAAACCAACTTACTTAATCCTCTCAGCAACATTTGATATAGGTTCTATTTCCAGCTCTACTTTATGGAGCAAAAGAAGCTAGAGATTAATTGAGTAACTTCCTTAGGTATTGCATGGATAGTAGACTACAGTTTGGCCTGAATCCCAGCTAGCTGCAGTTGCATAACCTGCAACCCTGCATAAAATGTTCCTGCCATTTGTGGGACAAAGGAATGGGTTTGTTACACCACACACTTTCAAGCACTTGCCTTTGAGGAGTGACCTTAAGTTGTCCTGGCAATACTGGAGGAAAGAACATAGACTTTGCCCTAATAAATAGGACTGGGATTCAAATTTTTCCTTTCTGCTATTTCTTTCACTATACAACTGAGTTAATTACTCATCTTAAGCTTCAGATTCCTCATCTACAAATTGATTTCTACTAATGGACATTGTATTAGCCGCATATATCAAATATTTTGTAAGATATCTATATTAAAAACTATAAACAATGTCACAAAAATTTTTACTTATTAAAAATAGTATTATTAATGAAGCCTTGTGGTATCTTTAAATATCTATGTAACTTTATTTAATTTATTTTTATTACATACTCAACTTACCCATGCTTAGTAACTGAGTGTATGTGATTGAGAACAATGTGTGGGGAAGACAGCAATAATGTCTCAGATAATTCGATTTTTAAGGTGCATGAGGTAAAAAAATACTGAGGCATCTCCAATTTTATAAGGATGAATACTCTTAAACCAACTAAAATAACTCCAGGAGACAGCAGTTACTATCTTTTCCCTTCTTTAAAATATAAAGTCAACCATGAACCCTTAATTATTCATTCATGCTTGTGTGTTTGTGGCTATTTTAAGATATCAATGCTCTTTTTCAAAAACCTTAGTGAAAAGGAAACATAAGCAATATATTTGGAGTAAATAATGTGGTATCCTCTTACAACATAAAGATGAATATATTATGGCTTATATTATATAGCACTTAAGAAATCCACCAGTAAAATAATCCTAGCAGACAAAGGCCATGCAACCTCACACATATCTTAATCATGAATGATTGATCTATGGAAGTGAGAATAGTATAGGTTAAGATGCGATATTGTGGGAGAGCTGGAGGAAGGTAACAATTTATGGATAGGAAAAATAAATTCTGGAGAGTAGTTAGGTTTTAGAATAACTAGAAATAGCAATAATATAATATTTCAAATAGCTAGATTATATTAATGTTTTTGTCTAGAAAAATAACAGTTATATGAAGAGGTATACGTAACTTGATTTGGACATTATATAACAAAATGTATACATTAAAACATAGCACAATTTGTTAATATATAATTTTGTTTTTAATCTACTATTTAAACTGGTTTTTCAAAAAAAATTATTGAAACAACTTGTATCTTATATTGGAGAAAGTTTATATTTCTCTTTTGTTTTGTTTTATGTCATCAGACAGCACCATTCCCATTGATTTCTCTGTAAATGACATAAATAAATTCTTCCTAATGGTGGAATAAAAGTTAATTGTGTATATATACTGCATTTTCTCTATCCATTCTTGAGTTGATAGGCAAATAGGCTGCTTCCATGATTTGACTCTTGAGAATACAAGAGTCTTGCAATGTGGCTGTGCTTGTGGCCCTGTTGGTATGCCCACTTAATTCTCCTGGGTGTATCCAAGGAGTAGTATGGCTGCGTCATGTGGTAATTCTAATTTTACTAAACTGAAGAACCCAGTAATGACTCCATCACTAACCCTGTGTATACAATTGCCTTTCCCATGAGTCCTCATCAGCATTTGTTGTCAATGATTTTCTATATGATAACTGCTAAGGTGAAAATGAACTGGAAACTAGTAATATTAGAACAGCTTAGGAAGAGGAAAGTTACCAATAAGAGTAGAGAGACATATAAGGGAGAGTAATGGATAGTAAATTAAGAGATGTATAATACATGTGTATGGAAAATTCCATAATGAAATGCTTTATCTGTACAATTAATATATGTTTATAAGATGAATGGATAAACAAATGAGCAAGTAAAAGGCATATTTTCATGTAAGAGCCATCTCCTACAAAATCAGCTAGGGTTCCTGGAATGGAGAGTTGTTAAGGACAAAGGAAAGGCAAACGAAAGAAACTTAGACAAAGATACAGGATAGAATTTGGAGGTCTGTCTGTCAGCCTGTTGGTCAAATCAAGCAGACAAACAACCCAGAGTTTATTTTAGAACTTGCTTATATACAAAATCAGGACAAACTGTTGCACAGATAGTCAGTTAGTATCTAACCACAGGCCATTCCTGTCCTTAAATAAGCAGCCTCTTCTCTAACATGCACTTAATGCTTGAAATCAGCCTTACTTTCTGTTTTGATATTCCTGAGGTTTGGTGTCAGAAATATACTTTCGACTAGATAGTGTTCTTTTCTCATGGGCAAAACGCTCTTTCCCATGGGCTAAATCAGAAGTCTCCCATAACCCTCAAGGTTATTGGAAAAAGCAGAGCAGGCAAGCTTGAAATCAGATGACTTATAAGTCAGAATGGACTCCAGATGGAAACTGAGTCACACAAAGGCTCCCACATTTTCAAAATAAATTGTATATAAAATAAGGTTTTTAAAAATTATCAATACTTGGAAAAACATTAAATATGAATAAAAGCAAATAAATTAAGTTGCATTCAAATCTGTGATTAAATAGACCAGAGACAAATGTTTTTTGAAGCATTCTTGGCATGACTACATAGATATGAGGTTTTATAACATCTGTGAATAAATTAATTTGTTCTCTAATTACATCCAGCTACCTTCCTTCTGAGACTAGGGAGCAACAATAGTCAGAATGGAATCAATTTCGACTGTCATGCATTACACAGATTAATGGTGTGAGAAAGAATAATATAGACTCTGATTATAAAAACTGACAAGTGTCATGGAATCAAACCAGAGAAACTATGACAAAAGCATTACACAATAAACATTTTAGATGAAACCAGAAGAAAGTAGTTTTTAACCTAAGCTAGAGGACATTGGAATTGAGAAATTCACAAAAAAAGACATCACAACAAATGTTGCTTTTAAGCCAGGCAGTGGTGGCGCACGCCTTTAATCCCAGCACTTGGGAGGCAGAGGCAGGTGGACTTCTGTGAGTTCAAGACCAGCCTGGTCTACAAGAACTAATTCCAGGACAGGCTCCAAAACGACAGAGAAACCCTGTCTCGAAAAATAAAAAAAAAAAAAAAATGTTGCTTTTTCATTAGCATAGTGATTATGGAATAGCCTAGTGTCACAGTGAGACAATACCCAACCTCATCTTACCTGCAATGAAAAAAAATAGCCATGATACTCAAAGCATTGCTCTAAGTGAGGCATTTCCTGTACCAACATCTACATCACAGATCTGCGCAAAGGTTCATGTCACATGGTACCTACCATATGAATACAGGAAGTTTTTGTACAAACAAAAACGAATTTTGTGGTTTATTGCAGATCCATTCTTCCCCTTCAACTCCATCAAGAATAGGTTGTCCCATACTGTCATTAACAGGTCCTAGGCATGCAGGAGAGATTCCTTTGAGAGATCAAAGTGTACCATGACCAGGGTTCACACTGTTTGGGGTACTATTTCCTCCGATACCATGTTGCAGAATGCAGAACATGGTGACCTGGGCCCTGAACAGGGCCAAGCACCAGTCCCTTGGCCATTAGCAGACCAGACCCACATGTTAAGGAAGTGGGAATTCACTAAGTGTAATAGAGTTGAATTCATAAGCAGAATGGTTGAGAGGCTGTGAGGCCAGTATATTGCCAGACATAGTCCTGTATGCAGAGCTTCCCATAAAACATGTTCTCTCATAAATCTCATATCCTACAAAAGGTATTATTTAGGGAGAAGAGCACACTGGTCCTTAGAATGATAATGAAATAAAAGAGAAAGAAATATAAACAACTGGCTCATGTAGACCTTTCTAGAACTCATGAAATACCTCTAACAAATTGAATTACATTCTCATTTCTTTGTAGTTTAATATTGGGTTGTAAATGATGAATGAAATACCATACAATAACTTTGAATTTTAATTTATGGCACTATTCCTCTATTGTTACACTATAGATGTCTTGAATTTTCAATTTAGCCTTTTATTTACCTTTCTTAGATTAAAAATACGAATTTTTACAGTCATCATCTGGACTTGTGGCATGTGAAACTATCAAAGAACTTAAAGCATGTGTAGTATCAAAAGTGAAAAAATTGCACAAGAAAATCATTAGAAAAGAAGTTGTTCCAAGTCTAGAACCTGGGACATGGTTAAAATAGAATTTTTGTGACAGATTTTAGCTACCAAACACTGACATTGCACATTAACCTCTATATATACTGGGAAGGCATTCTTGTACACATTGGTCAAATTTAGGGTCTGATGATCATTGTGAGCCTGAAAGAGTTCATTCATAATGAGGAAATTAGATCGAAATCCACAATGATTTCCTGTGCTATCATGACCAGCAGCAGCAGGGGCACATGCCTTTTTCAGACAGAGAAAAGTTATAGATGGTCTCTCAATAACTGCAATAACCCAAATGATAGAGTTATTTTCAGAGCTCTCACAGATTTCAAATAGGTGCAATAAATTTTACTGGCAACCTGGAGCTTAATTTAACAGTGACAGAAACAGCATGAATGATTCCTACCGAAGGCTTTCAGTGGTGCCAAGGCCATTTGTGCAATTCTACATCAGGGCTATCTGTATCTGCTGAGAGATGCAGACAAAATGAACTTCTTTCTGCCTGGGCATGTAGAATTTGCCAGTGTAATTAGGACATTTGAAGAAAGTAAGGCTGCTTCTTATAAAGATGTGGGCTGTCCCCTGGAAACCCTTAAATGATAAAATTCAGATATGGAAGCTAGAGTACCCTATTCGGATTGGTATCATCCTTTCAACTGGGAGGGATGTGCCTTTCATTCCCAAATAAACTAATTAAAGTTCTTGATCTGTATAGCACAGCTTTAAATAAAATCAGTACACATCATGCACAGTACACTTCGGGGATATATTAACTGCATGGGAATCAATCATACGCAACAAATAAAGTGAAGTGAAAATAAAAGCTAACTACATTTGCTGGGGAGGAGAAAAGTTATCTAACCCGGGAGAAAATGTTGTTGTAAATATATTTTTATTTGTTTACTGGTTTTAAAGTTTAAAAGAAGTTGCAAATGATAGATTTCACTCAAGACCTCTTAGAAAGCTAAATACTATTAATATACTTCTACAATCATGTTAATTAAAACTCAGCTATTAAGAAATAATTAAAAACAGAGACGACTGGATGGCATTGTTAAGAAAGGAATTGTGTGTGTGTGTGTGTGTGTAAAATCATAATGAAAAAGTATGTGGATGGATGTGGACCCATATGCCCATCACCTCAGCATGAAGGAGGTAGAAACAAAAAGCTCAATAGTTCATGGCTACCTTTGGTTGTATACACCGTGGGTTCAAGTCCACCCTAGGCAAAATGGCATCTCATTTCAAAACTCAAAATCAAAACAAAATAATAATCAGAGAAATGAAAGGAGAATCAAGTAAGAAAGAACAAGGAAGATCATGTTTGTAAAGAGTTTGTCAATAAAACAGAGCCTTAGGAAAGAACTTCTAAATTAAAGTCTCAAGACATTAATAGTCCTTATGTAACTGCAGCAGTAGGTGGAGAAGCATGCTGGATTGAGAGTCTAGACTGCACAGGTGTAAGTCAGAGATAATAATTGCACATATGATCCCAGGTTATGGGGCATGTTAATCTGAGCATATAACTCAAAGGAGACATTAAAGCAGCCAAGGTTGTAAAAATAAATTTCATAGTACTTACCTGAATAGCCTTGTCTGGTCAATAATATGTTTTCTTTTTAGAACTCTAAAGAATCAGACACATAAAATATCCAACATGAAAGTGACTTGAACTTGAGTATGGTTCTATAAAAAGAACGGGAAGTGTAAAGTCAGTGAGGGCAATAGTAAACTTCAAGGAAAACGAGGGTAGGCCAAAAAATAAACTTTTCTGACAAGAGAAATGGAGAGAACCAGAGTTGTTTAAGGAAGTCCATAAATGCATGGCACTATTATCCAACCACAAAATACCCAGCATGGAAAATGCAGTTCTAAACTCAGAAAAAATTCTGAAATTGCCTCGTTGGTTCCATTCAAGTAAAATTCACTTTACATTTTCTTACACTCAAACAAACACAGATTTTGGTGAACACCTATTAAATGAAGACTCATGTGTAAATCTTACTTCTTATCTACTAAATAGTAACTTAATAATATCATCTCCTTTTCTAATAGAATTATTCCTGTATTCTAGGATAACTAATAATCTTCTTTTCATTTATAATTATTATATTTTTGAAATTATAATATGGTAACATTGATTCCTAGCCTTTCTTTTCTTCAAATTAGCATGCCCTTACCTGCTCTCCTACAAATTCATGTCCGTTTTTATTCACTAATTGTTATTGCAGGCATATATGTATTTGTATATACACATTTATTTTTATAACCTGCTGTAGCATGAAAGAATGTTTCCTGGAGAGATAGAACACATGCCTGTTCCCAGATAGGGATCCCACAGCGTACCAAAATACAGATATAACCAAAGCCCAATGCGGTGAACCAGTGAATTTTATTGGGGATATTTACAGAAATATAGGAAATATTCACTTACAGGTGCAGAACCAACTCAATGACAGCTTCATCACCAAGGTCCACCCTAGCAAAGTGACATTTCATAAAAACTGGGGACCAAGAACATGCTACATAGCCAGCAGTCAGCTCAGCAGGTTGAAGAGCATATTTCCAGTTTGTCTACATTTCTTCCATTCTCTTGGCTGGTGTCTGCTTCTTCCAGACAGATGATCAGCTCTCGAAGTTTGGTTTGCCCCTCGCCTTATTTTAGTCTTTTTTGCAGCTTGTATTGCTAACTGTGGAAGAGAGAGACTGGGGGGATCTTGTCAGTTTCAGGGACTTGCTGAAGCCCTTTTGAGTTGTTTGCCTTCCTGGTTAAGGGTCTTAAATTTCTGTCTCTGAGGAAACTGTAGCAGAAAATGTGCTCAGCCCACATAGTGTTATTTGTGTGTATATATTCAGGACTGACCATATAACACGGGAAAATCAACTGCTGTTTTCCTGATGGGAGACCACCACTCTCAGCATTCCTCAGACGCCTGTAGTTCTTTATGTAGAGTTGGAGTCTATGGGCTTTTCCCTGTTCAGTTTGGCATGTCAATTGGTGTCTTCCTTGTTGAGCACACTTGTGAGACTTTATGGAAAAAGCTTTTCTACTAACTGTATTTTTGGTCTCATTCTTTTAAATACTTTCTACTAAGTATTTAATCAAGGCAGACGGCCTCAAGGTATAAATGAACAAAGGAGCTTGAACAAAACTCCATATATTGAATTTTCAATAGTTGCCCAATTATATATATATATATATATATATATATATATATATATATATATATATTTGTGCTCTCTCTTTCTCTTTCTACACACACACACACATGCACACACACACATGTATTAAGCTGATAGCCTTGTGATTGTCTGGCAAGGATTTCTCTAGCAAACTAAGCCTCTAATCCCATGAATATAGGAAATGACCATTAGAATATTAGCACAAGCTATGACAAACAGTAGCAGATATCACACACATTTTCATATCACATTATACTTGATTTAAATATCTAGCAATATAAGGAATTTTTTTAATATAAATTTTAACAAACCAATTATTAGGTCTTTTAATAATATTTTAGTATTTATATATAACACATTTTAAAGCATTTTGTGTTTTCCTGTATTTTATTCTATTCATTCAAGGGCATCATTCTGAAAAATATCTATCAATATCACCAGCTAATAATGGGTGATATCTATGTAATATCTATGTGATAGAAAGGACTTTAAACCCCTAATTCATGGTTTATCTGTAACCAACTATGTTTCCTCTGTATAATGTGAATGAAGATTTTGGAGTTAAAACTTGTCACCAAGAATTGTCACTGGATGTCAATGTCAGCCAATTACTGTTCTCTTTATTGAGTTTTGTTTTCGGTTACCATGCATATGATACCGAAGGGGGGGGGAACAGAATAAGATATGTATTAACCACAGTATAGGTTTAGAAAGTTCTAATGTGTAGAAAGATGAAGTCATCTATTAACTCTTAGATGTATTTAAAAGGCAAAGGGAAGCCAACTGAAGACTACCCATGCCATCCATGCCTTCACGGCCACCATCACTGACCTGTTGGAATCTCTTAATCAATTATCCATGTAGAAGTTAATAGGAATTGATATTTGACTACAGTGCCTTTCGCACAGGTGCTGCATAATAAGTCACTGGTGTATGAGTTCATAAAAAGGGTCAGTGGTTCAGAATCATCACCTCAAGAATAAGTAGATGTGGACTCATTACCAGAAAAGAATGAAAATACATCTGTAAATGATTTTTTAAAGTTTATTTTACTTTATGAATGTGTTGCTACCATGTGTGTCATGTGCAAAGGAAGTCAGAAGAACTGAAGGTACAGATGATTATGAGCCACCATGTGAACGCTGAGAATTGAACTCAGTTCCTCTACAATAGCACCCATGCTCTTTCTCACTGAGCTGTCTCTCAGCATCTGTAACTAATTTTTAACAAATTGTGTATCACTTTTAAAGCCTTAAATTAGGATTAAATGTAATTGTTTTTAAACGTAGCTCCTTTTTAAATATTAGATTCAGTTGCACCTAGACATGTTTAATGCAGTCTATGGCTCCCAAAAACTATGCTCCTAACAATTGCTTAGACTTTCTTTAACAATACTAATTAAATGGACACAGGTAAAGTATAAGGGATTGTTTGTATAACAACTCAGGATTTTTCAAAGACTCTTAACGACACAGTTAAACTACAGGCTGAAACAATATCAAAATACATAATACATGATCTTTGATACTAAGACATATGTATATTGTAGTCATGACCTTCTTTTGGCTTCTCTGGTTTGTACAAAGAGAACCATCCTATTTATCTGGATAGAAAGAGGAACACCTTCAAATTATATATAAACCCAAACTGGTAAATTGCTTATATTTATCTTATGCCCCTCTATTTCTCTGTTATCAGGTCTATATTAAATAGGCTGCTAGAAATTTTTATTCTTGCATTCTTATTCTATTGCTTTTGATACAAAAATGATGAGTTCCATTTGTTGAGATTTCTCCATTATAACAATGTTTGTACTTAAAATGCTTCCTTTAAATAAAGGTTCAGTAGGTCAGCAAGTTGTGCATGAAGACCTTACTAGCAACATAAAGTGACAGGATTTTTTAATATCTGAGTAAAAAAAGGATTCATAGATGATTTTATCTCCTTTTCTTAGCGTGGGAAGTGCTATCTTTTGAGACTTATTTCATTATTAGAGTAGTTTGACAAAGTTCCTTGTGCATGCTCCTTTGAGTTTATTAATTATGCAAAACTATAAATATTGACATGAAACTATTGTTAATTGTATCACTATAGTGGTTGATAGAGTCATAAAAAGGTAAATATTCCATGTCCTGTGAGTCAAAGAACATAATATTTAATCTTAAAATACTTTTAAGAAATATGCAAATTTTTACACTGAAATTAATATGGCAGCAGGAGAGGGGACAATTTAGTCTAAGGCACTAAATGTAACTAGTTGAAAATCTCTCATGTACTTTACAAAGAAGGATAATGCCCTCAGAAACTTATTAAAATTTTCTTTATTTTTTATCATTAAAATTAAGGAATATCAGGAACATACTTAGAAACATAAAATCATGTTTTGATTTCCTCCCCATTATAAATGGAATCCATTCAAATCCTCTACTTGCAGCATTTCGCCAAAGGCCATGCACAGACTGCCCTTTAATTGTTGCCAGTGCCTTCCTTGTCTTGGTGTGCCAAATCTTTCCTCTGATCTCAATTTCCCAGAAAAAGACATTTGTAGACATTTTTCTCATTGTATTTACTGCCTCCCCTCCACATTAAAATACACGCATTGTATTTTACATTGAATAAGGTATATTTGGGAAATTATGTAGGTAACTAATGTTCCTTTGACTTTAGTAATATTTACAAACACAGACACAAAGAAGGGACCCACAAACACACACACACTCGGAAGGGGCTCACAAACACACACACACACAGAGAAGGGGCTCACAAACACCACACACACACACAGAGAGAGAAGGAGCTCACAAACACCACACACACACACACACACACACACAGAGGAGGCCCACAAACACAGAGCGGGGGGAGGGGACGAGCGAGGGACAAAGAGAACAAAACATCGTCTACTATAATCTTGAAAATGAGAAACAGAAAGTAATATATTTTAATGTATGAACAGAAAACTGTTTAATCTAAATTAAACTGAAGTTTTAAAAAGAAAAATTGGAATATTTTTCTTGTTCGTCTTACACTTTTTAGCAACATAAAAATGAAAGACGGCCACTGTTTTACACTCTACTTTCAGCTTCTCTACTCTCAAAAATATAATTATAGAGTTTTTGAAATCTCACTAGCAAACTAGCCAAGGAATGTCGCAACAAGACTGCTTTTATTAAAGGATGAAAAGATTTTTCTTTTTTACTATTCCGCTTTAACCACATAGTACAAGATAGTTTTAAAAACAGTGTTTCAGTTAGTAATTTTTGCTGTTCATTAGCCATGCTTATGAAATTTAAGGATAAAACCTCACTTTCTAAATGACGAAGGTTGGAGGTAACTATAGTTAATTCAATAATTTTACACATGTTACTATAAACATCATTAAGGGCAGATGATGAGCCTTGGGTCCACATGAGTGTGACGACAGTAGACAGTGGGAGTGCGGGGAATGCCCTATTCCTGACACACAAATATTTAACTAGCGGTTTTTCATTGTTATTATGTATCTGTATAAATATAAAAAGACTATTGAAAAGACAATGTGACAAACAAACTCCCAAGTTAAACCACAAAGCACATGATAAATAGAGGTAATGATTTGGAAATTATGGATGAGCTTTCATCTTGCTAGCAGGACACCTACGGTCTAATGTCCTGTTCCCCGTGGTAACACTGCAAACACTTACCTCCCCAATTGATGCTGCTCCACTCTGTTACACAAAAAGCAATGTTCTGTATCACAATGGACTTTCTTGAGTGAAGAAATATAAAAATGGCCCCTATATTTACAGTGACGCTAAACAGCAAGAGAGGAAATATAGAGAGAGGTAGAAATCCTTAAGATAGCTTTTTCACAATCCACCTCAGTTATGCATCTCTAGATATGAAATGACACCAACTTTAAACTTGATCCCACGAAGCTATGTCCTGCAATATAATCACTCTCTACCTTACTGAAGTAAGAAATGTTCTACCTGTGAATTATGCAAAGAGGCAAAACAAGTATGTGCACACACACACACACACATGCATGTTTAGGTTTGTGAGGACTTGTGTATAACACGGTGTGCAGAACTAAAAAGTCAGTTATTTGGTCCTTGGCTTCAACTTCACTTAAGAGATTTTTAATTACTCACTCATGCATATGCCAGGCTTGCTAACTCATAAGCTCTCAGGAATTCTCCTGTTTCTAACACACATCTTGTTAGAGGAGCGCTAGGGTTACAGACTAAGATTGAAATCATGGGATTTTTAACTCTTGTCCTCATTCTTGTATAGAAAGTGCTTTATTAATTGATCTATATTCCTTTCCTAACTCCCCTTATATATGTGTGATCATGTGTGTGTATACACATATATGTATATATGGAAAGTGTATATATTGCCACATATGTAAAGATCAGAGATCAACTTAGTGTTAATTATATCCTTCATGTCGTGGGCTCAGGGGATCAAACTCTTGTCTTTAGACTTGGTTGAATGCTTCATTACCAACCGAGTCATTTCACTGTGTCTCCAGTCTCAGGGTCGAATGATATGTGATCCATGTCAAACCTTAATCTTCAGTCTGTGGCAGAAACAGCAGGAACAGAGATTACAAAATAAATTCACCTGTATTCTCATTTATAAATATGGACTTCATAGATAGATGGCCAATGTTCCAGATTATTATTTCTATAGATTTCTTCATTCTACTTAAATGTCACTAAAATTACAATGCTTATCATGACTCAATAATAGTACACAATTTTGGAGGGGAGCAGGTAGGATGTATAGTATGTTCATCTCGAGGAAATCAACATGTCTAGATCGTACGTCTTGTAATTGTGGAAATGAAGGAAAATAGATATATAAACGTCTGGGACTGAGGTTAAAATGTATCGATAGCATTGTTGAGAATGATCAACAACGATCAACAAAAAAGGAGATTCCATCAATTATCTGAACCTTAATAGAAAGATCAAGTTATGTATTTGAGTACCTCTTACTGCCAGTCACTATGAGTGATGCAGGAAGGAACCAAATACAAAAAATAAATGTCATAAAACAAGTATAATGTTACATGAAATTCAGATATACATTTATAAGTCGATATAAAAAATATATGTGCAAAAAAGAACATGTAAGTTCTTTTTTAAAGTTGTAATATGGACTTAGATTTTTTGTATACCAGGATTGACAACAATTAATTGAGATTAGAGGAATAATGTGATAAGGAAAAATAATAGACACTGATTAAAAAACTATTTCAGATACTGTTTTCTGGGTAAAATTTATTCTTAAATATCTAGTATGGCATTGCTAAAAGGTAAATAGTAAGCATCTAATAAGTTGACCCTCACCATCTGAATGTTTAGCATTCATCAAAAATTATTGATTTTTGGAGTCTAAAGTAGTGAGATTTTCAGACAATTTCCTTTGCATACAAAAATTTTTATTAATGAAAGTGAACCATGTGAGAAAGAGTTGACAGATGCATAGCCATGAGGTCTTGAGCTGTGATGAAGTTATCCATAGCAGCAAATGATTACTGTAATTAATAACAATTATGTGTGCCTTGATTTCAAAATATTATTTTGTTCTTCTTAAAACACTGTACTTGTGAAAGTTACAAATCACTTAATTTAAACTCTCTGGCAAATCTGTAAATAGACCATGAGAAAAGAGTAAAGGTAGTAAGTTAGATCCAGATGTTTAATGGTGGCTTAGCACAAAACACATGGTGTAATGGATGCATAACTTTGTTTGTGAAATAAACTTAATTCTACAAGTTGAAGATGCTAGAGTATACTTTATAGTCTGTATATAATATATGAAGCAGATTCAAACACACTTAATTTATTGCTGACATTTTCTCTGCTGTGTCTTGCACTTGCTGAGTACAATCTTGATAATCAGTAGCAATCTTTCTACTAAAATTACAGACTTTGGAAAATATGGTTATTTAATAATATTTTTGTACTGTTTCATATAATATTTAACACAACTGGCTCTTTATATCTTTGCAATAGAACAATGAAACCTTAAAAGAATAAACCCAAAGTCATTTCTTTGCAACAAAAAGACCACATGTAAGGAAAATTCCATGAAAACATACATACAAGTGATAATATTATATAGTTTTATGAGAGTGTTATGTAAACACACACATACAAGTGACATTATACTGTTTGAGTGATTATATATGTTAATACATATGCACACACATATATACATACATATATATGTAGATACAAGTGTGATTATGCAGACTGAAGAGAAAATAAATTTGTATACACATACACACACACACACACACACACATATATATATCCGTACAAGTGACATTATATAGACTGAATAGGTTGTATTTAGGAATATGGGCATACACACACACTAAATACAGACAAGTGCTATTAAATGAACTGAGTAAGTTGTATTTAGGAATGCATATGCGTACACACACTACACACACACAAACATACACTATACACATAAAGTAACATTCCACAAACTGATCGGGTTGTATTTAAGAATGTAAATGTGTTCACACACACATATGCAAACAACAGCAATTAATTAAGGAAATGGACCTTTTTGAAAGAAAGCAAGGAGGAGTTTATAGGTAGGGGAGTTGGAGGGAGGAAAGAGAAGGGTTAAGTGATGTAAATATATTGCAATCTCAAAAATTGAAGTAATAAAAAAATACTATTTTAGTTTTAGGTGGTTAACTGCTTTTTGTTGTTGTTGTTATTGTTGTTTGTTTTCTAATTCTATTGATAGATACTTCTCTGAAAAGAAGTCTTTGCCTTCCAGTCAAGGTCACATTTAAATATACCAATTTTATGATGTTTTTTCAATATATCCTGTATGTGTCCTTGAAAATCAGAAATAATTAAAAAAAGCAATATTCATATTGTTTGCTAATACATGTGCCATGCTGGAGCAGAAAGGGTGTTGCCCAACAGGGAAGCAGGGGTTCAGTTCAATAGGAAAAGCCAGATACTTTACTTTCTGATATGCATTTGAATAAATGACATATTACTGACTACTTCAGCAAAACAGTCAACAGCTAAAACAGCATCTTCATTCACTGTAAATGTAGCATTGTTCAGATATTAAATTGGTTGGAAAATACCCATCATATATATGCCTTTTCAAGCTGTAATCTGATTTGCCACAGTGTTAATACGAGGCTCTTCTATAAGAGACGCTTATTTTCTACCACTACAGAGAAAAGCGCCTGCCAGACACAGACCTATTTTAAAAGGAGGTTATTTAATTAGTTATTTTTATTTCCAGCGAGGCTGGCAATATACTGCGGGGATTCATTTCATTTTCATTCATTACAGAAGGCATGGTTTATATTTCCCCCAGGCAAAGAGCTTTATCTGACAAGTTGAATGCTTTAGTGACAAAAATATCTGATGATGGATATGGTATTAAGGAGATGCCAAGTGACATGATGCTATGAATCATTTTCCATAACTGTATGATTAATGGTTGTGCCAATGTGTGTATTTATAATTTTTATTAGTGAACATTTTCATGGGAATATTAGTAGGTTTGGTTCTCCATTTTTACTTCTCTTAGAAGAGATGGATGGAGTTAAATATGTCTGAACTTGTGGCATATGTTTAAACCATAGGTCTCTAGTTATTTACAGTAAAGTCAATTTCACCCATCCACACATTTTATATCAGCTCTCTTTAACTGCAATAAAACAACACTACAATATTATGAAGGCATGCTGGCTGCAATAGGCTTACTAGGTTCTAGTCCGGTACTTGCTCCTGTCCTTCCGAACAAGTGTGTAAAAGAGTGATATCCTCTCTGATACATAGATGACTGATCCCTTATGCACATACTTTGAGGTGTATTGATATTCTATAGATTTTTTTTAAAAAATAAAGACACCAGACTCCTACACCAAGCCATTCTGAATCAATTGTTATGAGATGTGTCCTGGCCCTAGGACTTCTAAAGTGCTTTCCATAACTTTCAAAGATTAAGTAAATACCCCCAGGTAGCATTATTGGTAAATGTGCTGTAAGAGTTCAAACCCAAGCCTCTCTTGACTCCTGAAGAGAAACTGGTCACATACTTTATGCAAAAGCCCTGATTAGTGTACACATTCTTGAAATGAGGTGCCCTTTATGCTCTCAGCCAGAATTGCACAGCAGGGCAATTAGCAGTAGAGAATTTGCCAAAAACTCAATGAGGTGCTTTACACTCACTCTTATAAATTATTATTAATTAACTTATATTTAATTGTTACCTTGGTTTTCTTTTCCTAAAATAAAGTACTTTATGTTATAGTTCTGTACTGCAAAATCTCTAAAGTCAAAATGAGTGGGTTTTTTTTTTTTGAGTTTTTGTTTAACTAAAACAGTAACATTTCTTTTTATTTTCCATTTTTTGAGACAGGGTTTCACTGTGTAGCTCTGGTTGTCTTGGAACTCACTATGTAGACAGGCTGGACTCAAATTCACAGAGATACACCTGTCTCTGCCTTCCTGCTGCTAGGATTAAAGGAGTGCCCCGCTACACCGAGCTGATGTGATAAATTTCAAAGTACTGTTTCCAAGGATATTTTAGTGCAGTCCTGTCAGCACAGTTTTAAATTTGCAGAGTTTATCTTTCCTGTAGTTATAGAGGAGTTGGGAAATTAAAGAAACTATTGAGCTAATGCTATATTTGCTTCCTAAAATGCCACTTGTTCCTTTGTTTCTCTTTCTCTCTGTATTCCATTTACTATTTATCTTTTTTTATAATGAAAATAGTGACTATGTCTTATGATGACTGAGCTAGATAACTGTTTACCTTTTGGGGGAATTTTACTTTAAAAGAAAAAAAAACAACCATTCTAAGAAAAGCAAGTCACTTTTTCTTTGTTCATGTATTTCCAGAACTCAAAATGATACATGTTGCATTTTGGATGAATTATGATATGTTTGCATCTTGATGACCGTACCGATTCCTGATTTATGATATTATTAAGCATATACGTGTGGCTAGCTGACATTTGCAAGATGCAAGCTACTAGATAGGACCTTCTTTTCTGTAATTCCACAGTGAAATAGACATAGATTTCTTTTGCTTTAAAGATTTAAAGCCAGGGATGGTTTATGCTTATAATTCCAGAGACTGAAGTCATAGGATCTGGAGTTGTAAGCTGGTCTGGTAAAACATTTCTCAAAAAACAAAGCAAACAAAAATATGAAATTAACAGAAAAAAGTAAAGCATATGTGTTTTGGTATAATCATTTAATTTCCTTTAAATTGATTACATATATGTGTATATATATATATATATACATATATATATATGGAATATACCTTTATATGAGCATGAAAACATTTTATGTGTATTCATCAAATTGAATTATTTATCAATAATGTATTATGCAGCAATGTACAGAAAATATCTACTTATTCTATATGGACTTTAAAAAATATATCTAGTGCTCAATTTCATTTGAGCAGCTAACGATTTAAATTTGTATTTAAAACCTCAGCAAGGGAGTCACAAGCTTTAGCAATTTCTCATTCCAATAATCGGTGTTCAAAGAGGGTTTTACCTGGACACCATATAACATCAGGGTCTTCTTTATTATTACAAATGATAAACTTGAAAGGAAGCAGAGTCGACTTTCTATTTCTCCAGGCTCTTCTCTGTTCAGCACACTGTAAAACAGTTCTGGTGTGAGTCTCTGCTGAGTGAGAGATAATGTATGAGATGCTAGCCTCACCTTTAAAAATTCATAATAAAAGTACTCTATTAAATTCCCCTAGAATATTCTTCTCATAAAACAAATATTCTCTGTTTTAGTATCTTAACGTTTATTATGCTCAAAATTCCTCGTTGAATTATCCCCTTCAGGACTACGGAAGCCATTGTAAATTCAATATGCAAAACCTATTGGTACTGTCTTCTATGGGAATGCTCAATTTGTGGATGGCTTGTATAAAAATATTCATCTTCTGTTTCAGTTACATGATGAAAGTGCATGTATGTATACATGTATGTAGGTGTGTATGCATGCATGCATGTATATATGTGTGTGTGTGTGTGTGAGTATGTGCTTAAATATGAGAGAGACAAATAGTACAATTGAGACTCTAAATACAGAGACTACATTCGAAAGAAGCTTGTGGTTTTCAGTCTTTCCATCTGCCTCCCTTGCAGAGGCCTGGGGTGGAATCTCCCAGTGGTGAAGACAAAAGAGCATCATGCTTCTAGTCAGCTAATCATTCTCTGGACTGTATAGTTAACAGTCATTTCTCTTCCAAATTAATGACACATTCCTTTACATTTTTAGGATAGAGTATAGGAAATAGATGTTTCTAGAATACAAATGAATGGTTCATTATCTTCACATTTTCAGACCACAGTGGGTTTTTTTTTAGAATTTGTCCTATGATTTACACAGTCTAGTCTGAAATCTCATTGTGCTGCACAGTGCTATCTGCAATAACTTGCTTGACCTCTTGACCTTCAGAACAATGAGATATCACATGTGCCTGAGATAATATCTAGCATGAGGGAGAGTATAAAAATACTGCACAGGGGCAGTAGAACTGCTAATTACAACAGGGACTATGCTTTATCTCAGAAATAAACATCATTGTATAGTTTGCAAATAATATTGTTTCAAAACCAAGTTTCAGTGAGAATACTTTGTAACACTTGTCCTAATTTGTATCTGAGAAAATAATTTAAAATATATAATTAAATTAAAAGTGTGGAGATGTGTCTTAACCATGGGTTGAACATTTTTATCCAGCACTGATGCTGTCCAACAACTGATTCCTTCTTTAGCATTTTATTTTGTACCTATATCCATTGTTGACTCTATACTGTGCAGATATATGCTTTGGAAGTAAGTGATTTTGTATCTATTTATCTGAATATATGTATATGTCTATACAGATAGATATACATATATGCGTACACACACCTACACATCATTGATCTTCTTACTGCAGGACTTTGACTATTATGACTCTTGTTTGACTTTCATAAATAGAGAAAGATACATAGTGCACTCTGAATGGTATCCTGAGTACAAGTTACTGAAACCTTGCCTGGCTGTATGCTTGCTTTTAGCACCTGAAAAACCTAAAGAGCACTTCTGCTTAAAAAAAAAAAATGCAGTGTAAGCAAACCAAAGCACACTCTCCATTGTCTTCCTGGAGCACACTTCACTGTGGTGGGTTTATTATCTTTAGATTGTGCTGCTTTCTTTAAATTACCACAGTAAGAATATCATCCTTTGAATATTAGGAAGCAAGGACTTTTCTACTTAAGTAACAACCAGCATGCCTCATAAATACCCATGCAATTTAGCTTTGGGGGATCTTAAGGGATAATTTCCTGCTATAATTTGATTTATTCATAGGCTTAACATTTCCCTGAGTTAGACCAATTAATCAAAACTAATAATATATCATAATTGACTTGAGATAAGGCAGGTGAGAAAAGCATATTTTCACTTTACAGAAAAAGAAGCTAGATAGCTGATAACTAAATCCATCTATACTATGCAGCTTTCATTTAAAATTGATATTTCCTCTACCTCCAAGATTCTTATACGTTCTCATGCCCCCCCCAAAGGAGAATATTCTTTTTAAAAGTTTGACTACCAGTGAATACATAGAGTGGCAATCTCTGTATTCAGAGATTACTCCATTTCAAAAAAGAGGGAATTATAATGCCAAATGTTATGGTTGTTCTTCTTTAGCATTCAAAACCAAGAGCTGCAAATTTGTAAGACGTGTGCTAAGTGTTCTGGAAGCAAGTATCATAGAAAGGCATGGCTTCCACTTTTGAGAAGTTTTATATATTTGTTTTCCGAGCATTTAATCAGGGTATTTCCTGATCTTTCCAATATGGGAAAATATCAAAGCACAATTCCTAATGGAATGGGAGGAATAGCTCCTAATGCCCCATATCATAGAACCGCAGCATTCGTGGTCATGGAAAAAAATAAAAACATATCTGAACTAAGCAGTGCATCTGATACAAAGAAATTCAAATTGTACGTGCAATCCCAATAAGCATAATTTTTAAAGAAGTTTTAACGGTAAGGTTATGAGTTGTCCAAGTGTGTCTCTGTGGCTTATACACTGGTGCGAATAAGTTCTTGGGTGTGGAGGGAAGCAAAAGTTGCAAAACAGACATTCTCCTTTAGCTCCTTTTAAGATGACCCCTCTGAGCATTTTCAGTCGGAGGCGAACAGGAACGCTCCCTTGGTATCGATGAATCCTGGGTGCAGGAAAGGCTACTTTTGTCTTGACCTCTTCACATGCCCACTCTGTCTCCAGGGAGATCCTTTTCATCTCCGCTCCCCCAGCCGAACAAAGTGTTCACGCTCTTTCCCTGACCTCAGTCTTCTGCTAACTTCCTGTCTTTTCTCCATTTCTTGCCCTCTTTCTGCTGACACTTCTTCCTAAAATCTGGAAAACGATAACCTTAAGGGAATTCAGATCAAAGGCTTGGAGAATTAGCTGTCAAGTGTCATCAGAAAATACAATGTCTGAGATTTTTTTAGCCCTCTGGCCACAGTGGAAGAAAAAGTCTTGATGCCTTCTTACCGATTCAAGGCCAGGTCTCAAGACAAGTAAAATAAAACAAATACTAGGTATAAATAAAATCTCTGATACAAGTGGTTCAGCAGGATGCTTCCCTTTGAATCAGCGCTAATTTCTGCAGAAGTGGAGCTCAGCAGTAATCTCTTCGGCCGTCCTCCTGCGCAGCACAATTCCCATGCCATGCTAAGCACAGCAGAGGACTTGATGGTACGAGAAGATGAGGTGCTTGGAGGAAGAGAGGCCTGGAGGTGTTTGAAAGAGATTTCTCTTTTGCGCGGCTTTAATTTGAAATCCTTTCATTCTAGAGTTGTCTGAATATTGCGGTAGAGCAAATGAAAGCAGTACACTCCTGATACAATCCAGCTGTGCTTCTCGCTTATTTAAAAGGTTTAATCAGCACACCGAGAAGCAAGATGTAAGATATCTTGAGCGTGCTTTACTTGTCAGCTACAAGATCAATAAAATGTAGATGCAACTCTTTGCACACCCCAGAGAACAGCTTCACTCCGAAGCTATTCTCCTCACATTTGGACAGCACTCTGCAGATGGCACTTGAGGCTTGGCCCCAGCTGGCCCAGCTGCTCTGGTTTCAACCTGCCAGGTGACATCATTCTGTTGCTCAATAGTAATCTGAACATAGGCCTCCGGGTCAGGAGGCATTTCCAGTCCATTCAGACAACCTGGAGTGTAGTTCTTTTAAGTGGTTATGTAAATGATGCCTGAGAACATGGAGTCTTCACTGGTGAATGAGCTCATTAATTTAAGCACATTGCATTATCTGACAAAAGCAAGCACAGGACAAGGACAGAACCTCACCACCAGCAAACATAGACTACTGCTGCAGTCTGCATTCAGCTGCAGAATTGGACACTGATCACAGTGCCACTGCAGCTGCTATAGAGGTACTGACGGGGTAGTCCATAAACCCTAGGAAATGCTGTGCAGTAGCCTATTAATTAAAAAAAAAAAATGTTCCCGTTCTTTGTCCCATTGAAGTCCTCCTTCTTAATGAAGATATAAAGAAAGTTTAGAGAAGGCCTCTGAACTCTTTGGAAAATATAAATGAAAATGATTTAATTTTAAATGAATTCTATGAATAAAACTTTGCCATGACTTTTAGAATTGGTCCTGTTGTTACTTCACTTCAGTCTTTGTTTTCACAAATCAGTATCTTCTCTTTTAAAAGTATGCTAACATACTCTTCCCAGGGGCATCTATGTTTCTGTTAGGGTTCTCCTTGTTACCTAACTGCTCTGGAGTCATGGACTATAGGCTCATTATCCTTTGCTTTATGTCTAAAATTTACTAATGAGTGAACACAGAGCGTGCTCACCTTTCTAGGTCTCATGACCGAGAAGACATGAGGGAACGGGATGGTAGATATGGGGAAGGACAGAGAGGGAGAGCAAGGAAAGTGATAACTTGATTGAGGGAGCCATTATGGGACAAGCAAGAAACCTAGAACTAGAGAAATTCCCAGGGATCCAGAAGGATAACCCCAGCTAAAACTGTAAGCAATGCGCTAGACTGTTGAATTCCCATTGGAAGCCTTACCCTCTCTGAGGAGTGGATGGAGGATGGGGTGGTCATGAAAGGGGGGAGGGGAGCGGGATGAGAAGAGGGGGTGGGAACTGGGATTGGTAAGTAAAATGAGAAAAGATAGATTTTTAAAAAAATTAATTAATTTAAAAAAAACCATGCTAAATGAAGTTTATTGTTAGATACAATGAGATATAATCCCTGCTTACAAAGCCCCACTCACTCCTATTGGCAATGGGCATGCAGACACAATAAAAATGGGTACTTCAGGGTTTTGATTGAGTGCCAAAGCAGGTTTCCCCCTTCAATTCTGTCCCTGCAGCTCCGGTAATGGGATAGTGGGCAATTGAAGTCAGTGGGCTATGCAGGTGAGAAAAACCGTGTTCGTCAGTGTTCAATCCAGCAGCAATAATGAGCTCTGCTAAATTCCCCTAGCGAAATTGGGTTTAATGATTTTGAATGTTAAAACAACATGTGTTGCTATCAATTTGTTTTCCTATTTTGACCTTTGAGAGTCAGATATCTTGTTTCCCTACTCCAGTCTCCAGTCTATTGCAAATCATTCACCAGTTCTACTAAACTTGCTTTTGAAGATTTCTTAACTCTTCCTCTTTGCTAACTTTCTTTAAGGTATACATTCTTTACTTCACTGGGACAATTACTATTACTATTTGTATAGTATTTCTATAATTCTTTCCTCTATAATAAATGTATCTTTAATAGTATAGTAAAATAATCTGCATTAAATGAGAATGCAGTCATTATTAGAATATTTCAAAAACACTACCAGAGGTATAATCAAGCTCTTCATCAGAAACTTGTACTGTATCTCTATTTCACCCCATTCTGCGGTTATTTTGTAACCGCACTCTGCAAATGTATGCTGATCTAGTGACACTAAACTCCTTCTACTCCCCCACCATGTCAACCTACCTCCTTCCTCTCACTTCTATGTTAGCTCCTATTCTCTTCTGGAATTCCTTTGTTAAACCCAGATTGGGTTACGATTTCCTCTCCCAACAATTCTGTACATTCAGCACAATCCATTATACATAACATAAAGTGCTACTTTTTATCTCCTCTCTACTCTGGAGCCAAATCCTCCAGGAGAACATGATTGTAAAGACACCTTAATGGCTTGCACTTCCTTCTCTTTCCGTCAATTGCATTTAGAATTACCTTTCAGAAAGTCCACCTCTGATCGTATAACTCACTGTCAATGGGATTCACAGGTCTTATTTTTTTCTTCATAGGACTTCCAAGCTATGCTCTTTCCTAGTTATTTATTTGTTTGTAGTTCGTGTCTGCAGAAAAATATTAATTCCTTGAGAATTTGTGGTTTTTTTATTCCCTTGTATGAACACTACCTAGGAAAGTGCCTAGCTTGTAGCAGACTTTAAATGTATATATATGTTTAAAAACTGTTTGAATTAATGGAGGGGAGATGCATTTTAGACAGATAAGCACATAACAAGAGTTCAGTTAATTAGTTAAACTTGAATTTGTCTATGATAATTTTTTTCAGGTATCTCTAAAGGAACTAAACTGATGGAATGAATTAAATGTGTGTGTTTGTGCGTATTTATGTACAGTGTGTGTCATTTGTAAATCAACTCATTCAAAATAGTAACAATTGCCTTATACTTAAGAGGCTGAGAATACAGCTCAATTTATGCGACTGGGTGC
The DNA here is from genome assembly GCF_950005125.1 of Chionomys nivalis. NCBI lineage: Eukaryota > Metazoa > Chordata > Mammalia > Rodentia > Cricetidae > Chionomys > Chionomys nivalis. The sequence continues at coordinate 56,215,486 of NC_080100.1, read as the reverse complement.
CTTAGCTGTCCCTGTCTTGTGCTGCAAAAATGGAGGCTCCTGGAGAACTGCCAGTTCCTTTTTGTCAATAGAAACCTGAAATTCTTGATATATATTAGAGAAGGAATCTATATCAGCATCAGCGGCATCAAGGTAAATCAACTCGGCAGCAAGAGGTGAATAATAATCCTCTTTCCACCTCCCTTTATAATCTGGCTGCCATCAGAAGGTGCTAACTACATTTGGAGGGGATCTTTGTACATCAATTATGGCTATCAGAACAGTTCCTCAAGTGAGGCTCTCTGCTCAGATGACACTGATATGTGGGAAGTTGACATTAAAACCAACCATGATAGCTATCCATATTAGATAAGCAGTGTTCAGGCCAAGGACATCCTCCATTGAACACTTTAGAGTCTTGGGGAAGACCAGCACACAGTAGTCTCGGGGACTTCTGTACCTTGCTGTCATTCCCTTCCACTAACTGTTCCAATACATCTCAGTCTGTGAGCACCTTTGTATTACGAAGGCCCTAGAAATATTCTTCATATTTCCTTATATACTCTACTCAGGGAAAGAGAGTTCCCCAGATAACGCAGCAGCAGAAGAAATATATTCAATATTTGAAGAGACACTCCACATCCCACATCCATTTTTATAGAGTTAACTTGCATTTCTTTGTCTTCAGTAATGAAATAGTGTGGTGTCTTTTTTCTTCTTTAAAGTATTACACTAAAAATCAAGTGTGAATATTCAGGGAGATGTGATTTTCAAACACATAGTTCTCATTCCATGAAGGATTTATCAATTATTAGGGCACATTTCTTCTTTCATTTACCAATAGTGATGGCAATGCATCCCCATAATCTATTTATTTTAATCATCCTACTATGAATTGTTTAAGGTAACTTAATCTTAGTTCTATAGACATTTGCATTTTGAATTGTAACATCTTTCTATATTATTAAACTGTTGGATTTAATAGGGCAGTGAGGAAGAATATAGCACAGGCTGAACAAAATTAGATTCTGAACCTTTCATGATGGTGACATCGTTTGTTTGTGATTCTCATGATTATTGAAAGAAGCTGCTCTTGTGACAATGTGTCCAGATGAGATAAACATACAGTTAGAATTTATTCATTGGTTCCCTATTTACCAAACAATGCTTCGGTAGCTATGTTCAGCATTTATTTATTGAGTGCTTGCTGTGTTGAAGGCACTGTGCATCTAAAGTTATAGAGGTGAAATAGATCTACTGCTGCTTAAAATAAAATGGCTAAAAGGCCTGAATCTGAGTCACTTCAACTGGGGTCCAGTTAAAGTAAATTTCAAGTGACTTTACAGAGCCATGCTCTTTATTTACAATAAAAATAATAATCACACCTTACTTTTAGTGCCTTCACAACTGATAAATTGTGTATTATCACAACCTCAAGCTTTGAAATAACATAGGGGTTAGAGAGATGGTTCAGAAATTAAGAACACAGGCTGAACTAAGCAGTGGTGGTACATGCCCTTAATCCCAGCTCTAACCGAAGATAGAGGCAGGTGAATTTCTATGAGTTCGAGACCAGCCTGGTCTACAGAACAAGTTGCAAAACAGCCAGGGCTACACAGAGAAACCCTGAGAGAAACCGTGTCTCAAAAAAAAAAAAAATTAATTAATTAATTAATGGCACAGGCTTTTCTTAAAAAGAACTCAACTTGCATTCCCAGTACCTATATGGTAGCTCAAAACTATCTAATTCCATTTTCAGGATGACCCTAGTTTCCATGATATTACTTACAATTATGACAGAAGAAACTATTGAAGATATTTAAACAGAAATTTGTCTTCAATTTGCGATCTTTGAGCGTCCAAAATACGGAGAAGTAATTCCACTACCTATGCCAGTTCCTAGTAGAGACTGTACTGACTAATTGCTAGCACAGAGTTCATGGATCTTCAAACCTGTGTTTTATGAAGCTTACATGAGTTTCATACAATGAGGAGAATTTCTTTAATTACCTTGGCACACATCTAAAAGGCCTTCAGAGCTTGTGGGCTAAAACCTTAGAGTAGTTGAACTCCGTCATACAGTTGGCTGCAAAGTGAGCCAAAAAAAGATAGGCAACAAAGTGAAAATCATCCATCTGTATTCAGCTTATGACAATGCAAAAGTTCATATCCAGTATTTGCTGATGTGTTCCTTAATAAGGGAAATGGATAGTTTAAGGGTAACAACTACAAGGATCTACTGAACAGTGTAGTTGAAAATGTAGTCCCTCCTTAAAGTGCTGGAAACAATATCCTCTATAACATAAGGTATTTAGATATACATCCCTAAATGCGATTCCATTCTTCCTAAAATTGCCATGCAATCTAATTGATCAAGCTAGGCTCTGCAGGACTGTCAATCTATTTAGTGGTCTAAAGTGTCTGCAGTCAACAGTCTCTCTGCTTCCAGAATCATTGTATCCAAACATTTCACAAACAGCAGACACAGGTCCCTGAAACTCTTTTAATGGTGATAGTCTTTTTTAATTACTTTTTTATATATTGAGAGGTAATATAATTACATCATTTCCCATTTCCCTTTCCACCATCCAAACTTTCCATATACCACTCCTTGTTCTCTTCTAAGTGCTTAGCCTCTCTTTTTATTAATTGAAGCTACGCAGACAAATGTAAGTTCAAATTCTTGAAAACATAGCTACAATCTCTACCCCATGGGCTCTCAACCTTACACAAAGAAATACAGCTAAAAAATGGTGATATTCATCAAAAAGTTAGGCTTCTGCAGTTTTTATAGTTTAACCAAGAGTAATCATGAAAGTTTCATAGCTTCTTATGAAGTTTGCACAGCTCTTGAAGTTTAAAATGTGAAAGAAAGCAAGAGTCCGAAGAATCAGCATTCTATTTTTTCATGTTAAGTGTTCAAAAATATGAGAATTTGTTTATTATGCAGTTCCTAAAACTGTAATTTTTAATTTGAATGACTTCAAAATGAGATGTAGAGTTCTTTAAGAAAGTAAAAGCAAGTCAAACCCATGCTGAGAAAGAGAACATTGTCTAGATATAGCAATTTAAGAGAATTGCAAAGAAGAGATTTTCCTATGTTGACCTCATCTTTCCTAAAGTAATCTGATGAAATAATTACTTATCTATATTTTATATTTCCATCTTTAAAGTTTTTTTTTTTTTTTTTGGTTTTTCGAGACAGGGTTTCTCTGTGGTTTTGGAGCCTGTCCTGGAACTAGCTCTTGTAGACCAGGCTGGTCTCGAACTCACAGAGATCCGCCTGCCTCTGCCTCCCAAGTGCTGGGATTAAAGGCGTGCGCCACCACCGCCCGGCCATCTTTAAAGTTTTAAAGCCACTCAAGTGTTGGTAATTTTCAATGAGCTGTTTAATCCACTGAGCATGTATTAGAAAAGAGAAGCATGTTGATGTCAATGAAAACAGTGACCAATAAGAAACAAAATTATTAAATGTAATTAAACTTAATCAATAAAGTAACTAAATTAATTAAAACCTATAGTAATCTTGATAGTAATCACCAATCAAGATGATTAATAGGAATTGACACTATAAATAAGGGCAATGTTCTCTATTCACAGGTTCAGGAATTCACATAGCATATTATAATAGATATCATAATAGAATTATTATTGATTACCCAAATCTGCACTAAAAAATTCAACATTTGAAATGTTAATGAAATTTTAAAGTCAAATACTAATTTTTACTGTATTATTTTACTAGTATAAAACCTTAAACACTAAATTTAAAATGAATGAAGTGTTTTGAACTACATAATGTATATTTGAAACATAAGTATATGACTTTAACTTCACTGCTAATTTTAAGAACTAAATACATTTAGTATATAAGAACATATGGTCTTAATGCATACTTTAACCTTAGCAATTTATTTTTTATTAAGAATGTTTAAGGTTCCAGGTTGCATATTTGTATAAAATTGCTAGATATTTACATTTTAAATGCACAAACTAAACATGCAGAATTGTACATTTTCAATAAATTCTTTTAAATAACAATTTAAGTTCTTCACATACTATAAGTAGGAAAATGTCAAGCATGTTGGTTCATAGCTATGTGTTCTTTTAGTAGAAGTATTGGAATATATTGTTTCTGTAATTCAGATGACATAGGTAACTATTATATAAATTTCCACAAATCATATATTGAGATTTTATGAATGTATTACTGATTTAAAATAAAAAAATGAAGTTTGAAAGTTCATAAAAGTAAAAATCGTTAGCATCACAATAATTTTGATTCAAAATTCGTATATAGTCTTGTCAAGAAGAAAATCACCAACTAATATTTAAGGACTAAAGACTCTCGGGTATTACTAAGCTTTGACAATATGAAATGTGAGACAGGTTAGAATATAGACCTTTTAAAATAAGCAGCTTTTCTGATATAGCTCTCAATTTAAGATGATACATCTTCACATATCTAAATCAGAATAAAGAAGCTGCACTTTGAAATACAAGGAGCAGTCACTATTTGCAAATGTAGTGATCAGTAACGGATCTTCCAGTGGATAGGGCTGAAACGGTACATGGTACAAATTAATCTCATTAAATGCTATGCCACAGAGTGTGTCATCCTTACGACTTCTGATACATATGCATGTTTTTCATGATTTCTTTTCAGAATGCTCTGGGCCATTGGGAATCGAAGGCGGAATCATATCCAATCAACAGATCACAGCTTCGTCCACCCACCGAGCTCTTTTTGGACTCCAGAAGTGGTATCCCTACTATGCTCGCCTTAATAAGAAGGGACTCATAAATGCCTGGACAGCTGCTGAAAATGACCGATGGCCATGGATTCAGGTAAGAGAGGGATGGGACAGAGCTGTCCTCCAAATGATCAGAATCATTTATGGGAGTAGATTAGGAAGATTTTGGTGTGATTCTTTCTCATGTTCAAAGTGTAATTCGGTTTATGATGAAACTGTGCAAAATCTGAAAATGTGGGAAAGACACACATGCTCTGAATATGTGAAAACAATACTAAAATTGGAGCATTCTTAGACATAAATGCCCTGCTTTAAGTTGTACTGAAAAAAGATATCTATCATCATTTGCATATGTTTGTTCATACAATATTAACATTTAATAACAAATTATGCAACTAAAAAGAAACAATTTCATCTATGTGTTCTTTTTGAGAAATAATTTCCCATGTACAAATGTAAAATGTACAATGGGTCATGATAATATCCCACTTTATAAATAGAGAATTTTTTAAGCATTCTGAGGGGCATTGCTATGCATCAGTTCTGTAAAAGGTTTGGAAAGCTTCAAAGTATAAAGAGTAAAACAATATGACTATGTTACAATCTTTACATTATAGAAATATTCAAAGTAAGTAGGTAATTATTTTATAAGTATATATAATATTGTAGAGTTAATTATAAAACATATAACTCTTCAAGGGCATTTGTAATTTTTTTATTCATTTCTTTTTATTTTTCTGGACCTGGAAAGCAGTTTTCCTCTCCTTACAGTCCCCCAACACACATTTATTACCCCTCTGTTTCTATTCAGAACAGGGTAGGCCTCTTATGGATATCAAAAAATAATGGTATATCAAGTTGCAGTAAGAACTAAGCACCTCTTCTCCCACATATAAGGTCAGAAAAGGCAACTCAGTATAAGAAAAGGATCACAAAAGCCAACAGAAGAGTCAGAGACCCATCCTGCTCCCACTGTTATGAGTCCCACAAGAAGACCATGCTACACAACTGTACCTTATTTGCAGAGGGTCCAGGCTGGTTCCATGCAGGTTCCTTGGTAGTTTCAGTTTCTGTGATCTCCTATAAGCACAGGTGAATTGATTACGTGTATTTTCTTGTGGTGTCCTTAACCCCTCTGGCTCCTACAGTTCTTTATACTTTTCTTCAGCAGGATTCCCAGAGATTCACAGTGGATTTTATTCTCATCAACCAGCTTATTTTAAAACAGGGGAAAGCAACAATGTATTGACATATTAAGAGCTTGGCCAGAGAAGAAATATCATAGTAAAGCTGACATCTCAAATTCTATCCATTTAAGTTTCCTGGGCATTCAAGCAAAAGCATAAATTAGATATATTAGGAAGACAGAAAAGATGATCAAAACTGATTTATTTGAAATATTATACCTCTGTTCATGTGGTACCTTAATATAATCACTGTCTCTTCTATCATTAATAGCACATACCAAATGTCAGAGTACTCTTGTTGAAGCTACACAGGTCAGGAAATTGTGATATAAGGCAATTTTGGAAGATAGCTTCCACTGATCTAGATTCTTGGAAAACAGCATAATAAAAGATGCTACATGAGAATCTAGCAAGCATCAATTAGAAAATGAGGACAAGGAGAGTTACTGGAGGAATGTGTTCAAATCTGGTGTGAGAGATTGCAAATGCCCTAGGGTCATTAGAAAATTTGTACCTCATTCTGTTGTCATAAAGTACAATGAGTCTTCCTCTGTCTCATCAGCCAGCTCTCAAACAATAACGCAGAGACAGCTTATTAATTACAAAATCTCAGCCTATACTTAGGCTTGCTTCTAACTAGCTCCCTTTTCTTTCCAAAAAAATCTTGAGCCAGTGTCATATCATTATTTGTAAAAAATTTTGAAAATAGAGGTAAATACTCTCTCCACAAATACTTGAATATTTTGGTCATATTTCTTTCTCTCTCATATACTCCCTTTCCCTACCCACAGAATTTCACCTTATTTTTCTCTTTCTAAACAAAATAAAACATAACAGTAAAAGAACACCAAATGAAAATAACAACAACCAAAAAAAGCACACAAAAACCAGTTTCTCTGTAGCTTTAGAGGTTGTCCTGGAACTAGCTCTTGTAGACCAGGCTGGACTCAAACTCACAGAGATGTGAATCACCTACCTCTGCCTCCCGAGTGCTGGGATTAAAGGCGTGCGCCACCACCACCCAGCTCATGGAGTCCTATTTTGTATTGGTCAATTACTCCTGAGCATAAGGCCTACTCTGGAGTGTGATTCATGTCCTCAATGTTACTGTGTTGGTGAAGACTTATCTTTCCTCTCCCAGCAGCTAGTAATTGAAAACATCTTCTTAGTAAAGGGTGATGGCTGTAGTCTCTGTGAGTTCATACATGTACCAGCCATACTGTATTTGAAAAATGACTTTGTTTGGAGTTTTCCACCACCTCTAGCTCCTACATTCTTTTTGCCTGCTCTTTTGCATATCTCTGAGTTTTGAGGGGAAGAGTGTGATAAAGACATTCTATTTTTTTGTTCTTTTTATTTCTTTTATTTAAAAAAAAAAAACTCTTTCTTTGTTTTACATACCAATCCCAGTTCCCACTCTTCCCCTCTTCCTGTTCTCTCAACTTTTGCCCTCACCCCACCCCCATCCACTCCTCAGAGAGGGTAAGGCACATTGCTTTGAGGAAGGATCAAGGTCCTCCCTACTATATCTCGGATGAGCAAGTCGTTTCTCCAAAAAGAATGAGTTCCAAAGGGCCAGTACAAGCAGTAGGGATAAATCCTAATCCTACTGCTAGTGGCCCTGCAGTCTGCCCCAGCTATACAACTGTCACCCACACCTTGTCACCCGAGGGCGTAGTTTGATCCTATGCTGGTTCCCTCCCTGTCCGGCCAGAGTTGTCTTCACTGGTGTCTGGTCCTTTTCTTTCTTCTTTTTTTTTTTTCTGAGAACACACAACCTTGTAAAAGTAAAATATAGATCTGCATTAACACAAGAATGGAATATGCAGTGTATACAAGTCAGCTAAAGATGATCTCATATTTAAGCAGGTAAAAGTTACCTGCTAACTTTGTAAGTCTGTTTGGACCTTATGATCAAACTCTCTCCATGCCATATGAAAGGATTACATGTAATAAGTCATGAGGATTCTGTAGCCAACAAACTTTAGCCTGTCTCATCCAGTCTCAGAGCTGTTTCCATGCAGAGGAATCAGCATACATGTCACATGTCCTGTAGTCTTTCCTGGCTTCCTCCCTCAAGTCTGCAGCCAGGATCCTCAGGAGGTCTCTCCCTATCAAATTTCATCTTTATTAATTTTGAAGAAATCCATAACTTTTTGTTTCCTATTTTGGAAAAAAATAAGGCATAACCTCCCCCCCCCCCAATGCAACATATTTTAAACTTAAAATATGACATCCATTTTAAACTTAAAATTAAAACATCCTTAAAATATATAAACTGGTTTAATTCAGTAGATTTTTCTCCAATCCAGTATCTCTCAGTAGCTGCCACTACTTTTTTGTTCATTATCATTTTAAAAGGTCAAAGTCATCAAAGCATCATAGAGGAGGATTCACGTTACACAGAGGGGGCCTGCTTATTCATCCCAGCTGCCTGGCTAGCTTAGCCCCCCAAAATCACACAGGAACTGTATTAATTAAAACTTGGCCCATTAGCTCTAGTTTGTTATTGGCTAACTTTTATATTATTTTAACCCATTTCTATTAATTTATATATCACTATGTGGCAGTGGCTTACAGGGTAAAATTCACAGTGTCTGTATCTGGCGGCTCCATGGCATCTCTCTGACTCCACCTTCTTCCTCCCAGAATTCAGTTCCATCTTCCTCACCTACCTAAGTTCTGGCCTATCAACAGGCCAAGGCAGTTTCTTTATTCATTAATGGTAATGACAGCACACAGAGGGAACTTTAACATCAGATGCAGACTCCTTGTGTATTTTCCATATGTGGCTTTGAGAGGGGTGGTATTACTTTACTCTCTCTTTAAAGACTTTACTATTACTTTTAAACTATTTTAATGATAGTTATATCCATGTTATAAAATGTATATCCATTTTCTTTTCTTTCTTTAACCTTTAAGCACATTTTAAAGCATACCCTACCTGTTCAGAGGTTTTCTCATTCTTGACCTAACTTTACTAAGTTAGGTATTCTCTGACAGTGCCAAGCCTTCACCTGCTAGGCCCTTTGTTGTGTGACTAGCTTATGGCACTGGAAGCTGGTTCTCCCCACTTGGTTCCTTGAGAGACTAGCCTCATGTCAGAAGTACCAGGGGAGTCACATTTACTGCCCAGCTCTGTATAGCTGCTTAGCCCACTTTCTGGAGTCCCCATGGGCAGAGAGGCCCAAGCAGTGACTGCAGTGGCACCAGCTGGCATGACTTCTCTGTCCCTGTGGTCGTGGTAAAGTATTGGAGTGCCAAGTGTAGTAAGCTTTTCATCTGCCACAGCTCACAATGAAACAGAGACTTATTAGTCACTATAAAAGGTTGGTCTTTGACTTAGTATTGTTCTACTAGATCTTATAACAAATTAATCCACTTCTATTAATCTATGTTCTGCCATGTGATATTTTTTTACCTCTGTTTCATTCTGTATGTTTGACACCCTGATGTTCTTACCAGGTCTCCTTTATGCCTCAATTATCTACTCTTTCTATCTATCTTGCCTAACTATTGACCCTTAAGAATTTTATTAAACCAATCACAGTAGCACATCTCCCAGTATACAAATATTACTCAACAATGGAGCCCTCTGAATGACTTTTATTGGATAGCAGGTTGCTACACCATGATTTCAATGAGAGAAACATGGAGCATGTCATGTTACTTTATGAAGTATAATATATTTAAATGTTTGTCTATAGGCATTAATATCAATAAAATTGATTTATGGCTGATTAGAAACACTTTCCTTCTTCAAAACTAAGCCAAAATCTCTTTTAGTGTCTTTCTTTGTTTAGAGCTCTTAGGAAATTATATGTAAATTAGATACATTGCCTTTGTCTTCATAGCTATAAAGAATTTTAAAAGTTCATATTTTGTTCGTGAATTTATGTTGGCATGCATTTGCAGAAATCAACTCATAAGTTACAGTTTGACTTTTTTAATATGTTCACTGTACATCTGTACAAAAAGTATCAGAGTGTAGAAATGCTGCTTCTTTAACAAGTTGGCAGCAGATTCATGCACATGTACCTCATTTTCATTTTTTATTGCCCAGTTGAAAAATATTTAAGTGGCTATTTTCCCATTTCCTAACTATTGTAAATAAAGTGACAATGAACATGACTGAGCAAGTATTTGTGGTATAGAACATTTCCTCCTTTGGACAACCTTAAATGTACTATTATATCTATGCACAAATAGTTTGTTTTATTTTTAGACCAGTTTTTTATGCACTTAAGACAACATATCACTCTTTCTTTCAAAGTAAGATATTTATATATTCTTTGTCCCAGGGAAGAAATAATTCAATGAGATAAGAAAATGTTTAGTTGAGAAAAGTTTAGATTAAAGATGAACTGGTCACTTAGAAAAATTAAAGATTTAGCATACTTCTACGAGGAATGGTGACCATGAAGGTGATAGTATGTGACGGTCAATTTACTTTTTATGCGAAGATCATAATGAATTCAGTAGAAATGAGCAAGGGCAAATCTAACATGTTTGTGGAGGAATGTTACATGTACACAAGGAGCAAAAACTGAAACCCATTTAGTCTTGTTTAATACGCAATGTTTGTTTATGCTCGGGGTGCACATATTCTTATTGTGTTCTTTAAGAGTTTATTATTGTATGATATTTTTCAAAAGAAAAATCCTTTATCAATTAACTAATACTCATACGTAAGAGGCTTACTCTTATTAGATACTAAATTCTCTGTGTTGAAAAACACATTATTAAACTCTCCTGTTTTTTGATTCTTTTATTTATTTTATTCAGTCTTTCAAGCTTTTGAATACTTGGTTAAATGCACTTATAATAAGTGCACTGGCCTCTTAGTCTCTCAGGTATATGACTTAATACACAAATTTTAGTATACAGCTTAACTTTTATCTTTAACTTGATAAAATGAATATCAAAGTTGACAGTTTCAATTTACATGCTGAGCAATTATTAATGGCACCATAATGTTCATAATTGGTTCTGTCTTAAAGGGTAAGTACAGTAAATGCAGCTCAACAATTTTTTATTTTATTTTAACAAATTTTTCTGACCTTTTACTCTTCACTTAGATTCCTTCCTATTAAACTGCAGCCACATCACATTTCACATCACTAGCACCCTAAGATATAAGTTTATATTTCTGAATAATGTAGTAAAAATAGGAATGTTGCACAGGTCCATATGTCTTGAAATACTTCATTTAAAAATCTAAAAGTTTGTACTAAACCTTTGAATGTTTTGCTAACTAAAAATGATTAGCCAGACTGACTACTCGCTAAATATTTTAAAGATATATTTCCCATTTCTGAATATTTTTGGGGAATATTGTTCTATGTCTCATCATTTTCTTTCTGTGATGATTTGGGGTCCCTCTGTACTGAACTTCCAACTATTTGTCGGTGAAGACTGATTTTGGATACTCACTGAACATGCTCTAGCTATTCGTCTGTGCAGACTGGTAACAGACACTCACTGAACATGTGCTAGCTATTCTAGCTAGTTCTGTGTAGACTACTAACACTGTAGCTCTTCACCTATGAAGACTGATAACTGACACTCACTGGACATGCTCAAGTGTTCTGACTTGTTTTACTAGAAAAAAAAAAAAAAAAAAAAAAAACAGAGCAAAATGGTGCTTACCTTTGAGAATCTCTGAATCAGCCAGGCTTGGAAATTTAGGTTCCTGTCTTCTAGGCCAGCCTGGAATACTCAGTTTAAAAAAAAAAAAAATCCTAGTCAGTAGAGTGTTTGCCTGTGTCCTGGATTCAATCTATAGTACCCTTGTGGGAAATCAGGGGAGAAGCTTCTACATATAGAGATGGAAAAGAAAGAAAGAAAATTAACAGGATAGTCTATTTGAACTTGCTGGTAGAGTTCAATAACTTATCCAATGCAACTTATTTTAGTAGTACATTTAAAAAAAATAAACCTTAAAACTGCATAAGTACAATTGTGGAATGCAAGGAAATTCTTATTACCCTAGTATCTGTATAACTAAATTATTACATGAAGATATGTCTGATGGGGGATAATATAGTATAATACTTAAACACTCATTTGAAAGTTGAATTGCTACTTTTCTCTGTGGTGGTAGTAGTGTTTTAACACTGATTAAAACAGATTGGATCTTTTTTGGTTTCAAAGTAATCTATTTTACTTTAAAAAGATTTGGCTATGATGCTTTTTTTTGAATCACATTATATGTTACTGTAAATGAAAGATAATGTCCTATATTTCAATTTCATAATGCTCAGCATTATGGTTGTTTGGCAAAAATAAAATCTTCTGAGTTCATTTTCAGACAGCAGTGCCGTAAAAGTTGCCTCATCTGCTGGAAAGCATGGGCTGATGTTATTACTGTTTTGTTTGTTTCTGCCTTGGTTAGAGAAAAGGTAAATTGAAAAACAAACAACAATAAGTTTATTGGAGGTGAGGATGGACTTGGGTACCTGTCCTTGGAATCACGGAGAGTGATGACTGTGAGGTGGAGGAAGAAAGAGGAGCGAGCACTAAAACAAAGTAGGAAAGGAAGATAGTGCACTGCCTGGTGAAAAGTTTGCAAGTTGCCAGGAGCCTAGCAGAGTGTTTTCTGGGGGTGTGGTTAGCTTTAGTGTCAGTGGGTAACTCGGTGCTCTGTAATTAGCTATGAGACAGTTTACTTTAGTATTAAGAGATAATTTGGGATTATGTGTTAGCAATGAAACAGTTAATGCTTTGAAGTGACTCCTGGCTCTTCTGTATTAATAAAAAAGACACTATCCCAAAGAAAATCACCTGAATCCTGCAGTTCAAAAACTACTGATAGTTAGTTGATGACTTTATGTTACACAATTCATGGCTGCAAATTTTATGCATGGGGGGAGGTTACTTGTTCTTCCTTCCTTCCTCCCTCCCTCCTTCCCTCCCTCCCTCCTTCCTTCCTTCCTTTCTTCTTTTTGTTTTTAGAAGCTGTTTTAACAGTGAAACTGAAAGTTCCACAAAAACAGTATAATCATCATGGTCATTTCCATGGTGGCACATTTTGGTCTGTTTCTCTCATATACTGTAATCATCTGATGATAGGATTTTTGCTTATTTTCAATACATTTCCATAACATCACATTTTAAAAATTTGTTAATAGATTCATATGACTTAATACTGAAAGAATAGGGAACATGAAACATAAAAGACAGGTTATATTTTCCATGGAAATCACATAACAACAATATTCAAGGATTCTATCAAAACACAAACATCTGGACTCTGTCTGTACAGCTACATATGATATCCCATTGCTGGCATTTATAGTACAATGAGTAAGAAAAGTGATGGAGGCTGCTGTTTGTTTCCTGGCTGCACAAACCTGAAATAATCACACAGAAACTGTATTAACTAAAATATTGCTCAGCCTATTAGCTCAGGCTTCTTATTAACTGACTCTTACATTTTAAATAAACCAATTCCTATAATTTTCTATTTTACCGCGAAGCTTCTGATTTACCAGTAAGCCCCCAGGGCATCTATCCCTTAGGCAGTTACTTGGCATCTCCCTGACTTTGCCTTCTTTTCTCCTCTATCTCTGCTTGAAATTTATGCCTTACTTTATTCTGTGTTGTCATAGGCTCAAAGCAGCTTCTTTATTACCCAATGGTAATGAAACATTCATAGCACAGAAGGGAATCCCACATCAGGTAGAAGACCCTAAGTTCATAAAAATACAATACCCAGCATTGCCTTCCCAATCGCCACAAGCTACTTTCACATGCAACAATAGGGATACATAAATAATTTACTGTAAATCACTTATGGAAAAGACAGGTAGTTAAACACTGTGTACCAAACATCACAATGACACTTTTTCTTGCCTCATTTATGTTTCATTCCTGAACTGTTAAAGTCTTAATGTTCAGGGTCATCTAGATAGCTCAGCCGGTAAGGCTTCTTTCTGCTAATCCTGATGACCTGAATCAGAACCCTGGGACCTAAATGATAGAAGAAGAGAGCTAACTCCAGCAAGCTGTCCTTAACTTCCATAAACGGTCTCTGTCATGTGTAGGCACACTACACACACACACACACACACACACACACATACACATGTTGTAAATAAGAGCGGCTGGGCTGCGTCCCCGGCACCCAGCCGCCCGCATGGCTAGCTTATGCCCCGAAATAATTACACGGAAACTGTATTCTTTTAATCACTGCCTGGCCCATTAATTCCAGCCTCTTATTGGCTAGCTCTTACATATTGATCTAACCCATTTCTAATATTCTGTGTAGTACCACGAGCTGGCTTACCAGGGAGAATCTTAACCTGCGTCTGTCTGGAGTGGGAGAATCATGGCGACTCCTGACTCGGCTTCTTTTTCCCAGCATTCTGTTCTGTTTACTCCACCCACCTAAGGGTTGGCCTATAAATGGGCCTAGGCAGTTTCTTTATTATTTAACCAATGACCTTCCTCCATCATTTCCCCATTTTCTGTTTAAACAAAAAAGGCTTTTAGTTTAACATAGTAAAATTACATATAACAAAACAGTTATAAAGCAAGAATTACAGTTACAATACTTATATCTATTTTATCTTTTATCATAACAATGGAAAACTGTAACTATAACTAACCATTTTTTATCTCCATCAAAGACTCCAGAAGGATATAATATTACCTAAGTAAACAAGAAATAAGAAAACTCTAGAAATGACAGAGACATCTTGCTGCCTGGACAGTCACCCAAAGTTCTTTTGTACCGTTGGGGCATCCATCTTTGGCCTACAGGCCCATAGTATCCAGCAGACATTTTTATCAAGCAGGAAATTCCAAAGACAGTTTAGTCACTTTTTGTTGTGTCCTGTAGAATGTCTCGTAGACTCTTTTATGAGTTAGGAACCCTGAAAAACCATCTCACCTTTAGGCAAGTTCAGCAGTCCTCTCTCTGTGGGTTCTTTGTGTCTAGTTTATGCATCAGTCCATGTAAGAGCAGTTTTCTGCCTAAATGGCTATCAAACTCCATAAGGAGCCTCTTTGATGCCCATATTTCTCTTGAAGTAGATTGGTGCTGCCAGGAGCAGACGTGTCTCATTGTCATGAAAAGCCCTAAGGTATTAAAACATTAAATGCCATATTTTGTAGTCTTTGAAAGATATGAAGAATGCCTATCTAGCTGAAATATATCTATGCATATCTAGAAAATCTAACTAACATGACTAAAAGCTTGACAATTATCGATGATTATCCATTAACAACCTATATTTTTTAATTATACATTACATTTTTAAATGAACTACACAATCACAATACCTTAATCAAGATCAGAAATACATATACATATAACAAAATTGACCTTAAAATTTATACCAATGTAAATTATTTATATCTATATCATTGGTTTTTTGGGATGATTGGTATTTGTGAATTACTGTTTATAGAAAATTGTACTGGTACTGTTTTTTGTATATTGATATGTTGAATATTAAATGTGAGTGTTCCTACCTCTATTTTTGTATGAGTATGCTTATAACTTTGTCTATATTGTATTGATACATCTACCATATTACATTGTACATTTCTACCTCTGATACTATGACATTGTTTACAGTTGAAGATCATTGTCTTCATATATTGCACAGTTGTTTATTCTTTTAGTCTTCAAAGTTAGATAGGTATTGAGAATTATATGTTTGTCATATTTTAAGTTTATCAGGTCTTTTAGTTACATAGAGATTATATTTAGTATAGATAGTATGATCTTCAGCCTCTTCAAAGAGCTGTAGAAAATGGCCTTTAATCTAACCTAAAATTTCTGTGCCAAAGAGACACAATTACTCCTGGCAACACCACTCTACTCCTGAGAGAACGTTGAGCACCAAAGACACTCCACTGGGAGCTTGTCTTCTTGGCAGAACTGGCCTTTGGGTTAAGAAAAGCCCATACCTCAACTTCTGACAAAGATACAGAATATCCCTAAGTGGATAAAACAGGATTGTCTTATCTTGCCAAGACAGGGTAGGATAGTCCTAAGAAAGTTCCTTGCCTTTAATAATGGTATGCCAGTTATGTTAGGCCTTAGCCAAAGTTGGTTGACTCAACATTGCAAACGAGACTTTGGGTGATTGCCCAGGTAGTCAGTTGTCTCTGTCAATTGTTGCACATTTTGGATATCTCTCGATTGTTAAGTAATATTTATTCCCTTCTCAGATCTTTGACGGAGTTGAAGATTATATAATTGTAGTTACTCTCTATGTTATTTAGACTCCTTGAGATAAAATGTTTAACAAAAGTTTTGTTCTCAGTATTGTTTGTTATATTTATTATTTGTTATTATTGTATATAGTTGTATTTGGTTTGGTTTTATCTTATTTAGACAAAAGGGGGAGATGTAGGGGCATAGCCCCACCCATTGGGGGCGTGTTCGCCTCGGGCTAATGTTTACGGATAAATCTGCCGGGCGTGAGCCCAGCAGCCCTTTTCTTTTGCTCCGCTTTTCCAGTACTCCGCGGGAACCTGTGGTCCTGTAAGTCTATTTCCTTATTAAAGCTGTATATATCTATATAATCTGTCTACATTCATTTGCGCCGCCACATACACACACACACACACTACAAGAACACAAGCACACTACAAGAACACAAACACTAAAAGCACACACACAGCCGGGCGGTGGTGGCGCATGCCTTTAATCCCAGCACGCGGGAGGCAGAGGCAGGCGGATCTCTGTGAGTTCGAGACCAGCCTGGTCTACAAGAGCTAGTTCCAGGACAGGCTCCAAAACCACAGAGAAACCCTGTCTCGAAAAACCAAAAAAAAAAAAAAAAAAAGCACACACACATTCATACATATCACACACACACTAAAAACACATACACTCATAGACATGCATACATGCACGCATACTAACATGTAATAAAAAATTTTTTAGAGAATGTTTTGTTAAGATTTTTTGAAGGTATTTAATAAACTTTTACTAAAATCACATCACAGTAGTCTAGAAACCCATACATACTCTTGTACTATAAATGTATTCTGTCTCTATCAGATTCATGTTCTGAGACAGAATTAAAAATCCTAGTGTTTTTAGTGTTTTCCTAACATCCAAGATTTGTAATTTTACTCTTAAAGTCATAAAAGTCGCCTCAGTGCTGCTGTTCACAGTATATAAAGAATCCTAGTGACTTGCTTTAAAGTAAAGTTTAGCATCCATCAAACTCTTATGAGATAGTTTAGTAAGTCTTGTTTGTATAAAATACTTCATGTTGGTGAGACTTTATGGGTGTAGCTTCTGGTATCCATAGGAGACACAGTGTCACACCAAATTGTCTAATACTCTGGTCCTTAACAATTTTCTAAATCCATTTCTGCAAGAATCCCAAATTTTACCAAATGACCAACCAAATAACAAATAACATTATGCAGACTGTGCCCGATGTATTTAGAAACATATGTAAATATGCTTAGACATATATGTATGCAGTAATACCATGTGAAAATAGGGGCCATGAAATTGAGATGAAGCAAGGCTAAATATGTGAGAGGATTTGAAGGAAGGGGAGGGGATAAAAATTATGTAATTTTATTTCACTCTAAACAGAAATAAATATTTTTTTTATTTTACTTGTTGTACATGTTAGGCATGAGGAGACTTTTTTCATTTGACTTTTGGATTTACAAAGAATGAGATTTTAAATGCCCTAATACAACCTTCATAATTTCAAACTATACTAAAATGGAGAAAACCTGAATACTGAGAAGGAGCAACTCTCTTTTTATGAGAAAAGCATTCAAAATTCAGAATTTCTGGATATAGAATCTGCCTTGACTTTTTTTTTTTTTGTGTGTGTGTGTGTGTGTGTGTGTGTGTGTGTGTGTGGCCTCTAACTTGGTTCTTTCTTGGTGTCTCATCACACAGCCAGCTAGGCACCCTCTGATATGCATAGGTCTGTTTCCGGGTGTGGAACTGGAGGAGACAGCACTCCAAGCTCAAATCAGATCTGAGGAACTCTTTTATCTGCCAGAGCTGCTTACAAATCTATGCCACTAACTGTACTCCTCAATATTGCTAGGCAGAATCCTCTCAGCCGAGGCTGTTGAGCCGGCTTACCAGAATCCCCTGTGGGGTATGTCCTTAATGAGTAGGTGTCACTTCTGTCCCTTCTGCAGAAGTTGAACACAGCCACCTCAATGCCTTCTGCAAGAGTACAGAAAGTTTCCTGGCAGCCTGTCCTCAAGTACCTACATGTGAGAAATACAGAGAAGTAGGAGAAATGTGTGAGCCTGAAGTAACAGCTTGACTGTCTCTCCATGTTTATCTTCTGGGAACTGGTGGTATTACTATTTGGACAGGGCTGAAGGAATGCCTTATTTCCACATCAGACTCTGAACAAATTTGTTCTGCCCCAGAGCCTCACTGAAAACCTCCTTGTGTTGAAAATATGACCATGTACCAAGCCACCTGGCCTCATTCTGAAAGCTCCGTTTTTCTCATGGCAGCAATTAATTTAAAACCGTTTTCTGTCTGAGAGTTTGAATTTTCAAAACTAACCGAACATAGACTTAACGAAACAGACCTAGAAACAGATGCCTTTCTCATGGCATGAAAATGGCTGTACAGTCTTGAGAACTCTAGCTACTCTGTGTTGATTGACCCCTTCAAACCAGTCGTGTTGATATCCTTTTATTGAGGTGTGCAGATACTGCTCAGTCGTTTGGGTTTGCTAAAGCTTTATGATGCAAAATCATCATTCAAACTCAGACAGATGGAGCATGGGACCAGCTTTGAAAATAGGAGACCCTCTGTGCTGTATGGTTTTCAACAGCTCTTGGTAATTCCTCTTGGTTGGGAGTGGGTAGGAGGTGAACTTGGTGCATAGTGAGTTGAGGAAGTGTTAAAATTTCCTAGAGCTTGAAGGTGAGAATCTTATTCATAATTCAGTAGTTCACTGCTTGTCTGAGACAGTGGTTCTCAAACTTTACATAAAATCCACATGAAGATCTCTTTGTAACAGGGCTCTCTCTTAGAGTTTTAAAATTGGTAGGTCAGAGGGCGACAAAGAATTCTAAGAGCAAATACCTCACATTCATTTTGATACTGATGATTTGATTGAAGCTCACTCTCAAGCAAGAGATACTTTCTTCACTGTAGTGCTGTCTCTTCCATTGTTAGAAGCAACTTCATTAAATATCTCAAGATTGTGGAAAGCAGGCCACAGCACACAAAAAGTGCCCCCCGGTGTGAGACATTTTAAAACAATGAATTGTAATAGGGCTTGACAAATCCAGGCTAGCTACTTCAGATCTCTTGGTGATTCCTTATTGTCAGCCTGACTATGTTCTGTCCCTCTTGGGAAGACCCATATTGGTACACAAATTGGTATACTCATGTTCAACCACTTTCAATAGATGTTTCTCGGCAACAGGAAGCTTGCAATAATTAAATCATAATTAAATAGTAAAAGGAGTGTAAAAATGTCTGCATCTCACAAGACCTGGCTTTAAATGTTTTATTGTTAAATCTGCCATCATGTCTTTAAAGAAGAGGGTCCTATCTTTTAAGAGGCCAGAATATAACGAAAAATCCTTTTACACTTTAATTATTGAAGATAACTTTGGCATTTCCTCATATTTTAGGATGGCCTTATGTAACTTTCTGTTACAATTTGGGAACCAAGTAAGCTAAGTTCAAAAGAAGATGGAAAGAAGCAAGAAACAACAGGGAAAGGTCCTAAATACTGAAGAATTTAGGAGTTAAGTTTGGAAAGAATAAGAAAGTAAAACATGAAAAAGTAAACTGCCTCCAAAGTGTTAAAGTCTAAGACAGTGAAACTAACTTCATTCTCAATATTCATTAAGGGTTTTTCAGTGTCTTCTTAACTCTGTCCAAACAAGAATTTTGAATGAACTCTTGCCCACCATCTTATTGTGAACACACAGCACAGTAACCAGCAAGAAGACACCTCTTTGTGCAGGCATATTTGAGAAAGTGGCCCATCTATTTACTTTCTGGATGAAAGTGTCTAGTGTGCAATTGGAAAGGTTTCCCGCTCTGTAAAGAAGGTTGAAGTAGATTAATTAACCAAATGCTGTTGCTTTAAAGAGGCACTGGCCTTTCTCATTTCAGTATCTGCCACCATCCCCTCGTGAGTAGTATGACCAGAACTAGTCAAAGGAAGTTTGGGAATTTCCATTCAAATAAGACAAATTCAGAGCAAGTGGGGATCCTGGGATAAGGTCTCATGTTTTCCCTATTTCCATCAAGTCATTTTATAGACAACAAACTTCCCCAATAGAACCACTGTTCAGGGTTCACAGGAAGAAAATAACTGAACATTGAGTTTATGAATAAGTGAGTCCATTTTCCATTAATGTTTTTGAGAACATATTTTTACATCATATATTGGCTACATTTTCCCCATGTGTTTATTCTTAATGTTGTTGCTGCTGCTTTCCCAGAATTGATATATTTAATTAAAATTGTAGCTGTTTGAGCCTAACATTGGTATACTTAATATAGATTGCTTCATTTTCTTATGATTTTGCTTCTCAGAAAAATAATCTAACTCACCCTCATGCACAAATAAGCTCATAGCTTTTGTACTTCTATTATGCACTTAATACTCCAACAGTTTGAAGCATTTTGCTGCAAGTTCATAACATATAGGCCATTTTTTTAGTTCTCACATTTAAACAACTCTGTTAAACTTAGGTCTTCTTAGTTGATTGCTCTCATTACTGTGGTTAATAGATAAAGTACTAAATTTAGAATTAAATGTGATTTTTTTTCTAGTTTAGCTTTCCTAACAGGAGCCAAGCCTGAGCCAGTATCTCTACATAATGATATTTTTCAAGCCTTATACCAAACCACAGTAATCTCATGGAACAAAAACTCCACAATTTAATGTAACTACCTATGGATCTTAGACTTTCCCTTGGTAGGTGACTTAACCTAAATGTGAAAATTGTACACGAAATATAAAAGAGTTAATTATCTAATATGTTTTAGAATGCTTCCCTTGGTTTCCAATCTGCAGCAGATGAACTACTATTCATTGAGCACCTACTGTTTACATTTTTAAAACATATAGAAATGTCCTATGCTGACATATAAATTGTTTGAATACAAACAATATTTCAAATTTTAATGGGGGACCTCATACTTCCTTGTGTGGGCATTTGGTAAGGAAACCCATGATTTAGAGCAAGTAACAATTGTGTAGATAATTTACTCTGGGACATGTCATCTCATGGAAGCCTTTCAAGAGGACTTTCATCTGCTTTTCCTGATTGACACACAGCATCTTGTTGCCATGGAGATCAGAGCATCTTCCTTTTGCTAACCACCATCGCAAGGCCACTTCCTAGAAGACTTTCCTCTCTCCTCCTTTCACCCTGGACTACATGTGACTCTCCTTGTATAAAATCTATAACTTCTTGTTCTTTTTTTTTAATGTGTCTAATTTTAGTTATTTTTTTCATTTGTCTTGGGGAGCACATACCATGATCCATGTTTGGAGGTCAGAAGACAACTTGTAAGAATCAGTTCTCCCTAACCACTGTGTGAGTCCCAGGAATCAAATTCAGATGATCAGGATGCGTGGCAAGCTTTTTCACCTGCTATGCCATCTTGATGAACCCTCTTATATTTTCCCTGCATAGCATTTCCTATAAAGGTGCTGAGGGGTTACCCTATTAGATAGCTGATTTGGTTAAAGAAAGGAACATGCTTGATTCAACAGCATCAGTGACTGCTCTTTTACAAACAAAATTACATTACAGATTTTGTTAGTCCTTGGTACATATTTATTTAAAAAATAGGATATGGAGGGAAATAAACAAGTCACACTGTCTATCTTTGAACTTTAACTCTTATACAGGAGAACCATACTTATTATATAAATAGTGATAGTCTGTTGAGAAATAACGTCATTTTCAATGACAATAACAATGGCTATTAACTCTCATCTTAAATAAAGTTACTTATCCATCTTTTGTTATAGCTTCTTTGTAAATAAAGAATCACCATCAATGAAGCATCCTTTCAGAGTAGTTCAAATTACATAATAAATGTGGAGTCAAATATTGACTATATAACTAGGGATTGAAAAAAATATATTCCCACCAATTCAACAAATATTTACTCAGAACTGTAGACAACACTCTTTAACTCCCTCCTAGTATCATTTTGAGGCGTTTTTATATAAAGGGATTATGAACTAAGTATTTTTTATTCTATAATTTAAGAAAATAGATAAAGCAACCTTTGAATTTAGTAACTGAGGTGATGAGGCTCAGGGGGCGGTGTCTGGGAACCTTTCTTTAGAAAGTGGGGCATACCTCTTCCCTCCCACTTCAGATCCCCACTATTCTGATGTCAAGTTGTCATAGGCACTCAGCTTAGTTCTCGCATGGTCCAGGTAACACAGTAAACAATAAGGCGGAAGGTTCATAGTGTCCTCACGCATTGCTTCTTTCCCTACTCACATGTTTACAAATAAGAAAGTGACTTATAGGACTGTTGTTTTGGGTTCTTCATCATTCATATTAAGTGAACTGTACCTCATATAAGTCTGCAAAGTGGCCTGTTCAGTGCCAGCTCCAAGTCAGAGTGGAATAAGGTCATAATGATTGTTGAGGGTAAGTTAATTACAAATGGACCATAAAAGGAAATATTTTTCTCTTTACATCAGGTGAGGGGGGTTGCAAATGGGTCATCATTGCGGAACAAGAAATTATTTTTTCCTTGACCACACATGCCACTCATAATTTCACAACACACACGAATCACTTCTAAGTCAGAACATCTAGTGTCATGACAGCTGAGCCAAACCTTGGGCCCTCTGTGAAAGGAATGGCAACCTTGTGGCAAGCAAACCCACTGAAGTCCCTTGACCTTGTTATGTGTCAGTATCTTATCTGCAGTTCATACAAATGGGTATTTTTATCCTTCCAGTCAAGGAAGTTTTCATTTTATAGCACCCATCCTTACATTGCTATTTGTTTTGTGTATTTTCCTCTTTAGATCACATGTGACAAGTCCAAAATCTCTTTTCAATATTTTTATTTTGCTCATGCATTTTAATAGTGTTTATAGATTATAGTTTTAAGCTAGTAATGAGTTAACCACATCTAATAATTTTTTTCTCTTGCAGAAAATAGATTTTTAAATACTATTGATTCTAATTATAGTTTTACCTACCCATACTCCTCCAAATTTTTCTCTATCTCTCTTCTCATTTGCATCCATACCCTTTCTGTCTCTCATTAGAAAACATACAGACATCTAAGGAATAATAAGAAAATAAATCAAAGAAAATTAAATTGGAATAGGAAAAAGCCAAAGAAAAAGCACAAGATTGTTGCATACAGGAATCCCAGAGAAACATAAAATTAAAAACCATAATACATATGCAAAGTCCCATAAGATTTTAAAAAGAAAAAAAAAAGTAAAAAAGACAGAGAGAGAAAAGAAGAAAGGAACAAATGATGGAAGAAAAGAGAAATGGAAAAAGAAGAGCCTTGACACAAGATTATGAGACAAAGAACTTCCAAAGAGGCCATTGAGTTTGCTTTCTATTAGCCATCTTTTGCTGGGCAAAAGAGGTATGTTTCCCAGTGAGACTATGTGGAGAAAACTAGCCTTTTGTTGAAATGTTAGTGACTGAGCATCCACAGGAAAAAAATTGAGGCTGTGGCAATTTTATTGAGAGCAATCAGATTTTGTATACATTTATCAGAAACAAAATATTATGGTGATTAACAGGGTCAATACAGTTGTAGTTGCAGGATACAATGAATTTTGCAAGCCACAAACAGAACACAAAATTAATGCCTAAGACCAGTTGTCTTGTCAAGCTTCCATGCTGATTTGACCACTAAGGGATCATACAGAGAAACACAAAGCAGCCTGAATGCTTCACTGTCTGAGGGAGTGCATCTGTCTCTCATAAGGCAGCCAGGCCAGACCAACTCCATGGTTCCCTGAAACTAAATAAAGTGTAGTATCCATTTTTATCAGTTTAATATCTAACCATTTTTTAAAAATCAATTGAGAGTCAAATCTGTGTAATAAAGAGATTCAGCATTAAAATTAAGTTTAGACGATATTGTGAAAATTGGTAATTGCTATAGTGAAAAGTGTGTGTGTTGGTGTGTCTGTGTACATATGTGCGTGTGTCTATGTGTATATGTGTATCTGTGTCTGTGTATGTGAATCTGTGTGTGTCTATGTGTGTGCATGTGTATATGTGTATGTGTTTCTCTGTGAGTGTCTGTGTATATGTGTGTATTTGTATCTGTTTCTGGATGTGTATACCATCCAGGCAAATCTCTATGATTTCAATGCCAGCCTGGTCTATAGAGGAAGTTCCAGGATAGGCTCCAAAGTTACACAGAGAAACCGTGTCTCGAAAAGCCAAAGGAAAAAAGACGACTAACAATTTTTATTGTAATGAGAAAATAGTGAAATCAACAGTTCAATTTGTTCTCAAAAATATATTTAATTCATTATTAAATTTATTCATTATTTAATTCATTATTAAAGCATTATTTAATTCATCTAATGATAATAGTCCAAATGTGATTTTAATACTTTGTTAGATGAAATCTACACTGCTTTTGGACCACAGGAACATGTGAAATGTAAACAGACTCCTCACTCACTTCTCATCACTGAAATCGTAAGGCCGGATGACAGATGTGATAGACAGAAATGTATGTGCTCAGTGGCGAGTGTGATACCTCTTCTCTACACTCAGGACACTGATGAAATAATGGTGAAAAATAGAACATGTACTCATTTAAAATATTAAATGCTTGGAGATTTAAACATGTTAAATACAAATATATTAAGGCGCAAAGCAGAAGTTAAAACTTATAAAAGATGTCATGTATGGATCATAAAATAATTTCCTAGTTTCCAACATTTACTCAGCAAGATTATTTTAAAACCATGTAACCCGAGGCT
Organism: Chionomys nivalis; assembly: GCF_950005125.1. Classification (NCBI taxonomy): domain Eukaryota; kingdom Metazoa; phylum Chordata; class Mammalia; order Rodentia; family Cricetidae; genus Chionomys; species Chionomys nivalis. Next base: position 56,190,626 of record NC_080100.1, on the reverse strand, counting down.
GGGGAAATGACTCCATTGGGTGTGTGCCTGTCACACAAGGACAATGTTATAACTTCAGTTCCTAGTACTCATGGAAGAAGCTAGCATCAAGGTTTATGGAAGGAGGAGGCAATACTTCTATTTTTTGCTATTTTAATGTCTTTGGTTGGGGTAAGATAGGTTGTCTCTCTCATCCCTGTCTGTCCTGGGATTCACTAGACAAGGCTGGCCTTAAACTTATAGAGATTCACCTGCCTCTGCCTCCAAGTGCTGGTATTACAGGCATGCGCCACCACCACTGCTTGACTACTTTTAATATCTATTTATCAAGGCAGGAACTGTGAGGTTAGTTTGCTCATCAACACCAAGTAAACTAAGCCCTAAACAAACACACAAACTCACACACCAGAGTCAATTAGCATAATGTTGTTTTGCTGGCTTCTTATCTGCTCAGTCAGGGTTCTTAGAGAGTTATCACTACATCTTAGCTCCTAACTCTTAATCTCTGTCCCCAAAACACTACTTCAGGTGTATTTGTTCAAATTTGTTCTAAATGTTAAGGGACTTTGGATATTTTGCTATTTATATTTTTGTTTAAGATGATCAGTTAAAACATGTTAAGTACAGTACCAAAAAGTTCCTTGGAAGAAATTTATTTAATTAGAAATTAATCTACAATACAAAGATGAATAGGCAGTTGGGAGAATTAAAATACACTAATCTAGGGAGAATTTGCTACAGACTGCACTGCAGTTTTGTGTCCAGTGAGTTATTTTGAAGATTATGAAATATTGTAAGAGTAAGTTTGATGATAGACACTAATTAATGTACCATAAACATATGTAAATAAAATAAACAAATCATTTAATACCATTCCTAGAAAGTGCACTAAGACTAAATAATAAGGAAAAAAATAGCTAAAAATTAGAATGTTTAGATACAATTTTGAATTTTAGTAATAATGTTAAGTTGTCAAGAAGAGCCTTGATACACAAGGATGTCGTGCTGTCTTCTACAACTGTCATGATCTGTCAGAGGGGTAAACAGAGACAAGAGTCAGTTTCCCAGAGTCCAGCAGTGTGGGTGCAGATGTGAAGTTGTTTGCATAACAGAGCAATGATCTCCTGAATTTTTTTCCTGTTTTCGGTAATGCCAAGTGCATTCCATGATGGCAGAAAACAATATCCTACACAGCTTGCCATACTTTGCAGAACAGCACGTGTTTGCCTTGCAGAATTTTGTCATCATTTCCTGCTTTCCTGTAATATCTTTCAAGATTTCCTTTCACAGTACTTTTTTTTTCTGTATTGAAGGCTATTGCTCAAAAGCCTTACCAAAAATTTGTTTTCAGCCCCAACTATGCTTTGCATACATTGAATGGTATAGAATACCCTGACAGTGGATCCTGATAGCTACTTCATTGGCCTGGCTTTTATTTGCATATGACAAAGAACATTCAGGGATGGTCATAGTGAGTGCATTCTGTCTATTCTTCAGTGTCCCAAATATGGACGTGTGCGTTAGAGAATTCTGTTTGTTTCAGCTGGAGTCAGAGTAATTAGAGATTCTATTTTTATTTTGCCTTTCTGGATCTTTCAGCGAAGTGTTTGGTTATACCAACTTGAAGTTCTTCTTGCTGTAATAGTCAGAGCAGTAGCAATCATTTATTAAAACACTATGTGAGATTCCTCATTCTCATTATTAGGCTAAATCTCTGAAGTATCATACATCTTTATACACACATAGCACACACACTTGTCATAAAAACCTTTTATGCTATCTGCAATGCCCACACTACATCAACTACAGACCTACTGCCTCTTAGCACAGTGATCCAGAGGAGTTTCACAAAGTAGAGAGAAAGGAACATCCATCTAACCTTTCTTTCTCCTAGCAGACCAACTTCTCTGAGCTTATATAGAAAGTGCATGCCTTTTGGTAACACCTCTAGTTTATCAAGTGTGTGTGTGTGTGTGTGTGTGTGTGTGTGTCTGAGTCTGTGTGTGTGTTTCTGAGTGTGTGTGCTAACAAGGTGACCTAATTTTCTTTGTTTCTTTTATATTTTGTTTGGAATTAGCATTTCTGAAGACATAGCAACATTAGTTTCTTTCGTACTCATCACTCTTCTTCAATTTCCACTCTGGTTTCCTAGGATGCAGAAGAAACAGAGGCATCACATTGCTTGATTTCCTTTCCTCATTTATTTATTTATTTAAGTTTTTAATGAGCCTTTTCAAGTTACCATGTTTTTTAAATAGATAATTCATTCAACTTTTACACCAGTTATAAGAGGTAAGAAGGAAAAGGACCAGAAAATTACAAAATTCAGGACAAGGTCTTAAGTCTTTATTTCAGATAGTCTCTGTCTCAGATGTGATGCATTAGAGTTCAGGAATACCTTAATGTGTGTGTGTGTGTGTGTGCGCAAGCGCGCATGCACACACATGTGTGCACATGTATGTGTGCACATACAGATGTATATATATTATACTTAATACACAAGCAGCAATGTAAAGCAAAGGTGACTTTTTGCCAGAATGTGAGTCTGTAGATGACAGAGCAGATGAAGAAATATTAACAACATCAAGAATCAAAAGAGAGGAGATGGCGCAGTACAGAGAAAGTGGATAAGGAACAGGTGGAGAGTAAGACTGAAGGGCTTTTCCTTGCCAACATTCCTGGAAGAGCCAGCAGAGCACAGTCCTGCTGGGGCGTTGCATCTGATGCGTGCTGTGTAGTGAATGGGGTGTTTTCCTTTAAGAGGAAGTTTTAGCAGGTGCAAGGAGGCATAAGGAAACTGCAGCAGTTATGTTTTAAACACATGCTCTTTTCCCATCCCTTTATCAAAGGGGGGAACTAATTGGACACATATTGAAGGCTGACCAGTGCCCAGGCCACCGGAGGATAATTTAGTCACCCTTGGATATAGTACTTCAGAGCTTGTGTAATATCAATGATATTTAAGGGGAAAACTGGTTCAAATTCTATTACATACATTTTTCATTCTTGGGTCAACCTCATCAACAAATGTATTATTAATACTTCAAATTTTATGTCTTCTAAAAAAATATATCAGTGAAGCTATACAAGTGTAGAATCCGAATGTTAATTATTTCTCCCAGAGTGAGAGGCTTTTTCAGTAATTTTCCCTTTTGCAATATTTCAAAAAAATTTTCATGTTTGTAGGTAAAAAGCAATCTTTCTTAGTGTCATTAATGTAATAGACCCCTGCATAATCCCAAAGGACACATTCCATTTGTACCTCCCAGCTCTCTGAAAGTGTGGTTGGTACTCATCTTGTCTATACTATTTTCCCCTAAACAAATACACATTTGTTAGAATTTGCCCTATAAATTAGGTTCAGGAAAAGATTAACAACAATTAAATGGTTGTAAAACAGTTGCAACAATACTATAGTTGAATGTTTAATATTTATAGATTATTTATTATATTTTGGATTTAATATTTTCAAATCCCAAGTAGCCACAGTAATGAAAGAAAAGAAAAGAAAACTGAATAAGTTGGAGGCTACTGTTTAATTACATTACCAAGTTAGATTAACATGCACAATTGCAACTTATGAAAATGCTCACACACACACACATGCACGCGCAAGCACACACACACACACACACACACTGTCTTGGAAAAACATGTCAGACTGAGCAATTCAACCCCAAATCAGGGTTTTGCTAGCATGCAGAAGGCAGACATAGAGTGTGAGACTGCGCAGATGCACTGTGCACATTGCCTGGATTTTTTTGGTGATTTAGATGACCCTGATGAGATCCGCTGACAGCCAAGAAAACTAGTCAGTTCCACAAGAAAACTAATCATTTCCACACAGTAAATGCTGCTTAAGGGCTACTCTCCTGCCCTAAACACCTAGGGAGCCTTCCTAAACTCACATTCTTGATGTACTCTAAAACTCAAGCCTCCATAGACGGTGTTGATATTGTTCAATATTATTATATTGGACTATATTATGTATTACAAATATGATGTCATATTAATTACATTATATATGATGATGCAGCTGAAAAAAGGAGTTTCAATACTTTATAACTTTTAAGTTAAGCATTTTTTTTCCAGAACTTTGGGTAATAATGTATATGTGTTTATTTTTTTAGCCCTTCAAGTGATAGCTTTGCAATCCAAAGTGCAAGAAGATGATATTTACAACTGTCTACAAGACTCAATATTCCTATTATCAAACAATATAGATGATTGTCTGGGTTTTTTTCTTGTTTTTTTTTTTTCTTTTGCCTGAAGGGTATTTTTGTTAACTGCTGTTAAACAGATCCCTCCTAGTAGGGGGCTGTTTTCATGCTGACCAGTGAAAGAGTAGGAACAATGCTGTTCTTTCTGTTGGTAAACTCAACATTCTTTCTCTGATCACCACTTTCTTTTCTTTTTAAATAATTTATCTTTTTTTTTTACTTATTTATTTATTTTTATTCTTTTTTAATTAAAATTTCCACCTGCTCCCCATTTCCCATTTCCCTCCCCTCCTCCCAAATATTGCCCTCCCCCCACTTCCCTCCCCCTATCCCCACTCTTCTTCTCCTCCCCCCACTCCATTCCCCCTCCCTCTCGATACTGAAGAGCAGTCCAAATTCCCTGCCCTGCGGGAAGACCAAGGTCCTTCTATCTACGTCCAGAAAGGTGAGCGTCCAAACAGGCTAAGCTCCCACAAAGCCAGTTCATGTATTAGGATCGAAACCTAGTGCCATTGTCTTTGGCTTCTCATCAGTCTTCATTGACCGCCATGCTCAGAGAGTCCGGAATCAACCCATGCTTATTCAGTCCCAGACCAGCTGGCCTTGGTGGGCTCCCAATAAATCAGTTCCACTGTCACAGTGGGTGGGTGCATCCCTCGTGGTCCTGATTTTTTGCTCATGTTCTCCCTCCTTCTGCTCCTCATTTGGACCTTAAGAGCTCAGACCGTTGCTCCAAATTGAGACTCTGTCTCTACCTCGATCCATCGCCAGATGAAGGTTCTAAGGTAATATGCAAGATATTCATCAGTATAGGATAGGGTCATTTCAGGTTCCCTCTCCTTAGTTGCCCAAGGTACCAGCTGGGGACATATTCCTGGACACCTGCGAACCCCTCAAGAGTCAAGTCTCTTGCCAACCCTAAGATGGCTCCCTTAGATAGGATATATACTTCGCTGCTCCCGTATCCATCCTTCCTATATCCCAACCATCCCAATCCTCCGAGCTCCTCCCATCCTCCCCTTCTCATATTTCTCATCCCATTTCCCCTTTGCCCCATGCCACCTCACCCGCAAGTTCCCAGTTTTTGCCCTGGAATCTTGTCTACTTCCTCCTCTCCATGCGGATGACTATATGATTTTCTTTGGGTTCACTTTCTTATTTAGCTTCTATAGGATCACACATTATATGCTTAATGTCTTTTATTTTATGGCTAGAAACCGATTATGAGTGAGTACATCCCATGTTCCTCTTTTTGAGTCTGGGATACCTCACTCAGGATAGTGTTTTCTATTTCCATCCATTTGCACGCAAAATTCGAGAAGTCATTGTTTTTTACTGCTGAGTAGTACTCTAATATGTATGACTTCCCGTGGAATAAATAATTTATCTTAATTGGAACACTAGCCTGAGTTGGTATCTGCTACCTAGGTTAAAGGCTCAGGAAAGATCACCTCCCTCTTCAGATGCCAGTCACAGAAAGTAATTTCTGACCAACTATCAATAAATCAGTCTCCCACTACCAGGAGCTTGGGTAAGAATGATTTACTAGGATATCTCACAGAACTTTGGACAAACAATCATGTGTTTCAACTTATTGCAAAGGTTACTAGGAAGGATGCTGAAGAACGGTCAGATGAAGGGACACTGAATGAAGTATGAGAGAAACTGTGCTGAGTGTTGAGTGTCCTTGCTCTCTCTACTATTTCCCAGGAACCTATCCGGTGTCTTCTATAACCTAGGCACTGTATTTGGATGTTTAATGCAAACTTTTTATATAAACATAAATGACGACACCACCGACCTACGAAGTCAACTAAACCTTAAGTCTCTCTTGCTTCCTTGAGGGTTTAAGACTGAAAATTCCCTATCTCTGATGACATGGATGGTTCCCTTGGCAACCAGATCCTAACTTGAAAATGAGCCTACAAAGATTAACTTCATCAAGGCAAAAGAGGTTTTTATCATCAAGACTGTCAGAGGGGATTTAGGAGCTCTGTGGCAGAGGTTTCAATGACTCAGGAAATAACAAAGGATTTTCTCCCTGGGGATTGGAGACTTGGCACAGTGAGAAACTGATAGATACTGTTCTTCTGAAGTGCAGAGCTTGGTTGCCAGTTCCATATGGGATGACTGACAAATTCCTGCTGAGGACAGTTCCCGATGAGCAAGCATCCTCTTTGTCTACCATAGGCAATTGTACAGGCACACACATACACACAATTAAATATATGTTCTCTTAAGTTCTGTCTGTGTCAAGAACATGGTCAGTGACTAAATATAAAGACATATATTCTCCCAGAACCCGTACCTAGAAGGATTTTAAAGTTTTTTTTCAGTAGTAATCTTACAATCTTTATTGAATATTGTATGGTATATGTGTAAAGATGAAAATATAATGATAATTTTTATTATTTGGATGTTCTTTCTATAATTTTTTCAAAATAATAATTAAAATTAACATTTTAATTCAATATGAAGACAATTTATATGCAGAAGTAAAATATTTGAGTGTAATATTTTATTCATTTGAACAAAAATTTAAGTATTTCTGGAAATAAAAACATTTCCAACTTGGTCTCTCTTATGCTGCAGTTTCTTTTGCCTTAATTTAAATGGCATATCCCTCACTCATAGCCATAATACATTTCCTTTCTCTTATTTTCTGTCTTAGAGAATGTTTTGTTGCTTATCTTTTGCATAATGTTTTTATTTCCTATATTTTGAAATAGGCACCATTTTAGCAGTCTTCTGAGCATCATTGAAATCTTATAAAAACAAGAATTGGAAATACAGTGCCACCAAATAAATTGTTATGACATTGGTATTCGCACCAGCAAGTCACCTATGTGTTAGACCCAATGTGGACCACCCACCAGAGGCCTCAAATGCCAATGCCAGTGCTAGTGTGCAAACTGACAGTTTGGACTATGACAGGATAAACAGATTGGTGGTGAATAGGTGACGGCTTACATTCTGCACCCTTCAAAAAAAAATGATGTTAGGAAAAGCCATTACTTCCCTATTACCATATATCCTTAACACATATCACCATCACCAAATACCAATAACATATATTAGCATCTCCATACACCCAAAACACATATCACCATCGCATGTACCCAGAACATACATCACCATATACCCATAACACATAGCATACCCATAACACATAGCACTATCACAATATACTCATAACACATATCAAAACCTTACCTTGCCTTCCCACTGCTTCTCTAAACTTTATATAGCCCTGGCTAATATACCTTTCTCACTGCAGCTACCCAACTCACTTATAAGTGGCAAGGCTTACCCTATCTTCTTGATACTCTCTCTATTTTGAGAGGAAACCATGGCAACTTTGGACTTCCCCCATTGCCTCTGGCTATTCTATCTCTGCTGCCTGACAAACAACCATGTAAAAGTTTCGTATGTCAAATAAACCTTTCACCCTATGGAACAGCCTCCTTCAGTGGTTTCACTGAGCCCTGCTTACACCATGCAGGATGCATGCATTCTCATTAAAAATGAAAGCAAAAATGAAAAAAAATAAAAAACAAACAAACAAACAAAAAAGAATTAGAGAATGCTTAAGAGCCTCTGCTGTTGTTACAGATGATTTGGTTCCCAGTATTCACATCTGTCATCTCCTAACTCCCTTTAACTCCAACATCAAGAAATCTGATGCCTCTTCTAACCTCAGTGGACAAATATAGAGACATACCAGACATACCACACACACACACACACACATATATATATTTGATACAGTTCTCTCTGTCTCTCTCTCTCTATATATATATACAATATATATGATACAATTTTTAAAATGTAAAAGAAATAATTATCAATAAGTTGTAGTTTAAAAAATCACGTGGTTTGGCGCAAAATTTTGAAAATATATTCATATACTAATTGTTCCTTAAAGAGAACATTATTGCATACTTTTGTGTAATTGCATAGTAGTCCAATGTAGATGCACTTTTAAAACATCTATCAACAAGCTACTGCCTTTATGACCAAGAAGGAAAGGCACCTAAGTGATTTTTCTAAAAATGATTTCTGAAACACATGTTTTTCTCCAACTGATATTTGCTTGTAAGTGATCCTAGAGCTACAATGATTAAAAAAAATATTTCTTTGTTTATATTTTAAGTATAAAAGCATTTAAAATAAATGAAAGAGAGTTTAGCTGGTTCTTTGTTCTCTGGCCTTTTTCAACCATTTCTCATAGACAATCTTCATTCATTTCTGACTTATCACAAACTCAGGAACCCCATAGCCACCACATTTGGCCTGGAGCCTGGTAGGATACCTGTGTCTTCCTTTTCCGTCTTCCATTCTGGACTATTCAGAGTACTATTTCATGTGCTGTGCTGCCTCTAATCTGTCTGAGCTGCTTCTCCATGCCATGTCCATCCTCTTGGAAATTGGCCTTCTAGTACAAATCCAGGGTCCTCCTAATTCTTTCTTGCTATCCACTTCACAAGTTCCTGCCAACCCCTTACCATTCCTGGTGATTCTCAAGAACCCACTGAAACGTGGTATTTCAGGAATCTCCTAGCTCCCCACCTAGCTAGGATCCAGGCAGGCTGCCTGTAGCATTCTTCCTTTCTCCATTCCGAACTCTTGGAAATACTGTTAGACTTCCTACTGTGGCCTGTCTACCTCAACCCTTTCTCCTAGCTTCCCTTCAATCATTTCAGGCTCCCTGCTGCCACCCTTGGTAGAACCAGGGTATACTTAATTTGTCCTTATGGAAACAAATCCCATGTACTGTTTAAGAGAACTCCAAAAATGGTTTTGTTTTATTTCCTGCTAACCCAATGCATCAGTGGCTTCAAGGGCTGAACTCTTAAATTCTAGGACTAGTAGAAGTCTGAACCCTAAAACCCAGAGTCATAAGCCTGAAAACCAAACATTGTTCTTCTTTCTGGTCCACAACCTAAAGCTTAGGGTAACACTAATCATAGAATCAACTACCCACACAAATATCTACACCAACAAACAATTAAAGGTTATCACACTAGTTCCTAGATCCAACATACAAATACAATCATGAGCAAAGACAATATACCTAATGCAGAAACCAGCAAGTTCTGAGAACATTAAATAGGAAAAATAGTACAAATTAAAAGCTTAAAAATTAACGAAGAAATTTAATTCTCCCCCACACCAATGGAATAAAACTTGAGATGAAAATCTCAGAAAGTCAAACAAAATTCAGAGGTAAGCTTCACCAAGAGATTAAAAGACATGGAAAAGATAATTTCACATCTTGAAGACAGAGTTGAAAAAAATCAATAGTTCAGTCAAAAGAAATGGTAACTCTAAAATATCCAGGCATAAAACATCCAGGAAATCTTGGATGTGATGAAAGGAATAAACCTATGAATAATAGGTATAGAAGAATGATTCCAGTACAAAGGCACAGAAAACATTTTTAATAAGATTATAGTAGAAAATTTCTGGAAGGAATTTAAAGAAGGAGATGTCTTACAAGAAGTATACATAACACAAAAACAGAAAGGACCAAAAAGAACACAGTCCATGAGACGTAATAATCAAAACATTAAAGGTACAGGGTAAAGAAAGGATAGTAAAGGCTGAAAGAAAAATTCCTGTCTTTTATAAAGGCAGGAGTCACTGGTCTGGTTCCAGGCCCCTGGTTTCTGCTACAGTATTGATACTGGGCCCTCATTGGGACTCCTCTTGGATATCCTGTCGTTGCTTTTGTCACAGATATCCTGAAGCTTTGGATCTGCAAGTCTGAACCCTTCATTTGCTCCAAGAGTTCAGAGAAAAAGTGAATGTTGGGATGAGTTAACTTATAGCCCTGGTTCTAGACATTCTGCTTGGTTCTTCATCACATTTTTTAATTGTGTTATATTCTTGATCAGGTTTTTAGTTCTTCATATACTCTAGATACTAATCCTCTGTCCGATGCTGTCTTAGATCTGTTGTAAAGAAACACCATGACTCATCACAGCACTTGTACAGGGAAATATATAATAGGGAGGCTCACTTACAGTTCAGGGGTCCAGTCCATTATCATCATGGAAGAGTTTTGGAGGCATGCAGGCAAACTTGTTACTAGAGAAGTAGCTGAAAGTCCTATATCTTGCAGGCAACAGGATGTGGTTTACTGTTACCCTGAATGAAGCCCAAGCAAAAAAAAGAGACCTCAAAGCCCACCCCCACAGTAACACACTTCCTCAACAAAGTCACACCTCCTAATAGTGCCACTTCCATTCAGGGCCATTTTCTTGGGAACTAGAGACTTGTGCAGTTCCTGGCGTGAGTCTGGGACCACCGAAGGAGTAGGCCTGAACCAGGACCTCTGCAGGTCCCTATGCAAGTCTGGAACCTCCCAGGGAGTAAACTGGAGCAGAGAGCCTTGCAGGTCTGGACCCAAGCCAAGAACCTCCAGAGGAGTGAGTCCAGACCAGGAACATTTACAGAAACAGATCTGAGTCAGTGACCTAGTAACAGAGCAAGCCTGAGGCAGCAAATTCCACAAGAGCATGTACAAGGGAGCAACCACTGAGGGAGCAGGCCAGAACCAGAGACCTCTGTGGGTCTAGCCGTGGATCTGGGACCACAGAAGGAATAAGCCTGAGCCAGAAGGCCCAAGGCAGCAACCTCAGTAGAAAGCAACCTCCATGGGCCCAAATGACCCCTGGTATTGCAGAGTAAACCCTTGGAACACAGAGTGACTTCCAGGAACACAAAGTGACCAACAGGGTGACTGGAACTGTGGCCCTGACTATACCATGAGGAGCAACTGTCTGAGACTTGGATCCACTGGCACCTGGAAGATTGATGACCAGAGTTACAGACAGCCCCAACTACACCAATTAGAGGAAAAGATGGGTAGACAAGATAAAAACACATGTAACACCACAAAGACCAAGACAACACCAGTAAAAAACTAGTAGCCCTACAAGACAAAACTTGAGCAACCTCATACAGATGAAGCAGATCAAAATACCCTAAAAAAAAACAAAATAACTTTAGGAGGATGTTTGTTTGAGGCCCTTAAAGAGGAAATGAAAAATTCCCTCAAAGAAATGGAAGAAAAGATGAACAAAAATTGGAAGACATCAACAAATCCCTTACAGAAAACCAAGAAAAAGCAATCAAACATATGAAAGAAACTATCCAAGACTTGAAACCTGAAATAGAAACAAAAAAGAAAACACAAGCTGAGAGAATTACAAGGCCATTTTCTTTTAAACTACCTCAGATGTAAAATTAGTAAATATATTTTCCTATTCCGTAGGTTGTTGCATTGTGTGACTGATAGTGTCCTTTCCTGTACATAAGTTTCTCAGCTTTGTATGGTATCATTCATTAATTGTTGGGCTTAATGTCTGTGCTATCAGTGTCCTGCTCAGAAAGTCCTTTCCAGTGTCAATTAGTTCATCACAATTCCCAACTTTTTTGTTTTATCAGACACAAGGTATTTTGTCTTATGTTTAAACTGTTGATCCATTTGAAGTTGAGTATTGTGCAGGTTGATAAATATTGATTAATTTACATTCTCCCGAACACAGTCATCAGTTTGACTAGTACCATTTATTACAGATACTATCTTTATCTGACTACTTTTGGTTTCTTTATAAAAAATCAGTGCGTGGATTTATGTCTGTGTCTTCAGTTCAATTCAATAAATCAACATGTCTGGTTTTAGGCCAGTACCATGCTGATTTGGTTACTATAGCTCTGTAGTACAGAATAAGATACTTTTTCTTTTTGTTTCTTCTTTAGACTTTTTGGACAAATTTTATTTCCAAAGGTGGATTTCATATCTGATGCAGTTATGAGGTTTTCATAGACAATATTCAATAGTTTTTTTCCATTCTTATTTTTAGTCCATGTCATTAACAAAACCTCTAAGTTTTTATCACTAAAATATATTTTAGTGACTCTAGTTACTTTGTCTTCATTTGTCTGAATCATGCTATTTACATTTCATTAGGGATCTAATTGGCTATATGTCTTAGTTACTGTTCTACAGCTATGAGAAGACACTATGACTTAGGCAACTCTTACAAAAGAAAGCATTTCACTGGGGACTAGCTTACAATTTTACTTCTTTTTTTTTGTTTTCCTCAATTTTATTTTATTTATTTATTTTAATTTATTTATTAAAGATTTCTGCCTCCTCCCCGCCACCGCCTCCCATTCCCTCCCCCTCCCCCAATCAAGTCCCCCTCCCTCATCAGCCCGAAGAGCTGTCAGGGTTCCCTGCCCTTTGGAAAGTCCAAGGACCACCCACCTCCTTCCAGGTCGAGTAAGGTGAGCATCCAAACTGCCTAGGCTCCCACCAAGTCAATATGTGCAGTAGGATCAAAACCCAGTGCCATTGTTCTTGACTTCTCAGCAGTCCTCATTGTCCGCTATGTTCAGCAAGTCCGGTTTTAAACAAAAGGAAAGAGGGCCAGGCCAGACCAGCGCGCAGACGTGGTGGATTCGGGATGGTCCAAGCATTAAATAGTGAAGCCCACACTGAGAGCAGATCGCCCCACTACAATTAAATCAAGTAGGTTTTTTGGGGGCTGGCCTGCAGAGTGGTAGGCCTTTTTTATTGGCAAGGTCCCCTGGCAAACAGGGAGCCTGGTCCTGTCCCTGAAGACCCTCCTGAGTGGGGAGAGTGTTCTTGGTCCACGGTGGGAGCCAGGAACCACAGCGAGGGCATTTTGTAAGCGGGGCCCCTGGCCAGCAGGGAAACCTGATCCTGTTTTAAAAGACCCATTAGATAGCATCGATAGGAGGAGATGGGCAGGCGCCAAGGCAAGAATTCACCCAACAATCTGAAAAACAACATGAAAATACCAGAACCCAATGATCTTACAATAGAAGGACTTGAACACCCTAACACAAAAGAAGTGGAAAAAATCGACTTTATGAAAGCAATAGAGTCCCTTAAACAACATTTAAAAAATGCCCTTATAGAAATGGATGAGAAGTATAACAAAAAGTTTGAAGAAATGAGTAAATACGTACATAATACCCTGGGAAACTAAGAAAAAACGATCAAACAGGTAATGGAAACAGTTCAAGAATTGAAAACTGAAATGGAAGCAAGGAAGAAAACACAAAATGAGGGCCAGCTGGATATAGAAAATCTGGGTTAACAAGCAGAGACTACAGAAACAAGCATAATCAATAGAATACAAGAGACAGAAGAAAGAATCTCAGATTCTGAGGACACCACAGAGAAAATAAACGCACTGACCAAAGAAAACAGCAAAGCCAACAAACTCTCATCACAAAATATTCAGGAAATATGGGACACAATAAAAAGACCAAACCTAAGAATAATAGGGATAGAAGAAGGAGAAGAGGCACAGCTCAAAGCCCCAGAAAATATTTTTAACAAAATTATGGGAGAAAACTTTCCCAACATAAAGAAAGATATTCCTTTGAATATTCAAGAAGCATACAGAACACCAAATAGGCTGGATCAAAAAAAAATCCCCTCGCCATATAATAATCAAAACACAAATTATACAGATTAAAGAAAGAATATTAAGAGCTGCAGAGGAAAAAGGTCAAGTAACCTATAAAGGTAAACCGATCAGAATTACACCTGATTTCTCTATGGAAACCATGAAAGCCAGAAGGTCCTGGATAGAGGTACTGCAGAAACTAAGAGACCATGGATGCAAGCCCAAACTACTATACCCAGCCAAGCTATCGTTCACTATCAATGGAGAAAACAAGACATTCCAGGATAAGAACAAATTTAAACAATATGTAGCCACAAATCCAGCCCTACAGAAAGTAACAGAAGGAAAATCACAACCCAAGGAATCCAACATTGCCAACATTGCCTACAATAACTCAGGCATCTAGCGACCCTTCATCAGCACAACTCAAAGAAGGGAGACACACAAACTCTACTACCAAAAATAATAAGAATAACCGAAGTAATCAACCACTGGTCATTAATATCACTTAATATTAATGGTCTCAATTCACCTATAAAAAGGCACAGGCTAAGAGATTGGATACGAAAACAGGATCCAACATTCTGCTATTTACAAGAAACACATCTCAACCACAAAGACAGGCATCTACTCAGAGTAAAGGGTTGGGAAAAGGTTTTTCAAGCAAATGGTCCTAAGAAAAAAGTAGGTGTTGTCATGATAATTTCTAACAAAACTGACTTCAAACTAAAATCAATCAGAAGAGATCGAGATGGACACTTTATACTCATAACAGGAACAATTCATCAGGATGAAGTCTCAATCTTGAACATCTATGCCCCTAATATAAAAGCACCCACTTATGTAAAAGAAATATTACTAGAACTCAAGGCAGACATCAAACCACACACACTAGTAGTAGGAGACTTCAACACACCTCTCTCACCAATGGACAGGTCAATCAGACAGAAACCTAATAGAGAATTAAGAGAATTATTGGAGGTAATGAAGCAAATGGACTTAACAGACATCTATGGAACACTCCACCCAAATAGGAAAGAATATACCTTCTTCTCTGCAGCTCATGGAACCTTTTCAAAAATTGACCACATACTCAGAAACAAAGAAAACCTCCACAGATACAAAAAAATATCAGTGTCCATCTGTGTCTTATCAGATCACCACGGATTAAAATTAGAAGGCAACAACAATGCTACCCCCAGAAAGCTGACAAACTCATGGAAATGAACAGTCAACTACTGAACCACACCTGGGTCAAGGAAGAAATTAAGAAAGAAATTAAAGTCTTCCTTGAACTTAATGAAAATAAAGAGACAACGTAGTCAAACCTATGGGACACGATGAAAGCAGTGCTAAGAGGAAAGTTCATAGCACTAAGTGCCCACTTAAAGAAAACAGAGAAAGCATACATTGGAGACTTAACAGTACACCTGAAAGCTCTAGAAAAAAAAGAAGCAGATGTGCCCAGGAGTAGTAGAAGACTGAGGGCAGAAATCAACAAAATAGAAACACAGAAAACAGTCCAAAGAATCAATGAAACAAAAAGTTGGTTCTTGCCGGGCGATGATGGAGCACGCCTTTAATCCCAGCACTCGGGAGGCAAAGGCAGGCGGATCTCTGTGAGTTCGAGACCAGCCTGGTCTACAGAGCTAGTTCCAGGACAGGCTCCAAAGCCACAGAGAAACCCTGTCTCGAAAAACCAAAAAAAAAAAAAAAAAAAAAAAAGTTGGTTCTTGGAGAAAATCAACAAGATTGACATACCACTATCCAAACTAATTAAATGACAGAGAGAGAACACACAAATAAATAAGATCAGAAATGAAAAGGGGGACACAACCACAGACACAGAGGAAATTCAGAGAATCATTAGATCTTACTACAAAAACCTGTATGCCACAAAACTGGAAAATGCAAAAGAAATGGACATTTTTTTAGATAAGTAACATATACCAAAGTTAAACCAAGACCAGGTGAACGATCTAAATAGACCTGTTACTCGTGAAGATTTAGAAACTGTTATCAAAAATCTCCCTTCCACAAAAAGCCCAGGACCAAATGGTTTCAATGCAGAATTCTACCAGAACTTCCAAGAAGATACTTTTTCATTAATACTAAATTCCTACTGTTTCCCACCTCCCTCGTCATTCCCCAAGGCAGGAATGGTTATGCCCTGCCACCCAGACTTCTTTAGCCATAATGGTCATTGCCGGCCACTCCAGGCAGAAGAATGGCCAGGACCTGTTATACAAAAGAGAAACAGGCCTAACATCAGGTCACACAATCCCTCTATTCCCAGGTCACACTGGAAAGCTGTGCCTTATATAAAGCCTTATATAAAGCCATCTATCTTCCTGCTTAGTTCTTTGCAGGTCCTTGCCCAAGCAGAGGCTACCACCCTGCTAGGTTTTTCCTTCTCAATAAATTTCTTGTGTGAAGTTTGCTGTGCAGTGTGACAGGGTATTCCTTGCTCCTGACTGCTAGGACACCTGTTCTTTCAGAGTTGGGAAGCTTATAAGTAACTTATTGGAAAGCATTTGCTTTAGATCTGAAATTCAAGTGCACTCATGGAATATATTCCATTCTGTGCTATTTCACATATGCTTATTTTTTTTGAGTTCAAGTAAGTTCAGTTCAACATTTGTGACACATAAAATGTAGTAAGTTCACTGTATGAGAGCTACCAAAGACACACACGTACACACACAGAGACGCAAACTAGAAAACTAAAGCATACAAAGTCTATGTGTACAGAAACAAGTGTGTGTGTGTGTTGCTAGGAATCAAACTCTGAACCTGTCATATGCTGGATAATTATTCTACTGCTGAATTATACCCCATTTTCTGTATTTTATTTCTTCATTCTTCAGGAGGATTCTCTTCACACCTCTCCTCCTCTTTGCTAATGTAAAATTTTCAATTTTCCATGAGCACAGATAATTTCTTTTTTAAGGTAACATACTTAGAAATCAAGTTTCTTGGTTTTATTAACAATGAAATATGGCAAGCTTACACATTCACCATGAGCAACGTAATACCTCACAAATTCTGAATATTCTGGTTTTTTCTTCTCCTATCTCACATGTGTTTATTCATACTTATTTAATTTGCATTTTGTTTAAAAGAAGTACATATTCAGTTATTGTCATTCCTTTCACCTTGATTACTTTTATTTATTTTAACATCGTTTACTTCATTAAATTTGCATTCTTTTTCTCTTTTGGGTTATGTGCATGCAAATAATATGTGGATACTTGAATGAACCCTGAGCAATGTGTTTGTGTCTGTTTTTTTTTTTTTTAAATGCTTCTTTAACAATACTAGTTGTTCACACATCGCTTGGACAGGGAATCTTCAAACCCATCTGGGAAGCTCACATGTTATATTATTTCCATGAAATTTATAAATTCCTTCCCGTCTTTCACTTACTAACATTATAGACAGTGGCACCAAACACAATCACTGTCAATGAATCATCTCTAACATGCACATTTAGGAGCAAAACAAGAACACTGTTCATTTTTAAATTCCCTTAATGAAGCTATAACGATAAGTGACTTAATTAACTGTCAGTCCCTGTTAGGGGTCTCCCATTCTGTGTGAGGCAATGGGAATTGTAAAAATCATGCTCTGTTTAGTGCCGAAATTTGATATCACCAACTACTACACTGTGTGGTTCAATGATTTTTTTATATGAACTCCCCTCCCTCATGATTGCAGCAACAGGTTTATGTCAGAGAACAATTATCAGATAAACTATAGCCATCATTTCTAGCTATTTGCCAGAGATTCTCCACACTAGGGAAAATGGCTGACTATATTTACTGATAGAAAATAGGAAATTTCAAGTTCAAATTAGTGTTAAAAACTTTATAAGCAAATGTGATTTTGACAGCTTGTAACCAACAGAAATTTTCTTTTGATAAAATTGATTTCGATATTAATTAATATGACTCTTTTGAAATTAATTAATATCAACTGTCATCACTTAGAGAATCAACATAGTTTAGTGAGCCAGTATGTTAGAAACTATCAATGTACAACTTTACAAAATGGCACATGAGGAAATGAACTCTCTAAAGCATACAACAATCTGCAGACTTTAGCAAACCAGATAAGAAAAATTCTTTGGGAGACAGAGCTAGAAATATATGTAAGTTAAAACTATAAGAAATCCAGCAGTCTCACTAGAATGACTAATTAGATATATATTAGATAATATATTATTGTATATATTATATTTATATAATATAAATGTACTCATGTAATATAGTTATAATATAATTTATATTGTATAACTATAACATATTTAATAATATTAGATATATATCTAATTATACCTATTGTAATATATGTAGAAATATATATGTACACATATATATACTTACTTAAGAAGTTACTTTCACTGAAATTTAAACAGATATCCCAAGCACGGATTTGATATCAAAAAATATTTAGAATTATTGGATAGCTTATTAAACTATAGCTTCTTTATACAGCTCTAAGAAGCTTTATTTTTTTCATAAATCTCAGACAATACAGTACATTCCTATAGATTCAAAGTGGAAGTAAGAGAGAAGCCTTTCCAAGTCATATCTGAAAGAAATGTAGAAAACTATAAACCATTGGGTGGTGGTGGTAAACACCTTTAATCTCAGTGCTCAGAAGGCAAAGGTAGACTTGTTTCTGTGATTTCAAGGCCAGCCTGGTCTACAGAGTGAGTTCCAGGACAGGCTCCACAGATACAGAGAAAAACCCTGTCTTGAAAAAAAAAAAGAAAGAAAGAAATACAAGAACCAATGTCTCAGTAAATATTTGTTTATACTTGAATAATGTATTTTTTTTACAAGAGTTCAGTACTTCTGGTAGCCCCTGGCTATTTTATTATTTTTTAATTTAGTAGATATTTCATTTGAAATATAATTCATTTATTATTGTTATTATCTCCTTATATATATATGATGTGTATGTGTCTCCATATGTCATTGTCATGTGTGGAGATGAGAGACTAATTTTGTGTTGTGAGTTTTGTACTTCCATCAACACATGAGTTCCAGAGGTTACTCGGGTTATCAGGCTTCCTCAGCAAGAGCTTTTACTCCCCAGTCACTTTTCAGTCTGAACTAATCAACATTTCTGAAATGATTTATTTTAAATGTCTAACAAAGTAACTGCACATACATATTTAAAACCACGCATGCATATGTATATTAATATTTGTGCTTTTAATGATTTTTAATAAGGCAATTCTGAGACTAAAAGTTTGAGAAATAATTTCCCACAAAACCATTCTAGTTCTTAGTTTTTGTATTTGTTTATTTAGTAACAGATCCTTACTCTGTAGGCCAGTCTCTTTCATGATAATCTTTCTGTCTCAAGTGCTAAGGGCAGAGATATGAACCACACTGCTATGCTAGTCAAGTTTTGATATTTCAGATATCCTTACCATACCATTACTATTCTCTTGCTATGAATACTTTATTTGTGATGTATTGGTATCATAGAAATCTTAAGTTGTTTTGGTTCTTTAGAAGTATTCAGTGTGTGCTGATGGAGTCCCCGTGTGTTTTCTATATCAATAAGCTAAGAATTCTCCTTCAGTCTCTGCCTCTCTCTTCTTTTCTCTATCCTTTTCCTCTCAATTCTTTTTCCTTTTTCCTCTACATTCCTATCCCTATATCTGTCTGTCTCTCATGCTTGTTCTTTTGTTTTACAACTTGCCAGTATCCCATGTTTTGAACATCTATCTCTTGAAAATCCTTACTTATCCCCTGATAGACAGTTTAAATAATTGGAAATTGGGGTAATTACACACAATACTGAAAGGATCAGCTTAGAACTTTTATCAAATAACTTTGTATGATTATACTCAGGGGACACATTCTAAAACTACGGTGTGTAGTAGTGGGAGCAACAGGGCTGCTTCGCGCCACCCGGCTAGCTTTACCCGAAATAATTACACAGAAACTGTATTCTTTTAAACACTGCTTGGCCCATTAGTTTTAACCTCTTATTGGCTAGCTCTTACATATTGATCTAACCCATTTCTAATATTCTGTGTAGCACCACAAGCTGGCTTACCAGGAAAGATCTTAACCTGTGTCTGTCTGGAATGGGAGAATCACGGCGACTGCCTGACTTGGCTTCTTTTTCCCAGCATTCTGTTCTATTTACTCCACCTACCTAATTTTCTATCCTATTAAAGGCCAAGCAGTTTCTTTATTAATTAACAAATGAAAGCAACAGATAGACAAATGACCCACCTCCATCAACGGTGGCAGAATTGAATAACATGTGCACTGTCAATTTGTTTCATGTAACCACACAACTCTGTTATTTAAATTCACCAGAAATACATAAAGATCATTGTTAATAGCATAGAATATGTTCTTGCCCCTTGTGAGTGAATTGGAGTGATCTGTCTATTTCACTTAATTTCAAGTAAGCAAATAATACTTCGCTCTTTTTTTATTTATTAAAGATTTCTGCCTCCTTCCTGCCACTGCCTCCCATTTCCCTCCCCCTCCCCCAATTAACTCCCCCTCCCTCAGCAGCCTGAAGCACTGAGACATGGGGATGTTCTCTTAGGACTGTGTCTGAAAAAGCATGGGATAAAACCAGACTCACTGAACATAGCGGACAATGAGAGCTGCTGAGAAGTCAAGAACAATGGCACTGGGTTTTGATCCTACTGCACATACTGGCTTTGTGGGAGCCTAGGCTGTTTGGATGCTCACCTTACTAGACCTGGAAGGAGGTGGGAGGTCCTTGGACTTCCCACAGGGCAGGGAACCCTGACTGCTCTTTGCTCTTTTTTAAATGGGTTGTGTTTTAGTTATCAATTTATAAGATCATCTAATTCATTGAATTAACCAGTCTTTTCTGTGATGTAAATTTCACATTATTAGTTTTTACTTGTATTGGCTGGTTGACTTTTCTCTTCAAGAAATTCGTTCTGTGTAAGACTTCATGTCTCATGTGTAAAAACATTTTTATCTTTGATACTATTTTGAAGACATTATTTTTGTGTGTCTGAGTGTTTTGTTTGTATGTATGTATTTATGTACATATGATGTATGTATGTATTATGTATGTGCATTGATTGCATGTTTTATGCATTTGGAGGCCAGAGAAGACGTTGGAAGACCTGAAACTAGTTACCAAAGGTTATGATCTGCCATATTGGAACTAAGGCCCAAAATTTGGTCTTTTGAAAGAGCAGAAAAAGCTCATAAGTGCTTAATCATCTTTCCGTGCCCCAGATGAGATTATTTTAAATTTTCTGTTTTGCTCTTTCTAGCCCTTAGGTACTTTTTATTTTTTATTTTTCATTTAACTGCTCAGTTTGTCTGTAATTTTTTAAAATGAAGTAGTAGATATTTATTCTTCTTGTTTAAAATACCTACCAAATTGAAGCAATGTTGATTTTAGTGTTATTTTCTCTGGTATATTGTCATTCATTTCATATGCAAAAGCATATATATATATGTGTATATATGTTATATACGTGTATATATGTTAGAAATCTAATCCTGCTCCAGTTTTGTTGTATTTTATATGTATCACTATCACATTGGTTTAATATCTTTTATCTTAATTATATTAATATAATATTCTATATCTATTCATGTGATTTTTCACACATGTATCTCTACGTATGAAGTCCAAGGTCAAAGGTCAATACTAAATGTCTTCAGTGATTGTTCTGTACATTGTTCTTTAGTTATAGGAAACAAGTTCTCTCACTGACCCTGAAGTTCAACAGTTTAGCTAGATGGGGCTGTACTGCAAGCCCCAGAAATCCCGTTTCTCTTTCTCGAGGCTTTGTATTATAGGGGCACACACCAATTACAGCTGTTTCCTCATAGACACTGAGGATCAAACCCAGTCATCATCAACATTTAACCCAATGAGCCTTCTCCCGAAGCAATATCACTCTATTTTAACTATTGACATTTTTCATTTACCAATTGCTGGTATATATTAATAATTTGATAACCATCAATGAGGACATTTAGTAAAATTTAAATAGATTTATTATTCCTTTTAATTGTCACAATGAATATTATATCATCTCCCAATATAGACAATTGCTCTGTTGCTCTCTCCTTTTATTTGTTTTTTATTTTGTTTTATTTTGAGAGCGAGTTTCGCTGTGTAGCCCTGACCATCCTGGAACTCACTCTGTTGAACAGGCTGACTTCAAACTCACAGAGATCTCTGCCTCCCATGCACTAGGATTTAAGACGTGTGCTACCACCCCCCAACTGCTCTGTCCTATTCTTGAAAGGCTTTTAACCATGTCTTCTGGAACACTATTTTATTTACCTGGTACTTCTCATTGCTCCTTTCCCCCTTTGGATAATATATTTAAGTCATTTTATGTTCATTCATAATAAGTACAGTTGGTTTTTAATTTATGTATTTCTTCTATGATATTTAAAAAGCCTCCTCCTGCATACTTTTAGTAATCTTTGAGTTAACTCAAGAAGACTTCCCACAGCAGAAGTTAGTCTTTTCCTCCTCAACCCTACACTCTACTGCCCTGAAAGACACTGATCTTATAAACTCTGCATCTTTGCTTTGCCATAGAGTCCCTAAGTAAGGATATGGAGTACCTAGGGTCAAACACACAGCCTGGCTAGTAATCAAAGCCTACCATTTCAGTCCAGTCCCATAATTTATGACTAATCCTCATGATTGTTGGCTGGAACTGAGTGGAGAGCATACAAACAAACTGAGAAGGAAAAGGGACATAGCTAGAAGTTTCCTGCCCAGTATTGTTCAGCCCTTGGAGTTTCACTTTATATGCTTCAGGTATAAAAAGTACTAAAAATCTTAAAATATTCATTTGCTCTAAGGATGTCTCATAGTACTGTTAGGATTTTATTTTTGTTAGTTGTGCATGCATGTTTGTGTGTGTGTGTGTGTGTGTGTGTGTGTGTGTGTATTTCAGAATGTGATTAGTCTCAGTCATTTTCCTGCAATTCCTTGGAATAGAATGTTAGATATAAGTCACAAAAAAAGAGAATACCATCCCAACTCCATTCCAGCTAATGTTTCTGAACATGGCAAACTCGATTCCTGGGATCAGGAATGTGTGCTCTAGAACAGAAAACACTAACTGAGACAAGAAGGACATTTTCTTTTTATTCTGACTCAAGTGTCAGCTGTATCTTTGCCCCATGGTCTGGATCTGATCTCGCAATCCTCTAACATTGCTATTTTAATATTAAGTATTAAGGACTAAATTCTGATGGAATTATTTTAATTTAAACCACCCTAACCCCCAAATAAAAACCTGAAAACCAAACCAGATGTAAATACTTTAATATTTTTTCCACTGGACCAAATATTTTCATGTGTATACCATATAATGTTTACGTATCAACATTCTATTAACATCCTTTAAGTAGTGCGTAAAATTAAACTTCAAAGCTTAGACAAATTGAACAACATTACAAAGGTAGGAAGTCAAACTTGCTGTGAATACTTCAGTCCTTTCTGTAGCTGCCTGATCTCAGCATGGAATCTACACAATGCATAACTGCATGGATGTTCCTATTCACATTCATTGAGGGACACAATGTGCTCGAAATGCCTCAGGAAGGACTTCAGTCTTTTATGGTCACACAGTGTCCCTGCTATTCTGTGTAGAAATATGGTCTTTGTAACAAGTCATACAAAATGAAAATATATTTTGATTATAAGTACTTAGAGAATAATTTAGAAATTTCCAATGTGATTTCCAATAAGCAGTTAATGTTCCCAGTATAGTCCACAAAGCAGGGTGAATCTAGGATTAGTTTTGCCTGGAAGGAATCAAACATAAGAAGTTGTAATGGGACGGACTAGGTTTACTTGCAATAGGTGTTTATGGTGGCAATGCCTCTAAAGCTATGGCTTAGTCTCTCTCTAAGGCCAACTTATTTATTTATTTTGGCAGCAACTTAGATTCCTGGTTTAAGTTTGTGTACCATCATGGAAGTGAAATTCTCACTTACTTGTGTTGAATTACTATTTTTCCAAGAATAATAATTCTAACTATGTGATTATCAGTATTCTTAAGCCTAATGAAGTCCCAGAACCTGTACTACAAGCACAACTTTGAAAAGTTTTGTTTTCAGCCAGGTGGCGGTGGCACACACCTTTAATCCCAACAGTCAGGAGGCAGAGGCAAGCAGATCTCTGTTAGTTCGAGGCCAGCCTAGTCTACAAGAGATAGTTCCAGGACAGGCTCCAAAGGCACAGAGAAACCCTGTCTCGAAAAACCAAACATTTTTTTTTCTTTTCTGTAGTATTTAATGAAAACATTGCTGATATTTAATTGCAAATGTTTACTTAATAGGAACAAGTCAAATGAGGTGATGTTTGACTAATTGGGTTTCTGCATTCTTCGAATATATACTTAGATCTGATCTTGTTAAATACTCAAGAAAATATGAACCTTTTAAAGCAATTCTTAATAGTTTGTAGGAAAAAATGAATTCAGATTTTTATTATATAATTCTGACACAGTTTTTCCATTTAGGCTTTAGAAAATTACTATATAGCTCATCAGCCAAATTTCTAGCTGAGATAATTTGGCTGTCTACAAGAGGCGTAAACAAGATAATTGAAATGAGATAAAACATAATTGAAAAAGGAATTCTCAGCAGTATGAAATGTAGTTTAAAATAAAGGCTGGCTTCCAAAATGGGAAGAAACATAATTCAAAGTGCCAACTGTTTGTGTTCCATGTATGGGGAAGGTTCAGACTCTTAAGACACCCCAGAGAAATATGAGAAGAGGATGAAGTTTCATAGACAAACTGGTTGCATAGCAACATGCAAATTTACTAACATAATGAAAAATGTCTATCAGGGCTTACCTAGTATAGAGTACACAGTATCCAACCATCAGAGGACTGAAACAAATGTAGATAAGTACTAAGTGTAGCAAGCTAAACTTACATAGAGGAGTGTGTTCATTTTCTGAGCCTGGGAACAGGAATGGAGTTGAGAATGCAATCACACCTATAATGACTGTGATGTCTGACCACAAAATGAGAAAAACAAAGTTGAATGTATGGGCCAATCCACACAGCATTGTTAAAGAAACATGGTACCATTGACAGTTCTATAACAAAAAAACTGTTCTGGAGGACAATCTGGGTTAGTGTTTGTAGGCTTCAGAATCTAGATTATCTCAAAACTAGCAATGGTAAACTTTACTGAAAGATAAGGCAGTTCTGCTCAGTAAAGTGAGGTAGGAACTAACCTCTCTTATAGTATGTATGTGTATCAAAATCTCTGGCTTTCTTATATAATAGTAAGGCTGAGCCTTGCAGAATTTGACCCAAATCTCATGATGTTCAGAGAGTAGGGAGACATTGGGACATTAAGGAATGTGGGATAGAATGTGGCTGGCTTCTTCTTTCACAATGTCTTTTACTTAAATGCTACTCTCAAAGGCTCTTCAGACCATGAAAAAACCTGTTTATAAACATCTGAGACTTTAATGACTTCATTTCTGGAAAAATGTTACTAAATTAGTAAATAATATAAATGTAAAAGACATTTAAATCACTCAATTTGTACTGGTAGAGAGGTTAGTGCTTTACAGAAATTTATCAAAAACAGTAATTTCCTGTTAAGAATACATGTATGAATATAATGAAGGCATTGAGTGCAAATGAAATAGTTTCATGTTTATTCTATATGAATAAAACATGTTCCCATCATACAAATTAATTAATTGGTGTACAATAAAAGTAAAAACATGCTTTCCCTTTGAATAACAAAATAATATTTTTATAATGTAGCTGTCTATGATTTCTGCTGCAAACTGATTTACAGTGGAAAGATATATCATTTAGAAAGTTGCAGTGTGATAAAAGGAAGAGAAAAGCAACTATTGGTTGAACGTCTAAAGTTCCCCATCCCTTGACATTTTAAACACAGGAGAGGTCAAAGGAGAAAGAGTCAGAAATAAAAGATGCTTATCATTGGTTCTGGCATCTCTTCTGTTTTTTTAGCTTTTCTCCCTCTAACATGTATCATACTTTGGACTCTCTATGCTTCATTGTTAAAGGTAACTCTGGAGTCCTCAATCAGAGAGACACACTAACAATCAAATCGGCACTAGAGGCTCACAGTGATAACACAGAATTATTTTAATGAGAAGAGTGTTCCCATCATTGAATTCATGAAGGCATACCTATACATATATACCTATACAGCATAATGAACCAAAGAGTTTCAAATCTTCTATTTTACGGGGGCATTGAACATGTAACAGATTGTTTTATATCCCATCATTAGATGATATTTTGAATTTAAATATATCACTGCTTGATATATTTGCATGAAAAATATCAAATATTGATAAGCACTTCATATCAGTTGAATAGAAAAATAAATAAAATATTCCATTCCCAACATCAGTATTGATTGCCAATATTGCAACCCTGACAGCAGTGAAAGAGATTTTCATTGACTACTTTGTCTCCTTAGATAAATTTGCAAAGAAAAATGAGAGTTACTGGCGTTATTACCCAAGGAGCAAAAAGGATTGGAAGCCCAGAATACATAAAATCCTACAAAATTGCCTACAGCAACGATGGGAAGACCTGGGCAATGTACAAAGTGAAAGGCTCCAATGAAGACACGGTAAGACTAACCCATCATACAGAATTTAACTCAGTTCTATGACGGTCACATGTTATCATGTGACACCTGAGCCTTCTGTTAGAGGCTTATGTTAAAATACATTTCTGCAGCTTTTTGAATTTAATTGGTTAGAGGGAGCAGGACTTCCCTAAATTAGAAATTTCTAACAGCTGCCGTTTAAGAGTTTCTCAGATTTTAATTGGTGCTCTGTCAAATACTTGTCAAAAAGTTACCAGAGTGACGTGCATAACAGGCAAGCTGCTTGAAGGACAATCAGCTTTCCAATTTAGTCTCCTTGCTTTTACAGACAGCCTTCTCCTCAATCAAATAATTGACTTGACTATTTTAAAAACAAGAACTTTGAATTATAGAAAGGATGTATATCTGTACATATTTTGCACTGGAAATGTATTTGTTACTGAGCAGAAGAAAACATTGTGAAGAAATGAGTATGGCATCTAATATCTTCTTTTCCTTTGCTGTTCAGGATTTTAAATAATTTATTTTGTAATAACATTTGAAAGTCTGATTAAGAAGCACAGAAGGAAAGATGATTACCAGAAAAATCTATTTATTTTCAAGTGGACAGACTTAGATTAACTTGAAGGATTTAGGGTGCTAATTTTTATGAGAGAGATGATACACAACAGAAAAGGTATATAAATAATATAGATGATAGATTGTCTATGATGTGAGATATATATATATATATATATATATATATATATATATATAGAGAGAGAGAGAGAGAGAGAGAGAGAAAGATAGAGAGAGAGAGAGGAGGAGGAAAATGACTTTCTCTAATGACTTTCTCTGTCCCTGCAGTCATGGCTATTAAAGTGGTAAAGGAGGGAGCTGGAGACATAGCTTAGTAGATAAGACCACTTATGATTCTTGTGGAAGACCCTGGGTTAGGTTTCCAGCACTTACACTGTGGCTTACACCAATCTACTTTACTATGATTTCAACTGATCTGATCTCTTTGTCTAACCTTGGTAGTTATGAGACACACATTGTGCACACACATGCATGCACGCAAACCACTCATACACATTAAATTAAATAAATAAATCCTTTTAAAAATTAAAGAATTTATGAGGGAAGTATGATTATGTCCCAATCCGCAGTGGTTAACAGTTTTAATTCAAATTTTATATGTGGCTTTTTGTTGACTGTTAAAGGCAAGGTGTTTCCTAAATTCACAATAATACTTTATTATAATCTTTTAAGAATTGTGTCAGGTGTGACTATTTTCACATATATGAAAATAATTAAAGAATATATTGCAAATGTATATGTATGTACACACACATATACACATAGATGTATACACAAAGTTGGTAACAGTCTCACTCTGTAGCCTATGCTGACTTTGAACTCATGGTGATCTATGAGGATAACAGTGATCCTCCTATCTCAGCCACCTTAATAAAGTTATTACAGGTATGAGCCACAGGCCCAGCTTTTAAAATCTTGTATGTCTTTACACAGGTGTTTCATGGAAATGTTGATAACAACACACCTTATGCTAACTCTTTCACGCCCCCAATCAAAGCTCAGTATGTCAGACTCTATCCCCAAATTTGTCGAAGGCACTGTACTCTAAGAATGGAGCTTCTTGGCTGTGAACTTTCAGGTAAGTCTCCTGTTTCCTATTATGGAAGTGGCTTTAACGAGGACAGAAAACAGCTTTGTATGTATTACCTACTAATCTCTAGGTTTTCAGCACACACGCAATTTTATGTCTTCTACAAAATATGTAGAGCATGGTTCAATGAGAAAATGCATGCCCTTTATATGTCAAATAAAGTTGTAAAGCACCCTGCAGAAATCATATAGAGTCAAGTACATCTCTGTGTAATCAAATAGAATACAGGGAATTCTCATGAGAAGTTGTTGCCAAAAGATGTGCTTCATTGATTTTGGTTGCAAATATGATTTATGTTTGGTGATGAAAGTTCAATTTAAAAATACAGTCTGTTTGACCTCATAAATTGTATAAATTTAAGCTGAAAGGCCAAAAAAATCACATTTTGTCTTTAAATTTGGTGCTTTCTTTTTAGATTTTATGGAACATGTAAATTTGTCATCCCTCCCTAGGGAGGAATACTTCAACACCAAGAGTACCACTATAAATTCATTGTTTGAGCATTCTCAGCTAGCAACCTGCTTATTACATAAGTCATGGTTATCTAGCTCAAGGGTACTCCATCAAAGAACACAGAGTTAAATAATTCTCCTGCAGGAGCATCACAACAGGATACAAACACAGAAACCTTATGTCTGCATCCCATTTTATTTTTGTAGCTATATTCTGAACTAAATAGAAAATCCTTTCTGCTTATTCCACTTAACTGTGATTTAGAGGGCAGTTATTGCATTTCATGCAGATAAACTTGCCTATCTTTGCCACCGTCTCAAAATATTTCTTTTGTTCAAACAACTGTGAATAAATTGGAAAGTTTGCTTGTGTCGTGTTTGAGTATAATCCCCAAAACAGGAAAAGCCTCTTTCCAAATTTGAAAGAAAACTGCTGCTATAAAAAATTAAGTTAGTTCTTTGAAATTTTCACAAATATATTTAACTCATGCTTATTTCTCTCTTTCCCACCA
Source organism: Chionomys nivalis (assembly GCF_950005125.1). Lineage (NCBI taxonomy): Eukaryota > Metazoa > Chordata > Mammalia > Rodentia > Cricetidae > Chionomys > Chionomys nivalis. The sequence goes on along the minus strand of NC_080100.1, from coordinate 56,161,716 downwards.
TCCCATAATGCCTCTGCACCATGAACCCACATTTTTTCCCACCTGCCCTTTACTAGCATCTTTTCCTCGAGGAGAAAACTGAGGAGCTATTGTAAGCAAATAAAAAACAATATTAAAAACAGCATTCTTAACAAGCCCATTGCATTGAAAGAAATTAGAGTCAATTTGCCATATGAGTGAATCTACTTTAAGGATCACATGAGCATTAGCTACATCAGTGTTGTTTATGGAAAATGTTTTCACTGACATTAATTATCTTAACAGAGAGATTTTTTTTAAATTATTTGTATCAGATTATTGACTGTTAGTAAATGTAAGCAGAATTATTGCTGCAGAGTGTTTGTATTGCACATCACTTTATCACCAGAGGCCAGTGTCATCTCTAAGCCATTCATCATAAAGCAATCACAAGAAAACCACAGTATGATGAGGTTTGCAGTAAGCCCTCTGGTTTTTTTGTTGCTTAATATCACCTTCGCCAATGCTTCAATCCTTTGATTCATGAGGATCAGCCTCTCATACATGACACAGTTACACCCTTAAGGTGTAAAAATATTTTGCTTTCAAGCTTGACAAGAGGTTATTCCTGACTCTTTACAGACTTCATTTTCTGAATAGGAAGTAGTGCTCTGAAGCCCAACCCCACAAATTGATTTTAAACTTTGGTGCAGATAACATTATCTATTGCTGAGTGGTTTTATTTTTTTATTTTATTTTTTTTTTTTTTTGGTTTTTCGAGACAGGGTTTCTCTGTGGTTTTGGAGCCTGTCCTGGAACTAGCTCTTGTAGACCAGGCTGGTCTCGAACTCACAGAGATCCGCCTGCCTCTGCCTCCCGAGTGCTGGGATTAAAGGCGTGCGCCACCAACGCCCGGCCTAAATATTTATTTATTTATTTATTTATTTATTTATTTATTTATTTATTTATTATGTATACAATATTCTGTCTGTATGCCTGAAGGCCAGAAGAGGGCGCCAGACCTCTTTACAGATGGTTGTGAGCCACCATGTGGTTGCTGGGAATTGAACTCAGGACCTTTGGAAGAGCAGGCAATGCTCTTAACCACTGAGCCATCTCTCCAGCCCTGCTGAGTGGTTTTAGAGAGTGGAATGTTTCACCATAGAAATAATCAATGCTTATATTAATATTTTATTTTCTTAGGTTCTATTCATACTGGTAGAAGAGGTAAATGATTTTTATCCACAAAATCGAATGAATGGAACAGGAGATTTGTGAGATTTAAAGTCCATTGCTAACTAACTTAGCTGTGATTCTTGGAAATAAATATTAACAAATATTTATATCATAATATTCCATTCAGTTGCGTGTAATACTGACAAGCACAAGTCTCCCTTATTGCTTTCAACAGTCATAGATGTTTAGCATCACCTAGAAGCAGCTCATCTCTAGTTGGACACTAGAAAAGAACATCTTTTAAACTGTATGAAAGATGACTTAGGACATTTGGGAGGAAATAAATTTATGACCATAAATAGAAAACTAAAACTCATTCACCCATTCTTCTAATTAATAATTATTTAGCATTTCTCCTTGCTATATAATGGACATTAGAATGGATATGAAATGAATTTGGTGATTAAAAAGAAACTATCACAGGCATTTCTATTCATTTTTTCAGATATTTTATTTTTAAAAAGCAATAAAAAGTGACTCTGTTTTTCTATTTCATGTCTTCTGCAAACTAAACACATTTTTTAAAAAGATTGGTCTCCAGCAGTAGGTGAAGGCAGGCTCCAATTTAAGAATTCAGAGTCAAGAAGAGAGTGCACATGACTTCGAAATTGCCCGAAGACAAATATCACACCACTATGGCTATTAGAACTTTCTAGAATTTGAGGTCTCTGTCAGGACATTGCATTTTTTCCCCTCAGAATTCGCATTTTGGCTTTATAGTCTCTTTACCATTGGGTTTGGATGTAGGTTTTGTCAATAAGATTCTGGCTAAGAAAACAGTCTTCCATGTCAATGTTTCTATGCAGTTGAAAATGGAGGTACAGACTACACAGAGGAGTTGCAGGAGGGAAGATATGATTCAGATTGACTAGTGCATACAGTGATTATAGTCAATTACTGTCAGTGGAGAGCACTATGCTTTCTATCTTTGAGCCTACACATAAAATAGTCTACATGAGCAACTGTACAGTTGTAGGAAATTATTAGATAAGAGCTGATAGGTGGATCCTTGGAAACTAAACACTGCTTTCTGTTGGAATGAGTTTAATGGAAATTCTAGAGGAGCTCATTTTTAATGAATAGTGATTGTGTCAGCATTATTTTTAAATACTTGGTATTTAATCAACTACTTTTTCCTAAGATACCTGCCCAAGGTAGCTTCTATTGATGCTTTCATTTTGGAGATTTGAACACTGAAGTTATAAATTATAGTTTAAGATCACGCATTCAGTGAAGGGAAGGGGGAGGTTAGTTAAGGTTAGTAGAGTGTGGGAGGAAGGAAATAGAAGCTCTCTCTCTCTTGCTCTCACTCTCGCTCTTGCTCTTTAACAATCTAATTCACCTTGCCAGATCCTTGGCCAAACTGTAACAACTTTTATAAGGAAGTCTTAGTCACTGGACAATACAATAACATACGCTTGTCTCCTATACAAATTTGATTAGTTGTTTTAGCACACCCACACTTGGATACTACACTTTTAATACCATTTTAATCCAAAATTTCATAACACATCAAAATTGGAAATACATGTAGCAAATTTGATAATCTTCCAAAATATAAGTGTTAAATGATATTTAGTATAAATGTAAGAGTTTATGGAAATAATAGTAATGGTTTTTGGAGTTTTTAATATTCTTCCATTTTAATATTCTAAATTCCACAACTGTACAATTCCTGGCACATGGTATATACTTAGTAAATATCATTTTCATCCCGTCTAGAAGAAGACATATTTATGCAAATTAGTCAATGTTATAATTAGCATTAAGTGTTTCAGCACTTTCTTGTCCTTCCAGCACTTAAAGGCTGAGTAAGGATTGATAGAGCACAAAGCCAACCTGGCTACATTACATCTGAAATGTAAGATTAGTGCATATTTCTTAGACAACAAAATGCTGTCCAGTTTAGAATATGACTGTGAAGCAATTTAGGAAAATGACTCTGTACTAGGAAAATTCCATCGACGATATTATGAAAACAAATAAGAGAAAACCAAATATACTTTATGAGAAAATGCCGGTTCTCCAAGACACAATGAAATTGTTGAGAACTAGGGAACAGTCATGAGGCTCTCGGTAATGAGACAGCAGAGAGCATTTCAGCAATGTTTTCATTTTGCAAAATCATCTATCATAGAAAAGTATTCTGAATTGTTTTCAATTTTTCCAAAATACATTCAGACAAAATAGCTTGAATGGGCTATCTTGTTGTTCTATTTTATTCCAGATTTAGTTCTGATTAGAGCTCCTCTTTTGAATTTAGACGTCCTCTTTTTGGGAGAATGAATAGCATTATTTTCAGACTTCTCTTGCCACTCTGAAATGAACAAGGAAAAGTTCCAGAATGATCAATTCTTTTCTTCATAGAGTTCTTCTCTTTTACCAGGCTGTTCAGAACCTTTGGGGATGAAATCAGGACATATACAAGACTACCAGATCACGGCCTCCAGTGTCTTCAGAACACTCAACATGGACATGTTCACTTGGGAACCAAGGAAAGCCCGGCTGGACAAACAAGGCAAAGTAAATGCCTGGACCTCTGGCCACAACGACCAGTCACAGTGGTTACAGGTAATGGCCTGAGACTATTTTACTGTCTACCACTCTTGTGTTGTAAAAGATTTCCTAGTGGCTAGCTGAATGCCAGAATCATTATTTTATATTGCTTTAAATTGGCTTTCATATTTGACTTTTCCAAAATGTAAAAATAGAAACAACTTATGAAATCATATCTCTGGCCTTTAGTTACTCAGCGCTGATATACAGATGCAGGCTGTGGACAAGTCGGCTGGGTAAATTGTACCAGATCACACTGCACATACCTGATCAAATCTTTAGATCACCTGATCAAATTTGAGACAATCTGCTTGCTAAGTTTTAAATGTTCTGATGTTTTGCATTTTATTTAATATTGACAATTAACATCAGGATCAAAGAACACTGAATTCATGCCACTGACCTACAGAGATTCTTATAATGTGATGACCCAGACAGAGTCTTCCTTTTCCTCTGATTGCAAAGCATTAGGATAATTTGAATACACTCTCCCCCATAGAATTAATTAATTCATTAAAAAATGTGGATACTTACAATTAATGTAACATTATATCTGATTCATTTTAAAATAGTCTTCTTGAAATACCTTTATTATGGTATACCTTTATGCATACATAGTCTTTCTACTGTCTTTTGTGACAACAGAAAACATGATGGCTCAATTTCATAATGAGATTAGTTTCTTTCATATGCAGGGGCTCCACTTTGATGTCACATTTTATTAATGAGTTTCAAAACCTGGGAGAAGCCGTGTTATGTCTCTAAACCATGAAAGCATTTAAAACAACAAAAACTAACTCTCACCAACCACATTTGTCGTTGCCAAGGTCACCTGAAACTTCCAATGCTCCTTTTCAGTTTAGTCACTAGGTTTTATGATATTATATTCCAACAATTGGAAATATAATTTTTTCCTATAGTCACCTTAAATTTTCCTGGACTCTTTATTAGCTTACAAACATCATAGGTGATTATATATGAGTTTCTGTTACAATTTTTTAAAGTGTGGGTGTGTTTACTGTAAATTACTTTGTCATCCAACCTGCTTTTCTTAGCTAGCCAGTAGCACTTCTCAGGACATTAAATCATTTTTGTAACAAGTGATTATGTGTCATGCGACCCTGAAGCATCACACGTGCTCAAGCTGCAGTCCTCTTCAGGCTCTGAAGACGGCACTTATTTCTTAGAATTCATCGTTTCAATTGACGAATATGAAACCAAACATGTTTTCCTTCGCCGGCTGCTGCTAAGTGCTCTCTTTTAGCACCGGTCCTTCATTTACTGGTTATCCTCTCGCTGATGTCTCTCTTACCAACTCCATAGACACAGAGTAATTGATTTACCAAATGTCAGTGATTCCAGCTACCAAAATGGAGACCAAAGTATCTTGAAATCATTACCATTTTTTCAATCCTGTCAATTCTTGATCTGAATTGCCACCCCTATTTCTTGGGTGCATCCTGAAGCTTATTAACCATCTTCCCAGTTTCGATTTCTATACTTCAAAAAAAAAATCTGTTTTTCTAATCGTAACTTGTGAGTGGGAGTGGGAGGCATGTTCATGAATGTACCCTAAAATGCAAATGCGGTTTTATTTCACTCTTGCTGGAAAATGATCAGTTGTTTTCTCTAGGCCCGAGGATAAAATATAAATCCTTAATACAGCCTAAAAATCTTGCCCTGATTTGTCCTCATTCATCTTTTAGCACACTTGTTTTAATTTCCTCACACTTACCTCCATCTGTCTCTCACTCTTCTGTTATAAATTTACTCTTAGGAGAGAAAAGGAGAACACAAAATCATCAGCCTCTGACACGAGATCCGTCAGGGTGACATTGGATGTTCCTGTCCGTGCAGAGGCTTGGTCATGAGTTATGCCCTTCCTGTATCTGATCTAGGATCTCTTCCATGTTTACTACTTTCACATTGCCATAGACGATGATACCTTCTAAGACCGCCACACAGGCCCAAAGTCATACATCATACTGAATCATGTATAATATTTTTCCAATATGTTTTGCAGGATTGTCAGTTAGTGAAAGAGCTAAATTTAATCCATCTTTGTTTTGTGCTTTAGCGCCTCCTTTTCATTATGACTTTATGTTTGCATGCAATTTAGAAGTAAAATAAAACTTACTTGAAAAAAATCATTTCAGCATAATGATAGGTTATATAAACAACACATCTATTAGGGACTGATGGGCAGGTAGCACACACAGTGGAGATCCATTGAACAAAGAGATAATTTATGTGTGGACTGAACAAAACGGGACAGCTCAATATCCCATGGCAACACTCAGAAAGGATTGCTATTTACGAGTTGTGAAATATTTATTTCCTGAATTTCTACTTAATGCTTTTAAATTGGGTTACTTATCAGTACCTGAAAAGCAAGGAAGTGAAACTATAGAAAATAGAACTTCTGATTTATCATGTTTTCAGTAATACCTTTGCTGTAGTAATGTAAAGCAAATTCGAAATTATAATCCAGTGCAAGGTTGTTAGCTTCAGAATGTCTGCTATATTGGAATGACAGTCTGTTTATTTTCTCAGCTTGTACTCCAGACCCTAAGTTAATATAATAATTAATATTGACATGTAGGTGATACTTCATAATGGCATGTTGCATGCAAAAAACATTTCAAGTGAAATAAAATTCAAACAATGCATTTTTGTCTGTATAGTATATATTTGATTTTTAGTATAAAAAGGCAATTATAATAATTTCAAATAATATTTTGTATTAGGTATCAAATTAATTCAGACATATTTTACTATTGAGTAACAACTGCAACCTCACAATTATCATAAGATTTTAAATATATGCATATATGTGTAAATATAATTTTTAATGAAAGATCAAGTTTTTAAAACACATCAAATTCCTATTGTGCATAAACCATGAACAATGTCCATTGTCTTTCTTAGTATTAACAATAATAAAGATAAATAAATTTTGACATTTGGCTATAAATTATTTTAAAATTATAACATCCAAGTTACCCCAAGACTATATCTGATTATAAGTAAGCTTATTTATGATTTATAATGTCGTGCAGAGTACTGCAAAATATTGTATACGCAAATAGCAACTTGGGCAGATGGATGTATTCTAGAAATATACACATAAAGGAATGGCTAAGGGCAAATAACTCTAGAAAGATAAAAATGAAACAAATACACTTATAAAAATAGAGATGTGATTTTCATAGCCAGCTTCCATCCATCACTTTGTTTAACCTGTCTGTCTCCGTAAAGGCTCTCGCACACTGGCATCGATTTATTCTCTTGATGACATATTTTCTGTCAATTCTGAGACTAGTTCTTCAAGTGGATATCTAATTTTTGTCGTGTCAAAATATATACAAACTCTCCAAGGAAAAATAAACTGACAACTTCTTTTATTTATATATTTTCCTGACATTGTACAAGGAAAAACTTCCAGGATATGACAATTTTTTCCATATCTTCTACTTGGGAGGATGCAACCTATCTGCACACTGTTAGCATGGTTGCTGTGTAGTGTATTGTTGAAACTATGATTAATATTTTATACAAAACAGTGTATACAGTGATTTTGAGGTGTTGACATAAAAGCCAATTTTTATCCTTAAACAAGGTTTCTAAAATCATTAATTTAGTTGTGTTTTAAAATATAAGTAATAAATCATGAGCAATAGCTCTTCATAAGAAAAGCCATTCTCTCATCAGAATTATCTTTCTTCATTCCTAACTATTTTCTTAATTTTTAAAAAAGTTACTTTCACATATCAGCAATACATAGAAGAGGTTTAATCAAGCTTAATGTTTTGTTAGAACCTAATCTAATAATATTTGTAAATGTAATGTACTGTAAGTTAATTCTGCCAAATACTCTTCCATTTAATTATGATTTATTAGAGAGAATTTTTGTGTATTCCTTTAAAAATTCCCATGTTTTAAACATAACTTCCATGTAATGCTTATTAGTATTCTAATACTCTTGTCTGTGTCTTCTGTGATATAGCAGTGTCTGGAACTCTCATGATGACAAGCTATGTTACTGTTTCATGTGTGAAGATCATGATTGATAAGCTTTCTTGAATTATTGTTAATCATAAATCCTTAGGAAGGATGTACCTCAGCATTGCAGAAGTGTCCTCAGGTTCACAGACAACCTTAATGGAGTAATTTCTCAGACTTCTTAAAGAATCGTCTTCTACCATGCTGTGGCGCATTCTTCCAAACCTGATAAAATAATCAAACTTTGTACCAAAAGCTCCATCATGATGGCTCTAGAACCCTGCCAAAATGAAAGTATATTTTCTGCTTCCCAAAACTCTCATTGTTGCCATAAATGAAAGCACACATAGTAATAATACCTGATTTATGAATATTCCTCGCACACAGTTGGATTATCAAAAATTTTACCCTATAAAAGAGAAAAAACCAATAGGCACTGGCTTCTTCAACTGCTCATTTGATTAGTTGTAGTTTCTATAATGATCTCCATTTGTTACAGAGAAATTCCCTCAATGGGGGTGAGGATCACACTTAACTTTGTGTGTTATATTTAGAATGTAGTTAGAGATTCTGCTGGTTTAGTGACATGGTGGTCACAGGTTCTCCCCCAAGATCCATGACTTCACTAGCCCTGGATAAATGACTAGGTATCCAGAACCGGACATGATTTCCTTCATGTGAAGTGGGTCTTAAATCCAATCCAAATAGAGAGCTTTGGTTACTGCCACGGCATGTGTACTATCACGGCACCCTTGCAATTACCATGCCATGCTAGCCACTGTTGGTACTCATAGGTATCAAACTGGGTAGGGCTCTTGGTTGTTTGCCTCCTTTGGAAGTTTCAATGGCCTTTGATACTGTGAAAGTTATTCTGCAGGAAAGAGTTATTCAGGACAGCTGCAACTCAGGGGCCTCTGGATTCCGGGTCTGAAGTGCATAAAGTCTTAAGCAATAAGAACTTCCAACACTGGGGTTGTCTCTTGAATTTCTCTGACCGACAACTCAAAGGCAGCTTCTTTCCTGGTATTGGCTTTGGATAAATAGTCTCTGTTTTTTTAGAGGAAGCATTGTCATCCCAGATGAGAAAAAAATGATTTAAACTATATTATGCATATTTATAGACATACTTATATATATTATAGCTAATTTTGTAAGTAATTCATTAACAGTAAGAATCCTTAAGACTTTTCCAGATTTCCTTATTATTATTTACTTTCCTCTTATATTTTCTGTATTTGTTTTCCTCCTCTACAACTAGAGCCTTCCCATGTTTCCCATTTCCTCATTTCAGATCATCTATCCTCTGCTATTCCTTTCTGTATTTTCACCAACCTCCACCCCAGTAATGGGTCCTTTATTTTCCTGGTTCCTGAAGTTATTCTACAATACCTACTCACATCAGCAGATTTGAAGCTAGATGCCTCAGGCAGAAAAGAACATGCAATTCTGCTCTTTCTGTGTCTAAGCTGCCTCATTAAAACAACTCATGCATCAAAGAAACAAGGATCATTTAGGTAGAGGGAGAATAAAGATTGTAAGAACAAGAGGATCAGGAAGTTTGATGTGATATTCTGTCTCCTAGTAATGTCAGAATGTACACCCATACAGCCTTACAAACGTGACTACCTGAACATGAGTTGAACAAGGACAAGATCAATAGACATGCCAAAGTGGACGGGAAAAGATCATGAGCCTTCAAACCCACTCAAAGAGCTATAAGCAACTAAGTAATTCTGAGAATGAAAAAATTGTCTTCCCCAAGTAAGAGAACCCAATTGGTTATCCAAAAACAACTGATTAGCCCTAAAAACATACATGCAAGTAACAGAAAGGGAAAGGGGAAATTATGTAGTTATACTATCATTTCAAAATCTAAAATAATTCTTAAAATTAAAAATAGAAGTAATAAAAATGAATTTCAATCACATTTTGTTTTTGTATTTGAGAAATCACTCTATGAGACTGTGTGATTAGTTTTTGGTGAGATAGTTAAAAAGAATGAAGCATTTTAAGCTAAAACAAGAGAAATTAATTAGTGTCTAATAATCCCTTGTTTCCCTTCCTGTAGTTAGTATAACATCAAGATATGATCTTTAGGCACCACCAATTATAATAAAACATGAAGAATTGTGTGCTGGTTAGTCATTTGTCAACATGACGCAACACAGAGTCTTCTAGTAAGGTAAAACCTCAGATTAGAAAATATATGCATCAATTGGACTGTAGGCAGGACTGTGAGGCATTTTCTTGATAAATTATTCCTGTAGGAGGGAAAAGGTCATTGTACGTTTGTGCCTCCCCAGGACATGTGGTCACAAGTTGTATATATTTTTTAAAAAAGAAAGAAAGAAAAAAGAAAAAAAACAGGCTGAGAAGCATCCCTCCATAACTTCTGCTTCAGTTCCTGCCTCCAAGTTCCTGCCCTGACTTTCCTTATGATAGACTGTGAAATGAAAGTTTATGCCAAATAAATCCTTTCTTCTCCAAGTTGTGTTTAGTCAAAATGTTTTATCACAATAACAGAAAAAAATTGTTGAGACTGGAGTGACGTGTTCATCTGCACTTTGGAAGAAGAGTGAGGATTGAGAAATAAACAGACAAGAGACAACAGATAAAGTTGGGAGAGTACCCAGTAAATATTGAGATCACCTCAGGTTTATTTCTAATAACCCTTATATACTCCAAGCCAAAAAGCAGGGGGAATGCAAAAGAATTTTTTACCAATACAAAAAAAGCAAACAAAGTAATTACATTCTTAATACCTAAAACATTAAGTAACCACACCCTAGGTCCAAACGTTCTGTTAAGAGCCACACATTAGGTCAAACCTGCTGTCATATATCCTTGAAAGAGCAAAAATAGGTGTGAACTCTCTGATCTTTAGTCAAGGTGTAACAGACCCACTTCTGTGAGTTCCCACAGATTCCCCCTTTTTAATACATTTAATAAAACCTGCACTTCTGACAAAGGACAGACAACTGTGCCTGTCTTATATTGTTTTCTTCAACCTTCCAGACTTACCCATAATTGATAAATACATTTTGTCATGCATGTTCTGTCTTAGATTGCCTGGATGGAAAAAAAGATCTTACCTAATCTTTGACTAACAGCCTCTTCTCATAAAGGGTTAAGGGAGAATGCATAACTTGATTCCATGCACCTGTGAGCCAACTTTCCATCCAGAGAGTTTAAAAGTAACTAGATAATCATAGTTAAGCTAATCATGTTTTGCAATACACATGCTCCTATGGCCACAATACCTTCTAATAAAGGAGTAAAGAATAACCAAGATGGGAGGCCTTTTTAAATTGGTCTGGGATGTCTTTAGCAGATTTAGCTGCATTAAAATCCAAATTTGTCTTATTAAACATCAAGTCTAAGGACTCATTAGCATTATGTCAACTTTTTCTCAGATAAGCTCTATTCTTTTTTTTTTTTTACTTATTTATTTATTTTTATTCTTTTTTAATTAAGATTTCCACCTGCTCCCCATTTCCCATTTCCCTCCCCTCCTCCCAAATATTGCCCTCCCCCCACTTCCCTCCCCCTATCCCCACTCCTCTTCTCCTCCCCCCACTCCATTCCCCCTCCCTCTCGATACTGAAGAGCAGTCCAAATTCCCTGCCCTGCGGGAAGACCAAGGTCCTTCTATCTACGTCCAGAAAGGTGAGCGTCCAAACAGGCTAAGCTCCCACAAAGCCAGTTCATGTATTAGGATCGAAACCTAGTGCCATTGTCCTTGGCTTCTCATCAGTCTTCATTGACCGCCATGCTCAGAGAGTCCGGAATCAACCCATGCTTATTCAGTCCCAGACCAGCTGGCCTTGGTGGGCTCCCAATAAATCAGTTCCATAAAATAAAAGACATTAAGCATATAATGTGTGATCCTATAGAAGCTAAATAAGAAAGTGAACCCAAAGAAAATCATATAGTCATCCGCATGGAGAGGGGGAAGTAGACAAGATTCCAGGGCAAAAACTGGGAACTTGCGGGTGAGGTGGCATGGGGCAAAGGGGAAATGGGATGAGAAATATGAGAAGGGGAGGATGGGAGGAGCTCGGACGATTGGGATGGTTGGGATATAGGAAGGATGGGTACGGGAGCAGCGAAGTATATATCCTATCTAAGGGAGCCATCTTAGGGTTGGCAAGAGACTTGACTCTTGAGGGGTTCGCAGGTGTCCAAGAATATGTCCCCAGCTGGTACCTTGGGCAACTAAGGAGAGGGAACCTGAAATGACCCTATCCTATACTGATGAATATCTTGCATATCACCTTAGAACCTTCATCTGGCGATGGATCGAGGTAGAGACAGAGTCTCAATTTGGAGCAACGGTCTGAGCTCTTAAGGTCCAAATGAGGAGCAGAAGGAGGGAGAACATGAGCAAAAAATCAGGACCACGAGGGATGCACCCACCCACTGTGACAGTGGATAAGCTCTATTCTAAACCAGAAATGTCTTCATAGTGAACTAAAGCAATTAAAAGTATTATCAGGTCAATACCATAATTCTAGTATGAAAATTAGCAATAAATACACAGTTGGTCAAATTACAATTCTCATAACTTCGTTCTAATCAAAAATCAAGAAAAAGTTTCTGTGATAAGTGAACTATGGGTCTTTTTCCTCTCTATAGTCCAGTTGTATTGCTGTTACACACTTTCAAAGACGTGTTTGAACTGTTCCAGTCCTTGAAAAGCAGCAAATATTTTTATGTCATTCCTCTTCATATACTGAACGGTAACTTTAGTCATTCATTGCCTCCATAAACATGCTCAATTGCTTCAACAAATTCCTTTCCCTCAAGGGGATATTTTTGAGGTCCCACTTGTTAGGTCCTCCATTTCAAGAGCATATTTGAACACCATATTGACAAAGTTAACTTTTGTAGATACACAGTCAAACATTTAGTCAATTTTCCTGGCCCAGCTCCAAAGTAAATAGGATTAATAGAGGTCTGGAATTCTGTACAGCAGTTCTATCAGGAAGTTGGGAATCACCAACCATTACCATGATCTCCTTCTCTTCTCAGACTGAAAAATGTTGACATCAGACAGTCAAGAACACAGGGTCAGCAATTTCACTGCAACTCTCCTGAAGGAGGGGTCTCGGCATAAATAATGTCATTGGGCCTGGCATTCCTTTGTTCCCATACATCAGGCCAAACATTCAGGCAACTACTGAGCTTCATTCTCCTTTTGTAAAAAAGAGAAAAAAAAAAAAAAAAAGCATGTCATCAACCCCATTTTAAGACAGGGTCAGATCCTTTCCATAATTCAGAACAAGGGGCTTTCTATTTTGCTGTAGTGAAGGTGGCTCTGATGCCATCAGGTCAAAATCTATCTGTGATAGACTGGCTCACAGGAAAGAAATTGAGAATAAAAAGGGCATGGTTTAGCGCATTATGTGGTGACGAGGGGTAAAACCACCCCTTATTTATTTTTTGAAGTTGTGTTTTCAAAGAGCCATGGGCGTGCTCTACAATTCCCTGTCCTTGAAGATCATAAGGAATGTCTGAAATGCTGAAATTGCTGAAATGCTTTAATAATATATTTGTATCCATTATCCATGTTTATAATTTTAAGAATTTGTATATATGGAAAGCATTTTAAGTTAGTTGTCACATAATAGTGACTTCTTCAGTTTGTACAATGGCCATTAGGAAACCTGAATATGCATTGATCACCACATGCACATATCTTAATTTGCCAAATTCTGTAACATGAGTAACATTCATTTGCCATAAATGAATAGGAAGCAGACCTCGAGGATTTACTTCAAGATGGGATACAGGTTATTATTGTGGGAATATATCACATTGCTTAATAATCTGACAAGCATTTTCTCTTGTACTGTTTTGATGAGGTAAAGCATGTAATTGCTGAGCAAGCTCAACTTGAGATAAAATAACCGAGTACATTTATTAGCTAAAGCGTTACCTTCGGTCAGTAGACCAGGAATATTTGAATGTGCTCTAATATGACCCACAAAGCATAGGGTTTTTTTTGTTTTGTTTTTTTAATGAATGGTGTTTTGAATTGTACGAAACAGTATACTAACTTGATTATCACTAGTTCCAATACAGGGGAAGGGGAAGGGCTCTATGACTTGACCAGCTCTAAAATATAATAATGAATGTCAGTATATAAATTAAATGTATTATTTGAAAAAGTTAGAAAGCCATAGCAACAGCTCACAGTTTAACTATTTGAGCTGAAACTGGATCTGTTTGTTCTACATATCCTTTACTATCAATAGCATATGCTGCTCTTCCATTAGAAGAACCATCTGCAAAAATTAACAAAGCATCCTTTAAGGTATCTTTCATTACAATTTTAGGAAAAATAAAGGAATGAACTTGTGCAAATTGCAACAACTGGTCAGCTGGAAAATGATTATCAATTTGGCCTAAAAGTTGAGCAAATGCAATCTCCTAGGAATCATTATTTTGAAATAACCAACCAACCTGTTGTCTAGCATAAGGAACATTGATCACACTAAGTTCTCTACTAAAATATCACCTACATTCTATCCAGTCATTTTTGTACCACAAGAAGTGACTCCTTCCAGTTAATACCTTAACTGGAGAAACAGGAAGATGCAGCCATAATACTTGTAAGGGATTAAGTAAAATGCAGGCCACAAGACCATGCCGCAGGTCCCTGAGTAGGGGCAGGCAGCGGGTCCAGAGAGCAGTCAGTACCAGGTAGGGACTGTGAAGTTCCCCCAAGTGGCTGCAGTGGGTCACAAGGGGCAGTGAACCCACAATGAGGAGAGACAGACAGATGGGCACACCAAGAGATCATGTCGGTGGTCTCCAGAGGCGACTTGTCCCAGACATGGAGCCATGTGGCAGTGAGAGACAGAGGGATAGACACACTATGCAAAGTGAGGTTGTATAATTATTTAGTGGTTTATGGAAGGGAAAGGCAGAGGGAGGAGAGCAGAGAGAGAGACAGAGAGAGAGAGACAGAAGGGGTAAGGGAAGAAGTGGGGAGAGACAGAAGCTGCCTCTTTGAGAGGGAGATGAAAAGGAAGGGACTCAGGTTATTAGCTGAAGATCGGCTTGCCTTGGAGGATGGGAAAGAGTGGGTGTGGCTTGTCTCTTAAAGGAACAGAGAAGACCATTGTAATACTGCCACAGGATTGAATCTTGTAGGCAACATATATACTTGCCAAAGTTGATCATAATTAATGTAATGTACCTGCTGAATCTATATGACATATTCCACCAGAACCAGTACCTGTTTAGCAGCATCTGTAAAATGTCTAGGGGAACTGGGATCACTATTCCCCTTAATAATCTCATTGAGGGTCTCCAATCTCTCATAGGCAATTTTAAATAGTGTCAGAGCCATTGAATATCTCCCAATCATTTCTGAAAGTCATTCAAAGTTTGTAAGCTATCTTTTCCTATTTCCAATTTTTTGAGGCTTAATTTCTTTAGGATACAGCATATGTCCCAAATACACAATCCTTTAAATCTAGAATAATGTAATCTAGGCTGCAAAGCTCCCATTAGATGACAGGCAGCATTAGTATTTTCACAGATGCTTGCCTGGGTGGGGCGGCAGCTCCCTAAGGATGCAGCCCACCATTTTCTCTGTCTGACTAGGGCTGACTGGAAGCTATGCACTCAGCAGCTCCATTGGGCTGTGGCCAAGAGAGCAGCTGCAGTGGCAACAGGTGTTCCAGGAGGCCTCAGCCCACAGCCCTCACTGGGCCACAGGCCTTGCTCTCTATTGGCTCTCTCTCTTACTTGATCAGTAGTGGAGGCTGCTCCCAGTCCACAGCACCCACAGTTCAGACTGACCAGAAGCATGGGTGGGGTTGCACTCTCCTAGAGTCCCAAGGCAGTTTGAAAATGGCAACAACTGTGCCACCAGTGTTGGGGAGGAGGTAGGAAGTTTAAACTATTTACAAACTTTAAAAATTTCTGTATTTGCCGCCACTGCACCTGAGCCCTTCTGGCCTTTAAAATATCTCTAGGTAATTCTACAGACAGTTGATTTCTTTTACCCTGACCCATAGCTACAATTTTATTTACAATTTTATTGGCGATATAGTCACCATACTTCCACATTTACTATTTATTCAAGCACTCACTTTTTACTTTACACCTTGCATCTCTTATTCATCCAAAGTCTCTATCATATTATTCTTTTATACCCAAGCCCCATGCTGGGCACCATCTGTCGAGTCTGGCCTGACGCATTCAATCTGCTCTTGTGGGGAAGAGTGGGGATTGAGAAATAAATAGACAAAAGACAACAAATATAGTTGGGAGGGCAGCCTGTAAATACTGAGAATCGCCTCGTGTTTATTTCTAATAGCACTTATATACTCCAAGCCAACAAAGAAGAGAAAGGCAAAAGACTACATTACTAAGATGCAAAGTGTTATACCTGTTATGATTTAAGTAAAAATTGCTTCAGGTCCCAGAGTGGCTCCCAAAGTGACAGCAGGCAGCAGCTGTGGGTCCCGAGAGCAGCCAGTGCCAGACAGGAGGCAGAGATGGCACAATGGCACAGTTCCACAAGTGGTTGCAGTGAGCCATGAAGGGCAGCAAGTCCCAGGCATGGTGGGTAAAAGACCTCAACAGGGAAACCAATCCCTCCAGGACAGGGGGATGGGCACAACACAAGACCACACCGCATATCTCTGAAAGCAGCTGGTCCCAGGCAAGGAGCCACACAGCAGGCAAGAGACAGACAGATAGGCACACCATGCAAGAGTGAGGTTGGATATTTATTTAGTGGGTTATAGAGGGGAAAGGGAAGAAGGGAAGAAGAGGAAAGAGAGAGAGAGACAGAGAGAGACAGGGAGAGGGAGGGAGAGGGAGAAAGAGAGAGGGAGGAGGGGCACAGGCACAGCAACAGGTACCTCTCTGGGAAAGAGATAAAGGGGACTGGAAGCTGGGGGCTGTGGCTTGTATCTTAAAGGAACAGGACAGATCATTACATTGCCCAGATCATGGCGTCACCCCAAAGCCAACTAAGAGACAGAGTCCTGTGTATAAAATCAAAGAGCCTTTATTCTTACACAAGTTTGAACACTTGGTCTCCATGTATCCTATATATTGGAGTGATCAGAGAGCCCCTGAGCTCAGTTAGAGTTTGGTTTTTATAATAGAAAAGGTGGGGGTGAGGGATTTTTAAGGTTTAGGACCCCTCATTGGCTGACATTTGTCTAGGGGTGTCCTGGTAAAAATCAGTGGGTGTGTGCTAGCAGGTGGTCCTGTCTACTACTGTTGGAAAGTTAGGAATTTCCTTTGGGGGAGGGGATCTCTTCCTGGGTGGTATCTTTGTAGTCTCAGTTTGTAGTCTTTCTTAAAACCAGATATTGCCTTATGGTAAACTACTGAGACTCAGGTCTCTATTGAGCTTGTCATAGCTGGATCCTATACAAAGAACAAACAAAGTAATTACCTTTTTTAATATCAAAACATCAAATAGCCACACCCTAGGTCAAACCTCCAGGCAGATAACCTTGAAGGAGAAAGAATAAGTCTGAACTCTCTGAACTCTCTGACCTTTAGTCAAGGTAGAGCAGACCCACTTCTGTGGACTCCCACAAAAAGTAAAACAAGACTCCTCTCTCTCTCTCTCTCTCTCTCTCTCTCTCTCTCTCTCTCTCTCTCTGTGTGTGTGTGTGTGTGTGTGTATGTGTGTCTTTTTTTCTCCAAAGTAAAATTTCAAGACATTGAAATGTAAGATAATATACTTTTAGATAGATAGAAAATTATGAGTGATGTCAACAAATGACATACATTGACCTCTATAAAAGAAATAAATTTTAAAATAAGTATAAAATTAAATAAAACTTTTATTTATCTAACAGATACTTCAACTCTTACTCAAAAATAGTAAAAAAAATTATAAATTTAAAGTACATGTTATGTCATTTTCTCCTGTTCAGTAAGGAAACTCCACTTTTTGAACCATCATGTATTTTAAGCACTTTATCAATAACTTTCAACAGCTAAGTAATTCTCCATAACATTTATTATCTTAGTTGTCCAACTGATTCAGCATGAACAGAAAATATTTAATCAACCAGGAATGAAAGTACTTATATCATGATCTAGTAAATTATAAAATATGATTCATTTTTGTATGATTTAAGAATATGAAGAAAAATAATGGAAGGATTTCAGATTGATTGAAAAACTTATTTTAAAATAATGTATGAGAAGTTGCTGACAGTGAATAGACTATATAAGTATACACCTTTTATAAGTATATTCCTTATTGTTGATGACTATGGAAATATAAATTGATTGTTGAAATAAATCTATCAAAGTTAATAAATGACAATAAAATAAAAATGATTGTTAGCAATAAAAATGCTGACACAGAAAAAGCATTTTTTATTGTATTTGAAATTTATTAATTTATGGTCATCTGCACAATATTTCAACCAAATTAGTGAAATTAAAAGAACGGTAGGACTGCAATTTTAATGTTAACCTTTGCCTGACAGCATCTTACCCCACAGATGATCAATTTAATATTAATTTGGTAGAAATGTGTAAGAAAGAAATGGAGTTTAAACTTCCAAATTAAATAAGTCTTCTTTAATTTAGTTCTTTTCTGATTGAAAAGAATGTCTTGGCCATAGAATTCACATCTGCTAAAAAGTGATTGGCTTCCCAGTCTCTACACTATTGGTTTACAGAAGTGTGAAGGAGGGTTTTTCACGGATCAAGTGACCATTGGACCCCAATGTATTATTTTTGAATATGAAGAGTATCCTGATTTTCAATGCATACTGCCGTTAGTAATCTCACATTTAAAGAAAATACTTATTAAAAAGTACTAAAAGAAAAAAATCTATTATTGAGGACATAGAGCTGAAATAGCTATTGTAATTTTTAACGCCCATGTACTTTGGTATATACAAGAATTTAAAGAATGACCTTACTTTACTACAAACTATCTTTAAAATAGCTATAACATGATTCTATCAAAGTAATTCTCTACTATCCAAGTAGAAAAGCAATAGAAATAAGCAAAACATAGCTGAAGAGAATATTTATACACAAACATCGCAGAATTTCAAAAAGCCGTTTAAAAAGCAAAACTAAAAATGGAGGTTCTTTTTCTGTTGATAAGCAGTGTTTGAATCCATTGAAAAGATGAATAGCAGGATTGAATCTACTAAAAGTGTGTTCAGAAGGTCCATTTTTGATTTGAAGATCATGGACATTAAATGACGTGGGTGCGCGCACGTGTGCAAGCTCTCACGCAAATAAACTTTATTTTGTGACACTAGTTATGTTTTCATTATTACTCCTAATGATAAAATAGTAACTTCTCTCCTTTAAAGCAATGAGTTGAAAGAAAGCCAGTGAGTAAAAATTAGACCTTGAGAATTATACTTGGAATCAAACGAGCAATTGTAAAGATTCCCAAGGAAAATTATGTTCAGTTTTAATTGGTGATCTTATTTGTCTGTGCAGCAGCCCTTCCAGTGAGCTTGGTTTTGTTTGGTAATGAGGTTACGAGTCAGAGAAGCTTGCTGAAGACTGGACAGCCAGACTGCATGCAAAGGGGACACCACACATAATAGTGCATGCAGTGATATTTACCGGAGTGTTTATCAAGTTGTCCTGTGAGTGGAGTGACTGCTTTTCTCAGGAGGTATTACATTTGACCAGTCCTGACCAGCTGAGACCCAGCCACTTATCATGATTGACAGTTCTTTGTATATCTATTCATCTAGCTTCTTCACTTAATTGGTTGCTCTCTATGATTAAAATTATATATGCTATTATAACTAGTAAACATTAGTAAGCATTAGTAAACACTGGGTACTGAATATTTGGAAAGTACAGGTTGTTTTAAAATAGAACAAAAGAAGTAGAAGGAATAATTGCATTCTTCTTGCAACTTGGTCATGTGTAAATATACACAGGCATCACATTTAGATATGTGTTCTTTGTCTAACAAGCTTCCAGGACTAAATTCATATGGTTTGGTTGGCTTAGATTATCTAAGTTTTATTGACACTATAATGTGTAGGTAATTCTATTATGCTTCTTTCTTTTTATTGTTTATAAGAATGCATGCATGTGCATGCATATGTATGCGTATGCATGTATTAGTTGTCAGTTATTTAGCTGCCAGTCAATATCAAGATAAAATACATTTATATAGAGAATATTGCTGTTGGGAAAATGTAGACCACTGATGCAGCTTTCACATCTTTCCTGACTGGTTTGTTTGGGGAGCACTTGTAATCCACTCTCCCAGGTGATAGCTTCAAAAGCTTGGTTCAGCCAAACACACATGGTCAAATGCTTCTCTGATATATATGTACATATTTACATATTACATAAACACACACACATATATACTATCTTATTCTTATTATAGTATGAATACACGTCATCAATTATGAAATAATATGGCTCAATTTGAAAAGCAACTTAGAAATATTACACAATACCTATTTCAGAACACATTTCACATGTTCTGTAACAGGAACTCTAACCTGAGAAGCACAGGGTTTTGATCTTTTTGCATGTAATGGTTTTGTGAGAGCCTAGCCAGTTTGGATGCTCACCTTCCTAGACCTGGATGGAGGGGAGAGGACCTTGGAATTTCCACAGGGCAGGGAACCCTGTCTGCTCTTAGGGCTGGAGAGGGAGAAGAGGAGTGGGGGGAGGGGGAGAGAAGGGGGAGTGGGGGAGGGAAATGGGAGGCTGGGAGGCAGTGGAATTTTTTTTTCAATAAAAAAAAATTTAAAAAAAAAAACATCATGTATCTGTTAGAGACTTTACCTCCTTAGCATGTTGGTCATCAGCTTGTTGAATAATAGATTAACATTTTTCCATGTGCTTTTCATCTATTGTTAGTTGTTTTTCTCATCAGAATTTTTTAAATTACTTTTAAGATTTACTTATCTACACGTAGAGCCTGAATACTAGAAGAGGGCATCAAATCTCACTACACATGACTGAGCCAACATGTGGTTGCTGGGAATTGAACTCAGGACCTCTTGAAGAGAAGCCAGTGCTCTTAACCTCTGA
The DNA here is from genome assembly GCF_950005125.1 of Chionomys nivalis. Taxonomy (NCBI): domain Eukaryota; kingdom Metazoa; phylum Chordata; class Mammalia; order Rodentia; family Cricetidae; genus Chionomys; species Chionomys nivalis. Next base: position 56,140,932 of record NC_080100.1, on the reverse strand, counting down.
GCCATCTCTCCGGCCCTAATCAGAAATTTTTAAAGAAAGCAGAAATATATATGTTTAAGTTTTTAATTAATAAAAACAGTTCCTGTGCCCATTTGAATATTTTATATTATATAAATGTTTTCACGCAAGGGTTTGCAGCATGATAAAGTGAAAAACAAAGAAATAATTACCTAGAATCACGATTAACAACTTGTTCTATATTTTTAAAATGCAATTCAGATGAGAGTCTTGCAGTAATTGTTTTCAAGTTTGTATCTGTCTCGAATGGCTTTTATACCTAGTATTTATACAACACAAGTAGCAAAAACAAGTGTTGTTAGTAAGTGAATAAAATAAATTAGGTTTCATTCTTTCTCAAATGAAGAGGGTTATCAATCTTTCTTAGTAAACAGTGAGTAATACTTTCATTAAAATTGGAGTCACTCTTGTTTTCTCTTCTTTTAACTTCCTACCACCTACTGGGGCTTCAGCCTTCCTTTCTTGCATGAAAAGCACCTTGGAGTTTTAATCCCCATGGCTGCCAGATTTGATGTCCCTTCATGAGTACCACAAGACCCATCTGTTCCGTTAGACATATGTCGGATGATGTGGGAGGAGCTGTGACGCGAGATAATGGGGCTAAAAGCACTTCAGAATGCAACACTAAGTATATATGCACATGTTTCTACAGCTGCCTCAAACTTTCTAATGGGAAATAGAGACATTTCTAAAAATAAGACAGCTCAAAGCTCTCAGGGGAGGAAAGCACACCAACAGCTGCTTGTATCTGCTTACATCCTGGGTGTCAAAAGCATTTGCTCCAAGTTTGGTTAAAGGACATCTGCATCTGAGTCTACCAGCAGACTGAAATGCTCTTAGCTCCATCCTCTGAGATGCTCATGTTATTGGGTGTGTGCTACACACAGAAAAGTGCATTTGGGGACAAATACACTTGGATTCTTCATGACAGATGAAGTTTTTAAAAAGATAATTATTTATAGGCAACTATTTTGATGGGATTTACATATATTTAATTAAAAATGATTGACTATTAAAACTCAGGCTTATGTTGATTGACATTTATTAAATTAAAACAACAAATTTAATTATTTTTGACTCTAGAGAAAATAAAGTCTATCAAAGATACACATTTAATATAAATAAAATAAAATCCATTAGAAAGTGGGTATATATACTGTAATTCTGTTTTTTCTGGCCTGCGTGTGACAGAATCTAAATAGACATAGACATATTGCTGCTCATTCCAAATGACAAATTGTCTAAACAGTGGTCATGAATATTACCAGTATCTAAGGAGGTCTAATATAAAGTACATGCATTTAACTTTGAAAATGTGTTCAAATATATTGTTTTAAACAGCTGATATCTGTTTAATTTTGAAGAATCCTTTTAAGTGAACTTATATATTTTATAAGCAACTGCACAATATAATGGTTAGCGTGTATTAAATTCCACTGCAGATTCCTCTGGGATCAAATGTTTTTTTCTCCTAGTTACAGGTTGTATGTACATAGTTAAGCAATTGCATCTATTTTTAACTTTTGCAATACCCTTATTCACTAAGGAATATTCACTAGGGACTGTACTGCCTATGTTATAGGGATATGTTCAGGATTAAAGGTGTTACATGTGTACAGTTTGAAGGACATCATTGCTTTGAAAATGTTAACTACTTTGCTGTGTTATTCTTCAGAATGACTTAGCACTCAGTGATATGAAACATGACATCTTCTGTCTTTTAAGGTTATCAGATAAAAATACAGGAAACTTTGCTGAATTTGAATTTCAAATTAATGTTGAATAAGTTTTAGGATAATCTTGTCCAAAATATTGTTGAGTAATATTCGTTAAAAAAAAAACCTCCATTCTGATTTATATGAAATTAAAATTGAACTAGGACTCTGGTATTTTATTTTGCTGAATCCAGCAATCTTATCCGAGTTCTTCATCTTGTAATATCTAATTGTTAAAAAAAAAGCAAGGATATTGATATAGGGGTGATGTTTAGCTAATAGATAGTGATTCTAGTAGGATTGCTTGCCTGGGACCATTTTACACTGTGCTCTACCCCAGATGAATAGGTGTTGGAAACACTGATAGCTGGTTAACATCTGAGCACATATTCTTACATTGATTTTTATGTCTAAATTATTAATCTCCGTTATTTTCTGAGAAAGATGAGTCAAATGATTTTTTTTAAAATTCTGTCTCTGCTGTACTAACAACTGGGAAGGGACCTTTTATGTCTACATATCAACCTAAATGTTAAATTCTATCGTCAGTTCCTTTCAATATAAAAAAGAATTCAGTATAGCATTTTCCACCTCAGGAATGGATTGATGTTTCTAGAAACACCTCTGAGTTAAATATTCTGAGCCTCTTGTGTTTATGGTTTGTAGAAAGTATTTTTCAATGACATTTAAAATCTCTAAGATTTGCTTTCTTTGAGGAATAGCAGGTTCATATTATCTAAATAGCTGATAACCTTTACAATTTGAACTCACATCTTTATATTTTCTCCTTTACCAACAGTTTCTTCATCTATGAAATACAGTAAATGCCGTTTTCATTGGGGTATAGAAAAATTGAACTCAATAACATAAATAAAACTTTATATATGATGTCCAGAGAATGTACATATGCTGGGTGAGCTCTGTCTCCTTAACATTGATAGTTAGTCTAGAAGTTAGCAGTACTGGAAATCATTTGGCTATACCTTCAGAGGGCTGGGGAGAGAATTCTGTTAGAAAAATGCTCACTGAACAAGCATGATGACCTGAGTCCTGAATCCAGGAATCTTGCAAATATACTCATGTATAATTAAAGGGATCCTGCTGTGTGGGATGGGCGGTGGAGAGAGTAGACTCTCCTGAACCTCATGGCACAGCTATTGAGGTGGTGACCACTGTGAACAATAAGCAAGCCCTACCTCACCCAGGATGGAAGGCGAAGACCACACCTCAAGTGTCTTCTGACTTCTGCACAAATGCTCTGGCACATGCTGCATGCACGTGTGTGAGCACACACACACACACAGTGCACACACAAGTTTCAAAAAAGAGAGAAAAGAAAACATTTTGTGCTCAGATTGATGTCTAATCATTTCATATACTCTAAATCTTTATAATTCTGACTTTTCTGTGAAAGCTCTGTTTAAATAAGAAGAGGAAATCTTGAGATCCACAATCACCACCAACTTATACCTGTTATACCGTGTTTTATTCAGCTTTCCCTGTTCTGTAAGGGCACTAACTTGGTCATGGTACCCCAGCATAAGAAGGAACTGCTAATACACTCATGTAATTTTTGGCCAGAGCTATACCATTCAGTGAAGACACCACATCTTCCTTGTTGAAATTATTTAAAATACTTTTTTTTTGTACCAGAATTGTCATAGAAGGAAGGAGTTAGTGGGAGAAAATAAGTAAGTTGCATTGTTATGGCAAGCTTATCATAACTTATGTAAAAAGAAGAGAGACCTTGGGGAAACTGAAGAAGGAGGCCACAAAGCTACAGCTGCTATTGGTTGGAGCCAATAATTTTCTCTCAGATGAGAAATTGAAATAAAGAATAATGTAGCTTGGACCCTCTTTCCCTTAACTCATCTATGCTCAGTTCTCGTATTGGTGCTCAGCCCTTCTCTGCATGTCAAATGTCACAACCAGCAAGAAGTATGAATAACAAATGACTAAGAAATTATCAGTGAACTCTTTTATGTTTTAGAAAATTCTACACACTGGTTGTTTTTGTTTGCTTGTTCAGTCATGAAGTTCTTTTTAACATAACTGGAGAACTGTAGGGCTCTACCACAGATTTTTTTTTTTCAGCTCCTGAAACAAAAAAAAAGCAACTTAAAAATAAGGCATTTTAAAATTATATTTATAAATAACATCAGGAATTAAAATACAAATAAGCCTTAAATATAGAAAACATATTATCTCTAACATACAGGAATTTTATTCTCTGGGGTTCTTTAATAAACAGAAACCCACTTATAAATAGCATTAATAAATTCTTTTCCAAGATAGTTTTTATTGTTTTAAATAAGTGGAACTATATTACAGACATCTGTCTTATTTGTTACTGCCTCCTTTCTAATTTGAGATGTCTGCCTAATTTTTGAAGTTACAGATAAGCTGTTTTATAGAAAAAAACTATTAAATCTTCCTTGCATTTTTCTATTTAATCATTATGCAAATAGAAATAGAAAGGAAATGGAAATGAGCAGTAGCATTCAATTGGCCAATTGCTACTTCTTTAGATTAATGCTATTTATCCAAAAGCTTCAAGTTTCATTTGGAGTACTCCACCCAGGAGACAAAAACAACATCACATCTTCAAATAGGAGTGGCTTTCCCTGCTGATGGTCTTTGAAGTGCATGTGTTTAAATTCAGCCCTTCCTCTGCATGAACCACTGATCAAGGAGCACACCTCAGAGACAGAGGCTAGCAAGCTCTTCACCACCATCTCGACACTCAGATGAGTATCTGTTTTCATGCACGCACAACCTGCCCTGCCATATGCCACAGTTCTCAGCTGAGCAGAATGAGATAACTGCAAGTACGAAATGCACCTTACAGTTTACCTTGCAGTGCTTAGGTTAAAGAAACCCATCTAGGAGGATGCTTATATGTTTTTCTTTGGGTTCACCTTCTTATTTAGCTTCTCTAGAATCACGAATTATAGTCTCAATGTCCTTTATTTATGGCTAGAAACCAAATATGAGTGAGTACATCCCATGTTCCTCTTTTTGGGTCTGGCTTAACTCACTCAGGATAGTGTTTTCTATTTCCGTCCATTTGTATGCAAAATTCAAGAAGTCATTGTTTTTTACTGCTGAGTAGTACTCTAATATGTATATATTCCATACTTTCTTCATCCATTCTTCCATTGAAGGGCATCTAGGTTGTTTCCAGGTTCTGGCTATTACAAACAATGCTGCTATGAACATAGTTGAGCATATACTTTTGTTGTATGTTAGGGCATCTCTTGGGTATATTCCCAATAGTGGTATTGCTGGGTCGAGAGGTAGGTTGAACCCGACTTTCCTGAGAAACCGCCACACTGCTTTCCAAAGTGGTTGCACAAGTTTGCATTCCCACCAGCAATGGATGAGAGTGCCCCTTTCTCCACAACCTCTCCAGCAGAGGCTATCATTGGTGTTTTTGATTTTAGCCATTCTGACCGGTGTAAGATGGTATCTTAATGTTGTCTTGATTTGCATTTCCCTGATTGCTAAGGAAGTTGAGCACGATCTTAAGTGTCTTTTGGCCATTTGAACTTCTTCTGTTGAAAAGTCTCTGTTCAGCTCAGTGCCCCGTTTTATAATTGGATTGATTAACCTTTTACGGTCTAAATTCTTGAGTTCTTTATATATTTTGGATATCAGACCTTTGTCAGTTGTGGGGTTGGTGAAGATCTTCTCCCAGTCAGTGGGTTGCCTTTCTGTCTTAGAGACAGTGTCCTTTGCTTTACAGAAGCTTCTCAGTGGCGGGGAAGAGGCAGAAATCTTTAATAATTAAATAAATTAATTAATTAAAAAAAAAAGAAAATTTCGCCAAACTAATGCTTAGAAGCTAAATCTGCACACAGAAAAATAAAATGATGCTTTTATTTTATATGCAAAAAAAAAAAAGAAAGAAACCCATCTAGGAAAGCAGGGAAGGCATGAATGTACACATTTGCAGAGTCCGCCATCTTGTCTGTCACAGGCATCTATCGCCTACCTAACAAGAAGAGACTAAATATCTGGAAAGGAAGACAATATATAACGAGAGTGCTTTAATGGAGGGCAGATTCTCCAAAACTAAAAGTTTACAATTTTGCAACTGTATTGAGCAACTATTTTGACAGATTCTAATCCTTGCATGTCTTCAAGTGACTCCTCTGTCTATAATGAACAGTAAGTTTGTAAGGTGTATAATTTCCTAAACCTTTTGTTGCCTGACACAGATAGTCTTCACCCTTTATCAAGGAAATTTCCCTTTCCAACAGAGAGAGAAACCACTACACAAAGATAAACTAATCAAAATGCAACATTGTTGATCTCAGTTCTAAAGCAACCATCTACAAAACATGGCCACGTCTAGTGCAACAGGACTGTTCTGGAAGACAGAGCTAGAGGATTGTAAGAGTCAAAGAACCAAGGAGTTGGCTGGAAGACTGTGTCTTCTAGCAATGTCAAAATTACACCAATGAAGTCTCATTAACATGACTGCCTAAACGTTAGATAAACATGGATAACACCAATAGAGATGTAAATGCAGGTGGAGAAAAGCCCACGAAGCCTCATTCCTAGACAAAATACAGGTTTGTTGAGAGCAAGAGAAATAGTCTTCCTCAGTGAAGGGCACACAAATTGGTTTTCCAATGCCAAATGATCACCCCTGACAATATACATATGAACAACATAATACAGGTTAAGGAAGAAACATTTAGTAATATATATTATATATATATTTGCATATAAAACAATTAATGACAAAAGAATCTATACGGCTGAAAGAGAGCAAGGGAATGTATGAGAGAGTTTGGAAGGAAGAAAAGGAGAAACATGGGAACTGTAACATCAAAAATATTAAAAAGTTTGAATTCTGATGAAATGTCTAAAAAGTTTTATTTGTGATGATTTCCTTAAAAATCTACAAATTACCTGGGTTCTTTGGCTTTGCCATCAATATTTTTCAGGCACCTAGGTAGATGGTCTGCCCCTTCTACACTCTAAATACTTCTTTTCAAAATAGAGAGAATGCTCCACAGTGAGTCTGCCTTTCTCATTGATTCCTTGTCTTACGTTCAGAGAAAGAATAATGTCTACAATTGTGTATAAGAGTATAATTGAGCCGTGCGGTGGTGGCGCATGCCTTTAATCCCAGCACTCGGGAGGCATAGGCAGGCAGATCACTGTGAGTTAGAGGCCAGCCTGGTATACAAGAGCTAGTTCCAGGACAGGAACCAAAAAGCTACGGAGAAACCCTGTCTCGAAAATCCAAAAAAAAAAAAAAAAAAAAGAAAGAAAAAAAAAGAAAAGAGGATAATTGACTCAGAGGGACTCTAGAATCACAGTGAGAAGTACTCACAATAACTATCCTTAACCCAAAGAAGGCACATGGTTTCCAACATGGACAAACCTAGAAGACAGGTCTCCTGAATACTAAGTGATATCATCTATCATTATTCAGGAAAATGCGTCCCATTGATTACTGGCTTTCTCTCCACTGAGTTTATTCTACTCAACTATATGATGTCTTTAGTTAAATTTGAATATTTTAATAAATACCATCTAAGTGTTGCATTAGCTTCAAAGGATATTTTTCATATGAACTCTAGCACTGGACTCTTGAGTCCAGAGGTAAAGTAAAAAACGTTTCTAACCTAGAGAATTTCATCCACAATAAAGATAGCTATAAATTAGAAATTTAATATAAATTATAAAGAATGGACAATGTATAATCTAGTACATTCTAAGACTCTAGTGCAGATCTAGTAGAAAGCTAGCATAGGACTCAGTGAAGAGTTTTTGAGAATTGATTTGCTAGAATACATGCCTTAAGTTTGACTTGGGTTGGTTATGTCTCCACGAAGGAGTTAGAAGTATAATTTCAAAATATTTCAGAAAAAAAAAAAAACAATGTGTAGATCTGTTGATTGTACAATAAAAATCCCGAAAAGATTGAGAAGCAAGAAGTTCAGCTAATGTCAATGTCACAGGAAGCTTTGTTGTACTAAACAGTGTATTTGCATTTCATTTTATAAAGTGATATTTGCATTTCATTTTATAAAGTGATATTTGCATTTCATTTTATAAAGTGATAACATGCTTATAAAATGAAAAACAAAATTTTTAGTGAAATTGTTTATCAATGAAGCATGCTATTTCAAAAACCATTTCGCAAAGTTTATTGTGAATTAAATGAAAGTAATTTTAGGATATCATCATCTTTTAAAAATGTAATTGGTTTTATTTTTCAGTGCTTTAACAAAGAAATACAAACAAGCAATTTAACATGAAAAATAAACTCTTTCTCTAGAAAAACATGAAAAGAATCTAAATAAAATTGTTTTTTTCATAAATGAAAAAATGATATATTTCCTAAGATTTGAGATTTAGTTGCTATAGTACCATGAACGTGAATTTAACTCCTTGGTCTCCTAAGTTGAATCAAACTTTAAGAATAAAAAAAGGAAAAAAGTAAAGAAAACAACAACAAAAACAAACTTGATTTGCCTAGATGCTCAAATAAATTTTTCTGATCAGAAGCTAGCACTAGTGAGAATTCTTTCATGTGACTCAGTTTTAGTCTTTCTCAACCTCATATTCACTGAAGAATTCAACATAATTTCAATACAGTCTTACTGTTTATAATACAAGGTAATGGGGACTGGAGAGATGGCTCAGTGGTTAAGAGCATTGCCTGCTCTTCCAAAGGTCCTGAGTTCAATTCCCAGCAACCACATGGTGGCTCACAACCATCTGTAATGAGGTCTGGTGCCCTCTTCTGGCCTGAAGGCATACACGAAGACAGAATATTGTGTACATAATAAATAAATAAAAAAATTTAAAGTCTTTCTCTTACTGTTTACTCTTCCCTCCTGTTCTCTCTGATTCCTGTTCATCTGTTCCCCAACGAGGCTGTACTTCTTAAATTCTTATCAGCAATGATTCTCCACAGTCTTTGTTCAGTGCTTGTTACATATATTCTAAAAAAAAAAAAAAAAAAAATACAAGGTAATGGCAAATATTTCCTTTCTTTAAATAATAAATCTATTTTCCCAAACTGTAAGTACAAAGAATAAATAGATCAATTGTATTTTTAGGATTGATGGGACTTGATGTAATTGCTGGGGCCACCTTTTCCCAGGGTTTCTTGGGGTATATTGAGTGGTAGAAAGACTAGATTCTGATCCCTGTGCTCTAAATTTTAGCTCTGTATATTATGTTTACTGGTTATGTATGCACATTTCCCATCTAAGGATTCTTCATCTTCAAAATGAGGCTAGCCTTACATCAAAGAGCTAATATAGATTCATAATGACATAACATTCTTGAGTGTGACTTGTATATCGATGTCGTGTAAGCAATGCATGGAATTCCTCCCTTGTTCAGTGGGCGAAATTGCAGTAAGAGCCATAATAGATGGATTGGAGGCAGTTTTTCTTCTGTGTTTGTGTGTGTTTGTTGTGCGCAGACTCCTGACAAAGTTTTTTTTTTTTTTTGATGATATGGTTATTATTATGGTGCCACCAAAGACAACTAACCCATGATCTAATGAAGTTTCCCTTATGACATCTACAATTACATGGTCACTTTTTCTCTCCTATACTGTGAACACGAGAACACATCCTTCAGCCTTTGAGAAACAAACAGATAAAAATCAGTTGAATTTTCTTAAGTTAAAAAAAATGTGAAAGGGAAAATAAGTGCCATTGTTTCCTCAATGAAATTATTCTTTCTAATTTAGTTGTATACATCTGTGTTTGTGTTCAATGACAAGTGTAATTATGCACCTGCAATGTGAGGCTCTTCTCATGTTAGCAAAATTTATAAAACCATTTTGAAAATACACAAGCAATTACTATTCTAAAATGTGTAAGTTTGAATGTTGGCACCTTTTTAATCTGTCAATATTTTGACCTACTGCTTGCATGCAGGAGAAGCACACAGAAAATGCCTCCACCAATCTCAAAGTGTGGGTTGCAACCTCTTCGGAGATGAAGGACCCTTTCACAGGGTCACATATCAGATATCTGGCAAATTAGATATTTACATTACAATTCATAACAGTGGCAAAAAGTAAAGTTACAAAATAGCAACAAAAATAATTTTATGATTTGGGGTCACCACAATAGGAGGAACTGTATTAAAGAGTTGCAGCATTAGGAAGGTTGAGAACCACTGCTTTAGAGTAAGCTGAAGATCTTCATCTCTTCTTACTGACTGATAGCAGTGAAGAGTTATCCAATGTTTCCCTTCAAGATAGGACTGCTCAATGAAGAAGACAACTATGATTCTTGGGCCAGAAACAATGGTGTGGGGACCGAGAGGACCTCATTTTAAATCAATCTGTCATATTAAAATATTTAGTCACAGACAATTCAACTTTTAGAATACTTAAAGCAGAAATGTCAGGAAGTACCTTGTGTCTGCCTCACAGGTACCTACAACAAACTTCCACCAACATCCTAGATTCTATGCACTTCCTCCAAAATTCATACAATATAACAATGTGTTCATCATTTTCTTCTGTAAGTCATATGAAACTTAACAATATTAATTTTGAAGTCAGAAAAGGGAAAACATGAATAATGCATGTTAAGGATGAAGAAAGCAAGTCACTAACTTGTATTCATTGAATTATTTCATTTTTAATACACAAAATTTGTGATCGAGAAATAATAAACTGAGGAAGAATTCAGTACCATAAAAAGAAGGCAAGAGGCAGTGCACCAAGAAGGTGGATAAGAGTGGATGAACATCCTACACTAGAATGGATGAGCAGACAAGCAAACTGTGTGTCTAAAAGTTGGAGAAACTCCAAGGTACTCTTTTTTGAGCAAGTTGGGGTAGGCAGCTTATTTGCCTTAAAGTATGACCTTCTTTCCAAATAGAGGAACAGTTCAAACATAAGGTTCCTGAATCTCTCGTATGCGTCATTGAAGAGGCCCAAGTGGAGACTTCTCCAAACAATCCCTTAACCCAGCTGAACTCTGTTGAATACAGCAGTTCACATGTTCTTAGTCATTCACTCCTCAATTTTAGAGTACACATCTTAATGTGTACTCTATTCTATATATTTGAAGAAAAAAATAATAGTGTATATTTAGAGCAAAGGCATCATTTGTATTTCTGAACCTGGAAGAACTATTTTTTAAAAGCCGTTAGCATTTATTGTGTGTCAGCACAGCATTGTCCTCAATTCAAATTCCTGTGCTTTTTTTCTTCCTTTCCCATTTCTTGAGACATTTCTGAATGCTTCAGAAGAGTGCTCGGCAATAGAGCTTTCTATCTAAGCTATTATTGACATTTACAAAGTTTCTTTTATGTCCATATAGCTGTGTGACTCACATATAGGGCAAACATTACAAAAACTGTGCCTTGAAAATACAGTGTGCAAAAAAGGATGTGGAAGCTGAAATCCTTATATCTGATTAATAATTCACTTCTATAGACAAATATTTAATTTACCTCTGTTACTTACAGGAACCAACCTACCTTTCGGAAATCTCTAGATACCATCTGTCAAATAAAACATCACAAATCTTATATTTGATAAATAATTTTATTTTCAAATGAGTACTAAGTATACTTAGTGAATGTTTTGTTATTTTTCCTGTTTAGTTGGTTGGATTTTAGGGAAATGCCATATAGACAAATTGTAAAGGCCAAGTGGATTTTAAAGGCTATGCAGTAGATCTCAAGGACAGCCTTCTAATGACCTTCAATACAGAACAGTGTTCATTGATTCTCTAAAAACGATCCCTTTAAAGGTTATTGGTTCAATTATACAGTACTGGTGTTTAATCCAGTTCAGATAAATCCTTTATTTTTAATTAAATAGGGAAATAAGTTTTGCAATCCTATGCACAGTCTTCTCTTAATAGCTGTTTCAGTAAAAAAAAAAAAAACAAAGTAAAACGTGGATTCCTCTATACCGTAAGAACCATGTAATTCTCAAACTCTGCTTTCCATTCTCTTTTATATGGTTAGTAGGACATTTTAACCTAGTTCACTGATGTTCTGTGTTAATGAAATTTTAAATAAAATCCTCTATATTTTTTGAGTCCTCAGAGTGACTTTTCTGTTATTTTCTTTTGTTCAGAGATTTATGACTCAGTGGTTTGGACTGCTAATAAAAGTACCATATATTGAGTAACTAAAAGAAAGTACGGAACTAAAAGTGATATACCTCTGTCGGGAGCCTGGGGAGCCTGAGGTCAAGGTACCACTGCAGTGGTGTTAGATGAGGCTGATTTCTGGTTTATACATAGGTAATTCCTTAATGTTTTTTACATGGTTAAGGCACAAAGAGAAAAGCCTTTGTCTGTTATGAAAAGAATTCTAATCCCATCTATTATACGATATGGTTACTTCTAAGAGGCCCCGAACAAGCATTATGTTGAATGCAATTAATCATTCAGTGTTGGAATTTTAGATGGCTGTATAGACCGTAACATCTAATCATAATGTGTTGGCAGAATGGCCAAGTAATTCAGTACCAAACTACATCCAGACAACTACCTGAAAATAAAGTTTTCCAGCAATATCATCTAAATACCCTGATAAATACATTTTAGTCAAAGCTTGAAAAATCTTCTTCTGACCTCTGCAGGCAGCAGACATGCTTGTAATACACATACATACATGTAGGCAAAACAATTAATATAAATAAATAAATGATAGATAGATAGATAGATATTATAAAATATATGAATTGTTCTATATTGAAATGTTTATAATGTAAGTGTTTTTCCAACATGCCCGTATTAAACTGTTAGCTCAAACTGACATGATGAAGCCTTTCCCTAGTGCCTCAGAAAGGAATGTCTTTGAAGACGGGTGTAATGGCTCCTAAGGTTAAATGAGTTCAAATGGGAAATATCAACTCCATTGGCCTTATGGGCTTGTAAGAAAAAAAGATTTGGATATTATCATACAGGCCCACATGTTGGAAAGGCACTGGTAGAACACGACTGTCTTTAAGCCAATGAACTGTTTGAGAAGAACAAACCCACCAAGCCTTGAGCTTGGAATTCTAGCCACCACGATCATAAAGAAATATACCTTTTGGGTGTTCCATCTGCAATCTGCAGTGATTTGCTGAGATATCCCAGCATGGTCTTACAACTATGAAATCTAATCAGGCAGTGCAAAGAACTAGTGAAAGGGAAGATGGGGAGAGTCTAACCTATGGCATAGTTTGAAAATAAGGGGAGGCAGTTGTTAAAGGAGCTGCGGGCTGCCTTCCTGCCGCCTGGCTCCCGGCCACCTGGCTAGCTTATTCCCTGAAATAACAACACACAAATTGTATTCATTTAAACACTTCTTGCCCATTAGCTCTAGCCTCTTAATGGCTAATTCTCACATCTAGGTTAACCCATTTCTCTTAATGTGTGTAGCACCAGTCTTACTGGGAAAGAGTCAGCATGTCTGACCTAGTGGCTGGCTTCATCGTGTCTGCCCTGGAGAGGAGTGGCATGGCGTCTGCCTCACTTCCTCCCAGCATTCTGTTCTGTTTCCTCCACCCACCTATGTTCTAACCTATCAGGCCAAGAAGTTTCTTTATTAATTAACCAATGACCTTCCTCCATCAGGCAGTCACATGGTCACCGAGCAGTCTTACTTAGCCTCTCCCTCCCTCAAGATCTCCCCCATCATTCTGCCATTCTCCTACTGTAGAAATCGGAATTAACATCCCCGTGGACCATTATGCACACAAACTGTGGTGAGAAGAAAATGATGCCAGGTTTAGGGTAAGATTTATAAATATAATCATAGAATATACACATATACCATAGGAACTCAATTTTATTTAATTGAAGCATAATCCATCAAGTATGTTAAGGTATTCATTTGATTGTTTCTTTATATGAATATGTGTGTGTGCAATATGTGTGTATGTGGTACCATGTGTTGGGGCATGAGTGTGGGGCTGTACATGTACATATATATACCTTGTGTAGAAAGGGAAGATTGACATCAGAGTCTTATTGGTTATTCTCCACCTTCTTAATCATTGAGGCAGAGTTTCTTCATTCAACCCAGAGATGACAGGGATAGCTAATATGTATCTGTACCTTCCTCTAGGAATAGATACCAGGTTTGAAACACCAAATTTTCTTTGTCCATTTGATAATCTTGTGGGTGCTAGGAATGCAACCTCAAATCCTCAGGCTTGTTTCTTGTGTTGAAACCTCTAGTCATTGAGCAAGCTCTATAGCTCCTAAATTAATATAGCTAAAACATTCTATACTATAGCTATATAAACACAGCCCAAGAATAATCCAGAATTCACTGTGCATACTCTTACACTATTTGTCAAGTACTGGCTATGTCATGGAAATATGCTTTGCTTGGATATATTTTCTAAACAATTGTAGATATATGCATTCCTCATAAAAAGGTAGCCTTACATTTTTATGTTTGTGAAGTGGAGACTACAAAATTTAAAGTAACACACACACACCAAAGATCTGTGGTTTGAACTTTCTTACAAATGTAATCAATTTAAAAAGCATTATTAACAATTCCTAGACATGTAAATATTTTGTGATCATGAAGTCTGTCATGTGTAAAATCAAAAGGCTACCTGAAGTAATAACAAATACAGAGCACTGACTAAACCCTGATAGACTGACAGACTCAGAAAAGCACTTCTGATCTCACCTTTTCAACACAATCTGTTTAGATACAAGATCTTTTCATGAGTCAAGATAATTCCAGATTGCAAAGAATTCCATTCATTGTAGTTAACCTAATTACATTGCCTTTCATTAAACAAAGCTTCTTGAGTATCTTCTCTGTGTAAAGAAGTGTTTAAATAGCTTTTAAAAAATACATCCCCAGGATTGAACACAGTGTCGCATAAATTTTCTAATTAGTGTGTACAAGACAGTAGATGTACTTGGCAAGTGTGTCTGTCTGCTTTTGTCATTATTTGATTAGTGCAAATTACCATGATGGAAAGTGTCCTTGTTGTTTTCATATTACATATTTTAGTGTATTATTACTCAAGAAGAAAACAGGTGAAAAATGATTGATGTTTTGTGACTACCCAAATATGTTATACTGAGGAGTTCACAGATCACAGTTCCATGTTAAATTACATTTTAAGCGTTTGTGAGGCCCCAAAATCTATCAAGAACTACAGAACACAACACACACACACAAACACACACGCAAGTTTTTCTTTAACTTCAGGATACCAAAACAATACTCAAAAAAAAAAAAATTATGTAGAGTTAAGGTCTCTTGTGCCTTTTCCTGTCCAAATTAACATATCTATTACGTTGTTCTTGTTTACCTCATGGTAAGATATTCTGACATCCTAGGTGACATTTCTTCAAGTAATATGTTTAGGACTTACTTCAATATAGATTGACCCTCCTTGTTAAAACTTAAAATTATACATAAGCAATATTACATATATATTTAGAAAATGCATGAATATGATAATATTCAAGTTATTATGTTTATATATACACGCTTATTATAAACTACTAAATTTTTAAAGTTGAAAATTTCACTAAAAATTGTTCCTAAATTGAATCATATGTACTTATATATTATATGTCTTATATTTTATATATATATATATATGTATAATTTTATCAAGTTTTCAGAACAATGTTGTGAAGCCAATGTTTAAACTAAAAGGACAGAGAAGCAACTTTCTCAAGAAGACATGGAATATATGGCAGATTCAAGATTCGAGTTTGTGCATCTGATTCTCAATCCCGCAACTTTTTCAGTCACAATTCACTGCCTCTGGAAGGGAAGATCTAGGAACCTCTGAAATATTTTATTGAGGGGTTACTTGGGTAGACTTGCACAGCACCTTGGTCTCGATCACAGTTGTGAGGAATGCATTTGAATGACTGAATCTGTAGAAGCAAAGACTACTTAGGGACACTGCAAAGAAGGTTGACGTGTCACTGGGGGCAAAGAGCAGGAGAAGGAATATATGTGTTAGAGGGTACAGGGATAGCTCCGCCTGACCAGCAGAGTATGAACTCACTTTACCTTTTACAATTGAATCACCAAGAAATAAAATCTGATTTGAGGATACCAATTTCCTTTGAGATGTGGCAGTACAAATATTCAGAAATTTGCCTAAAGTTGATGTAATTCCATCTGCAGTTCAAGCAAAACCAAGCTGAAAATTTAAGTTATAGACAACTTCAGCTTCTCAAGAAGGGTGTGTGGCATGAAATAAGAGGCACTTTGTGTGACCTGAAACATATAAGGCATTTTAGGATCATTTCTTCCATTTCTGTGCCAGCAGTTGTGGTATATGCTCAGGCTTTGCTGGAGTCTCCTTGGAGCTCGCTGTGGGATCAGGACTTCACTATCTTCACCCCTGTCCATTCTTTCTTACAGTGTAGTTGACATCAGACTGCCACATAGTCTCAGTAACCAATGTACTCACATCCCCTCAAGGATTTCCAGTGTCCCCAGATTCACAGCCCAACTCATTTTGAACTGAATGAAAATGAACAGAAACCTAGGGAAAAAAAATCTTTTCTTTTTTTTTATTGTTTACTTATTTATTAAAGATTTCTGCCTTCTCCCCGCCACCACCTCCCATTTCCCTCCCCCTCCCCCATCAAGTCCCCCTCCCTCATCATCCCTAAGAGTAATCCGGGTTCCCTGCCCTGTGGGAAGTCCAAGGACCACCCACCTCCATCCAGGTCTAGTAAGGTGAGCATCCAAACTGCCTAGGCTCCCACAAAGCCAGTACGTGCAGTAGGATCAAAAACCCATTGCCATTGTTCTTGAGTTCTCAGTAGTCCTCATTGTCCATTATGTTCAGCAAGTCCGGTTTTATCCCATGCTTTTTCAGACCCAGGCCAGCTAGCCTTGGTGAGTTCCTGATAGAACATCCCCATTGTCTCAGTGTGTGGGTGCACCCCTCGCGGTCCTGAGTTCCTTGCTCGTGCTCTGTCTCCTGCTCTTGATTTGGACCTTGAGATTTCAGTCCGGTTCTGTTTCTACTTTTGGACTCTGCTATACTTAGCAGAAGGAACAGCAACTACCCGTTGTTCAGGGAGAAGTGTAGTCACCATTCTGGGCTCTCAGACCATGTAAGAAATGGTTACAAAGCTAACTTGTATCCCATTTGAAAAATGCTTGGAATATCTGTAATGTGTCCCATATTATTTCAGGGAGGTAATTAATAGTGAGAAATTGATGCCAGTTTAACACTTAAGTGCCAATGAAATATTTACTAATGAATACACTTTATTTTTATTTTTTATTTATTTATTTATTTATTTTTTTTTTGCTGATCACATAGTCTTTAGAGCTACCGGCACACCCTATCCCATATTATATTCTCTTTATATTGTTCGCAGCAGATGCTAGTAAAATATAGCTTGAAGGTGAAAGATAACAGGCACGAAGAAAATGTGTTCTTGTGTGAGGATGTAACTTACACTGGATAAAGCCCTATATGACTGTTTACGACCTTAGTATTCAACATCTCAGAATACCATATCATTTAAGTGAAACTACTGTAGTGAACAATCAAATAAAAATAAAATTTTTGAGGAATAAATCCCAAGTGACAGAATTTTTTAGTAGCAATGTAATAGTTCTAAAATTCCAAAATTTTGATGAAGTTGGATAATAAATTTAAGTCAGAAAATTTTACTTGGTTGCGAGTTCCACAGAGGAATTGTATAGTAAGGCCAAACATCATAATTACATATGAAAGAAAAAGTGTTAACTGATAACCTAAAATTTGTTGTAAAATCACACTTAAGAAGAATAGCGCAATTAAAATATCTTTACAAAAATAAAAGGTAGAAGCAATGTTGATAAAAAGGAAATTGGTTAAGGATTAGTTTTACTCATGTAGTTTGCTTCAGAAAATTATTTTTATGGAGGAATCAAGGTTAGCACAATTTTGTCAAAATATTTACATTCAAAACATCTGTTGGCTAGAAGTAGAAACCATATTCTACAAGTGGTTACGGGCGGGGGGAAACGTGTTCATACGAATCACCTGGACATCTTGTTTAAATGCAGATGGTGAGTCGGTCCATCATGCATTGAGATATTCTGGGACACAAACAAATGCACATCTGTACATCTATTTAATTCCCTACTGGAGGCTTCAGGGACCCCACTTTAAAGAACAGATACAAGTTGTTTTAATAGAACCAAATTTATATCTCCATTCTGAAACATTACCTGAACTACTAAACCATTGCTTCAACCCTGTGCTTTGTTACTGTCTGGTTAACTGAGTTTGATTGATGTGATGTGGAGATGACATAAAGGAACACAAAGTAATTTATCATGACCTTGTCTCATTCTTCTTTGTGCACGATGTTACAGTAGACTACCAATGGAGGATATACTAAGACATATTATAAACATATTATCATAATGCTGTAGGCTTGCCTGATGCAGTATGTTGGTGTAAATATTTCCACATATTTTAACTGATTCAGAAACTCTGTAACAAAAGCTACAGAGTGCTAGATAGACAATAGCAAATGCTGTCAGTTGAAGAGCAGCAAGATTGAGTTACTTCTCTTATTTGACAATCCTGAATATTCCATTCAGGTAAACACCTTTCCTGAAAATAGAACATGATAAATTCAGCTGCAAGGCTTCTCAAAGGGATTTCCTTTATAGTGGTATTAGTTACAAAGTTAGTTAAATATCACTTTATTGACTACTGCATTGTGAGACTGTCATTCATTAACTTTTGTCAGTCCAGTTGGAGTGTTCAAGGATACTAGCTGGAAAGAAAATATTAATATAGTGAAGATAATGGAGTAATAAAGTAATGAAAAACATTACCTCTTTTTGGGGTCCTAGGGAGTTTCTTCATTAACCAGTCCTTGAGGAGACCTATCTTCAGACATCATAAGTTGAAACAATACATCTCCGTAACTACATGAGCTAATATAGTTTGAGTTCTCTGCTACTTATAGCATCACACAACTAGAAAGAGTAAGAGTCAATATAGGAACCCAGAGTCTGAATTCTTGTTCATGGATCTTTCTTCCTGCTCCTAGCTTTGTGTGTTGCCTTTTATAATGTCAGGTTTAAAATAGAATTTTAAAAAATAAGCATCAAGTTAGGGAAACATGCACTTATAGCATGGAAAGTGCCTGGTGCACGGTTTCATATCTAATGATTCTTTGTAATTAATTGTCAAGTAATTTAAAGCTGATACATCACTAAACAGCACAAGTGGAGCAATGGGACAAAAGGTTTGTTATTTCCTGCAACTCTGTTAGATGCTGTTCAGTTTTAACACAGATTTCACATTCATATCAAAAACATTCCACATCCTAGGAATGATTGAAAATTAATTCAAGGATATATTCCAGAAAATAAACACAATTACCCAGAGACCAATTTTCTAAGAAAGGTTAGTATGTTCATAGCATGCCTGGGTCAAGCCAATTAGGAGTAAATATAGTTACAAATTCTCTATTGCCTCTGAGAAAGGTTTGCCTGTCGTAAACACAAAGACTAATCTGGGTTGACATAATCTCCAAATATCGGAAATTAGATTATAGCCCCTTATTGATGCCGCAGAGCAAGTGAAAATTTAATGTGCTACATATTAAAGAAAGTATTAAAATTAATTATTCAAATTTAATCTGCTTCTCTCCTTTAAAGAAATGTAAGTTGGAATTTATAAGTGCTATTGTGTCACTTAAACTGTAATCTGAAAAGAGATATAAATATTATATAATGATTTTTACTATTGCTTGATAATGATACTGATATTTTCGCCTTATGTGAATTACTAATTGGGTCCATGATAAATATTTCAATGAAAATTCTATAAAGACAGATTAATGTGAACTTTGATACCCAATGCTCCCTGGAAAAGGCTAAATCTCATCAATTTCACATTTGAGTATCATATAAGTGTTCAATCATGTATCTTGATATAGATTTAAGCTATTGGTGCAGTGGATGTGGGGCCTCAGGAATGAAACAGCCAGTGGTGGAAGTCCTCGTGCAATTTGTGCAATCAGTGACTGAAAATATACTGCAAAAACAGTGCTTCAGATTTTCCTGTTCTAAAGCGTGTGATGTTATAGAGCTGGACATTCGACAAATCTGTGCTGTCTGCTACCTATAGGTTCTCAAAATCATGGAAACGTGGCTTTGCTGAAGATTTTGTAAACTTTTCTGCATATTGTTGTCTGATAAAATAACATAAATAATTCCCTTATTTAGATCCTAAAATATAAGGATCTACCTATTAGCTTTTATTTTAGTTTTCTTTCAAATTATAATTTTGTGTGGTTGGGTGTTTTGTTTTCATGTATGTCTATGCACCACATACATGTAAAGCCCCCAGGGGTCAGAAGAGAGTATTAGATCACCTAGGACTAAAGTTATTAACAGCTGCAAGCTACCATTTGGGTAGTGGACATATATCCTGAATCTTCTGGAAGAACAGCCAATGCTCTTAACTACTGATCCATCTCTCCTGGCCATGAAAATTGTTTTAAAATAATAATTATAAATTCATGGAGATGATTATCTTAGGTTTGATGGTGTTTTATTTGTGTTTTTGTTAGTATATAGTGTACATAATGGTGGGTTTCATTATATTCTCTCACGCTTGCATATCATTTACTTTTACCATTTTCCCATGCTTATAATCCTCTTGTCCACCTCACATTTTTACTGATATCTTTTCTTTCTTTCTTTTATTAAATGGAAAATGGATTGCCTCATACCATAAATGCTGGGTACAATTTTCTTTCTCTCCACTTCTCTTGTTTTGTTTGATTTTCAAATATTTTATTATTTTATTGATAAATATTATATTTTCTGAAGCTATGCAGAAGGATAATATACATGTATGCATATATATGCACACACACATATATAAGAAATCATATATATATATGTATATATATATATATGATTGCCACTCTCTTGTTTCTTAACACGGTCATCACTAATCAAGTTTTAAATTAAAATCTTAGAACTTGTGTCAGTTACTTCCTAATAAACTTGACTGGTTTACATGTTTTATATTTAATAATTATTGTCACATACCTTTGTTCTCAATAAACCTTGAGTGGTTTCCAAGTCATCCCTTCTCTACAGATCTTTTTTTTCATGCGATGCATTTTGATTATATTATTCTCCTCCACCAACACTCCTATACCTAAATCTTTCCCAAATCCTGACCTCCACAACTTCATATTATATCTCTTTCCCTACCCGATCTCTTTAGTGTATATCTTTTTATTTGGCTTTTTTTTACTTTGATTTCATTTATTCTTTACTCGTATCTCTAAGAAATATGTATCCAGTTTGGTGCTATATCACAGTTATGGATTATTTCATGTTGTGAATAAAATATTGGCTTCAATACCCAGAAACTCTCAAAATATGCATGCTATCTTTTCTTTATTCCAGCTAAAGGTAGAATTTTTGATATGCATACCTGTGTATGTAGAAACCTGCATTCATTTTCCTGTAAAATGTGGACAAGGAAATATCAGAAGAATTAGAAAGACGTTTTTCTAATATAACCACACTCTGAAGAGGACAATGATCTATGGATATATTTAGAACTTTGCCATCAATTCTTACTGTTCTTGCTGAGAAAAGCAGATAACTGCACAGATAGATAAATCACTAGAATAGATAAATCAGCTGAATTCATTGTCAACGTTTTCTTAAAAATACATTAATTCTTTAGCTTGATAACATTTTCTTCTGAAAGTTAAAAACATGTCAATAATTCTTATAAAAAGTCAATAAATTTACTCTCTTAATTAGAAATCTAAACTCAAACCTTTTAGATATAACAGCTACCATTTAGATGCTAGATTATAGTAATAATGAGGTTGATTTGGCAGTTTTGCTTTTAACTTGAGCAACTATTCTTGAGAAACCCACAGGAGACCTTTCAATCTATTTAACTTCACTAAAATTTTAAAATAACTAGTAGTTAATCTTGAGACTCGGGAAAGAATAAATTCAATTTAAAAAATTTACTAAGAAAAGTTTTTATACACATCATGGCATTTTACAACATGTCTTTAGAATGCTGGAAGAATTTAAATTTCCAACGAATGTATTTTTGATTGTGTGTGGGAGTAGGAGTGGTTATAAAATTGTAAATACACTCATATTTGTTGTGAATATTCAGGAAAGAGGCAGCAACTGCAGTTTCTTTCTCAAGTTGGGACATGAGTGTTTTTGAAGCCATGGCTTTGGCAGTAGACCAAGAGTGAGTTTAAAGACAAGTGCAAGTGAGACCAACCTGCAAAGATTTATTAAATAAATAATAAATAAGTTAAATAAATTATTCAAGTCCTTTTGACCTATAGTGTGCTAAATCCAAGAGACAAAAGGAACCTTGACATCCTTCTTTCAGGGAGTATGATGTTTAACCGCTTGGAGGATCAGGAGTAAATTTTCTAAGATTTTTTTTTTAATTATATGCACTTCAGAGTCTGGTGAAGTTGATTTTCAGAGAAATATCAGATTATGGAAATGACACATTGCTGCAAAGTCGGGCTTTCACTTAGAAAGATGAAAAGCAGTGCACTATATTGCATTCTCACGTTTGAATACATACTTCAGATAATCATGCCTTAAGAGATAAGATGGGAATGTGATGAGTGTCCTCTTGCATGTTCAGACTTCAGCTAAAACAGGAGATTAAGTGGAGAGGAGGAGGTCAGTATATGCTCAGATTCTCAAATGGTGGTTAAAGAAAGGTGAAACTTATGTTGACTCGCCATGGAATAAAACAGGCCTTCTTAGGGAGTCTGGTCATTTGTTTCTCTAAGTCTATGTAGAAACTTTACTGGAAATGACAGAATTTATGATCAGTAAATTTACGACAAGATGACAGCATAAGTAACCATTGAAAAGAAAACACAAAATAAATTGAATTTGTAATGATTACTATTCATGTCATATTACCCTGTGAGTGCATACTCTTTATTCCATCCAAACCATGCCTCATGTATTTCCCAACCAAAGAACGAAGTTCCCTCAAGTATTTCCATGTTTACTTAAAAAACAAATTTAAAAAGCTTGACATTTTGCACTAATATGCCACAACATGTTATTTGCTTTTTAACAACATGTTATTTGTTATTTAAGATAACCCAGAGTTATGATAAAATTTGAACAGAAAAATTAACTCGGTACACAGAGTTTTATAAGAATAAACTCGCAATCTATGGGAGAAGTTTGCCATTCTATACCAGAAAATCAGGTTATAGTATTGCTAAGCAAAAACATCAGCATACACATTTGGAAAGTGAAATTATCTTTAAAATGAATAAAAATTATTGTAATAATGCTCACTGAACCGTCACATCACCCGCATCTTAACACACGGAAGAATAGACTTATCCCTAGCCAAGTCCATCATGGCAGCCTAACACATTGTCAGAGAAGATAATATAGCCTTAAATCTCTATGGTGCTTCATATTTTACAGGAATCATAAATCTGGACAGCAGAATTGGGGTTGAATATGAGGGTAAATATGAAAGAAAAATACCAAGAGAAGGTTTACTGTACACCATTTGTATTGATCCTCATAAAAATACTGAAATCGTAGGGCAAAGATTTTTTTATTGTATTGCCCATAAAAAATTGAGGTTTGTGATGATGAAAGATGAGGTCAGATGCTATGAAACTAAGTTGTATAGGAAAAATCAAACTGTGAAATCTCAGTCTTTTATCCCTCAGAGTAAGTATTCTTTTCTGCCGTCCCTCTTCTGTCAGCAATCTATGATCTCCTATATCTCGGAAACAAAGCACTTAAATTTAATATTTGTTCAGCTTGATGAACTATACAATCCATCAAACATAAAATACTATAAGGAATTGAATCTTAGAACAATAATTTCTAAAACACTGGGGCCATAATGAGACTTTTGAGGAAGAAAAGGAAGAAATAAAATGAGATTTACAAAAGGCTACCTCTTGTTTTGGTATGCATAAAGAAAATCTAGACTAACACTGAATTTTAGATTTAACTTTTTGTTTTGAATTTATATTTTAAGTCACACTAATAAAGGTAAATCCACCCTAAGAGACACAGTACACATAGTATTAAATATATTTCTGAAATGATAAATATGTAAAGCAAAATGGTTTTCTAGAAAAACTTTTATCATAAATGACAGCTTTCAAAGGCATTCCCACCTTATAAATATTACTTTCCATGAGCTTTTCTGATAGAAATATGGATATTTTTATTATATTATTTGTCTGTGTATCTCTGCATGACCATGTATGTGTGCAAGCATAGGTATGTTATTGTGCTTGTGGAGAAGTCAGAGGGTGACATACTAGTCTGTTTTCTCCTTCGATCATGTGAGTCCGAGAGATTAAACTCAGGTCCCCAAGTAGAAATTCAAGTACTGTTACCCACTGAGTGATTTCCCTTGCCAGGATTTTTGAGTTTTTAAAGAATAAAAAAGGTTTAGACAACTAGAGTGGGAGGCATACAATGTTATCTCATTTGTCCTACGTCTGCTCCAAAATAAATACTGAAAAAGAAAGCCTGTTGAAAATAATAGAATCATGATTTACTTCAAGCAAACAGAGTATTAATTTTATCATACATAGTAGATTCAAAGAATTAGCCAAGATTAGGAAGTTAGGAAATCCAACATGATATGAATCTCTATAGCTAATCCCAGAGTGTGCCTCATCCCATAAAAAGAAAACAGAGAGAAAATAACTATCTTTTACTTTATGTATAATTAAGTCCAAACTAAAATAATTGGGCTGGCATTTTTCAACCAAATTAGCACAAATTGTTTTTAGATTTTATTGATTTAGCTTAAAAATTGACACTAAATAAAATGTTTGGCATGTAAACAATTTGTATCTTGAAAAATATCCTATTCCATCAACACAGACTTCTCAATATTATTTACTGTTAAAAAAACATATACTGATACATGTTGTATTTTCTTAATCACTGATGCATCCCAACCTTCATAATGAGAAAATATTAGCAGCCATAAATATTCATTGAATAAATGATCATTTATGGCTCATATTGCTCCCCTCCCCACAAAATTCCTCACTTTATACATTAACAATCATAACCCATAGGAAAGAATCTCTGTATTTGGCAACAAAATATTCCTGATTCCTTTTGACAGATGCTAAATAGTTTCATTGTTCATTATCAGAAAATTGGGGATCAAACTCGGGGTAATGCTCCTATAGAAGCAAGTTGTGGTCAATGAAAAGGCAAGGGCCACAGTATCAAGAACCATGATATAGAGGTAGAGTTGGTAAACTAGTTGGTAAAGAAGTACAAGTCAGTCACACTAAAGCCATCAGGGGAGGGGAGGTAGCCCTCTAGTAGCTGCAGAGTCTAAAATGATGTATGTTCAGCCCTTGGTTCTTTAAGACAGGTTCTCTCCTTGTGTCTCTTCCTGCCTGTAATCACAGATGATCTCAAACTCACCTTTCTCCTGCCTTCACCTCTCAGGATTTCAGGCACATGCCAGCGTGGCTGGCTGAGAATAAATATTGTGATTCATTCTCACTTGAAACAGCCACTTGCTAAATCACAAGTGGTATGTTACATTAACTGAGGCATCCTAATAAAATGGAAATTTTGTGATGAACAATACTTTTTTAGTGTTTTTAGATTAAATGCTTGAAAAATAAATTTGAGCTGCTTTAATTTAAATTATGTTTTTAGATGTAATTGGTTTCAAATGGGAGATGAAGCTCTTAGCTTCAGTGCCTAGAAATTGAGCATGAAAGGATAAAAAGTCTCCCTTGAAAGTTAGATTTCTTATTATTTAAAGATTGTATCTTTAAAACAATTTAGAACATTTTTAATTCTTTAAATCTGCCAGCTTTATGTTCCTTTAATTAGGAGGAAAGTCTTGTAAGGTTTGAAGTGCACATTTTATCTGAACACAGTAAAATCTGCATATAAATGGTAATGCACCTAATAGATTTCATGTATTCGGTTAGAGTTCTGGAAGATGAAAACTATTTATAGGGCAAAAACTTTGGTTTATTTAATCTGACAAAGAAAAATGAAATCACATCTAAAGGTATTTGTAATTTCTTTGATTACTTATCATCTTTTTAATAGTTCAGGGTAGAGTCTTTACAAATTGTAAAGATGTTTTAAATCATAAAGAATAACAAACTTTATTATTTATTTATGTAAGTGGGATATGTCCAAATCATTTGTAATCCAGGCCACTATGCATGAGAAAACTCTGCTGTAGAAATTACTGAAACACAAAGTTAAGCAAAGCTTTTTCAAGATGTTAACCAGGAGTGCTGCAAACCCCTCTTGAAATAGGCTTTTATACTTACCGAGCTTAATGTCAGATTTTAATACAAGAACACAATGAGTGATCACATCAAAGTCATTTAAACTGGAAATGATTTCACTTTCCCTTTCCTCGGACTTCACCAATGCCTAGTAATAGTCTTGAATTGTAGAAACATGCATAAAGGTAGCTTTTCCATATACATTATCTTTATATCTTAAGGCGCAACTTTAAAAAACAGTAATACAATTTCTATTTATAAATCAAAGAAAATAAATACCTAAAGGGTAAATAATTACTTCTCTTATACAAACATATCTATCAGGATAAGCTATCAGGGGGCTTGTCTAGGTACCTTTTTATTGTTTTGATAAAACATCATGGCCAAGGCAACTTATACAAGAAAGCATTTAATTAGTCTTAAGGGTTCATGGGGTTAGAGGCCATGATGGTGGAGCAAAGGCATGGCAGCAGAAATTGCTGAAAGCTTGCATCATGATGACCCACAAGCATGAGACAGAGTACACTGGAAATGAGAATAGACTTAAAACCTCAAAGCCCACCCCTAATGAGTGACACATCTCCTCCAACAAGGATCCTTCTAATCCTTTCAAAAACAGTTCTCCCAACTGGGGTACAAGTATTCAACAATATGAGCCATTGCGAAGCATTTTTATTCAAACAACCACGGGGCTCATCCCTGGAGAAGTTTGATTTTCTCTCTCTCAGTATCTATGAATTGCCTATAACTTGTTATCAAATAGGAGAGTCCTGTTAGATGTCCCTTTTCCAACTTGGTATATCAACTGGTATTGTCATCATTTAGGTCCTTTTAAAGAAATCATGTCATTGGGATTTCATGGGTGCAGTTTTTCTGTGGTGCATAGAAGACAGTGACTTACAGCAGACTTCCCATTCCACTCTGGCTCTTCCAATCTTTCTGCCCCCTATCCTGCAGACAGTTAAGTTGTAGATATATCATTTGGGGTTAAACACCACAGTCAGTTGTTCCCTGAAATTTTGCTAAGTGTAGATTTCTGTAATAGTCTCCATCTGTTGCAAAAATGGTTCTTTGATAGATGGTAAGAACTATACTTATCTGTGGATAAAAAGAGATTTGCCATTGCCTTTGGTTGGCACTCAGAATTTGAAGGTGAAACCCCATTACTAAAGATACTGCATACTTTGAACAAAGGACTTGGGAAAACTTAGCTGGAAATGACCAGGAAGCTGCTAAATATATCCTAAGATGAGCCTTTCTGCCAGTGCAAATAATTCCAATCAGACCAAACTAGACTGAATAAAAGATGCCTACATTTAATGAAGCACTCCCAGGTTCTTCAGGAGCCTGGCGAGGGGAAGAGAGACAGGGCAGACCATGCAAAACTCAAAGACCTTCCGCTCCTCATTTGGACCTTAAGAGCTCAGACCTAGACCGTTGCTCCAAATTGAGTCTCTGTCTCTACCTCGATCCATCGCCAGATGAAGGTTCTAAGGTGATATGTAAGATATTCATCAGTATAGGATAGGGTCATTTCAGGTTCCCTCTCCTCAGTTGCCCAAGGTACCAGCTGGGGACATCTCCCTGGACACCTGCGAGCCCCTCTAGAGTCAAGTCTCTTGCCAACCCTAAAATGGCTCCCTTAGTTAGGATATATACTTCGCTGCTCCCCGTATCCACCCTTCCTATATCCCAACCATCCCAATCCCCCAAGCTCCTAAGGAGCGAGAACATGAGCAAGGAAGTCAGGACCACGAGGGGTGCACCCACCCACTGTGACAGTGGAACTGATCTATTGGGAGCCCACCAAGGCCAGCTTGTCTGGGACTGAATAAGCATGGGTTGAAACTGGACTCTCTGAGCATGGCGGACAAGGAAGGCTGATGAGAAGCCAAGGACAATGGCACTAGGTTTTGATCCTAATACATGAACTGGCTTTGTGGGAGCTTAGCCTGTTTGGATGCTCACCTTCCTGGACCTAGATAGAAGACCTTCGTCTTCCCGCAGGGCAGGGAATTTGAACTGCTCTTCAGTATCGAGAGGGAGGGGGAATGGTGTGGGGGCAGGAGAAGAGGAGTGGGGATAAGGGGAGGGGAGTGGGGGAAGGGGGCAATATTTGGGAGGAGGGGATGGAAATGGGAAACGGGGAGCAGGTGGAAATTTTAATTAAAAAAGAATAAAAAAATATATCCATTATGATCAAGTAGACTTCATCCCAGAGATGCAGGGCTGGTTTAACATATGCAAATCTATCAATGTAGTCCATCATATAAATAAACTGAAAGAAAAAAAACATAAAAAAGTCCCCTCCCCTCTGTTCTCTTCTCTCCTTCATAGTGCAATAATCTTGAATAAAGTCTTTGTGTCTAAAAAAAAAAAAAAAAAAAAAAAACTCAAAGACCATGTGTTCCTTGGCAGCTTAAATAGTCTGGGGGAGTGGTCCACTGCTTGGGGGGGGGAGTTAGCCCTCCCTGGGGAGGGGTGACTGCCTGGCAGGCTTTCCTGTAGGTAGAGTCTGGACTAAGGCAACTCTCAGTGGGAGGGGGACTTCCAAAGATGGATGCCAGGCATTACATTCCTGACTCTATGTATAAGGGGTGACAGGGAGCTGAGGTGATATTTATGGCCAACATTTTAGGATCTTTTTGGATAAAGGGTGTCAGCTCAAGTCTGGCTACTTCCTGCAGGCATGGAGCGACATGGGAGAGGAGGGAGCTGGGAGTTGGTGGGCTCATGCTCACAAGAGGTGTGTTTGTAGTGGCATCCAGTTTACTGTCATCCTGGAGTCCACAGGCAGCTGTTTTTGGAGGAAGATGACAAGGCATGTGGCTAGAAAAAAAAATGTTATTATTGGTCCTATGAATGGGGCTAGCCATGGGAAGTCACTAACTGCCAGAAAGAATGGGACAGAGAAGTGCCCTGGTTGTGCAGATGAGACTCAGGTGTATAATTGGGACACAACAGAAGATAAAACCAGATTTTAGTGGGTAGGTGTCCTTGATCCAGGAGAGTAGGTACAAATGGTAAAGTACCAGGAACTGGTGTAGGTGTTTGACATTGTCTGGAGAACACTTCCTAAGTTATTCTTCGCCCAGAGAGCAGAAGTGACTTATAAAATATGCTTGAAACTGGCTGGAGTTAAAATAGGCTCTGAAGACTGTTAGTTTTTTTTTTTTTTTAATCATACCTGATTTTTGGGACAGCAGCAGAACTTTTTCAGGAACCTGTAAGTATTTGTAAGAGAGCTGGAAAGATTTACATCTTGGTGTCATAGCAAAAGGCTATTGCTTTAGGTCAAAAGATATAAACATTTTTAAAAAAACAATTAAAGGGAATTGGGTACTTTAGATTTTTAAGATACACCTGAAACCTGTTAGTCCTGGACTATGAAGCCTGTTAAAGAGGCACACCTCTCTGTATTTTAGCAGGAAACTTAACAAATGAAGTAATGAACCACCAGTACCTTAAGTCATCAAATGCTATTAGACAGACAATTTTAAGACACAACTAAAACCTGTTAATCTTGAACTATGAGGCCTGTGAAAGAGACATACCTGATTGTATTAGTACCAAGAAACTTAATAAATAAAGTAATGAGCTATCAGTACTTTGAGTCATCAAATGCCCCAGATGAAGTAATAAGTTAACAGTACTTTAAGTCATCAAATGTCATTAGACAGATCTAAAGGGATAAGTGAGCAAAAATGAGACAGCTTTTTAGCTACACAGGCAATCCCAAATTTCTCCTCAGTCCTTGGAGAACATCAGCCTAGAAGCAGTGTTTTCCATTAGCTGTTGAGTACAAGAAGCCCAAAGATTTTCTTGTGAGGGGGACAATTTAATCTACCTGTCTTGGCAAGATGAGAAGATTGATTCCCTGGGTGGCATCCAGGAAGCTGAAGGAAGGAAAGTTTTTTGCTATGGGGGTAGCTTTGTTAAACCCAAAGGCAAGCCTCAAGGCAGAAGGTGTTCTGTAACCATGCATCTTCTTGGACGCTAAAGGGTGCTGTGGGAACTGACATGTCTCTGTGTTAGAGGCTCTTTTGTTAAATGCATACTCCCAGATCTTTAAAGGCACTTGAGAATTGGGTACCATTACCTGTTATTTAAACTGAGCATATAAACTAAATTTAGACATGTATTTTATCCAATTAGTTACAGTTTACCAATGCTAGTAATAAGCCAAAGAATACTAACACATGTGCGTACTCTTACCCAAGATTGCAGAAAGGTCAACATAGAGGTTACCCACGTGTTTGTATATTTCCGAAGCTGTAGTAGTCTGGAGTTATAAATTTTACTGATCACAAAATGAGCACACATGCACACAGAAACATAAATTGAGCATACTATGAAAACATACCCACAAAGTTACATAGACATACTGTGGACACATTGTTCTAACAGACAGACAAATAAAACACTATTAGAAACCCATGTCAGCTGACCAGCTTAAAATCCCAGCATAGTTATGTGGTAGAAGCCAGGAGAGTGGAAGGACAGGGGGAAAACATACCTGTTTTAGAGGATCTCAGGGTGAGACAAACAGCTAGAGAAGCAGAAAGGGGGAGCGGGGATGTAGAAGCGGGAAGGGAAGTGGGGAAATGGGGGAACATGCATGTAGAAACTATGGGCTTTTAGAACCTTGTTTATTTTATGTCAGATGTTAGATAGTAACAATTTAAAAGGATTTTTATAAGAGGCAGTCAAAGGGTGTTTGAGCAATTGGCTTTGAATCGCAAGGACCCATGTAGAAGCCCATGCCTATTGGAAATCAAGTCTTTTGCAATGTGTCCACCGGACAGAACTTTTGAGTCAAAACCGGGGTGCATGAGAAATGAGTGGTTGACATCTCCAAACACCCAAGTCTCATCTCAGCCAGGCACGGCCGCGACTTCGTCGAAAAGTCTGAAAATCGACAAAAATAAAGATGGGCAAATAGCCCCCCCCGGGGGGGGACCCTATCAGCCATGCAATCCAAAAGGGGAACTCACCAAGTCGAAGCCAATCTTAGCCTTTTGGAGAGCACAGGAGAAGAGCATTTTCCAGGACGCAGCACTGGGCCCGTGGGAAAAGCAGACCTCCTCAATGGAAACTTCCATATGTTAGGTATATTTCTTAAGAAATGTATGTTAGGAGTAATCCTAAAATGAGCCTCTCCACCGACGCAAATAATTCCAATTATACCAAATTAGACCGAATAAAAGATGCCCATGTTTAATGCAGTGCTCCCTGGTGGTCTGGGAGCATGGCGAGGGGAAGAGAGGGAAGACCACACAAAACCCAAAGACCACATGTTCCTTTTCTGGGTGGCAGCCTAAGTAGTCTGTGGGAGTGGTCCACCATTTGGCAGACTTTCCTGGAGGCCGTCTGGACCAAGGCAACTCCCAGGGGCAGGGGGCTTCCAAAAATGAATAAACCTCTTCCCTAAACACTAGATCTCAGAGTATCCAAAGGTTCTATGTGAGCTACTAGGGAAGGAAAACAATCAATAGTACCCGACAGCTTTAAAGACCGTAAACCAGAAGCATACAATACCCACGAGGTATCTCTAAGGGTGTAATGTGGTATTTATGTCTTGAGAGCAACCAACAGCTTCCTAATTGGACTTTATTCTCACCCAATAGGAAGAAATTCATGTCTGGTACTGCAAACTGAGCCAACTATTCATGACTGGATTCTAAAGGAGAAACTCATATATCTGCTTTTTCCTAAGCATGTGTAATTTATAACTATATTCAGAATAACAACATTTTGAAAAAACACAGTGAAGCAAATAAAGGAAAGATGGAGAATACTGGCAACCTTGAATAGGCTAAGTAGAAAACAAAAACACAGTACTGAGGACATTCAAAGAGTGCTCTTGGGAAGGATTATGCTTAAAGTACCCATGCTACAGATTAGAATTTTTATTTGATGCAATTGAAAGTAAAGTTTACACTGATATATGCAATATTCAGAAAGATTCATTCTACCAGTATAAAGCAAAAGAATGTGAAGTCTGAATGTCAGTCTTTGTTCTCCAAACAACCCCTACCACAATCCTACAAAGTGAGCTTTTAATGAGTTCCTAGGAGGTGAGCTCCTTGCTTGCACATGGGAAAGCTGCCTCTCTGGCTCTCATCTGCCTCCTGTGGTCTGTGTCTTCCCCAAGTTGCCTGTTTGTCATTCAACTTACATTAGTGACTTGGCCTCTCCAAGTCCCTGGGCTGCCTGTGCAATCCTTCAATGTCTGGTTAGAGTCTTGTTCTCCAGCCATTCCTAGAATCTTTCCAGTCTCTAGTCATCTAATCCCCCTTTGCATGGGCTCAATTTGTTGTTTGTATAACAACTGACTCATGACAGTGTTCTTTACTCTTGACATTTCTTGATGCCATTAATCTCTCAAGATCTCCATTTAAATGTTAGTCTCATTAAATTAAACATCAATCTACCTAGAATTTGCTTAATTGTCTGACAATAATGTTAGCATGCTTAGGTTACTTCCATAGTGATCATATCACAGATAGATGAGATCTCAATGTGCTAAATATTTGTTATTCAAAATAAATGAGGTCCAGGGAGTGAAAAATGCCATCTCATCACAAGGCAGTATAGATAGTTTAAGTTTGGAGAAAATGCTGGAAAATTTCACTGGCTCAGTTTTTGTCTCTTTAGCAGAAATGGTCACTAGGTTAATGCTTATCATTTCTAACATTACCCTGTTAAGATGTTTATATAACAAACAACAAACTCAGACAGAAATAAACCTCATTATCCAGAATCTTATAAAGAAACAAGCATTGTTTGGGAATTTTTGTTTTGTTATGTTTTATTCTATTTCTAAAAGCAAAAAATAAAAAAAAAATAAAAATAAAAAAAATAAATTTATGAGGACACGGCAAAACATACAAGCCAGAGTCCATTATGGTCAATGATCTATATTTACCAGATCTTGGAAAACCAGACTCTGATAAAATACCTTTTTCTGCTTCTGTTAATAGTCAACTAATAATTATTAGACTACCTTTTTTAAACCTCATCTCAACACCTACTGCATTTCTTAACCAAATATTTATTTTAAAAATTGTTTTTCCAAAGTAACATCATCAACAAAGATTTGTATCTTGGCTAGGGAGATGGCTCATAGAAAAAAAAAAAGACTTGATTGGCAACCATGAACACCTGAGTTCAGATCTCCAAAACCTTCTTCAAAGCTAGACATGTAACAAACATGATTTTAGTCCCTGCTGCTACTGTGAGATAGAAGATGGACACTAGAGAATCTCTGGAGACTCAGGAACCAACTTACAAAGCAGGAAAACAATAATGAAAAAGTAATTTTAAAAAATCTCTCAAGCAAAGTAGAAGGAAAAAGGCTATCCCCCAAGATTACCTTCTCAGCACATGCTCCATGGTAGATGCACACCCACATTCACACGTGAGTGCACATGTACACACACACCATACACACTGAGCACAAACACAATTTAAATTTTCCATTACACAAAACAATTACGTCTCTTATTACAACGCACTTCTCAGTTGAAAGACATGGGGTATGTGCTCTTTAAAGCACCATCAGAGACTTCTACTATTGGCTTGGCTGCCTCTCCCCTCTGTTGTTCTGCATTCTTTATCATTCTGGCACCACAGCAGCACTCTTTCAGCCTGAATAGGCTTTTGCAGGTTTAATACCAGTGCGGGAAATATAACTATAACTGTCCTGAAATATAGGTACCATGAAAAGTTATATACTGTAGTAAGAGATTCTATAATTTAATCGATTTGTGTCCAGTATTGTAATAAAGGCTTGTACTTGTCCAGTAGCACTTACATAATATAACGACTAACATGCTTCTAGGAGCAACTAAAGTTAATCAGCAACTTGTTCTCCTTTTATCTAAGCTATTCATCTCAAAATGTCTTCAGATTTACCAGGCATCATTAGATTTGACTATTGAAATAAAAGAGTTTAAAATTACTCATAAACAGGTCACAGAAAAATATGGCCATAGTGGTTGTACTTTGAGTTTCCTAATTGATCAATTATAGGAACCAAGGTTAATTTAAAGTACTCATTGTCTGACCTCATCACATATAACGTCTATGTGTCAAGAACATAATCAGACTCAGAGTATTGCTTACATAAAAGGATAAGTCTACATGAGACTTAGAGCATTTTCTCTTCTCAGTTGAAAGTTTTAAGTCAGGGAGAAATAGGCAAATGAATAAAACATGGTAATAGAATGTAATAAAGCAGAAATTGAGATACAACAACTAAGAAATATCACAGATAGCATACAAATTTCATTGACCATTAGAATGATTCACCAGGAAAGATTTTGATATTTTTAATCCCTAAAGTAATTATGTGATAAGTCTTACTTAGGTCAGATTTTATGAAAACTTTTTAAGAATATTTGAAAATGGATTAAAGTTTTGGCTTCCTAGATTTAACAGTCATTTTTAATATGTAACAGCTCAGCAGTTTTAATGATTATTGCCATGTAATTTTACTCTTTAAATTGATATAGAGATAATTTCAAATGGTTCATCAATTGCGTGTCAGGTATTGGTATGATACACTATGAAGAGAAATTCATGTAATAAATGTTTTCCATTTCACAATTCATCCATAAAAATGTGTGCTTATGTGCAAAAATCATGACTTCAGCCAGTAACTGTCAACCTTCTAGGGAGGGATGGGGTAATAGAAGGGAAATTGGGGATTTTGTTAGAGTACATTGTACTTTCTCTTAAAAAAACTGGATACAAAATGAATTTTGAAATGTTATTGATTTCTTAAGAGCAAATTTGATATCTTTTTTATTAATAAATGTATATTGTAAGCAAAAGAAGCCAATATAAAGAAAAAGAAAATGCATACCCCCCCCCTTCCATTTACTTTTACTTTTCTCAAAAGTATAAAGTGGTATAAAGCAAGGATAACCGTCAAAAGATGAGAGAGTTGACCTTGGACTCACAATTCAGGAAACAGAATCTCTAAGGGACAGGAAGGTATGAAGATTAGGGAAATTGAGCCTGAGTTGCAGAATGATGCAGTATGGCTTAATTACAAAGGAGACGATCAGGAAACAGAGGCACTGGGCAGAACCGAGCAGATATCACTTTCAAGACAACCCCCAATGTTTTCCTTTCACTAGCTAGGCCATACTCTCAAGATTTCACATGCTCCTAAGACAGTGCCATGCTCCTAAGACAGGGTCATTTCACATGCAAATAACAGCACACATACAACACACACATACAAGGGAAGAGAGAGAGAGAGAGCACTTCTGTGATGAAAGACTATTTTTGTACGCCATTGGTTTAAGAAATGCATACATAAGATAAATAAATAAAAGAAAAATATATTAGGAATTGTAGAAAGGCTTTATATACAATGATGTTTTTAAGTTAATTTTATTTCAATCAGAAATTCCAATGGTAAACAAGTTCCCTTGAAAAATAAATTGAGAAATGTTTCCCTCTGTAAGCAATTTAGGGAGAAATACTCTAATAGATCCAGGATTTTTCTTCAGGCAAAATGTAATTTGGAAAGAACTAAGCAATCTGGTATTGGCTAAGAGTGTTTCTTTCTCAGAAAATGCCAGACTCAAAAAAGAATGCCTAACAATTACCAAAATCCATTGTAATTCTTTTATCTAGATTTTTGTTTTC
The DNA here is from genome assembly GCF_950005125.1 of Chionomys nivalis. Classification (NCBI taxonomy): domain Eukaryota; kingdom Metazoa; phylum Chordata; class Mammalia; order Rodentia; family Cricetidae; genus Chionomys; species Chionomys nivalis. The sequence continues at coordinate 56,105,264 of NC_080100.1, read as the reverse complement.
TTCAGCTATTTCAGGGAAACTAGTTACTAAAAGTCAATTTTCACTGTACTCAGACTTTGCTGACTAGGTGTAGGCTAAAATAAGCAATGGCAAAATTTTTGTTGTTGTTGTTGTTTGTTTGCTTGTTTTTGTCAAAGTAAAACCTCTACACATCCTGGTACAGTAGAATAATTAATGGGATGAATGATCCTGTGAAGTTAATAGATGATTTGTAATGCCAGTTTCTCACACACTCTAGAAAATGTAACTTGGTAGATGATTAAAATATCTCCTATTTAACTTTGTTTATTCTAGATAGAAGGATAGCATAGCCACAACAAATAAAAAGTATTTGCCTAAATGTACCCCATAAATCAAACATATTACCTCATAACTTTAAGGTGATCATAGAATTGTTAGCATCACATAATGTTCGATACATAATTTTACTTTCACTGGTTTATATTTGAGAAGAATATCTGTGCCAGGAAAATCATGATATTTAATAACTTGCTTCAGAATATCTTCCCAGACTCCCTCCAATATGATAAAATGATGACATTTATATTGTGAAAGGGTCAAAATATAGAAAGAAAAAAAATGTGCCCTGCTAGGGCTTCTAATTTTGATTCAGAAATAGAACAAAGCATATGGTGTTTAAATAAATATCTTTTGTCGCATTATCAATTTTGTTTATGTACTAATAATACAAAGGCTATGCAATCTCAGTGTTCAGTTTACAGATATAGACCATTTGTACAGTCAGTAGACACTGCCTTAACAAAGAAATATTTTTAAGTGTGGTTTATTGCCAACTTAATTCTATTCATTAAGAGGATCACTTATTCTTATCTTTCATATCTTGATTATTTTATTATTTTTTTCATGTCAAAATAAATTTCCTGCTCCAGAACAACAACTAGTGCTTAGATATTGAGCAGTAATAAGTTTGGGGAGGCTGAAGCAGGTTCTCCATCAGTTAATTGCATATGAAAATTTATATTTTCATATTATTTCTTGAGAGAAAAAAATGAAATATATTTTGACTAATCAATCAAATATTACTTTATGAAATAATTCTAGTGGGAATAAGATGGCCCAGAAATTAAGAGTGTTATTTCAGAGGACCGAAATTCAACTTCCAGCATCGATGTTAGGTGTCTTACAAGTGCCAGCTCTAAGAAGCCAGACATCTTTCTCTGATTCCATGAGATGCTCACATGTGTATATTTCATACACACAAAATAATTAAAAATTAAAATATACCTTAAAAATAATTCTAGCCTCATAATTCCTGAATACATTGTGTTACAATGTTTCTAATATATAAAATACTTCATATATTTAAATTTTATCCTACTTCTTTAAGTTTTGCTTGGTCTAAATTAATTAATGAGATACAAACATATTTGCAGGAATTTTCATTTCTCCATTGATAAAGCAACTTAAAACTGGACTAAAGTGTGCCCTTAATTTCAATAACTTTACAACAAACACTTTATATGCTTATACTGCTGTGTTTTAGCTACTTAGTTGTTCTTGCTATGTCTTGTGTCTTCATTAATCCACATCACTAGGGCAACATTTTGAAACAATCATGTTGGCATGATTTTGGTACACCATCTTTTACAAAGCTGCTTTTGAAAATTAAAATCACCATTTTTGTCTTAATGATGAAGATTTAGAGACTATATTATCAATATCAAATAGACAATTTCTCTATCAGTATCTTGCTTTGCTGATGTCGATTTTTCGTCTGAGGAAACTGTGTTTAGATGTCTAAGCACTGTGAGGTTCTGTTTACTCTTGACTGTTAGCCTTCCTGTGCTTTCAGAGTCTGTGCTGGCAATCCCCACCTAGAAGTGTAGGCCAGGAGTTCTAGCCACCACTGTTCTTTACAACTGAATCCTGTGTAGTGCGTGTGCTGAAGACATTTAAAACTTCCTGGAGTGAAAGGTAGATTTCAGAGCATGAAATGGAAACTCTCTGAGAGTAATTGCCAAATAAGTTAGCTGGACCAGAGGATGTGAGAAGATAGTCTAACCTAAGGGAATTTGAGGCAATATGAACCTCCCACAAAGACAGGGGTATGGAGCTAGAGAGACGGCTCAGCAGTTAAGAACACTGGATACTCTTCTAGAGGACTCGGGTTCTATTCCAAGCACCAACATGTTTGCTCACAACTGTCTGTAACTTCAGTCCCAGCAGATCCAACACACTCCCCTGGCCTGTGTGGGAACCAGACACACATGTGCTACAGAGAAATGCATCCAGGAGAAACCCCCATGCACATATAATTAAAAATATAAAAGATAGCAGTTGGGAAAGGGAATGATGAAATCATTCTGCCAGTGAAAATTGCATGGCCCATCATCAAAGCAAACATCTCTATCCAGAGAAAGGCAGCACCGAGTGACTATAGACACTATGTATAACCCCAAATGTGCTTCCCAACTTTCTCATGCTGTCAATATCACATTTGTTCACCCATAATTGTCTTTGATCTGCTTAAGTTTAGTCCAAGACTAATTGGCAGCGAATGAATGACAGAGGATGATTATACGCGGTTCAGAGCATGAATGTATTAACACTCATGATGTTCATGTGAAGTTAAATAAAAGTGAGAAAATAGAGGTGTGATTAAAGAAAAACATGTTGTTGGATGAAATTTGGAAGCAGATGGCGAATTGATGAGGCAGATACAGTAAAATAGAGGGAATGGTTACCAGAAAGTACATTTAGCTCTTTCCAATTAAAACAAGACTTAACTACTTCACTGTACACATCCCTGCCATAAATGAAGACTTTTTACACTGTCAAATATTTCTGGATATGCTATTCTAAAAATCAGGTATTTTGCAGTTTGCTAGGTGTGGAAGGGAAGTGGGAGTAAGCAAGTTGATTTAGGACTTTTAAATAAAGCAGTGAAAAGAAACTCTGTAATAGAGTACTAACATTTTAGAAGCAAGGAACATAAATGTTTAATCAAAAGAAAGGCTTCAGAAGCTGAAAATACAGGAGGAGTTGAAATGATTGAATTTTTGAAGAATTGATAATAGCCAGAGTTTGCATTCATTCACAAACACTGTCTTTACACTTGGTAAATAATGCAAAATGTTTTCTCTCCCCCTTCCTCATGTGGCTTGCTGCCCTGCACTTACCTGTGACCACAACCCTGTCTTTGCTGTGTGACTGATGACAGTTTACCAAGTCATCTTTGTGATGTACACTTTTTGTCTGGGATAACGGTATACAGTTCTGAATAATAAATTGCCAATTTTAATGTGTGTATTTTTAACATCACAGTTTTTTTGACTTTGAAGTCCAGGAATGGCTAAGTCAGGTCCTCTGTTCAGTGTCTTAGATGACAACAATTGCAATATTGGCTGTTCTCCTTTCTCTTTTAAGGAAAAATCTACTTTTAGCATATTCAAATTGTTGATAGAATTATATTCTCTGTTGCCAGCCCAGAGCCCACTTTTTTTTTTTTTTGATTCTCAGAGGAGAGCTATCATCATGGCTTCAAAGTCAGTTCCTAGCCATGCATAAAGGTGAACAGGGAAACTATTTCCACTCTGCTAAGATATCATCTCCTGTGCAGTGGCATGTTTGAGAGAGTGGTACACATTTAGGCAGAAGGAATGCATAGTAGTGTGGACACTGTGGTTATGAGTGGAGACCTAAGATCTCAAATATCTCTTCTTGAATTTATTAAGCTCTTTCAATCTAAACTCTTTACTGCAAATTCTAGAACGCATTTACTTAGACGCAAAACCATCATCTGGAGAAACTTACTCCCCATTACCAAAACCCAAGGACACTGGATAGTGCATAGCAACATTAGGAAAATATTAACAGTTTTCTTCCTCTGCCTGGGAACCCTCTCCATTGCTCAGTGCTCTTAGACAAGCCTGACTCTGGGACAGAAAGAGTGGAGATATTCTGAGCACAGGGAGCTGGTGGGGAGGCACTTAAATGGAGGGAGGGGAAGCCAGACAGGACAGGACATGGGACAAAGTCAGAGAGTGTCTTCCTTTACTAAAGAAACTGTCAATCTTTTCTTGCCAGTGGAAGAGCAGATGGGGTGAGGGTGGAGTGGGACTTCTGATTCTCTTTGTTTAGCATTTGTTAAAATTGAACATAAGCTTAGTTATTCGTGTTTAACCAAAGAAAGACATAATTCCAAATTTAAGAGTTTTATTCAATTATCAGGAGAAACAAGGAAATTAAAGTAAGAAACACAAAATTTACTCTATAATTATCAGATTTATAAGCAAAATACTTAGTAGCTTCCCCCCTCACCATAAAATGACTTTTCAATGGGAACTCAGAGTTCTCACACAGAAAGTCCTTAGTGATGATCAAAGTTTGATAAATGTGATCCTTATTCACCATTATACTTCCATTCCTTTTCATTGCACCTGTATGCTGGATTTTATATTGGTCTAATCTGTTGCTAGGAAACACTGTTTCTATTTTTTATGAGCAAACAAGTTTGTAACTCAAGGAAATATGTCTTAAATACATTTTAGCATTCAACCTCTGTAAAATATCGTAATAGCCTTTTTTCATTCCATATCTGTCTTATAAAGAAGTATAACAAGTTTGCAAAAATAAGTCAGGAATAGTGGCTATGGGCCTCACCTTATAGGAGAGGAAACAGTTTGAAGACAGTATGCAACTGTCTCAGGATAACAGATAATACATAACCAACATCCAGTCAGCTACTGCCCGCTTTGCAGAAAAAAAGCTTCCACTCAAGTTCTGTCTGACGCAGAGCAGCTCTGTAGAAAATCAGCCAAAAAAGGATCTAGAGAGAATATTGGGTTTATCTTCCTTGACATTATGGAATCCATCATTTAACTGATAACTTTTTAAACTCTCAAATAAAAATATACCTATATTTTAACAAATATAAAACAAGCATTTTCATGTCTCTCTTTAGCAGTGGCCCAAATCTAAGAAATATGAGCTTTCTTCTCTGTGTCAGCAGATTTTTGTAATGATGCATTATTTTATTGTTCAGTTTGATAAACACATAAATCACTTGAAATATCAACACCAAAATGTATTGACTCTGACTGTTTTAATGCTGTTGAATTACTTTCTTCTCCATATACTAAGGACGCCTCTTACTAATTACACTATGAATATGAAATAGTAGTATGTGAACAAGAATATTCGTTTTCAACTGAAAAAAAAAAGTGCAGTTTTGAAATAAATGTATCCAGTGAGGGAGGGGGCACTGCACATAATGCTCAACCCTGGCTCCATTTCTGATTTATGGTTGAGATTGCATGACACCATAATAAATGATATTTGTGATTAATCTTACTAAATAATGCATCCTTTCACACTACGTATAAATTACTTCCAAACCCCAAAGAAACATGAAAAGAAAAAGAGTTTAGATCAACACTCCTAAACTTGGGTAAAGATGTAATCATTTCCCTTCAGAGTAAGATATTGAAACACGGCCAGACATGATGAGTCCTTATGTATAGGGCTTATGTATGGAGAGTGAGGCAAAGTCAGTTTCCACCTAATAACAAAGCTGCATGAAGCAACACTAAGCATAAGCCAAAGATATATAGAGGACCCGTTCTTTCTAGCAATTGATTTTTTTTTAGTATTTTTAGCAGCAACATATTTTTTCTGGCACATATGAAATGTAGGAATTTCCACCCCAGGTTTCCCCCTCACATTGCTGCAGAAAAGCTGGTGGAAAATGGGCTACATATTTTGATAAATTGTAAACATTAAAAGGTCAGCATACTAACATAAGAAATTAAATATAGAATACTGTTTGTAAGGCTGGCAAAACTAAAAAAAATTAAATTTGTGTTGTGTCACATGAATGCAAGCTTCTTTTCAAAAAGCCATAAAGTGTTGCTAGAGTGTGTTCTGGACTCACAAATTATGTATGATAATGGTCATTTATGCTGTTTGTGAATAAAACAGGCTGACACGGAGCTATTTTCAAGTGTGGTAGTCTTTATAAAAATTTATACCTAGAGACCTTACAGTTTTAGAGCTGAACATAAGATTGAAAAATAAAAACACAGTGTGCTGGAGGTCAGGTCTGGGCAAGACTTACATCATATTTTATAAACATGCTAAGTCTAGAGAGCTTAAAAGATTTGCTCAAGTGGAACATATGGTGGGAAATTAATTATCTATACTTTTGATATTGCCCATTCATGGTAAAAAAAAATCTCCAATCCATAGATAGTAAGTTTGTTATCTTGCTTACTGTCTAGTTGCTATAAAGCTTTTCCAACAAACTCAAGCTCTTGTTCCTATTTGATGGACATCCTCCCATACACTAGAAGGACTCAGATTCTTTATCTTCTCCAAGCGTGTAGAGCCATTTCAAGGGACATAGCATTTGCAACCAGACTCCCTGCCAAGACTTGCCCTCCTTCTTTCATTAATACCTCAATAACAAGGTTTGCTTTGGATCTGACAGTTTTGTACTTTTCTGTGTCCTTGGTTCCTCTGCTCAAAGGGTCTTGGGGGCTTTAATCTGTGCTTGCAAAAATTTCCCCTCACTTTACCACAATAAGATTTTACTGACTTCAGGACTTTAGACATAGTACATACTCATTAAATCTTGAGTTGGTGTTTGAATTAATTTGAGCATAAAAATGATTTAGAAGTAATACTATTAGCACGTGCACAGGAAAGAACAGATGTTACCAATAGGAAAGGAATCTCAATAATCTATGCCTATTATTTTATACTTAGCATTCAGAGAGGTCATGAAACTACAGCATAAGAGTTCAAATTTTAAATACTTATCTCCTGGCCTTAGTATTATATCATAAAGTATCTGAGAGAAGGAAGTTTATGATGTAAACTACATCTTCATTATCTGGAATTTTGCTGTTATAGAAGAATAAAAGGAGCACGGATGTGGAAAAACACTGAAGGACTGATGTACACGGAGACTGTTGTTTGTTTCCAGCCGTGCAGACACAAAATAATCTCACAGAAACTATATTAATTACAACACTGCTTGGCAAACCACTTAAGTGTATTGGTAGCTAGCTTTTATATCTTAAATTAACCCATTTCCATTATCTTATATTTTACCACAAGGCTTGGGTTTTACTGATAAGGTTCTGGCCGGCGTCTGTCTCCTTTTGCAACAACATGTAGTCTCTCTGACTCTGCCTTCTTTCCTCCTCCATCTGCTTAGAATTCCTGCCTTACTCTATTCTGCCCTGTTGCAGGCCTAAAGCAGCTTTATTCATTAACCAATAACAGCAATACATATACAGAAGGACTTCCCACACCAGACTAAAGCTATTGTTTTAGGTTTACCATCAAATCATATGTTTCATTTTTTAGACTAAGTGTCATGAGGGAGAAGGCATGAAATGCATGTTTATTTATAAGTCAGCACACTGAGCCCCCTCGCATTTTAATCAGTAAACACTCATTGTTTTTATGTTTTATTTTCCTGTTCTGCCTTTCAACTCCGTATTTTAAACATGAAATCTCGTGTTTCACTACCTTAGTTGACTCTGTAAAAGTAGATTTATTCCAGCATTAATATGCCATGGCACAGATCATATCTTAAATCTTAACATAAGAGCAGATCCTATTTATATTATCAAAAAGGAATGGTTTAAAATAAGTGAATTAGCATAGTGAATTTTAAAATGTTTGCCTAACAGCTAGTTCTAGATAAAAATCTCTAAAACAATGAGCAAGCGAATTCAACCAAGTATAAAATTAAACGTAATTTACTTAAGTGGTGAGTGTTTTTAATTAGTGATTTCAGATCTTTATTTTTCATTTTAATGTAGAAGACCAACACCCCCAAGTTCCCAAGCATTGTGCCAGCATTGGACCCACAATTAAGCTAAGTCATTTCACTAATGAACAAACATTGTTTTCAAGCTGATAGTAAAGAAATGAATGAGTGTCTTAGTGAACATTTTGCCTCTTCAGAATATATTATACATCAATGAATTGTTTTTTTCAGCTATTTCATAGCAGGTCTTGTTAAAGCAGAGGAATCATGTCAGAAGAGAATAAAAAGTGCAATGCTGTCATGAGTAATTTCCATTCCCTTTCTTTGATTTCTTATCTCTGGAGGAATTCTCATGCAAGGAGACAATAACAGGGCTAGCACAAAATGGAATCCGTAGGCAGCAAACAGAGTTTGCTGAGTTATTATAGCGTCTTCCTTTACTTAAGGTGGAAGGGAATGAAAACAGAATCGTGTTTCAAGCAAAGAAATTCCGAAGTCGCAGAAACCACCCAGTAACCTTGCAGTGTGTTCCCACCAACCTTACTTACTTTAGTGCTATACGATGCCTATTCATGTGATTAATCCCGCTTCTCTACTTCAGCAAAAACACATTTGTCTCAAGCAGAAGATCTTTTAATATGAATGAGTTGCTTTTTTAATCATAAACAGTGAAATGCAAATAACTGCAGGTCTACCCTGGACCCTAAGGTCTTCGTTAATCCACACGGGATTCATTGGCACTGATCTCCCTGGCTTCTTTGTGCTTCGAATTCACGGTTGTTTACCTATGTTAGTGTTCCATGATGTAGAGCGTATACTCCGCCCTTTATCTGTTCTTTCCTATAGAGATGGCAACCAGATGTGCCCCTCGCCCTATCTTAAGTCATTTCCTTTCCATCCACTCCATTTCCTGTTAGGAACCCTTGCTGGCTTTCTTTGACTTCTGCAGATTTTCAAAAGTAAATTTTGACACAATTGAGTCTCTAAAATTTTAGCAGCCGTTCGTAACTGTAGCTGAACGAATTCCCACAACAGGTAAAATCTGGTTTTCCAAGATACTTCACCCCATATATTCTGCCCTAGCCTGTACTCCTCATTCCTAAATCTGCAGTTTCTCTCGTCTGGCCTCTTCAGGTAAGCCAAAGTTCAGTTCTGAATATTCTACTTTCCAGCAGGTAAATTAAGAGACAAGCAGAAGTAAAGTCCTAACACTCTCTATTCTTCTGGTTCTCACATTTACTGGGGGGAAATGACCTTGCATCCTACTGTGTCAAACTGCCTGGGATCCTTATCTACCAGTGTTTACCCCACTCTTTCTGCAGGAGTGCCACAGACTATCTGCTTGCTGTCCCTTATCTTGATTTAAACTCTGATTAAACTGAGTCAGTAGTGCAAAGAAAAAAATGTGCATTCTCCTTCACTCAGGCTCTGGTTTTTCAGTTCCAATTACATTCTTTGAGTGTAGACACCTTCATCTCACCCTGTACTGCTGACAAAGCTTTAGGGTCACTCTCACCAACTTTCAACCACTTACTCTCAAAGCTTACACAGCACAAAGCTGCCAAAGTCTTTGCGCTATCAGTCTAAACGTGGAGTTCTTAATACTCCTCCTTGAATTTTCCCTTCAGCAATTCTTTGTCTTTGATCAAACATAAATTGAGTCTTTTCTTTACTACTCATGATGAAAAAGTTGGTACTGTGTATTTTAAAACCCAGCCTCAGCTTTTGTTTTTGCCTCAGTTTCTTCTGCTGCATCTGTCTGCTGGTCAAATTACCAAGTTCTCAAATGCCTGATATACGAAGACCTGCTAATAAATTTGGAAGATTCAGGGCAAATGGAAGAAAGAGAACTCGTTGAGCTCTAACTCTAGCCAAAGTCAAACATTCTTAATAAATTACTGCAAGTATAATGTGATTCTTACTGGTACTCACAAGACTATAGGCAAGACAGACTCAAGAATGTAAGAGCCACCAGGTACATACAGCCCCTTTAGACAATTGCAGAAGTATCTTCTCACAGCATGTGGGTTACAGAAGTGTTCACACTGGAGCAGATAAACAAGAAATAAGAAGCTCTCTGCCCGAAAGCTGCTCACAGGTATTCTTCCTCAGATTCCGAACACAGAAAAAGATTGCTTGCTTTTCAATGTGTCTCCCACCAGGACCTTTCTTTGGGATAAATCTTGAGAATACTAAATACAGTAGCCATGTATTGAATATACCCGATAAATATGACCTTGGAGAAGCAACACAGTTTTTCTGAGTTTCCTGAATTGTGAACTTATATAAAAATAGAACCCACTCTAGTTTTATTTGGTGAATAATACAAATATGTACTTCATTACATACTGTCTAATAAGCACTTGGTAAAATTACTGTGTCTGCCTGCTAGAGACAAAAGTGAGGTCTACTCCACAAACAGGGAGAATCACAGCAAAGGCTCCGAAAAGCCATTTTCCCACTTTGAATGAATCTCAATTATAAATGCTAATTTTGATATATTAGTTGACATATTAGCTTAGGCCTTACATAAAATTTAAACACTAAAAGTCAGAACACAAGTTATTGAACATCTGGTATTATACTAAGCATCAAACTTTATGAGAAATGCTATGAAAGGAAGAAAGAATATATTGGCAAGCTGATAAATACTGTTCAATTGATGTCATTAAATTTTCTTACTATTTTACATGGTCATCAAGAAGGTCTTCAAAGTACATTGGTTATATTGATTTTACTAAAAGTTATAGTGAAGAAATAACACTTATAGCAGGTCATTTAATTAGATATTGGTTTCCATATGAAAACTAGTCTATTATTATGGGAGACTAACTTTGTGAAATAACTTAAGAAATATGCAATTATAGTTGCTAGTTAATGTCTACATGACCATTACCCTGATTATTTTATACCAAAGGCAGAAGAAATATGAAAATAGGCCTTACAAAATAAATTCAGGAGCAAACTACAAAGTTTTGTGTGTGTGTTTGTTTGTTTAATGAGCTACTTGTTATTACTGATATGAGTTCAGGCATAGTAAAAATAAGTATAAAAGATTATACAAATTGCAAGCAAAATTAAATTCATATATACGTGCCTATATGCATACATTTATATGTATATATATGCATTCATTTATATTAATAGTTCTATACTATTTCAGTTAATATTTTTGCAGAAAATTTTTGAAACTGAAAAATAAAAATCATCCAACTTTGTTATTTTGTAAGAGTATTTCTGCTATTTGGATTCTCTGACCCTAGGTGTGAATTTTTAAGTTAATTCATCATTATCCTCAAAGAAGGGTAGATGGAATTTTCACTGGAATTGTGTTGAGTATGTAGATCATCTGGCAGATTTTGGATTTAACAATGTTGCATCTTCAAATTCACTTGTAGTTTATAAACATGCTGAATTTGCTTTTCAAATAAAAGCTTTATGTGGACTGTAATGGATTTTCTACATAGGAGTTAATGTCATCTGCCCACAAAACTAGTTAAACTTCTTTCTGGTTCTGAGTGTCTTTTTACTTATTTTTTTCTATATGACTTTGGGTCCCATTGTATCTTTGCAGTAAATACTAAAGAACACTGTAGAAATAGCTCTCTTGGCCAACGTACCCATACTAAAAATCATCTCTAGTTAAACTATCACTTTTCAATTATGCAATCTAATTTCAGCAAGAGAGGGGTATTAGGAGTGGTTAGGAAAAGAAACCAAAGGTCATATTGTGTCTTGCTATGTTGTAATATCTGCGGTGGGGCTGCGTCCCCGGCACCCAGCCGCCCGCATGGCTAGCTTATGCCCCGAAATAATTACACGGAAACTGTATTCTTTTAATCACTGCCTGGCCCATTAGTTCCAGCCTCTTATTGACTAGCTCTTACATATTGATCTAACCCATTTCTAATATTCTGTGTAGTACCATGAGCTGGCTTACCAGGAAAGATCTTAACCTGCGTCTGTGTCTGGTGGGCGAATCATGGCGACTCCTTACTCGGCTTCTTTCTCCCAGCATTCTGTTCTGTTTACTCCGCCTATCTAATTTTCTGTCCTATCAGGGCCAAGCAGTTTTCTTTATTAATTGAAAGTAATTCCTCCATCATTTCCCCTTTTTTTGTTTAAACAAAAAAGAAAGGCTTTAACATTAACATAGTAAAATTACATAGAACAGTTATTAAGCAAGAATTACAGTTACAATATTTATATCTATTTTATCTTTTATCATAACTAATGAAAACTATAACTATAACTAACCATTCTTCAACTCCATCAAAGACTCCAGAAGGATATAATATTACCTAAGCAAACAAGAGATCCAAAAACTAGAAATGACAGAGACATCTCACTGCCTGGACAGTCACCCAAAGTTCCTCTGTACCATTGTGGCATCCATCTTCAGCCTACAGGCCCATAGTATCCAGCAGACATTTTCGTCAAGCAGGAAATTCCAAAGACAGTTCAGTCACTTTTTGCTGTGTCTTGCAGAATGTCTCGCAGACTCATGAGTCAGGAACCCCGAAAGACCATCTCACCTTTAGGCAAGTTCAGCAGTCCTCTTTCTGTGGGTTCTCTGTGTCCAGTTTATGCAACAGTCCAGGAAAGAGCAGTTTCTTGCCCAAATGGCTATCAAACTCCTTAAGGAGCCTCTTCGGTGCCCATCTTCCTCTTGAAGTAGATTGGTGCTGCCAGGAGCAGACGTGTCTCATTATCATGAAAAGCCCTAAGTTATTAAAATATTTTAAATGCCATGTTCTGTAGTCTTTGAAAGATATGAAGAATGCCTATCTAATTGAAATATATCTCTATATATCTAGAAAATCTAACTAACATGACTACAAGCTTGACTATTATTGATGATTATCCATTAACAACCTATATTTCCTAATTATACATTACATTTTAAAATGAACTACACAATCACAATACCTTAATCAAGATCAGAAATACATATACATATAACAAAATTGACCTTAAAATCTATACCAATGCAAATTATTCATATCTATATCATATCCCCCTTTAAATGTAAAAGAATATTCATAAACAATATTTGGGAATATGGGCGCAGTTTTTTTCTCTCCAAACTGCTTCCTGCTGAATGGGGGCGCTGTATTCAGATCTTTCATGGTGTAACCTGTGTGTCAGGGTCATCTCAGTCGGCAGTTGAATGAAGTAATTTTTTGAAGGTGTTCACAGCAACCTTTCAGGAGGGCGTGGTCTATCATACCATATTGGGATAGACGCAATCCACAGAGTCTTATCCTCTGTGAAAACAAAAGAAGACCCTCTCCAAAGCATCATATCCTTAGACCCATATTCTGAAATCATAATACCCTTATATCCATTCTGGTTTAGCTTGGCAGCCCATATAATGAAATGTCTCTCTGCACTTAGCTCCTTTACAGTCAAAAATTTTAAAGAAAACACAATAATACAAAGAATCCAGACTCTCTGTGAATTTTCCATTTTTACGTGGCTTATTTTTCTTTATTTCTTTTAATCTATAACTATCTGTACTCTGTCTCTTTAAAGACTTTATCCCCCTTTTTTAAGGGCATTAACTTTATTCTCTCTATATATATATTTTTTCTCTCTCAAGCCTACGTACATTCATCCTACACTGTGACCCATAGAGGTCTTTTATGTCTGAATCTGTTTTATTGTGAATCTGTAATTTTTTTTTTCCAGGAGCATTTCTTAAAATGTTAAGCACTTCTTAAAAACTTAAGTTGCGCCATGTACAGATAATACGGTACCGCCTGTGTCCTGCTCAGTCCAAACCTTCACTGCGCTGTTATTACAGTAATTACGGTAGTTCCTGCCTGAGACCAGCACAATTCAGCATGGCGGAGTTGAGCCCTCCTGCCTCAGAGCCCTTTGGTGCCCCTGAGCCACACACAGTTCCAGGCACACAGCAGTCCACATTGCCATCAAGCAAGCCATAGCACTTTACTCCAAATGATCCATTCAAAGACTCTGTCTCCCGCAGGAGCCAGACAGAGATCGCGATGGCGGCACAGCCCAGAAAGCCGGCATTTTAAAACAGCCAGTTTTGTCCTGCTGCTGAGTCAGGACGATTTCTTTGCGGCACGCAACCCAGAAACAGCAAAAAGCTGTCTTAAATTCTCTCTGTGTCCTTTTTAAGCCCTCTCAGGTTTTATGTGGAGTTCATTAGCACGTTGGGTGCCACTCTGTTGAAATATGAGTGGCAGGGCTGCGTCCCCGGCACCCAGCCGCCCGCATGGCTAGCTTATGCCCCGAAATAATTACACGGAAACTGTATTCTTTTAATCACTGCCTGGCCCATTAGTTCCAGCCTCTTATTGACTAGCTCTTACATATTGATCTAACCCATTTCTAATATTCTGTGTAGTACCATGAGCTGGCTTACCAGGAAAGATCTTAACCTGCGTCTGTGTCTGGTGGGCGAATCATGGCGACTCCTTACTCGGCTTCTTTCTCCCAGCATTCTGTTCTGTTTACTCCGCCTATCTAATTTTCTGTCCTATCAGGGCCAAGCAGTTTTCTTTATTAATTGAAAGTAATTCCTCCATCATTGCTACACTAGTCTGGGTAAGAAAGAAAGAATTCCTGGGAGACTGAGATAATTGGTGGCCATGTTAGGACAAAGTGAGAACAAAATATATTTGGTTACCACTGGGCATTAGTGACTCTCTTTGCTTACTTTCTACTTGGTGTCTTAGTTAGGATTTCTATTGCTGTGACCAAACACCATGACCAAATGCATGTTGTGGGATGAAGGGTTTAGTTGGCTTACACTTCCGAATTGTAGTCCATCATCAAAGAAAGCCAGGGCTGGAAGCTAGAGGCAGGAGCTGATGCAGAGGCCATGGAGGGGTGTTTCTCACTGGCTTTCTTATCCATAGATTGTTTAGCCTTCTTTTTTATATCCCTGGACCTCGAATCCAGGGATAGCAGCACTGGCTATTGCCTGAGCCTCCCTAGTCAATTGCAAATTAAGAAAATTCCTTACAGCTGAGCAATAGTTGTGCACTCCTTTAATCCCAGGACTATGGAGGTGGAGAGAGGTGGATCTCTATGAGTTTCAGGCCAGTATGGCATACAGAGCGAGTTTCAGGACACAGGATTACACAGAAAAACCCTATCTCAAAATATAAAATTAAAACAAAAGCAAAAAGAAAGAAGGAAGGGAAAGAGGAAGGAAGGGAGAGAGAGAAAGAAAGAAAGAAAGAAAGAAAGAAAGAAAGAAAGAAAGAAAGAAAGAAAGAAAAGATAAGAACAAGAAAGAAAGTTTATGGAGACATTTTGTTAATTGAGGCTCCTTTCTCTCTGATGATTCTGACTTATGTCAAGTCGACAGAAAACTAGTCAGTACATTTGAGAATTTTACATATTCCTATTTATCTGCAACTCCTTATCTCATTTATATTAATTTAGTCAAATACTACAGTTTTGAGAATTTTCCTATGTTTTGCATACAATGCTATTACAATTGTTTAAAACATTGAAGAAATATACCCCTTTGAGGTATCACTTATCTTAATAGACTTTATGCTCTGCAGTTATCTCCTACAAATGTACTGCTGCTGATAATGCTCTCCTTTATGTCTCCATATAATCATACATGATAGCTTATCTCAGGAATGCATTTAGGGGTGAAGTTCTTGAATGGAGTGTTTCTGTACATTTTCAATGTCATTAGACATTAGCTATCTCTACACAGTTGTACTAGTTTCTTTTACTGATGTGGTGCTAAAACACGCAAAGGAAGCAGCACACGGTTACTTCTGACTTGATTATTTCTCCAATATTATAAAAAGATACCATGATCATGGCAACGTATAAAAAATTATAATAATGGAGGGGAGCTTGCTTTCAGTTTCTGAGAGTGGGGCTGTGATGTGACGATCATGATGGTGTGTATGACAACAAGCAGGCAGGCAGGCAGGCATAGCACAGAAGCAGTAGCTGAGAGCTCACATCTCATCTGCAAGTTAGAGGAAGGAAGATGGAGAGAGAAAGAGAGAGAGACTTCATCAAGGAAACAAGTATTCAAACCAATGAACTTGTGGTGGCTGTTCTTGTTCAAATCACCACACCATATCTATAATTACATTTCGTATTTGTCCTTTGTACAGAAAGTATTTGCTTTTCATTTGGTTGGAGGGAGACATGCAATGTATATATGTGCATGTACTCTTGTTTATTTGTATGTGTATGTGTATATACTTGTAGATATCATAGGTCAAAGTATGATGTCTTTTCCTAATGCACCTCATCTTAATTTTTTGAGACAAACTTTTTTTCTGAATTCGGAGTTTGTGGTACTGTGTAGACTAGAAGATTTCCTAGCTCCTGGGATCCAACAATCTCTGTCCCTCCACACCTGGGGTGATAGTCCAGCACCTGCCTCCATGCTCAGCCTTTCCATGATTCTTGAGAATCTGAATTCAAATTCTTGTGATGAATAGCAAGCAATTTATCCAATGTGCTCTCTCCCCAGATTTTATGTATGTATATATGTATGAATATATGCATATATATGAATTTTACTTTATTTTATTCTTGACAGCCTGATTCTTGAAATTCACAATATAATAAAGAATTACCTTGAATTTCAAATCCTCCCATTTCTTCCTCGATAGCCCTGGATTATAAATATGCAGCACCACATCTTGATTATAGGTTTGCTTTTTGCAATGGTTTACAGTTCTCAAAATATTTTGGAGATGGTCTTTACCTATGTTTTTTGCATAATTTAGAACTTGTTACAAGAATTTTAATTTACTGTAGTAATATCTTTTTAAAGTTTTGTTTAACATGATTTCTGCCCTCATGGGACCAATGACTTACTTCCATATATATCCTTCAAGAACACTTAAAGGGTTTTCTTTACATTAAAGAAATTAAGTCACTAGAAATCCATTTTGGCATATGGTAAAAAGAAAGACTCCAATATTTATTTTCTGTACAAATAGCCAATTTCTGCTGCATTGTTTGCTGAATCTACTTTCATTTATTCTCACCACCATCTGTGTCTCACAACAAACTTGTAAGAAGCACAATTTCTATCTGTATTTATTTACAATTGCCAGTGTGCCTATCCTCATCACCATGCTGCTAAATAACTACCATATCTTACTTGCTTTAAGTCCTAACTTTGGATAGTAGTAGCTCATCTCACACTCCTTCCATGCCTCTACTGGTTCAGGTTGGGTCACTCACTTATTTGGATTTTCTTATTCCTTCTTTGTTTGTTTCCAATAGATTTTATGTTAATTCAGAAAATTATTATAAAATCCCAATGGAAGTATTAAAAACTGTAGAACAACTGAGGCAATTAGATACACCTTTAAATAATGATACTTCTCATTATAAAATATGTTCTATCATTTTGTTTATCTATGTTAAAATTCTTTTCACTAAGGATTTCACTCCTCTATCCATACTTACTCTGTAAAGGATTTATTGGTACATTGAATAGATTTTATAATTTTATTTCTAATTTATTAAAACTTGTAGACAAAAATGCTAATGTTTTCTGTATCTTGTAAGCTCTGTGCTAAGGTACGTTATTCACTGAGACAAAAAGTGACCTTAGTATGTTATGTTTGTCCAAATTTAGCACAGTTTCAGAATTTCACCCCACATTATATGTTTACTATATATAAAGAAAGATGTTTATTTTTTTGAAGAGAAAATTTTAAGTTCAAGACTTCAAAGGTAATTCTTTAAAAATAAGGAAATAATCAATAGATAATTTCTGGCAAATTATTCAAAATAATAAAGAACAAACTATATCATAGTTAGAGTTTCTATTGCTGCGAAGAGACCATAGTCATGGCAACTCTTAAAAAGGAAAACATTTATTTGGAGCTTGATTACAGTTTCAGAGGTTTAGTTAATTATCATCAAGGCAGGACATTGTGGCATTCAGGTTAGATATGGTGCTGGAGAAGGAGCTCAGAGTTCTACATCTTGTTCTGCAAGCAACAGAAAGAGACTGTCTGTGTATCACACTGATTATAACTTAAGCAAAGGAGATCTCCAAGACCACTCCAACAGTGACACACTTCCTCCCAAAAGGCCACACCTCCTATTAGTGCCATTCTCTATGAACCAAGCATTCAAACACTGGAGTCTACAGAAGTTGTACCTAGTCAAACCATCACAAATTAATACGCTAAAATGTGACAGAAATACATGTAAAGTGGAAAAATTAAACATAAATATTTATGCTACTAAACAGAGTGGAACAGACAGCCAATATTTATTATAAATAATGAACCTCAAAGTCATACTAAAAAGTCAGATGTGTTGAGGGGAAAAAATGAAGAGAGTAACAAAAGAAAAAACTGAACAAAATAATATATCATTGTTATGAAATTAAATCTGAATTTCAGCTTTTAATTGTAATCACTCTTCCTTACACAAACGTTCCCATGAAGAAAAAACTACTTTAATTCAACAATAGTTTCTCTCTTTGAAACTGTGTTTTGTGAAAGAATGATTTCTCTGAATCAGAACTGGAAAAAATACATTATAAAAAAGGATCGGAATGGAAATTTCACACATGAATACTGATGCAAATGTTTTAATAAAACACTTAAAATGCTATCCATCAAAGTATAAATACCTTCCTTAGTAAATAATAATCTATTTCAAGAATGTGTAAGGTCTTTATTTTGAGAAGGCATCTGCTATCATTGTCTTAGTGACTTTTCTGGTGCTGTGAAGAGACACCATGACCCTGGCAACCTACAAAAGAAAACATTTAATTGGGGGCTTTCTTATAGTCTCCGAGGATGAGTCCATGGCCATCATGGTGGAGAGTATGTCAGCAAACAGGCAGTAAACTCTCTGGATTGGTAGCAAGGAGCTAACATCTGACCCACAACCCTAAAGCCAAGAAAGAGGCGGCAGGTAGAGAGAAAGAACAACTGGATATGGCATAGCCTTTGAAACCTCAAGCCCACCCTCAGCTACATACCCCTCTAATAAAGCTATACCTTCTAATGCTTCCCAAAAGTTCCACTAACGAGAGCTAAACATTAAAATATGACTATCGAGTACATTCTTACTTGAACCATGTTAGGTGTTAGTTTATAAACTGAGATATTAAAACTGTGATTTCAACCTATCTTTTTAGTGTAAACTAAGGAGGACATTTTGGAAACCCATTTTTATCTTGAAAATTAAATATTCTTATATTTCTCAAAGAAAAGTCATAAGGTATTGGTAAAGATAATTGTTTTTAATGTCCACATCAAAAAATAAGCACAAATCAGGCTTGAACATTTGCTCACTGGTTAAGAGCCCAGAGGACCGGTGTTCTGCTCCAGGCAGCACATGGCAGCTCACAGCTATATATACTATAGTTCCAAAGGGTCCAAGACTCTTACTTACTTCTCTGGGCACCAGACGTGCACATGTACGTGCCAGAAAAAACACCCATATGCATAATATTTTTGAAAAATTAAATATTTTTTAAAAGGAATAAGTACAGAAATGTTCATTTTTCTAACTTTAAAACTCACAACCCTAAAGCAGTATACATAAAATGAATAAATACATTGCTGTATCTGCAAACATGGAACAACAGTAGAAATAAGTGAATTCTAGTAATTTTACCAACACTGTTGGTAAAAACGAAAATACCAATTTTAGAAAACAACCCCTAAAATATTTCCGTATAACATTATTTATGGAAAATTTAAAAACAATCTCAAAAAACAGTTGTGAATGTTAAATGTTACAACATGTCTGGCTTAGCTATATTTGAAAAGTAAAGACATTTAAATAATTCAGCATGGGATACCTTTAAGTAGGATAAAAATACAAGGTCATAATGGAGATGGTCACAATGATTGCTAATGTTTTACTTAACACTTTTAGTATTATGTGTGGCTTTTATTTATTAACTAATTGAGAACTAGTAATGATTATCATAATATGAAATAAATAAAATTTGATAGTATTCAATACTACCTAGTCATGGTTTTATATTTTTGTAGAAAATAAATAATAAATGGGAAAATTCTCAATAAAATATATTCACAAAAAAACTATTAAAAAGTGCACTCTGTACAAAAATGTTAAATATATTTCTTACTATTTGTGTTTTATTGTAATATTTCATATAATTGTTATAACTTGAAAATACAGCCTCATTGGCTGTGGTAGTGGGAGAATTTTCCAAAGACTGTACTATTTCCCTTGTTCATCACAATTTACCTTTCGATCTTCCCAGCATTCCAGAAGCCTCTTTGTACTGGTGTGCACTGTTTGAATGCTGATCAATGTCATTTCCTGCTGCCCTTAAGGAAAGTGATTGTGCAAGCATTGTAGGCAGCACATTCCAACAGAAGGTCATGTTTTTCAGCAGTATAGAGTATTAAAGAGAGGAAACTATTCTGTGACCTCTATTCTGGTTCTCCCAGTCCCCTTCAGAGAGCCTTCAAAGAGAAATTGTCTTGTTCCACCACTGGCTGTGCTTAAAAGAAACAGTTGCAAAGATTCTTCCATTTAGCATTTCTTGAAATGCACAAGGTGTTTTCCTATTGGAAAAGACATTCCAAAACAACCTCTTTAGGTGTATTTTTTATTTCTGTTTTTTATTGCTTCTCATTTGATTGTAAAATAGCTTCTGATATTATAGTTTAATATCATTTTATCTAATAATTTATGTGTTTTTCTTCCCTTGAATCAAAACAGAATTTCATTAAAAATTTCTTTTGATTTCTATACCTTAAATGTGCAAATATCAAATTAAAATAATTTGTATTTCTTAGTGTATATTTCTGAATATGCAATAATACTTCCAATTATTTTTCAAGTTACAACTAAAGTTAAAAAGTTGTGGTGCACATGCCATTAATCCCGGTACTAGGGGAGTAAAGGCAGACAGATATGCTTTTAAAGCCAGCCTGGCACACAGCTAGTTCCAGTCTTCCAGAGCTACATAATGAGACCCTTCTTCAAAACTAAACTATGAATAAATAATTCAACAATTTTGGTCTTCATGCTTCCAATGAGAAATGAAACACAGGTAAATTAAAATAATCAAGTGATGAGGAATTGATATCACAAATTTCTTAATTAAAGATGTGAAAGTAAGGTATAACTTGGAGGTTTATAAAAACCTTGACCATGTGTGCAAAAATATAGAGTTGTTTAATATAATGAGCTTACTTCAAGTGATTTTTAATCCCACATGTTGACTGTCCCGCTCAGTTCTGCAGCAGTTAAGTCCCAAAGATTCACACAGAGTTCTACATTAGTTATAAACTGATTGGCCCATTAGCTCATTCTTCTTATTAACTAATTCTTATAACTTAAATTAGCCCATAATTCTTGTCTGAGTTAGCCATGTGGCTTGGTACCTTATTTGGCCAGGCAGTCACATACTACTTCCTCTGCTTCTGGGTCACACTGCAGACTGCTTTTCCCTCTTCCCAGCATTCTTGTTGCCTTGCTTCTACTTCCTGCCTGGTTTCCCCGCCTATACTTCCCACCTGGCTACTGGCCAATCAGCATTTTATTAAAAATAATACAAGTGACAGGATAGAAGACCATTGTCCCACAGCACCCACATCCACATCAACTTTAGACAGCAGTTTAGGAGCTATTTTGGAATAATTGAAAGATAGTGCAGGAATAGTTTCAAAATTAAAGAGTATGAATTTATAAATATGAGAATTCTTGGAGCTGATTGTATAAAAAAATGAGGATTTATGTGAGTCCTGAGATAAGCACATACACATACATAGTACAAAGGCAGTGCTGTTTCTCAAAGGAAAGAAAATGGAAGCAGAATAATTTTTTGCATGCAGTCAAGAGTAAAATATTTATCCAGGTGGTAGTGATCCACGCCTTTAATACCAGCACTTGGGAGGCAGAAGCAGGTGGATCTCTATGAGTTCAAGACCAGCCTGGTTTACAAGAACTAGTTCCACGACAGCTAGGACAGTTGCACAGAGAAATTCTGTCAAAAAAAAAAAAAAAGAGTAACATGTTTAACGGATATTATTCATCTTATTTCAAGGCAAAACCGGTATTATCCACACACCGTGTATGAGCTTCACTATAGATATCTTCAACTACATTGTACAATTGGATTTAGTTAGTATATAGCTATGACATCATATGCAGATTTTATTCTTGTCCTACACTGTTTTATTTTCTACATTTTAATAAAGTCAAAAAATAGAAATGGTATTAAGAAGAATAAATGTAAAATAGAAATCAGTATTTAGATGAGAAGTTTAAATTGGAGTCACAATAAAATTGTCATCTATTAGTTAAACTCAAGATAAAATAAACAGAAATGAACAAAAACACATCAAAATATGTACATAATGCATATTTCATAAATAAAGATAAATATGAATAAACTATTTCTATTTTATATGTATTTCATGAGAAAAATCCACAATTATGTATTATAATCCTTGTATAATTTGTCATGACTGATGTTAAGGAACTTGACACTCTTGAAAGAATTTGTTTCTATTACAACTATGACATTGGCGATACTACTAATGAAACATTTGACTGGAAATAATTTGTATCCTTTTAATCTGCATTTTTGTATCATGTGTGCACTATATATTTTGGATAAAATATATTTACTGTAGGTATCCCTTGGGGCAGTTTGTAGTATGAGGAATGGCGGGCCATTTCCCGCCACCTGGCTAGCTTTACCCGAAATAATTACACTGAAACTGTATTCTTTTAAACACTGCTTGGCCCATTAGTTCTAGCCTCTTAATGACTGATTCCCACATCTTAGATAACCCATATTTAGTAATCTGTGTAGCACAAGTCTTACCGGGAAAGATTCAGCATGTCTGACCTGGCGGCTTGCTTCAGCGCGTCTGCCCTGGAGAGCAGAGGCATGGCATCTCTCTCACTTCCTCTTCCTCCCAGCATTCTGTTCTGTTTACTCCACCCACCTATGTTTTAACCTATCTGGCCAAGCAGTTTCTTTATTAATTAACCAATGACCTTCCTCCATCAGCAGTTAACTCTCTGTATTAATAAATCATATTGTTGTACCCCACTAGTGATAGTCATCCCCATGTCCTCCTCCAGCCTCTTAGGTGCTCTTTATGGTTTTCCTTTAACTGTTGACGCTAATAGTGTCCTTTCTCAGAAACTTTGACATATTCACCTTATTTATGGTTCCTGCAAGGGCTTGTTCTTACTGATTATTTTCAGTACTCAAGAGGAAAAACAAAAAATAAGCAAACAAAACCACACTTGTATCTAACATTCTTTGTTCTGTGATTATTGGCTTAGTCTAAAAATTATTCATCATGAAATATACACATATCTGAATGAGATTTAAAAAGTTCCTCATTATGTTTGTGTGGTCTGATAAAACAAAGTGATTTAAGAGTGGATTGGAAATTTTCAGCATTTTATTTTAACAGAAGACACAGAGCTTCTCCAGCAAGAAGGCTATACAAAAATACATATATGTCAGCTTGCTTAGTATTTTCACTAACTTTGTGTCCAAGACATGCAGTGTAGTTTGCCGTATACTATATTTTTTACTGTGAGTGGTTGCCTTTCAAACTCCTTTTCATCTATAATTGACAAAACAAGAATATTTATATACAAACATATATAGACACATAGTGGAATACACATGTTTTTGTTTGTGAGTATTCAAAATATATAATGGTTGTACAAAGGAAATGCCTTTGCTAAAATTAGATTTATTAAAGCAATTCTTTTTTCCTCCTACTGAAAATAGATTCTTTTCTCATACAATACATCCTGATTACAGTTTCCCCTTTTTCAACTCCTCCCATTTCTTCCCAACCTCCTATTCCTTCCATAACCATTTCCTTTCTGCCTCTCATTAGAAAAGAACAGGCTTCTAAAAGATAACAATCCTAAATGACAAATAAATGTAATAAAATGAAGCAAAAGCCTAATATTTCATAGTTGGACACAGCACCCTAACAGTAGGAAGAGAGTCCCAAGTGCAAGCACAAAAGTCACAGAACATACTCAAACTCACATTATCATAAAAATACTTGTCTAAAATTTATAGTAGATATGCAGAGGACTTGGTGAAGATTTTTATAGGCCCTGTGCTTACTGCTTTAGTCTCTACAAGTTCATATATCCTTTGCTTAGTTGATTTAGAGAGACTTGTTCTCATACAGTCCTCCTTCCAATCTTAAAATATTTCCTCTTCCTCTTCTATGAGATTCCCTGAGCTCTGAAGGAAGGAATCTGATGGAGATATTCCATTTAGACTCTCTCCACATAATGCCTGGCTATATGTCTCTGTATCTGTTTCCCTTTGCTGCTGGAGGAAGCCTCTCTGGTAATGACTAACTAGGGCACTGATTTGTGAGTATAGCAGAATACTATTAGAAATTTTTTGTTTGTTTATTTATCAATAATTGTTTTATTTTATTTTATTTTTTTATTTTTTTTATTCTTTTTTAATTAAAATTTCCACCTGCTCCCCGTTTCCCATTTCCCTCCCCTCCTCCCAAATATTGCCCCCTCCCCCCACTTCCCTCCCCCTATCCCCACTCCTCTTCTCCTCCCTCCACTCCATTCCCCTCCCTCTCGATACTGAAGAGCAGTCCAAATTCCCTGCCCTGCGGGAAGACCAAGGTCCTTCTATCTACGTCCAGAAAGGTGAGCGTCCAAACAGGCTAAGCTCCCACAAAGCCAGTTCATGTATTAGGATCGAAACCTAGTGCCATTGTCCTTGGCTTCTCATCAGCCTTCATTGACCGCCATGCTCAGAGAGTCCGGAATCAACCCATGCTTATTCAGTCCCAGACCAGCTGGCCTTGGTGGGCTCCCAATAAATCAGTTCCACTGTCACAGTGGGTGGGTGCATCCCTCGTGGTCCTGATTTTTTGCTCATGTTCTCCCTCCTTCTGCTCCTCATTTGGACCTTAAGAGCTCAGACCGTTGCTCCAAATTGAGACTCTGTCTCTACCTCGATCCATCGCCAGATGAAGGTTCTAAGGTGATATGCAAGATATTCATCAGTATAGGATAGGGTCATTTCAGGTTCCCTCTCCTTAATTGCCCAAGGTACCAGCTGGGGGCATATTCCTGGACACCTGCGAACCCCTCAAGAGTCAAGTCTCTTGCCAACCCTAAGATGGCTCCCTTAGATAGGATATATACTTCGCTGCTCCCGTATCCTCCCTTCCTATATCCCAACCATCCCAATCCTCCGAGCTCCTCCCATCCTCCCCTTCTCATGTTTCTCATCCCATTTCCCCTTTGCCCCATGCCACCTCACCCGCAAGTTCCCAGTTTTTGCCCTGCAATCTTGTCTACTTCCCCCTCTCCATGCGGATGACTATATGATTTTCTTTGGGTTCACTTTCTTATTTAACTTCTATAGGATCACACATTATATGCTTAATGTCTTTTATTTATGGCTAGAAACCGATTATGAGTGAGTACATCCCATGTTCCTCTTTTTGGGTCTGGGATACCTCACTCAGGATAGTGTTTTCTATTTCCATCCATTTGCACGCAAAATTCGAGAAGTCATTGTTTTTTACTGCTGAGTAGTACTCTAATATGTATATATTCCACACTTTCTTCATCCATTCCTCCATTGAAGGGCATCTAGGTTGTTTCCAGGTTTTGGCTATTACAAACAATGCTGCTATGAACATAGTTGAACAGATACTTTTGTCATTTGATGGGGCATCTCTTGGGTATATTCCCAATAGTGGTATTACTGGATCTTGGGGTAGGTTGATCCCAAATTTCCTGAGAAATCGCCACACTGATTTCCAAAGTGGTTGCACAAGTTTGCATTCCCACCAGCAATGAATGAGTGTGCCTCTTTCTCCACAACCTCTCCAGCAAAGGCTATCATTGGTGTTTTTGATTTTAGCCATTCTGACAGGTGTAAGATGGTATCTCAAAGTTGTTTTAATTTGCATTTCCCTTATCGCTAAGGAGGTTGAGCATGACCTTAAGTGTCTTTTGGCCATTTGAATTTCTTCTGTTGAGAATTCTCTGTTCACGATAGCCACAAATAGCATAAAATATCTTGGGGTAACCCTAACCAAGGAAGTAAAGGATCTATTTGACAAGAACTTTAAGTCAATGAAGAAAGAAATTGAGGAGGATACCAGAAAATGGAAGGATCTCCCTTGCTCTTGGATAGGGAGGATCAACATAGTAAAAATGGCAATTCTACCAAGGGCAATTTATAGATTCAATGCAATCCCCATTAAAATCCCATCAAAATTCTTCACAGATCTTGAGAGGACAATAATCAACTTTATATGGAGAAACAAAAAACCCAGGATAGCCAAAACAATCTTATATAATAAAGGATCATCTGGAGGCATTACCATCCCTGATCTCAAACTCTATTACAGAGCCTCAGTATTGAAAACAGCTTGGTATTGGCATAAAAACAGAGAAGTCGATCAATGGAACCGAGTAGAAGACCCTGATTTTAACCCACAAACTTATGAACACCTAATTTTTGATAAAGGAGCTAAAAGTATTCAATGGAAAAAAGAGAGCATCTTCAACAAATGGTGCTGGCAGAACTGGTTGTCAACGTGTAGAAGAATGAAAATAGATCCATATCTATCACCATGCACAAAACTCAAGTCCAAATGGATTAAAGACCTCAATATTAGTCTGAACACACTGAACCTGATAGAAGAAAAAGTTGGAAGTACTCTACAACATATGGGTACAGGAGAACACTTCCTACATTTATCCCCAGCAGCACAGACATTAAGGACAACATTGAATAAATGGGACCTCCTGAAACTGAGTAGCTTCTGTAAAGCAAAGGACACTGTCACTAAGACAAAAAGGCAACCCACTGACTGGGAGAAGATCTTCACCAACCCTGCAACAGACAAAGGTCTGATCACCAAAATATATAAAGAACTCAAGAAACTAAACTTTAAAATGCTAATGAACTCAATAATTGTTTTAAACCAATAATTTTTGATTTTACCCTAGGTCTCTGGCTAACTACCCTCTGGTTTTTGGTTACCCAAACAGTGTCGGGTGTGTGACCCTTTGCTGTGGGAACTCCTTCAGCCAATAGACTTTAAGATACCAGGCCTGTTGAGCATGGTCTCTTATACTGTAAATGCAGTCATAAAGCTTCTGTGCACCCTCTTTCTCTCCGACCTACTGGATTCGGTTCCTGTTCCCCTTTCATGTAGAGGACTGTGATCTGTGAGTCTACCCATAAATAAATAACTCTTTATTATACTCAATTTTGAGTGTAGGATTACTTTTTAGTATTGATCTTCAGTCCTTTTTGTAGAGTGAACCTTATATAAAATCAGACATTGGTTGGCTATGCCCACAAGCACGGTGCCACCATTTCCCTACAATGTTTTGCAGGCAGGAAAGATTGATATTATAGATCAGAGGTTTTTGTGGCTGAGTTGGTGTATACATTTCTCTTTCAGTAGATGTCAGAGTACCTTTATGCACTAATGGGACTAAAAATAGGGTAAAAGCCACCATCTTGACTTTTCATGTTCAATGAGTTATACAAGTGTTGTCCTCAACAATAAGACCCTGTTGTCAGGTTGTGGAGAGCAACTCTTTCTCTTACCAACAGACTTGGTTATTTGGGGATTTCATGGTACATCCTTGACCTACAATTCAATTAAGTACAACCCAGTCTAGTACCTCAAGCCTTGTTTGGTGACAAGAGAGTCTGGTTGAGACTCTGTATTCCACATTATTAGCAGACCACACTAGGATCACCTTTATATAGTTTAGAAAGTTTCCACTGCTTTAAGGTTCCATATAATTCCTCTAATGTCCATCAATTCCAGCTGTCTCTCCCCACATTCTACCCTGTCTCCCCTCTATTTCCTCACCTGATCCCCTCTTTCCTGTTTCCACTTGTCCCAAGTCCATTCATATAATCTATTCTATTTCTCCCTCTCAGAGAAATCCATGTGCCCCTTAGACCTTTCTTCTTTCCTAAACTTACTGAGTCTGAAGATTTTAGCTTGAATATTATTTACTTAACAGCTAATATCCACTTATAAGCAAATAAAAGCCATATTATCTTTCTGAGTTTGGGTTACATTCAGAATGATTTTTTTCTAGATCCATCCATTTTCTTGTAAATTTCATGTTGCCATTTTTAAACAGCTGGGTAATACTTTAGTGTGAGAATATACCACATTTTTTAAACCCATTCTTCTGTCAAAGGACATTAAGACTATTTCTAGCTCCTGGCTATTATAAATGAACATTGTTGAGCAAATGTCCTTGTTGTAGGATGAATCATTAAAGTTATTCTTAATAATATTTTCAGAAAGCTTTTCAGGAGCATGCAGCAAAATTTCAGCTATACAGTGTACACCTGGGCTTTTAGAAATTGATGCATAACAAACTATGTCAATTCTCCCTTAAAAGAAATATCATTGCTTTCTAAATTATATGTAAGTTATTGCTGATAGTATTCTTTGCTCATTCAGTTTGTCTCCAACAGACTTTTTAATATATCCAAAAATTTTATTGTGTATTGCAATACTCTTTGATCAATGACTTGTATTAAATAGTCAATTACCAACTAGTAATGGCCTTATCAGTTGAAGACTGATTCAATTAATGACCATTCTGAATTATATTCATGGAATAAATAAGTCAAGGTTCTTGCCTAATCAGAATTAGTCTTGAAAGGTGAATGAAGATGGTATGTTAATTCTGCTCTCTCCTGAGGCAGCTCTGTTTTTGAAGAACTCAGCAGAAAGTCACTTTCAATGATACTCCAAGAAAGCACAATTATTCTTTCTGGATTTGGAAACTATATTCTTCATCCTGCTTAATTTTTAGAATATAGAAGTTGGAGATAATGGATAATAACTAGCATGTTTATCTAATTATTAATAACCATAATTAAGTATCAGTTTTCAAAACAATTCAAAAGCAAAATTATAATGGAGAATTACTATGATCTACTTATTATAAAAAAGACAAAAAGATAAGTAATTCTCCCTCAGTAGAGCATCACTTAAGCAAGTCTACAGCAGCACACTAGGTCTGGCCTTTCTTACTTTTTCAAATTCAAGTATATTTAATAATATTTATATTAGTTTAATAGTATTTTTAAATTATTCACTAAGCAATACTTTTTAATATGAGAAAAGTCTAATGGGATTCCCTTAATTATGTCAAAGCTTCCTTCAGAGTTGATAGAGCAGAATCAAGTTTAAGACTTTCTCTGTTGAGCTTCTGGAAAATCCACTTACATCTTTTTTTTTTTTTATTCTTTTTTAACTAAAATTTCCACCTGCTCCCCGTTTCCCATTTCCCTCCCCTCCTCCCACATATTGCCCCCTCCCCCCACTCCCCTCCCCCTATCCCCACTCCTCTTCTCCTCCCCCCACACCATTCCCCCTCCTTCTCGATACTGAAGAGCAGTCCAAATTCTCTGCCCTGCAGGAAGACGAAGGTCTTCTATCTATGTCCAGGAAGGTGAGCGTCTAAACAGGCTAAGCTCCCACAAAGCCAGTTTATGTATTAGGATCGAAACCTAGTACCACTGTCCTTGGCTTCTCATCAGCCTTCATTGTCCGCCATGCTCAGAGAGTCCAGTTTCAACCCATGCTTATTCAGTCCCAGACCAGCTGGCCTTGGTGGGCTCCCAGTAAATCAGTTCCACTGTCACAGTGGGTGGGTGCATCCCTCGTGGTCCTCAATATTAGTCTGAACACACTGAACCTGATAGAAGAAAAAGTGGGAAGTACTCTACAACATATGGGTACAGGAGATCACTTTCTACGTTTATTCCCAGCAGCACAGACATTAAGGACAACATTGAATAAATGGGACCTCCTGAAACTGAGTAGCTTCTGTAAAGCAAAGGACACTGTCACTAAGACAAAAAGGCAACCCACTGACTGGGAGAAGATCTTCACCAACCCTGCAACAGACAAAGGTCTGATCTCCAAAATATATAAAGAACTCAAGAAACTAGACTTTAAAATGCTAATGAACCCAATAAAAAAATGGGGCACTGATCTGAACAGAGAATTCTCAACAGAAGAAATTCAAATGGCCAAAAGACACTTAAGGTCATGCTCAACCTCCTTAGCAATAAGGGAAATGCAAATTAAAACAACTTTGAGATACCATCTTACACCTGTCAGAATGGCTAAAATCAAAAACACCAATGATAGCCTTTGCTGGAGAGGTTGTGGAGAAAGAGGCACACTCATTCATTGCTGGTGGGAATGCAAACTTGTGCAACCACTTTGGAAATCAGTGTGGCGATTTCTCAGGAAATTTGGGATCAACCTACCCCAAGATCCAGTAATACCACTATTGGGAATATACCCAAGAGATGCCCCATCAAATGACAAAAGTATCTGTTCAACTTTGTTCATAGCAGCATTGTTTGTAATAGCCACTTACATCTTTTTAACTCTTTCAATTTATTCATCGTTAGTGTTGCAGCCTTTGATCCCTTCCATAGTCCTTGCACTATGCACACCAATTTTTCAGTCTCTGGATAGCATCTCTTGTAATCATATTATGAGATTCTGATACCTCAATCAGTAAAACAGGCCAGAACCAAAGGCACTCTTGGATGAGGCCCTGTGGCCACTTAATCGCATCCAGAAATTCAAAGGTGGCAACAGTAGCCATTGATAAGGAGAAACCAACATCCATTATCACAGACCGTGCAAGAGGGGAGCAGGAGTACAGTGAGTATGCTACTTAATTTATTGTAACTTGTGAAACCTTTCAAAACACATCACTGGAACTCTTTATTATGTACACAGGGCACAGTGTGAATAATGAAGGATAATTTCCTGACTCTAAGAATCTGCATCTTGAGGAGAAAACTGATAATAATATGATAGAAGGTAAATTACCTAATTGGGAACTACAGTTATTCAAACAAAATCTCCATTTAAACAAAAATAAGAGACCACTTCAAATTTCATGTTATCAAGAAAATAACATGCCCTATCTCTATTTGAAGAAAAGCAGAAAGAACAGAAGTGAACTGTCCTTCAACCAGCTTCAGTTGAACCATGTAAATGTTTGCCAGGCTTTGGGAAGGATGCCAGAGACAGTGTTGATAGAGGAAATCTGAGAAAAAAATCAAGGAGACCTCCTTACACTGATGATTGGAAAGAAAAGTTCATTTGGTGATGTGGGAGTGATTTCTTTCTAATCTGTTGCTTTCATTGGTTAATTAATAAACTGCCTAGGCCCATTTGATAGGCCAACCCTTAGGTGGGTGGAGTAAACAGAACAAAATGCTGGGAGAAAGAAGCCGAGTCAGGCAGTCAGTTGCCATGATTCTCTCACTCCAGACAGACGCAGGATAAGATCTTTCCTGGTAAGCCAGCTTGTGGTGCTACACAGAATATTAGAAATGGGTTAATCAAAGATGTGAGAATTAGTCAATAAGAGGCTAGAACTAATGGGCCAGGCAGTGTTTAAAAGAATACAATTTCCGTGTAATTATTTTGGGTAAAGCTAGCCAGGTGGCAGGACGCAGCCCCGCCGCCGCGCCTATCACAACAATTTGGTCAGTAACAACAATTCTCCCTTCTCAAATCTAAGGAAAAGAGAATGCATATAATTGGACCGAGGTGATTATTCTTAATATGCAGTACAACAAAGGAGAGAAAAGTGACCTGAGGCTGTGAAAAAAAGCAAGAAGAGATGACCCATTTTTCTGTGTATTCAACTGTTTGTAGGACTCTATGTAAAGATGCTATTCTCGAGAACATTCCGGGAAGTGAATGCTAAGATGATGAGGAAGTCATTGTATCTATGTTTAACAAAGAAATTTAAACATTTCAATGCTGTAAATACATAGCTAGAAATAAAAATATTAACATTGAAGAAGACAAATGGGGAAACTCTCTGAGAATACATGGTGGAAGTATAAAAATTAAATGATGATGGGGAAAATGCTACAAATAAGAAAATAAGTAAAAATTCAGTATTTGAATGATTGGTATTTAGGGTTAAGTAGAAAAATAAATACTTGAAAATATGAAGGAACATAAGATCTCAAAAACTGAAAAGTGAATGAAGTTAAATGTGAGACAAGAAAACCTTTCAGTCCTGTTTCATTGTCTCTCAGGAAAGAGAATTTAGCTTGTGAAAAATCCATCCTTCTATCCAATCAGCATAAATGAAATTCTTACCAAGAGATATTCTGGTAAACAATGATGATTGATAGTAATAACTTCAAGAAGAAAGCATCAATCTTGTAATAATCAGCCAGGCAGGGATGCATATTTTTAAAAATGTATCACTAAACAATTAGAGAAAATTATAATAACAAAAAAAAATAGTATGTTCCCATACTACAACACACAGATATATGGGTATAAATAAGCTTGTAATCACACACATGTACATATTTATGCACACACAATACATACATATAAATATGTACCCAGGATAGCTTAATATTAAAACTGAATAAATATAAATAAATAAACAAATAAATAATAAAGGGAAAATATAGTAGAAATTATAGCACTTGTAAATAATTTTTAGCTGATGCAATTGAACAGGTCTTTTAAGGCATAAAATGTTATAAAATCACGAAAGTATGTTAGATTTGCATGAGGAAAGACTAAAATTTATAAAGTCAAATGTAAAGTAAAGTGCATGGTCATCTATGGGAATACAACTGCTAGGTAAACTAACAACCTCAAAGATGAACAAGAAGATCTGTAATAGGATATTAAAAAGGATATATATATATATATATATATATAGTTCGTGAGAGTAAAGAAGTTGTAAAATAAAATGAAATGTCATTTAGTGACAATTCAGGATATGAAATTGAAAACTTTCCTTTCATGAGCAAACTTTTCTACAAGAGAGAGTTGGTGAGCAGTAGAGGGAAATTATACAGCAGATAAAACCCTGTAATGTGGACAAATGGAGACAGTGCATGCTGTGACTCAAATAGCAGGCTCTTTGTCTACAAAGAAGCAACAGCAATGAACAATGAAACATAAATGAAGTTTAGCTTATGTTCTTGCTGTGGATAAAAGAACTGGAAGTAAATGATGATAAAGAAAATTGATAAAATATTTTTCATAGATCATGTTCTTCAATAAACAATATAATATAGCCACCACAACTTGTTGTTGTTATTCTTATATGCAAAACACCCAAGATAAATCATACAAAATTCAAAGCCACATATACATGAACTAAGCTTATGAAAACACTTTGAACTGTGTAAAAACAAAAAGCCTTATTATTTTTTGTAAATATAATTCCCTTTTAGTAGCCTTAAGGCTAACAAAATGGCTAATTCTAACAGGCTCATAACCACCAAGATACCTGAAACATTAAGTTAAAATATTAAGTTGAATTGATTCCACGAGGCTAAATTAATCACTTTAGAAAGTTAACCATCATAGGCTGACAGCATATGGGGATGAAGCTTAAGCTGGCATATGGCTCTGTAGATTTTGTTACTGAAGGGAACTGTTAAATATAGGATTTTCTCTAATTGGAGTCCAGGGCAGATAATAACTTGGATATTTAGAATGGTGGCATATTACAATTGTCCTGCATAATACTGCATAACTACCTGCACTCAGAAAACTACTCCTGGAACCATACATAGGATTTTATTACTTACCCTTTAATTTTTAAAATATAGCATAATAAAACAAATTGCTATCTTAAATGGTTAAAACTACTTTCGGAAAATAATTATTTTAACAAAGAAATAATGATAAGAGATTCTAAAATTCATATATTACTAAAAATCCTCAATATTTTAAGGATTCTAAACCTTAGACTAGTGAGATCAAATCAGTTATAAAGACTGGCTATCATACCTTAATAAAACAACACACAACATTTATTTTCATTGTACCCTCTGCAGAAGCTTACTCAACTTTGCCAATAGAGATTGAGAGAGAAAGATGAGCACATAGGCAGATAAGGAGCATCCACCTCCAGCTGTGTGAGGACATTTACTCTCAAATTTGAGTTTCCAAACATTAAAGACATAGTAGCTACTTGCTTTGACCGCTAATCTTTATGCTACAACTACCGTACTTCATTGCCTTGACCAAAAATATTACGTTTTATAGAAGACAAAACAAACTGGATTAAGGCAGATAGGGCAGAGAGTGTTTTCTGGCCGGACACGTGATGACATGGTTTCTTAGGCATTGGTTTGTTCCTATTCATGGAACCTACTAAGGAATCAGCTCCAGTTAAAGCAACGAAACTTTTATTGAGAACTTGTTACATGTAAGGTTCTTGTCATAGAGATTCAGACGAAGTGCAATGTGCTATGCCAAATATAGAGCCATGAACCTGTCCAGTGCCCTAAACAGTTGATCCTATTTGAGAGGTACCTTGGGAGATGGGAATCTACTAGAATATCAAGTATTTTACCCAAAAAGTTTACAGTTCCATTTCAATTCAGATTGACAGGAGAAACCGGTCATTGGCCAGAACTCCCCATTTCCTGCTCAGGGTAGTTCTGTGTGTGCCGTTTCAGCAAGTTCATTTCACATATGAGTCAAAATTGTTTTTGTACTGAAAGAAGCCTTCTTACGGCTGGTATTCTAAATTTAAAGCGGGGAAATTTAGGATAAAGTCAGGTTGAAACAGATTGCTGCCTATGCTGCCTGTTTAAGTACAGAAGTTGGCTGAATTGAAACAGAAAAGAAAAACATTTCCAGATTTAAAAAAAAAAGCCTAGAGGAGGGGAGCAAGTTAGAGTGGGTGGAAAACATATCTATTGGAAAGAGTCAAGGCATACAATTTAGGAGAAAGCATCACCACCCAGTAGGAAACCCAGATGACTTCAGGAATCACCAGAGAAACACATGCATGTCATAAGAGTTTTTCTCAAATCTCAATTGAGGACCCATAGGCATTTGGGGCTAAAGAGTCCACCCTGAGTGGTTCATATCCCTGAGCAGTTGAATTCCTGTGTGTTTGCAGTCTGTGATGGTACGCAATGGTTCAGTGCTATCAGGTACTTAGTTATTTTTCTGTTTTGAATGTCAATAAGCATGAGAAACATTATGATAGACATCCAGCTTTGACCAAGTGTCTCTGAGCAATTAGATTTGCCTATATAACAGTAAAAGCTACCCATATTTTTAAGCTGAGTCAGCCAAAAAGCAGAGAGAAAATTTATGTTAAAACACAGCAGCATTGTTTTTGTTGCTTTTTATATACTGTGATTTTAATGAATATAGTCATTCCTCACAAATTATTCACTATTCCAAGAAAAAAAGAAAAGGTAAAATCATTGACTTATTGAATGTGTAACTCAATGATTAAAGAAATCATCTATGTGGTAGACTCCTGAAACAGAATGAATTAGCATAGAATCTCAAGACCTTAATTCACTGTTAACCATTGGAATGTGTGCTCTGTTATGTTACTTCTCTATGTACTTATTTTCTCATGTGTAAAGAGATAATATAGTACTTGGCCAATTAAAGAAGTGAATATGGAATATTCCGGGATACCCCTAGAACAGTATGAGGCAACGTCCATTCCCAAAACATCACATTTGCTATCCAGCATTCTTGCTTGACTCATGAGGTATTTTAGATGACATAACACATAGATAATGTTTCTACTGAAATATTTTCACAAACTGGTAGAGGCATTTCTTGATCTTAATCAATCATTTAAATTTAGCTTACTATTTAAAGTGAAAGTTCATCCAAATGAGAAAAAGTCCATATAAATTTAAATATACACAGAAATATATTTGTATATATTTTTGTGTGTAAACCCACAGTTTGATACCTAGGAAAATTTTCTTATATTTTCAACGAATATATGTGCTACTATATATGCTTTCTTTCTATTCATGCACCATGGCTATTTGTTATCACTCATGACCTATAGCTGACCCCGACCATCTGTTTGGAGTTACCATGTAAGTTCATAAGAGAGAAGACCAGAAATAGGAACAAAAGAACACAGTGTTTGAAAGTACACATGAGATTGTGGTGGTTAAGGATGATAACTTCAAGGATGTAGCATGGAACTTAGTCATAGGAAATTGTCAGAAGAGGATGCCTTGTCCAGACAAAAAAGATGAAAAGCACACAGAAATAAACACAAAGAAAAGCAAAGGTGACTTCAAAAGTTGCCTGCCAAGAAAATCAAGTTTCTAAATTGAGTTTTCATTAGAGTTGCAAGTTGTAAAAAAGATTCAAGAATGAGTTTATAGTAAGTAGGAAAATTTTGGAACTGTTTTATGTCATTGGATGAAAAGAATCCCAAACCCCTAGGTTTCACTTATATTTAATAATTTTATTACATAATACCTTAGTTTTTCACTCAATTCTTTTATACTTTTCACTCACAGTGTTTTATAGTAGGAGGCTGCTTGTTTATTTGCAGCCCTCATAGACTCCTTGAAATAACCACACAGAAACTGTATTAATTAAACCACTGCTTGACCTTTTAAGATCAACCTTCTTATTGACTAGCTTTTACATCTTAATTTAATCCATTTCCATTATTTTATATTTTAATATAAGGCTTGTGGCCTACTGGCAAGGTTTTGGTATATTGCAAGGGAGAGGACCACTTGTTTGTCCCAGCTGCCCGGCTAGCTTACACCTGAAATAACAACACAGAAACCATATTAATTAAAACACTTCCTTGCCATTAGCTCTAACTTCTTATTGCTATCTTTTACATATTAGTTTAACCCATCTCCACTAATTTGTGTATTGCCATGTGGCAGTAGCTTACTGGAGATTTTAACCAGAGTCCGTCTCAAGCGGAGGATCCATGGCTTTTCTCCAACTCTGCTTTCTTCCTCCCAGCCTCCAGTTCTGTTTTCCCCATCTACCTAAGTTCTGCCCTATCAAAAAGCCAAGGCAGTTTCTTTATTCACTAATCAGTGAAAGCAACACATGAACAGAAGAACCTCCTACACCACTGGCATGTCTGTCTGGGGCAGTGACACCATGGCTTCTCTCTGACTCCTCCTTTTTTCTCCCACCATTCAGTTTAGTTTTCCCCACCTAGCTCTGTTCTACACTATCACAGGCCTAAGACAGTGTCTTTACTAACCAGTGATATTCACAGCATATGGAGGGTAATGCAACATTACCTCTCCATTTCTGTTTAAATAAAAAGGAATGCTTTAACTTTAACATAATAAAATTACATTTAACAAAACAGCTACCAAGCAAGAATTACAGTTACAATATTTATATTTACTTTATCTTTTATCATAACTAAGGAAAACTATAACTATAAATATAAATTCTTCAACTTCATCAAAGGCTACAGAAGAATATAATATTACCTAAGTAAACAGAAAGCACATTGTAAGCAACTTCTAAAACTCTAGAAATGATAAAGACATCTTGCTGCCTGGACAGTCACCCAAAATTCTTCTGTACCATTGGGGCATCCATCTTTAGCCTACAGGCTCAGCAGACTTTTCCATGAAACAAGAAATTTCAAAGGCAGTTCTGCCTATATTGGCAATTTACCAATCACTTTCCTCTGTCCTGAATGTGTCTGGCAGACTCTTTCATGAAGCAGGAACCCTGAAGGCCCTTTTTCACCTTTAGGCAAGATCAACAGCCATGTCTCTGTGGGTCTTGCATTTCCAGTTAAGCAGCCTAGGCAAGAACAGTTTCTTGGCCAAATGGCTAAGAGACTCCATAAGAAGCCTCTTTGATGCCCATTATCCTCTTGAAATAGATTGCTGCTGCCAGGAGGAGATGTGTCTCATTGTCATGAAAATTCTAATTTTCTTAAATATAAGTGCAATATTCTGAAGGTTTCTGAAAGATTTAAAGAATACCTATCTAACTGAAACATATCTCTATATATCTAGAAAACCTAATTAACATGACTATGAGCTTGACTATTATAGATGATTATCTATTAATCTGTATTTTAACTAACATTATATTTTTAAATAAGCTACACAAACACAATGTCTTAATTAAAAGAAGAATATATATATACATACAGTATAACAAAATTTACCTTAAATTTGTATCAATAAACCAAAATCCATACAAATGGATATATCCCCCTTTAAATATAAACAAACATTTTAAACAATATTTGGGAATATGGATATAGTTCTCTAGACTATTTCCTGTTGGTTGGGGATGATGTTAATCAGGTCTTTCATGGTGTGTCCTGTGTACTAGGTTCATCTTAGTCAGCAGTTGGGCAAAGTAATTTTTGGGGGTGTCAAAAGCAATCTTTCAGGGGTTCTTCCATATTAGTCTGGAAGGATTCCATAGGTTCTCATCCTCTGTGGAAACAAAAGAAGAACCTCTTTTCCAAAGCAACATATCCTTAGACCCAAATTTTGGAATCAAGATACCTTTAAAATATATAAATTGGTTTAGCTTATTAGCCTATAAAATGAAATGTCTCACTGTACTTAGCTCCTTCACAGTCAAAAAATTCAAAGAAAACATAATAATATTCATAATCTGATCTGTGTATATTTCATCTTTATTTGGCTTATGTTTCTTGATCTATATTTTATTATCTTTACTTCTTTAATATATGACTGTACTCTTTTATATTACATTTACCATCTCTTCCCTTTTTCTTCTTTCTCCCAAGCCTATGTACATTTTTTAAACACACTATTTCTCATTTAGAAGGCTTTTATTTCGGATAACTGTCCTTATTGTGTATTGGTAATCCTCTTCTGACCAGGGCTAAATTATTCTTAAACACCCAGCAGCCTTGCTAGGGCAAACAAGGCCCTGATTGCTTGGTACACCCAGTTCAGCATGGAAGAGTTGTTTGCTGTCTCTGAGAGCCATGCTCACAGTCCAATTTTTAGGCATACAACCAGTCTATGTTGCCATTAAGCAAGTTATAGCACTATGTTCACAAACCTCATTTAAATGCTCGGGCTCCTGAAAGAGCCAGATGTTGCATTGGCAGCATGGGCCAGAAAGCTGGCATTTCAAAACTGTGTGGCTTTTTTTCTGCTACTGCTGAATCAGAAAAACATAACCTTTAATCTCTTAAAGGAGCTACAGCATGCCACCAGCAAAATGCTGCCTACCAAGAAGCTGTGCTTAACTCTGTTCTTTTGTGTCTAAAATTACTCTTTAAGATTTTGCAGGGTTTTTTTTTTGTGGATGTAGCTAGCACATGTTGTAGTGCCAAATAGTAGAATGGAGGCCACTTGTTTGTTTCCCAGGTGCCCAGACTGCCAAAATAACCACACAGAAACTGTATTAATTAAATCACTAATTGACCTTTTTTAGCTCTAACTTCTTATTGGCTAGATTTACATCTTAATTGAACCATTTCCATTATTTTATATTTTACAGTGAGGCTCATGGCCTACCAGCCATGTGTCTTTTTCTGGTGGCAGCTCCATGGCTTCTCACTGACTTTGCCTTCTTTCTCCCAGCATGCAGTTTAGTATTCTCCACCTATCTCTGTTCTATACTATCAGGCCAAGTCAGTTTCTTTATTAACCAATGGTAGTCACAGCATACAGAGGAGAATCTCACATCATCTCCCCTTTTCTGTTTAAATAAAAAGGAAGGTTTTAACTTTAACATAGTAAAATTACATATAACAAAAGAGCTATTAAACAAGAATTACAGTTACAATATTTATATTTGCTGTCTGTGTCTCAGGAACCATTCTGTACTGCCACTCTTTGTGTCTCAGAGAGCTTCTGAGGTCTCCGTGGATGGCTGAGTTTGGAGGCAAAGTGAAACTTACAGATTACAGGGTCTGATGGGGGGTTGGGCATCCTGCATGCAGGAGTCCTGCCCTCTGAATGACTAGTGCAGCTAAGGTAGGTGGGGGGAGAGGCCTAAGGCCTAGAGACTGGGATGTCCAGCTAGGGAACTGGTTACTCACCTCTTGATCAACTCTATGTAGTCACAGTCTGTGTCTCAGGGAGCTGCTGAGGTCACAGGGGATGAGTGAGTTTGAGGATAGACTGGACCTTTTTGATTACCAGGTCTGATGTTGTGGCAGCCTGCATGCAGGAGACTTGCCTGTTAATCAGCTAGTACTGATGACTAATAGGATTTATTCATAGTTTTTTCACCATTTTGCAGGAAAACCAAAATACAATAGCCTAGATGTACAGTTAGACTCTCATATTGTTAAGTCTTCATTTTCCTTCCTTATGTATGTCCTTCAGTTTTGAACACTTGACTCTATCCTGAAATTATTTATGATTATAGTTTTCTGAAAGGGGATTCTCAATGCAAAATGATTAATGTCAATCAATTATACAGTCTTGAATTCAACAAAATTCACAGGAACTCGGTGGGAATCTTAATATTTAATTATTAAGTGTCACATGCTGTTTGTATTCCTCTTCATGAAGCAATAATTGGTCTTTAATTGACCACATACTATATTACTTTTTTTTCTGTGATTGAATTAATCGCTAAATCTGTCCATTAAATTATGATCACAAATGTTCAATGTCAGTGTCATATGGTTGCACAACAAGTGAACCAGTTTAATATAAGAAGTTCTGGTGAGCTAAACTGACCATCACTTTATTTTAAAGTGTTCCACCTGGTTGATGAAGACATCTTAGACTATATATCTAATGGCAAGATAAAAAATATAAGTCAATAATAAATGCATTCATCTCTTTCAAAGTACAAATAACCAGGAGGGTTTTTCTCTTAGCATGTATATTTTTTAATTTCTTTTTTTTTTTTTTTTTTTTTTGGTTTTTCAAGACAGGGTTTCTCTGTGGCTTTGGAGCCTGTCCTGGAACTAGCTCTGTAGACCAGGCTGGTCTCAAACTCACAGAGATCCGCCTGCCTCTGCCTCCCGAGTGCTGGGATTAAAGGCGTGAGCCACCATCGCCCGGCTGTTTTTTAATTTCTTGAGTTCAAGAGTTTTGCAAATTTATAATGGGTTAATTCATTGCATTTAATGACTGTGCTCTTCTCTTTTTAGGTTGATCTTCTTGTCCCTACCAAAGTGACAGGCATCATCACACAAGGAGCTAAGGATTTTGGTCATGTGCAGTTTGTTGGTTCATACAAGCTAGCCTACAGCAATGATGGTGAGCACTGGACTGTGTACCAGGATGAAAAACAGAGAAAAGATAAGGTAAGTGGTCTGCATGCTTTGTAGAGTGAAGGGTCAGTCTCTGGTTATATTTTTATTTTATTTATTTTTTTTTAATTTTTTTTATTGAAAATTTCCACCTCCTCCCCTCCTCCCACTTCCCCCCCTCCCCATTCCCCTCTCCCTCCCACTCCAGTCCAAGAAGCAGTCAGGGTTCCCTACCCTATGGGAAGTTCAAGGTCCTCCCTGCTCCCCCCAGGTCCAGGAAGGTGATCATCCAAACAGACTAGGCTCCCATAAAGCCTGTCCATGCAGTAGAATCAAAACCCAGTGCCTTTGTCCTTGGCTTCTCCATCAGCCTCCACCATCAGCCACATTCAGAGAGTCCAGTCTGATCACATGCTCCATCAGTTCCAGTCCAACTGGCCTTGGTGATCTCCCATTAGATCAGTCCCACCGTCTCAGTGGGTGGACGCACCCCTCGCGGTCCTGACTTCCATTCTCATGTTCTCCCTCCTTCTGCTCTTCATATGGACCTTTTTAATGGAAAATGATTTCATTCAATATATTCTGATCATGGTTTCCATTTTCCCAACCCTTCCCAGACACTCCTCCCCATTTTTCCGCCCACCCAACTACATGTCTCTTCTTTCTCTCTCTCTTTAGAAAACAAAGCAGACAAACAGGCAAAAACACATAATGAAAAGAAAGAAAGGGAAGAAAGAAAAAAAGACAAGAAACATACAAGCACACACACAGGCACACACACACACAAACACACATCCTTTAAAACACAAAATTGCAAAGCATAATATTTAGCAAAGGGTAAGTAATAAAAAGAATGTCCAATCAATTTTGAATATATTCTAAAAATAATGACAACACATACAATAAACCATGCTAAATAAGAATTTCAAATAAAAGAGTTTTCAGTAGAGATTATGATAGGAAAACTTATTTACTAATAAAGTAAATATTTTTATTAATAAAAATTCTCCATACTATACAGAAAGACATGGGTATATAAAATTTACTTTATGTCTTGCAAACTTAGAAAAGGAATGACAGAGCCAGGTGGTGGTGGTGCACACCTTTAATCCCAGCACTCGGGAGACAGAGGCAGGTGGATCTTTGTGAGTTTGAGGCCAGCCTGGTCTAAAGAGCTAGTTCCAGGACAGGCACCAAAGCTACAGAGAAGTCCTGTCTCAAAAAATAAAAAATAGAAAAACAAAAGAAAGAAAATGAATGACAATTATTCATATTTAATATATGTTTACTGCTGAGACAAATATTACTATTATTTTATAAATAAATTAGTGGTATTATGATAGGCTTCTTGAGCCTCCTTATCCCCATAGATAGGTGAGTGCGCTATCTGCTCATTCCCACAACCCCACAATCAGATGCAATAGGGAGTCGAGTCAAAGCAGGAACTCAGTTTATTACGGTGAGCATCTGTTTATAAAGATTAAATGATGTAAGGGCATATCCAGCCAATGAGAGGCAGCCAAACCCTCCCCCTGGCTGGAGGGACATCTACCTAGTTTTTGCTGTCTCATCCTCACTCAAACTTGAGGCAGGCTTTTCTCTGTCCTACATATCCCGAAGTCTAAGCCCTGAACTTGAGCCAGGCTTTTTCCTGTCCTATAGGCCTCGAGGTACAAACCCCGAGATAATATTGGCCCAACAATATTAGAAGAAACATTCACCTGAGAAAAATATTTCAGTTTGTAATTGTTCTACAATATTCAAATTTTCTTGATTATGTGACAAATAGACACTTTAGAGATAGACAAATTTTGAGGACTGTGCTAGCTCATCCAAGTAAAACAAATTCTTCTTGCTTTTGTATATTATAACTTGGAAATTTAAATTTTCCTAGAAATAAATTATGTGCTTTTTTTACTATAAACACCCTATAGCTCTTTGAATATGAAATTTTTATTTATTAACTTCTGGTCCCCTGGAACTCTTCATTTATCAACTGATATCAATTTCTGTGGAACTTTGGAAACAAAAAGGCTTA
Source organism: Chionomys nivalis (assembly GCF_950005125.1). NCBI lineage: Eukaryota > Metazoa > Chordata > Mammalia > Rodentia > Cricetidae > Chionomys > Chionomys nivalis. The sequence continues at coordinate 56,062,458 of NC_080100.1, read as the reverse complement.
GAGATTGGTGCCTGATTCTGGCTGCATATTATAATTCAATCTCAAGTAGCCTCAAGGCATTGCATTGGGTAATTAGTTATTGACCCTTATACAGAGTTTGAGACTTCAGAAGATATCAATTGAAACACATAGTTCAAGGGTTAGGGTAAAGTTTAAGAAACTCACACATTTCAAATGATTCTGAGTTAATAACTTTTTTATGTTAGGTAAGGCCTGTGTATCCTTGCTGTTGGTATGAAGCAACAAATATCTTGAGAAAAATTTTCTTACTCAAGTGGTCAAAGCAGAGAACATATAAATCTGCCCAGAAATCCATAGGCTTGGAAAGCTATCTCAGTGAGACATTAGATTGCATTCACTTCAACGAAGCTCATTTAGTAGAAACTGTTCTAGGTTATGAATTCAACTGCCCACAGCTGTTTGTGTTTTCATATTTGTAAATAAGCCACTTAACAGTTCAGAATGCATACATGTTTTACATTTTAAAATCTCAGAAGCTCTTATGACATCACATTAAGTCTTTCGTGTGCTTTATAGACAAAGTTCTATTTTTTAATGGAAAAAAGAATTCATGTAATAGAGTTCGATCGTGGCGTCGCTTTTATCCAGCTTTTCCCAGATACTCCCAACTTCCACATCCACCTAACTTATATTTTAGTTTAGAATGACTACTGTTTCATTAAACAAAGTAAACTAATGTTACATTTTACAATCAGTGGCATCTCTGCTCAAATGCATATTAAATATTTTGTTTAAAATGTCTTTAAATTTTCCGCAAATAGTTATAAGTAATGATTTTGCCTCCTCTGAGGGTTTACAGACACTGTTCTGTAGAATTATGTGCCTCATGTAAAGCAGGTTTTAAACTTCATACTTTAAACTTCATATATGAATTAGCCTTGGAATTTGTTTTAAGATAGAGAAGTCTTTTAAACTATTTTTCAATATGTACTCAAAATAAATAGTAGTTAAGTCTTTACAATCAGTGGGGCATGGCGACACATGCATATGATCCCAGAAAACCGAGGCAAGAGATCTGGCACAAATTCAAGGCTAACCTGAGTTATTTTATGAAACTATTTCTAAAACACAAAACCTAAAACAAAAGAACAAGCAAGCATTCATTTGTTGAAATACTTATCTCTATTTACATTTGAGATGTAAATTAATGCTTATATTTGAATATTTTAAGTTGTTTTACTGATAGACTCTGTATTTGATAATAAATGCATTTGATCTTGTTATCACAGCTAGAAACATATGCAAATGCATTCTATGAAGTTGCTGACTGACGTTATTGCTTAGTTGATAATGTTATTCAAGTTCTCTGTATCCTACTGGTGTTTTGCCTGCTGACTGTTACTGAGAGTGATATGACTATCTTTCGTTATTACTATGGGTTTGCCTATTTTTCTTTGCCTTGTCATCTTAGTTGCTTTCATATATTAGCACGAAGAAAGTGGTATTGTCATTTAAATAATAAGTGACTCATATCTTACAATTTTTCCCTTTAAAATTTATTTCATCCAGCATTTGAAAACATTACCTCCAGGTAATTTATGTGTATTTTACTAATATAAAATACATTTGGAGTGAAATTCTTTGTATAGATAGTGGGATTTTTGAGTCCAATCTAACTCTACTTTGAAAACAAACAAAAGCAAGCCTTCAAGTCATTAATATTTGATGTTAGTATTGATGCAAATAGCTAAATACTTAGTCATTTAAGTATTTATTTTCTATGTACTGTAATTTTTCATTTCCAGATGGGACTATAGAGGTGAGAGGCTGATGAGATCACTAGGTATATTACTGGATGAGTGGTGTGCACACAAAACAGTATACTATGACCATAGCATGTGCAAGTGGAGGAACTCGGTTTATGAGAGTTCCAAGCTAAACCAGATCCTATGCTTGCCTGCCTCAATAAGATTATGTAAGGAAAGCAACCATCAAATAGTAAGAACTCTGTTTTACCATAAGTGGTGAAAATAAAATTCGAAAACATATAAATGCTTTTTCTGTTTTTCTATGGCACTAAGTAACTGATCTTTAGAATGGTTATAAAATAGTATTCATTTACACATAGCAATGTCTGCATAGACATAGAAATGTATTCATCTACCTGTGCATACACAAGTAGCAAAATCCAACTGAAAGCAAAAGGATGCTCTGTTTCATCCTGCAGATGTCATTTTCTAGGCAACCTCTCATAGCATCCTCCATTCTGTTTGTTAACGGTACTCATTATCTAGTCAGGCCTAACTTGGCCTGTGGTGACACTTTAATACAGTCCACACATCCTTAGGGTCCTCTTTCCAGTGCACAGTATTTCTTAACACTGAACTGGCTTTTAGCTTTCTTCACTACATGGCTTCAGCTGCCATTTAATTTGAAAGTCAAATGTTCCCTTGCTCTTATGAAGGTGACATTTGTTTCAAACTTCTGGAATGCTGTTTTACTATGTTTAGCAGGAAAACTACAAAACTTGACAGAAACTTTCAGTGTTTAATTTTTGAGGATAAAACTGAAAGCAAAACAATAATAAATTTCAGGAAGGGTTCATATATGGAAAAAATTAAAAAGTTAAAAATAAGTTTCCTTATTCAGTAGATTAGTTATAATGCCATAGTGTCAGGATGCAAATTTACACTGCAGGCACTTTGACGATGAAAAGGGCTGCTCATACTTTATTTCTTCTCCATCCTTCAAGTCATTAGGTGTTTGAAAACCCTACAAGCACGAGATGAAAAAGAATGAAAAATTCTCAGAAATATTAAAAAAGAAAAACTTTTAAAAATCATTTTCTAGTACAGTTCTGTGGAACCTTGAGAAAAAAAAAAGACACATGTTATTGAAGAAATGGGTAAAGCATCTCAGTTCACTCATGCTAGTGACCTTTCCTACCCAGAGGTTCAGATACAAAGCCATCTGACCCTCACACTCATGGGAATGACTATTGAAACACAGCCTATCTGGTGGTTCTTGCCTATAAGTCTAGTTCAAGATAGGCAGGAGGACCACTCTGAGCCTGCATCCAACTTAGATGTTATATGATTTTAAGGTAACCATGGGGCACAGAATGAAACTAGGAAATAAAAGAGAGAAAGAATGGGGGAGGGTAGCTGATATTAAGACAGGAATTTTAAAAAAAAAAAAGAAGGAAAAACAGTGAATAGAAAAGAAAATACAGACTCTGGCCCCTGCCTCAGAGTTTCTGCAGGTAATACTTAAGTCTGAATGTTTATAGATACCATAGTAAATATAAATGAACAAATATGGGAAGGCCCATCCCAATCAACTCTGTCACTAAAATTTAAAATTTGAAATAAAACAAGTTTTTGTTTTTGCTACTCAGAAGGGGATGCATTATAATTCTTTGGACTTTGACCTCTGACTAATTGGTAAACATCAGTATGAATTAGTGTCTTCAGAAAGTTTTTTGATTTTAATAAGTTCACAAAGTCCATTGTGAAGAGCTTCACTTACATGCTTTGTATTTACAATAACAGTAGACTGAAATCATAAAACTAAGAAATTAGGAATATAGCTAGAGGGAAATCTCCTTGAAGGAATGACATGCAACAGGCTTTTCCTTCTAGGCCACCAACCAGCTCCCAAATCATGACATAGAGACTTCTTATTAGTTATAAATGCTCTTTAGAGAAGGAGAGAGCCATGCTTTAACTCCAAAGCCACTTTAATTTTTAATTTAGTTGAGACTACAACTTTTCTGAGAAAAGAATACTGGTACCATAAATCAGATTTTTATTTGCTTGGTAATTTTTTTCTGGATAGTTTTCTCTTCTTCTTTAGATGTCTAGATGCCCAAGGTCTTTTGATATCTTTAAGATGGGTATTTTTATTTTCTTGTAGAGATAAGAAAAACAGAACATTTTCCTGATCCTTATTTGTTGAGTTTTCCTTTTGACCTGTCACATGGGTTGATGAAGCACCATTTCTCCTTATTAAGAGTTCTTTCCTCCTTGAATCAAATCTTTATCAATTTTGATGGTATTCATAGCTCTTCTTCTCTTATAGAACAAAAATGAAACTCCTCCAATATAACACATATCCTGATTTTCATTCTGAGATTAACACATCTTTAAAGTCCACAGGCTGATTTAAATAAGGAGTTTTTTTCTGTTGTCCAATGTCTTTCCACAGCTGTTGTTCCTTTCTCATTAGCATTAAAAAATTCACGGTTAATAAGGCATTATGCAATCTATCTTTGGCGGTCTTAGTTTCTCCTACCTGTATACTAAACATTTCTTTTAGTGTACTATTAATTCTTTCTACAATCGTTTGTCCTGTAGGATTGTGTGGAATACCTGTAATAAACTTTATGTTATACAAAAAAATTCTTTCATTTTACTAGAGACATATGCTGGATCATTGTCAGTATTAATTTGTACAGGTATTCCCATGATGACCACGACTTCTAATAGGTATATAATTACAGGATAATCCTTTTCAGAACTCAAAGTAGTTGTCCACTGAAATCCTGAAAACGTGTCTATTATATGGTGTACATATTTTAATTTTTTTAATTATGCAAAATGAAGCACAGTCATTTGCCAAATTTAATTTCTTTGCATATCTTTATGACTACTTTCTTCAGGTAATGGATTTTGGTTAAAGAAAGAACAAGTAGGAATTCTTTTTTGATTTCCTTGGCTTGCTTCCAAGCAATAGAAAAATCATTTTTTTAAACACTTGCTATTGTTATGATGGTTTTTTAAATAAAATCCTGAGGTGTCCAGTACATTACTTATTAATCATAGATCTATTTCATCATTACATTGTGCTAGAGGACCTGGCAGACCCATATTGAATCTTTTGTGTGCTTTATATACATATATGGGATGATTCCTATTCCTGATTATCTTGTAATTGTATAAATAATGAAGTTAATTTTGTTCTATCATGAATAAATTTAGCAGTTTCAATTTGTAAAACAACTCTTTCTGTATATTGATAGTCAGTAACTATACTGCGAGGTTCTGTAAAATCCATTAGTACCACGAGAATGGCATATTATTCAGACTTTTTGCACAGAATTGCAAAAGGCTTTGAACTACTTTGCTTAAGTTTCCTGGTTTACATCCTGCTTTTCCTAATTTGTTTGCAGCAGTATAGAACGTTGGGACTCTAGAAATTGATCTTCTCCATACAATGCATGGAAGGATCCATCTGATTCCTTTTATGAATTTAATTCTCTCACTTTTCAGATAACTGTTGTTAATGTTTCTCAAAAAATTACTGCAAGCTCTTTGTCAATATTCATTATTTTCCCATGAAGAAGAAATTTCCTCATTAGTTAAAGGTACTATAATTTCTGCTGGTTCCATTCTTTAAGTTGACAAAGTCTTAATTTTCCTTTTAAAATCAAATCAGAAATCTTTTACACATGTGTCTCTAATTTCTTTGTTTATGTGGTAGAAATAGCCATTGCAATGTAATATCTTCACTCTGCATCAAAATCACCGAAGGGGATTGCCTAGAGGGTAACATAACTAGAATGCAGTTAAGTTTTATCTCCACATGATCCATATGTGCATTCTGTAATTTCTTTTCCACTAAAGTCAATTCTCTTTCAGCTTCAGCTGATAATTCTCTTGGATTATTTAAGTCCTTGTCCTTTGCTAGGGTCCTAAACAAATTACTCAGTTCCTCAGCTTCTATCCTAATAGTGTCAATAAATTTGAAATATCCCCTAACAATCTTTGAAAGTTACTAAGAGTTTGCAATTGATCTCTCCTGATTTGTACCTTTTGTGATCTAATTTTTTGTAGATATATTTTATATCCTGTGGAATTAGTAGAATCTTCTCTTTGTAATGTTTAAGCAATAATTTGGAATTCACAGCAAAACAAAATTTTATTTACTTATCCAAACATTTTTTTACTGCTTAAATATGTACACATTAAAATTTTAATGAATCAGCCAATAGGTTATCATCCATTTAATGATAAATTATATATTATGGAAACTGTACACAAATTATTTCCAATGGATTTTGCACAAAATATTAGCACAGGGTGGAGTTATTTAACTTTTCCTGTGGGAGGACCTTCCATTGATATCTCTTAACTTGCTGAGAGTTGTTATAAGTAGGCACCATGAAGGCAAATTTTTCTCTGTCTTTGTCTTGTAATGGTATACTGAAGAAACATTCTTTTAAGTCAGTAACTATAAGAGGATATTCTTTTGGTAATAAAGAAGGCAAAGGCATTACAGACTGTAGAGATACCATTGGCTGAATTGCTTTATTTATGGTTCTCAGGTCTGTCAAATTCTCCAGATTTCTTTTAAATAACAAATACAGGAGATTCCAAGGGCTGGTAGATCCTTCAGTATTCTAGTATTTAGCTGTTCCTGAACCAGCTGTTCTAAACCCTGTAGTTTCTCTGATGTCAAAGGTCCCTGCTCAACCCAGAAAGGTTTGTCAGTTAACCATATTAAAGGTAGGGCCATTGGTACCTCTGAGAGATCAACAGCTGTTGTACCGTGTTTATACTGTCTGAATGGAAAGTAACTGTTTTTTAATAGTGCCTTATAATATTCTTCCAAGAAACATGAGTTAGTCTATGTTTCATTTCTGAGACTGGAGGAATGCTAATCTGGGTGTTCCATTGCTGGAACAGATCACAATCCCATAGATTCACTTCTACATTTGCCATATATGGCCTTAGCCTTCTTCTCTTCCTGCTGCCCCTATGTTTTCAATCTATCTCATGCTTTGTTTTACCTGAGATAGGGTTCCAATCCCTAGGAATTGAATACCTACCTCCTGAAGAGGCCAATTTGGGTGCCATGATTCTGGAGTAATAATAGTCACATCTGCACTTGTGTCTAATGATCCCCTCAATTATAATGCTTATCTATACCCTTAGCTCTAGTCTTTGGTCACTTATAGAAATCTGCCAAAATAATGTTTTATGTTCCTCCTGAAATTTTTGATTCAGCCTCCAAAGTTATTCTATTATTCAGAGCAATATGGTATTTTTTTTAAATAGGCACTGGATCCTCTTGGGAATGGCTGACCACATTCAACTTTGGGTACTGAAAGAGGCCTCCAAAGGCATTTCCTGATGGAAAAGGTTTACCTTGATTGTACCTTGTTGAGCTGCAGTCATTGGTCCAATGTCAGTTTTTGCCACATCTTCTGCATAGTCCAGAAGATTGATTGGAATCATCTATTTGGGTCATTCCCAGAAGGGACATTATTTTTAGAAATGCCCTGTCTACAATTTCATTTCAGATGGCATATTCAAACACATTTAAAAAAATTTGACATTTTGATTTCTTTTCAGGCCTTTGGAAATTGCCCCTCCTATCCAGGCAACAACATTATAGTTAAGAGACTCAACATAGACTGTGTGTAAGATCAATTTGTCTATGGGTGCTGATCTGACCTTTAAAGATCCAATTGTCTTTTTGCATTCAAAATTAGCATTTCCAAACATGTGTACAGCATGAAGACAATGATCTCAAAATTGGAACAATATATAAAAATGTCTTAATCAAAGGTAGAATTGTATAGTGCAGTATGACAAAAAATTCTAACTTTGTATCAGTATACACAATGTCTTAAGCAGAAGTAGAAACATACATACAGTATGACAAAAAGTAATTTTAAGCAGAAATAGGAATAATATACAAAATGACAAATATAATTTTGAATTTGTATCAATATACAAATTATCCTAGACAGGAATAAAAAAAATATTTTTACATATGTAACAATATACAAGAATCTATACCATTGTAAATTGTCTAAAACTAATAGTTACTAAAGTAGTTTACAAGTAGATACCCTAATCTACCTAATTATCCTATCCTATCTATTCCCCTTTTTTTCTATATCAAATAAGATTCCTGAATTTGATTATTATTATTCTGCCCCCAACCCTATAGTAACTTATAACCAAACCAGAGAAAAACCAAAATCTATCCATCTCATCTGTTGTGAGAGGGGGTATCAATATCTTAGAATTACTTCCAGCTGTCTTGGGGGTGATGGTATCTGTATGGGATCTTGTAAAAAACTAAAACAATGGTAAAGTCTTAAGAGGAATAGCTGTAATATTTGCAGCTTGTCTCTGAGTAAAGGGTAAGGCTTATCTAATGTTCTAATATAAAGTTCCAATATGACGTTCTGGCTGGAGTGTTGTAAGAAGGTGGACTATCTCAGCTAGCCAAATTGAAATTGTCTTGGGCAGCTTACGGTCCAAAGTTGATCTTTGAGTTGTGTTTATAGAATTGATGGAATCATTATGAATCAGGTAAAATTGTTGTGGACACCCATCTTCCTTCTGGAGACTTTAGAGATTGTTGTTAGAAAAATTTCACTGTATAAAACTTAAGCATTATTAATATGAAGATGGAAAGTTTAAATTTTAAGATAAATATTTATGCAAAAAGGTACTATGCCATCAAAAGTAAGTATGGGGAGGAATAGTATTTTGAGGAGATAGCAGAGTTTTGACAACAATAGTCTTGCCAGCTATATCTTAACCTGTTTCTCTTCATCTACTTTTTGCCCCAGAACTGTTTACCTTTCTTTCCTTATATATATCTTACCTTCACTGATTCTTTTGTCTTTCTATCTGGTGACTGCCTTGCTTGTGGCCCTGGGAATGTCCCACCCTTTCTCCCTTATTATCTCCTCCTTAGACTTCTACTTCTCCTTATTCACTTTGCCCACCAGCCTAACTTATTTCTCTTCTGTCTAGCTATTGGATGTTCAGCTTTTATTAGACTATGAAGTGCTTTAGGCAGGCAAGATGAAACAAATGCAGCACACCTTTACATAATTAAACACACCACAGACAAATGTAACACACTTTCATATAGTTAATGTTCCACAGCATAAACAGATGCAACACAACTTTGCTTAGTTAAATTAATATTCCACAACAGTGACATGTGTATTCACTCAATCATTTGCATGTTATAGTTACAGAAGACTGTAACTTAGCATGTTATAGTAGAACCAAAATCACCATTTATAATGAGGAAAGATGCAAAACCTTCTATTTCATCAGCATATTTTGAAAGACTAAAGTGTAGTCAACTAAGTACATTGTCGGATAGATTAAGTCCAGGGAGTTTCCCTGCACAGATCGCCAGTTTCAAAGCCAATACTTTCTGGTAGACATAAAGAATTACTGATCCTCTTAACTTCAGTCCCTTTCCTAGTGTTTGTAATGATGACCGGGCCACGGAGATGTTTCAGTATTTAAAAGCTCTTGCCACTCACTCAGAGACTTGACTTCAAATCTTGGGACCCACACTGTGGAAAGTAAGAACTGCCTAATGCCAAGTTGACTTTTAAGATACATAAACATCACTGCAAACTCTCCATAGTCTGCTCTGAAGGATATATTCAACTTCAACAGGATTGCAAATGCCACAGAACATCCCACTGAAACTCTGAAGAAATCACTATCAAAGAACTGAAATTAAATGTGGAAGTTTAAAGCCCCTCAAATCCATTCCATAGTAAGGCAGCCGTCAGCAGAATAAACATTGGTAAGGCTGTCTCTTGAAAATGTTGTTAGAGTGAGAATTCTTCATCTAAAAAATTCTTTTCAGAGATAGCAGAGTTGGCTTGGTAGAAAAAGTACTTGTGGAACCATCACGAGAAGTTCAGATCTTGAAAACACACGTATATTGCAGTTGTGGTAACATGAACCTGGAATCATGGTGCTGGAGAGGTACCAACAGGAGGGTTCTTGGGAGCTTGCCTGGCTAATTAGTTTAGCTCAAATTGGTGAGCTCCAATTTAGGTGAGAGACCCTGTTTACAGATAATAATCATAATAGTAATGTGGAAATAAACAAACAAAAACACTCAGCATTAACCTCTGGCCTCTACATATGTGCATTCACACAAAAGCCAGTGCATACACATATTCGACAAGCACATATGTACAAACTCACACACATACTTTAAGAATAAGGAGAATGGAATCTACTGCGGTAATCATAGAGGAAGATGCTTGGGGAGGGGGACACTAGGGAGTGAATTGTCCTGTCAAGAGAGCAGCCATACTGCTGATCACTCGCCTGGTGGAGCTATTAGGCTCAGTCCCTCAGCCTCAGCCCCCAACGCCATTCTCAAATGAGGTTGAAGGTAAAGGAAAGAAGTTTCGTTCTGAAAGCAATTTCCAAAAGGGGGATTGCTGCACACAAACTCGTAGATCTCAAAGATAACAAGTAAATTGTGCCACATGATAGAAACGCAACCACAGTCACCTTGCTTTCCCACTTGGATGCTTGCCGAATGACTTAATTGAAACTGAAGTAAAGGAGACAGTGATATAGTTTTAAGTTTTGTCTAAAAGTAAGGATGTTGCTACATAAATATATCAACTGTTCAGAAACAATACCTGCTTTTTTTTTTTTTTTCTGTAATTCAGTATTAGGGACTATTCTAGCATTGGTTTCCATTGCTGTGAATACGATGACCAAGGCAGCCTGAGGAGAAGAGGGATTTATTTTTCTTATATTTCCACATCAGAGTCCATTACTGAAAAACTTAGGGCAGGAACTCAAGGCAGAACCTAGAGGCAGGAGCTGATGCAGAGGTCACGGAGCAGTGCTACTTGTCTTGATCCTAATGCCTTATTCATCCTGCTTTAGTATAAAACCCAGGACCACTGACCAGGGATATACCACCCACAGTGATCTGGGTCGCCCCTGTCAATCTTCAATCAAGAAAATGCACCAAGGGCTTTACCACAGGTCAGTCTAGTGAGAGAATTTTCTCAGTTGAGATTCCCTATTTTAAAATGACCAGAGTTGTGTCAAGCTAATATAAAACTGAGCCAGCATAGGGTCTTTACTAATACAGGTGTTATATAACAAAGAATATGACAAACTTCCATATTCACATAAATGTGGGACTCAATGTGAGATTAATATAATTGAAACATTTCCTGCTTTGCTTTGTCCTCTGAACACTCCAATATACCCCTACCTGCTCTCTTTCAAATTCATGGCCTCTTTATTCACTAATTGTTATTGCATTCATATTGTGTGTGTGTGTGTGTGTTTAGTCCTAAATATAATCTGTTTGGTCCAGAAAGTGTCACTTGTATGTATGTACTCAAAGCTGACAGTTTGACACTGTACAACCAATTGATAAACCCTTTTTTTTTGTTTTGTTTTGTTTTGTTGGGGGGGGCATATATGAGTTTCCCATTTTCTTTCTTTCTTTCTTTCTTTTTCATTCAAAAAATTTACACTTCCTCCCCTCCTCCCATCCCCCTCCTTCTCCCCCACTCACCCTCCTCCCTCATCCTCCCTCCTTAAGAGAGGGCGAGAACCTTGTCCAGTGGGAAGTCCAAGGCCCTCCCCCCTATATCCAGGCCTAGGAAGCTTTGCATACAATTAGACTAGGGTCCCAAAAACCCAGTCCATATAGTAGAAACTAGTCCCAGTGGCTTTTCAGTCAGCCCCCATTGTCAGCCTCATTCAGAGAGTCTGGTTTGATCCCAGGTGTCCACGGGAATGTCCCCAGCTAGGTGGGTCCTTGGGCAGCAGAGCAGAGGGTGCCTGAACTGGCCTTGCCCCACTATCACACTGATGATTATCTCGAATATCACCATAAAATCTTCACCCAGTGATGGGTGGATATAGAGACAGAGACCCTCATTAGAGCAAGGACTGAGCTCCCAAGGTCCCGTTGATAAACTTTGCTAGAGAGGATCACCTCTCCTGCTTCCAGCTTTTCTCCATTAAGTGTAGTTCTTTGTGTAGGGTTGAGGTTTCATGACTGTTTCCTGTTCTAGTTTGCTATGTCCATTCTGTCATTCTTGTTCAATTCAGGTTTGGATAGTCATATTGGTGAGACTTCTGAGTATAGCTCTTTTTTTTTTTTTTTTTTTTTTTTTTTGGTTTTTCGAGACAGGGTTTCTCTGTGGTTTTGGAGCCTGTCCTGGAACTAGCTCTTGTAGACCAGGCTGGTCTCGAACTCACAGAGATCTGCCTGCCTCTGCCTCCCAAGTGCTGGGATTAAAGGCGTGCGCCACCACCGCCCGGCTGAGTATAGCTCTTGATGTTATTAGGAGACACAATCTCACAGCTAACTGCCTGATCCCCAGCTTTTACAATTGTTCTTCCTTCCCTTCTGTAATGTACCCTGAGCCTTAGATGGGAGGGAGACGTTTTGTAGATAATTCTACTGGGAATAAGCTCCATATCTCTGCATTTTCATTTGCTTTGGTTTTTTGCAGTATTTTCCTATGTGCTTATGAACCACATCAATGAACATCATGGCCAAATAACCTTAAAGGTGCAGTAGTGGCACACATACCTTGACAGTAACCAACAGCTCTCAAATTGGACTTAAAGCTTGCTTAGGAAATCAAGCCTGGTACTAAAAATCTAATTAAATATTTATTGCTGGTGAAGCCATCATTATTGGAGGAAAATCTACAATTCTAATTACTAAGCCAACATAATCCTTACCAACAATCTATAAGTATATGTCCTTCTACCCACAGAAAAGAATTTCTGGATTTTAGACCTTGGTGAATTTCTTAGGAATGCTTCTGTTTTGATAGAGTTTAAAGATCAATGACGAGCCGGTACTTTTTGGTCTTAGATTATATCAAACAACAATTCTGCCTAGGAATGGATAGGGGCAGCTAATTGCTTACACCATGGTCTCATACTACTGGCAATAATGATGGCAAAGGACTGAAGGTTTTAAATAGTTGTAGTTGAATTATTGACTTGGTTCATCAAAACTGATTAAATGCTATTATAAAATAGTCAGTGATAAAAATAACTAGTGTAAATATGAAATCTATGAGTCTTAATTTATCTCAGCTATTGTATGACTATATCATGCATTCATGATAGATCATGCCTATAAACCCAATACTTGGGTATAAGGCAGAAGAAATGCAATTGCTTCCAGGTCAACCTCTGCTATACATTTCCAGGTCAGCTTGGATTATAGAATAAGACCATGACTAGAAAACAAATTAATTTAATAAATAAACAAGCTGACAATATATTGCATAATCTGGAGAGATTATATAAAGCAGAATTTTATTTATGAATTTTATATGTTGGAAACTTCAAGATCAAGGTACTAGAAATTTTAGCATTTGGAAAGGTAATCTTTCTAATATATCACAACAATGGGCAAATACACAGACAAGGATACAGGCCACACAAAATTAGGAACACTAATCTACAGGCAGATACACACTAGCCGACTGGTGAAGGCAAGGGCTCTGGCATCTCACCTCAAAGTTATTTTTGAACTGTTCAGCAAAAAAAATGACATTCTGCTAGAAATAATGCTATTATTGCCATATCAAAGTTGACTTTGGGGTTTGCCAAACATTTGATATCACTGTATTGTGCTGCCTCATAGTCTACTCCCATGTCAAGGGTCAACCACATTATAGCCGAATTGCACTAAATATCCCTATATTGTCTAAACATAGATTTTTACAGACTTCTGTTCCATACATTTATCTGCAGCTTTTAAATCACCTTCCTACAACAGTGCAGTAATTGTCATTTATCTGAAGCCAATAACTAAGCAGGACACAGCTAGAGAGGGATATCCTCGAGCAGGAGAGATGATTTAACTGAGTGAAAATGGGTTTCTAGATCTGAATTTATCTATTAGACTCTGAACATAATAAGCAATTTGGTCAAATGTCAACTTGTAACCAGTACCTTGTTACATTGTTAACAAGTGCAAAGACAAGCCTGGAACTCACTCCTCAGAAGCAATTCTGAAAAGAAGGCCCATGATCAAGACTAGAAGACAGGATGCGAAATCAAATGCACACAGCTGAGCAGAGCCAAATTTGGATGCTCTTGAGTCTAGGTTGGAGAAGGCTTGAAGAGCAGGAAGGGACACGGAAAGCAGTACATCGGGCAGAGAAGAGAAAGTTAAGAAAAGAGGGTTAGCAGAGCCTCCTGTAGTCACAGCTATGGAACAGAACAGCATTCTGGATGATGGAAATAAAAAACTAGCAAGAGTGACAGGCTGGCCACAGGGACAAGCAAGAGGCCATTTTATTGTAAGCAACTCATGAATTTAAAAAGAACCATTCAATTTATTTGTAGACATCATGGAAAGCTAGTTATAATTCATAAATAGACTTCAAGTTTCCTAGGAGAATCCTTTGTATTCTATTCTAGGCTCTAAAAATAAAGACGTGTGATATAAAACAGACAACCATTTTTAACAAATGAGAAGTTTAATTTTCCTGTCAGTATTTAGAATTTTTAACCTTCTTTGTACGAAAAAGACAAACCAACAAAAACATTCTTGAAAATAAAAACAAAGAAGCAAAACAGAATAAATTAAACAGAATAAACTAAAGGTGCTAACAAAATACCATCATGAAAACAATACCACACACAAAATCCATAAATTGGCATTTGGTTAGGGTGGGTTGGGCCTGGCCTAATGATATCATTTATATTTAGTGACAGTAACACCCCAGGAGATTCTACAAAGATAATTTTAAGGATATTGACAGAGAAAAAAAAAAAACAACACAGATGAAGACATGCTTTTCCTTTCTTGATGCTAATTATTTTATGCCCCCCACAACCCAGAACTTTTCTTTTAGAGTAATTGATAAACTATCCTAAAATTTGAAACCATGTGTTTTTGTCTTGGTAACAGATGTTTTCATAAGAATTAAAAATGCATATGAAAAACCCTAGCAGCATAAACAAAAAATGCTTATGAATAACAATAATGAAAAGTTTGATTTTGTATGCATTATTTTATTAATTTCCCAAATTTTCAAATATCAAAAATTATTTATTTTCACTTTATGCATTTTTGTAATTGTTTCTTTAATTGAAAACACACTTTTTTATACAAGAAAATCTGATCAAGATTTCCCCTTCCCCAGTTCCTTCTAGATCCTGCCTACTGCCTCACTCACCCAAATCCATGCCTTCTTTCTTTTGCTCTCTTTAGAAAACAAACAAGTAAAGAAAAAAAAAAAACGATTTTTTAAATACTTATTATAAATCAATAAACATGTCCTTATTTAAAATTCTGAGCATCCTTTCCTCAGGTCCTTCTTATATAGTATTAGATCTAGCAATTTAGTGATATAGTGACAATACTCCTTGACAGAAGATGCTGCTCATTATTCTGTCCGAATTCCACTTGTACTTGTACTGTGAGGAATAGTCATCCCAATTAAGAACCTATCTTTGTCTTAAAATGTTTACATATTAAGATGTTTATTAGTGATGGGCTTCCAACAGAATAGTCAGAATTAACAACTTTAATAGATTATTTAAATTAAGGAATGTTATTACTAATTGACTGATAGTAAAGAACCTAATGTAGGTAGAAAACAGTAACTGGAAGAAAACTATTAGTATTTTCATTAAAAAATACACCAACACCTATGTGATGTGAACTTTGATATGCATAAGGTGAGTAACCGGCCAATCTGACTTTGAAAGAACCCACACCCTTGCTTCTGGAATGACAACTGCTGACCAAAACACGGGCAAAAGACACTCTGATCCTTATTTTATAACAAAAAATTACCCAAAACTAAATATTAACTATATGATATAATTTGAGAGTAAAAAAATGCTCAAGGACACTAGTTCTATGTGGCACATATGCCAGTTTTATTATCCACCAACACGTCATCAGCAGCAATATGTTCAGCAATTAAAAGTCTTTCCTTCAACATTTTCAAAATGGCTTAATTAACGTGCTATTCTTCTGGCTTTTTATAGTCTCAGTCTCAAAAAGAATAAAAGGATCTTGTTATATGTCCATGTTAATGATAAACTGTAAAGGACCCCTAAATCTTCCATACCCTATAAAGCTACCCACTTAGGGTATTTTCATATATTTCCTTTACTTTCTAAACTTTCAAATAGAAAATTTGTCAACAATGTATACATTTGTAATATATTAATTGTATAGGCACACTCTTGGAACATACATAACCTGACACCCTCTGGGGCTTTTTAAAAGAGGCAGTACATTTCTCATTGTCATCAGGGTTTTGCTGTCATAGATTTGGGGGCGGGGGGGTTGATGGCAGATAAGTGTAAAAACCGTATTCAATACCGAAGTATAAAATTTAACATGAAGCTCTGAAGCTTCTGTTCTGAATACTGGTTCTATGTAGAAGTCCACTTATTTATATAGTCTTTTGGTCCAGTTAATTTTACTGTATGACTTTTTTATTTATTTACAAGGGTTTTTAAAATAATAAAGTTTATAAAATAATAACAAAAAATCACTATTGGAAACACAACCTGTATTTTTTAAAAAATCACTAAGAAAAGATAAATCAGAATCATCTCAGCATGGAACACCAGCGTCCCTGAAGAGCTCAGAAGATGGAAGACAAGATCTCACTTCCTACCTTTTAACAAATCTAGAAAGAAAACAACTTTATCTACAAGTGAGATACTTAATAGATTATACCAATTAAAAGAAGTTATTACTTTCACATAAAACGTACACTTTTGTTTCTTTTCCTTATTTTCATAGTACTCTATTAATACCTGTAAATAATAGCAAAGTTGATGGAATTTTTTCTGGTATCATGTATTTTTTTAATAATCAACTTACCCATAGTTCCCCAAGTAAAAGATGCAAGATTTACTTCAGACCAAAGCAATACCTACTCAGCTTAGGGGAGAATTTCCTCTGTTATGTTTGACAAATTTAGTCAAAATGACAGCATACTTAGATACACTGGAATCAGACAAACCTGAATTTTTAAATATAACTATATTGTAAATGCTTGTTTTGTCAGCTTGTGGCCATTACAGATTCTCTAGATTTTTTGCCTTCACGCCGTGCTTTCATGAGGAAGCCTGGGGCAGATAAGAGAGAATGCCTTCTTGCTGTTCCTGGACAAAATACACACATACCTGCTGACAGAACCTGCTCATTTATTTCCTGGCTGCCAAGACACAATACAGAGAAACTATATTAATTACAACACTGCTTGACCAATGACTCAGGCATATGTCTAGCTAGCTCTTACATCTTGAATTAACCCATTTCTATTCATCCTTGTATTGTCATAAGGCTGTGAACTACTGGTAAAGGTTCTTGGTGTCTTTCTCCTTCAGCAGCTACGTGGCGTCTCTTTGACTCTGCCTACTCTCTCTATATTTCTCTTCCAGCCTGGCTTTGCTCTGTTAAGCCATTGGCCAAAGCTGCTTTATATATTAACCAATTAAAGCAACACATATACAGAAGTACATCACACATCAAGTACATCCACAAGTTGGCACTCCAGTGCTATGCTCACATTCTACTTGGCCACAAAGAACTGGAAGATGGTGTCTTACTTTATAATATTTCATCTTCTAAGTACTGATCTGGCCTGAAAGGAACACAGCTGAATGCTTTAATCACTTCTATGTTCAAATACACAGCATTATATTTTGTTAGTTCTTACTAAGATAAGGTGAAACTTCAAGGAGAATTGAAGGGAGGAAAAGGCTCCTAATGTCAGGGGAGAATTACGAAAAACACATCAATTTCTCTACTGTCATATCATCTGTATTTTATCTGATATGGAGGGCTGGAAGCAGTCCACAAATTTTTCTGATGAAATGGAAAATACCTGGTGTGATTTAAGAGACTGAAAGTTGAGCTGAGGGCTTCAGTGGAGAGTGAGGTGGCTTGGTCCTCTCAAAGAAAAGGAGAAAGGAATTTCTACATTTCCAGTGTAAAAGTGAAAAATAAAGATGTCCTTTTTCTCTGACGGGTCCTGCTAATGTCTTTTGGAGACATCTCTGAAAAGCAGATGATTTTCTAAAACTATTCCTTTTCTATGGGGATATTTCATATGCCACTGATATCTGAGTGCCAGAAGGCAGATAGTTTAAATATATAGCCACAGTTTAGAATGGAATATTTTATGTTTCATAAATCTTTATAGGCTATCATCCTGTGTGATATATTTCCAAGAACATTCTTGTCACTTAAGGTAGCTTTCATCATAAAAGAAGTTAAATATGGTGATGTCCCCTAGCTGCTGGCTTTTAGAGTGAGCTTTCCAAATGCCAGTAGGTTTAGAATAAGAATAGCCGTAAAGAGTGGGCTTCGCTCTGCTCTTTCTCTGGGTCTTAGTTCTGGGGTCACCAACTTAATAACAAAGAAGAGTATGAGTTGCTATCTTTCTTTTTCTTCTATTTTTGAAATTATAATGTGATTACATCCTTTTCCCCTTCCATTTTCTCCCTCCAAACCCTCCCATATACCTTCTTGCTTTCTTTCAAATGTATGTCCTCTTTCATTAAAGTATATGCCTGCTCAGTCTATGTAACATTAGAGTTATCGATACCAGCATAATCCCTAAGACAAATCTAACCATCTGTCCGTATGACCACAGAGTTCAGTCCTCATTTTTCTTCAAGGAAACTTCTCCGTGTGACAGGGACAATTACAGAAAATCACAGCCTATCAAAATGCAGAGTATAAATTTCTTTGTGAAGACCATGTGATCTTCTAAACACACTATCTATGTAGGCATGGTACACATACCTGTAATCCACTGGGATGCTGTCCACCAGACTTCTGAGGCAGAGGCAGGGGCACTGTGAGTTCAAGACCAAACTGGGCACATAGTGTCGCCTTATTGAGATGCACTGAGAGGTGGAGGAAGAGAACCATGTTCTCTGGATATTTGAAGCCAAGTTTGTGCATGAAAACTGTTCCCAGAAAGGATAGAACTAACTCCTGTCCATTTTGCCTTTCGTTTCGTTGGATGAATGTTACAAATTCCTAAATAAGTCGGTTATTCACAATAGTCTAAGGACCTGAATCTGTGCTTTGACAAGAATGGAGGGTTGGATAAGATGAAGACAGTTTATTGCTTATTATTACACAACTAGGAATGAAATATTTCTATGCCAAATCAGAAACATTCAGATTTTCCAAAGCACTGTCAGTGCCAGTCCATTTTCTTTTCTTTCTGAATAATCTTAAATGCGATGAGAGAAGGGATTCTGACAGTCACCATGGAGCTGCTTCCCAGTCAAGAAGTAACTGTCAGCCAAGCAGCTGACATGTCAGTTATATGAGAACAAAGGAGAATGTATGGATTTGGGAGCAATGAAAGGACGAAGTGTGTGCAGTATATGAAAGGGACAATATGTGAGTAAATTGTTCATCAACTGTTATGGGAATACCTATTGGTTCCTGTTAAAAAGCAAATACAAGCAAACTCACAGAAAGAACAAGTAGTGAAAATAACACTGCAGGGGTTCTAAGTGAGCATCAAACGCGTGGCTAGGGGTTTTTGTTTGGTTTTTTTTTCTTTTTTTTTCAATCTTGCAGTATAATCGGAGATAGGAGTTTTACATGTACTCAGAGCATGCTATATATCAGTCCAGTAAAATATCAAACTGCCTGAATTAATGTCGAACTACCTAAAGTAAAAAGCAAAAACAAAAACAAAAAATCCTTCTTTTCTACATAAGTACAACAAAATGCAAATATTAGAGTCATGAGGAATGGCTTGAGAGTAACTGTCCAAGTCCAAAGAACTTCCCGGAAAAATCCACTTGTTTGTGTGCAATTTAAAATCATTTCTGCACTGGAGGAAAACTGCAAAAAAAAAAAAAATGGTCCCTGGATCTTTCCTTTTACTTTCTTCTTAATGTAAAAATTGTCTACAGTTGGGCCTTTGAAACTAAATCTCCGGACAGGCAGCTTGCTTGAAAGACTTCTATGATTTCATTGAGAGTCTGAGACACAAACAAACCTTGAAGCAAGCAGGATCTCTCTAAAGGAGCTTATGGAACAAAACATTCTGAAAGGAACACAGATAAAACTGGGAATCCAATGTGAATTATGATGTGGAACGTTTTCTGTGTCACTATGTTCTATGGCTCTCAGAAAACTGTGATATAAAGTTGAACCTGAAGAGCTGGCCAAAGTAACAGTCTTAAAGCAATTTATTAGCTTTGCAAAAATATTAAAGAAATTCATGCATATAAAAATAGTGAGTTCTTTTTAACCAAAGTATTGAAAAGAATAAGTGATTCTAGCTAGAATATATTTAGAATATATATATAGTTATTATATAATATGTTATATAATATATTAGGCTGGTTTCTATGATAATAAATGTCATTTGTAAGTTAAAAATAAAAGTATGAATTTGATGTGAAATATATCCTGATAGACGAGTGTCTAGACGAGTGTCTAGATCTAAGAGTACAAGTAAATAAATACCACTAGATTGCAATATTAAAATTTATTCAGAAAATAATGACAAGTTAGTTTTGAACTATGAAAATCTGTTGTAAGCTGTCCTGGACACTGGGAAAGTCTTAGATACAATGCTTTCTGGAACTGGAGTCCCTGCTTGAAATTATTAATGTTAAAAGTATTAAAAATCCATCCTCGAAGTCTGTTGGCCTGTCTATACCATTGAACACAAATGTTAGGTTTCTCCTTATATACTCTAGCACGTGGCATAAACACTGGTGGTCCTAAAGATCACCCTAAAATCTGAATAATCACTCAAAATACACACAGGATGTATGTTAGAATGCTGTGCTTACAATTAACTTAATATAGTGAAGAAGCATGGAAAGAAATCCAGCAAATAAAGTGACAAGTAGCATAGCCCAGGATAGCCCATTCAGGATTGAAACTGACCCAAACTCCCACCTAAATGACAATGCTAGTATATACTATTCAATGTGTCCCATACCCCACAGGAGCACAAAAACATGTGAGGTGACAGGACTTTCCAAAGGTTTACAGTTGGCCTCACAGGAGCTAAAGGCAAAAGTCAAAATTCTCTCAGGGTAGATGTACCCTAGACTATACAAAGTTGAACTGGTGTATCCCTGAAACTTCCTGCGTCTATAATCCCTAGGAGAGCATTAACTCCCGATTCCTAAATCCTGGAGATACATCCACTAAAAGAAGTTTTAGTTAACTGTTTGTTTCAAATAACACAGGTGAGTAGACTACATACAAAAGAAAATGTACTTCAATACACTGCACTTACAAAAATGATGAGATGACTTTGGGGGAGAAAGGAAAACTGATCAGTAAACATGTTAGGGCTAGTGGTTAATACAGAAAAAGTATTTTCTACTTGATCTCTTACCTATGACTACGTGCATATTTTCTGAAACTGAGACATGTAAATTTATGCCTCTGGCTTCAAAGAAAGTCAATGTATACATTTCGTTGAATCTCCTTTGACTCAAACACAAAAATGGTCACTGCTTAATATGGTGTATCAGGTGGCAATCATTTCACCTGTAACTATAGAGGGCAGTGGTTCCAACCTCTTGAGCTAAGATGGAAGGTACATTGTTTCTCAAGATTCAAAGTGTGTGCTTGCTACAGCATTATTCGGATATCCTACAGTGCTGGCTGCTCCCTGATACCCAGCTCCTTGCTATGCAGTCCAGTGATCTGAACCGCTTAGGATGGATTCTCATTATTCCCTGTTTACAAAGAAACATTTCTTAGTATATTGGAAGTTACCTAGAGTGTAGATTCTTATTTCCTTATTATACTGAAAAAAATGTACTTGTATTTAAACTAATTTTGTTACAGGGGTTCATTGGGTTAGTGGAATTGATTTCAAAGGAAACTTTCAAAAATGATGCACTAGCCACTCGATCATGAAATGGTTTTAGGATGCTGGAAAATATCCTTAGAAAATTAAATTTCCTGATTAATAGTTGGAGTCTATTCTAAAAGAATCAGACTTGACTTGCAAGTTTTACAAATCAACCAAGGCCAGAAGCTTCACACTTATAAATCTTTGTTTTGAAATATATATTTAGGCAATTAAAATTATTTACCTTTTTACTTAAATTAATTTTTATGTTCTGGAATATGATGATAGACACATAGAAACTAAATTAAATTATTGATTTTCCTAGACTATGGTCAATAAATTTTAGAATGAGAAACACTTAAATCTCAGTTCTAAACATTATTTAAATAAAAACTATTTCTTTTAAATTCATTTGTACACTCTAACACTATGAAATTTGTATGACTTTAAAAAATTTAAATTCTATCATTTAATTCAGTTTGAAACTCTAAACTTTGGAAAATTAAAAATATCCAAGCACATAATTAATAGTGTTAACCATATAACAACAAATTAACATTTCTGAGTTTACTCTAACAAGCATGTGACCTAGATGCCACACATCAAAATCAGATTTTATGCTCACGCATACATAAAGTACATAGTAACTTTATGAAGTAAATATTTAAATTCTAATGTCCACTAATTATTTTTCAATAGATTAAAAACTTATTACAAATCCCATGGTGAACTTTTACAATACCAAGGGTTGAATAAAATAAAGATCAGTATAATTTTTTTGTTTCTAGTTTAATATCCTTGTTAGAAGTAACACAATGAAAAACTTCAAGCTTAAGAAAAACATCTGAAAGAATAAGTTTCTCTAATTATTAGTTGGTATTGATCATACTATCATGTCCACAGCAAAGTTGTGCCTGATTCTTTCTTCTGTTTATATTAAGGTATGCCTATTAATTAATTACCACACTTACAACAGGGGTCATTCTATGATCTGCACACCAGAGAAACAGAGTCTGGAAATGATGAAATACCAGAGAGTTTTAACCATGAGTGTTCAGTTTGAAACACTAAATTTCAGTTTCTGAAGATATTTGTGCTACTATTGAATATGTGAACATATTTTCTTTTGTTAGCAAGTTTCTGTTCTCATTGATAACAAAACACTGGACCAATGGGTTTGAGGAGAATTTTAATCAAATTATAAACTTCACTCAGGAGGCACACACACACAAAATCTCCTGAGTCCTTTTAGTGTTGCACATGTAACAATAATAATCAAATGAAAGGTCATGAATTTGAGCAGGAGTTATGGGAGGGAACACAGGAGGTGCCGGGAAGGAAAGCGTGGGCTGGAAATGATGTAAGAACAGCACTCACAGCAGTGGAAAAATTGTAAATTTAAAAATTAGAGACTTTAAAACTACCTAAACGCATATATTTCCTATTAAACTATAATGTGGCTGAGTTAGATCAAAGTCACATGTGACATATAGAAAGGGTGTAGGCGGGGTTAGTGAAGGAGCTCAGCAGCTAAGGGCCCTGACTATGGAGCTAGATGGGCTGAGGTCCATACCCAGGGAGGACATGATGGAACGAGTGAACCAGCTTTAACAAATTGTCGTCTGACCTCGACATGAGCATACATGCCCCTCTCCACCTCCCCAATACACATGGGCACACATACACACACAGACAAACAGACACACATAGATAAATAGACACAAACACACACCAATAGATGTAATAAAATAAATATAGAGGCACCTGATTCTAGGAGATCTGGAGTTCTTCAACTCAGATTCATTAGTTTTGTGGCTAAATAGTAGATTAAAACAAGGTTCCTGGGAAGCTGAGCTAGAAGCGGTAGTTCATACCTACCTTCTCTACTATAAATCTACTGTATGAAAGGATAAGTGAATATAAGTATAGAATTTTCTCTTCTTCATAAACTCCTTCTCCCATTCTCCACAATATGGGAAAAACTACCACCCAATCTAACGGATTTTTATAACTGGTATCTCAAGTAGATTTATTCATTTTTAATTAACATATAGTCACATCGCTTCTTCCTTCGCTATTCTCTCTTCTCACGCTTTCATGTATCCCCAATCCCTCTCACAGTCATGGCCTCTTATTCTTTAAGTATTAATGTTTATACATACTTATACAAAAATGAATAAATGCATAAGTACAACTTCTTGAGTGTATTTAGTGTTGCTTGTATATGTTTCCAGGGCTGACCAGTTGGTATTTGGTGACTAACTGAAGATTACTCTCTGGGAAAGACCAATTTTTCCTCTCTCAGCACTTGTTAAGTGTTTCTAGCACTTTCTTCAGGGTTGGTGCCCTGTGAGTTTTCCATGATATACATTGGCATGTCAGTTGGTTTTGTTCCTGTTCAGGTCTTGTTTAGGCAACCGTAATACTGAGATTTCATGAGTGCAACTTCCCTGGAAATTTTCATTCCTCTTGTCCTCTGTCTCTTACGTACATTAGCAAAGTATACACATAATCAATAAAACAAACAGTGTGCTTGAGCTAGCACAATGAAGAAGATGTGCAATGCAGAAGAGTATAGACTTTACTCAGCCATTGTAGATTTGGTTGATTCTAGTCTTCAGGAGCTTGGGGAAGCAATGTACCAGTACCCAGAACTAGTCACTATTTGAAGGACCTAAAGAAGTTTCCAGAATACTGAAAGAATAGAAACATGTATAAGACATTTGCTCTATTAAGTTTAGAATAGAAACAAAGCAGAATTTTGTACGTTAGATGATTTTTATAAGAAATTACATACACACATACACACACACACACACACACCACAGCATGATCCAATGCTCCATGCTTAGGGTATTAGTGTTCCAATTTCGGACTCAGAAAAGCAGAGATATAATGTCAGACATAGTAGTACTGCACACTGGGAATCCTAGAACTTGGGAGTTCTTGACAGAACCACATTTTTCAGGACTAATCAGGGTCACATAAAAAGATCCTGTCTCAAAACAACAGGAGAAATAGTGATGTTAGCTGTGACTTTCTGATTGTAACAAAGGATATACTCAATTTCTTCCACAATGTTTGATGGCTTCATGCAATTGATATATGCAGTGGTCTAATAGATACTGGTCTGTAGAAACCAATGACAATCTCATCTTAAAAGCATCAAAACTGTTGCTGGGGGGAGCATTTTATTGTTGCATTTTATATGATATTATCGCCTGTGCTGAGAATTGAATCCCCACCAGAATCTGATTTGAATTTTAACTAGTATCACAGAAGAGTTCACAGTAGAAAAGAAAATTTGGAAACTCATCCATGCTTAGAGAATTGTCCTTTTCCTCCCTCTTGCTTCTCTTAGGTTACAATTATGCACGCCTGTTCAAAGCACCGTGAGTAACTTTTACTTGAGGTCCCATATATTAGCAAATGCTTGAGAGCTCTCCAAGATAACCACAAACTGATCATAAGATAATTAGCCTTCTGCCTAAATTAAACTTGTGAGTACTTTTTCAAAAAAATTTGCAGATCCCACAGCATCTCTCTCATCTAGTTGTCTTCCCTTTTTATGGGAAATCTATAGATGCCCTTAACCCTTTCAGATCCTGATTAAAGTGGGTGTCTCAAACACATATTTCTGGAAAGCTTGCCAATTTTGTTACGGCAACAAGAAATGTTGTGTTTGCCTTACTTGCTCAAGTGAAACCCTTAAATTCCATTTCCAGCAACATCTACTGTGCTAGAGACCAGGAAACAGGACGTGTGTTACATGTTTGCACAACAGCAAGATGTCCCCTGAAAACAAGCAAGTTCATGTTTTGCATGCTTGGTGCTTTATGCCATCATTACTGTGAGCCTTTGAAAAATAACCTGTATTTTCAGTACTGGCTGATTAAGGTTTAGATGATTGCAATATAAATCTGGGCAACTTTCTATAGTCACAAATTTTATAAATTTTCCTGCATTATCAAAATTCATTTCCTGTTAAAATAAATGTCCAAATATCTGTGTTTTTTACACTTACATTGGAAATTGTATAGCTGCAGTCATTTTCACAATTGATTTATTTCACCTTAGATAGAACTAAATATATATGTATGACAGGGAGGGTTGAAAGAGAGAGGAGAGGAAAGAACAGGAGGGAGGAAAAATATAGCTCAATTAAAAACAATAAAGTATAAAAAAGAACTAAATATAGTTAATAATTATAATTTGGAGACTTTACAGCTCCTTATAGAAGACTGTAACAAAGAGTACAAACTTAAAAGAAAATTGTCTTTTTCTCTATTTCTTTTCTATGAAGTAATATAACACTTTAATAACTATTATATATTTTGCAATGCATATTAATGAATTTAAACTCAACTATTTCAAAGAAAGGCATTAAGGTTTTTAGCAGACCGATATAGTGAATGTTGAATCTCATATTTCATTGTAAAATTTTATGTCAACAGAATCCAACTGTGTGTTAGGAAATGTCAGCATATGAAAGTATGTACTCTGGTCTACTGATGTTTAAAGTGTCAACTTTTCACAGGATTTTTGCTTACATGCTATATTCTGAACAAGTGAGATTTTGCCAATAGAGATGCTGCTACATATAAGAATCCATGAAGAGTTCCTCCCTGGTCAGTACAGGCCAAATCCCTACTGAAAAATTTAAAAAATTCCATTAACTGAAAACAAATCAGATATGTAAGCGTGGTAGATTCTGGATACAGCATTGCTCTGTATTCTTTTATTCAGCAAATATTTACTTGAAAATTATCTATGAAGATATATTTTCTGTCAAATTAAACAGTTACTGCCCTACCAGACGGGGACTGCACTTAACATTTGCCACCCAGGGCAAATGATCTTCCAGCAGAAGCAGCAAAAAGACAATCAAATAGTCTCTGCCGTTTGCCTTTGAAATTTGTTGTTACAGAGGGGGCAGAGGAAGCCCAGAGAGAGTTAAGCTCTGAGTGAATGTATACTTTCATATGGGCCTGACCATGTCAAGAATTCCAAGTCCTAAAGCAACGGGACAGTTGGCTAAGCTAACATGAGACAGGCTCTAGGGAGGCTGCAAATCTCTCCTTGGAAGTAGGAGTGTGAGATTATGAATACTAATGGCAGATTGGTGCATGCAAAAACTACAGCTTCCTCCTCTATAATCTTTGGAGCCTGAGATGGCTCACCTACAGAGACCTCTTACAGACGCCAGCTAACTCATTCCTCTGTGCAGTACATAAAACTATTCTAAGGTGGTGGAGTGCTACACTGGCCGAGAGCCTTACTCAATCCCACCTTCACTGTATGTGCTTCCAAGTTAACTTTATTCCCTCTGATTCTACCAAGGACTCAGGCTGTGTGGGTTGCAGCATTTATCATCATCATCATCATCACTATTATATGTGTATGGGTATTTAATGTGAATTTATATATGTGCACCACATATGTGTCTAATGCCTGTGGAGCCCTGAAGAAGCAGGTATTAGATCTCCAGACCTGTAGTTACAGATGGTTGTTAGGCATCATGCAGGCTTTGGAACTCAAACCCAGATTCTGAAGAGTGCTCAGTGTTCTGAACTGCTGCTCCAACTCTCCAGCCTCTGCTGCTTTTATTAATCATCACCATATTGCCTAATGCTTCACAGGAAGATACACACACGCACACAAACACACACAAACACAAATGTACATATAGAAACACCTACGCATTTGTATATACCCATACTGATGCATCCCACACAATAAACAGTAAAGAAATATTACAATTACAAGTAACATTGTTCCAGGGGTGATGGCACATGCTATTAACCCCACACTTGGGAGGCAGAGGCTGGAGGTTCTCTGTGAATTTCAGGCCGAGTGGTCTACAAAGGAACCTCCGGGACAGTCAGGAATACACACACACCCCCCCCCCCCCAAAAAAAAAACCTGTCTCAAACAAACAAATAAATAATAAAAATAAAATATTTAAGTTTACAATGTGTACTACAGATAAGAAAACAAGCTTACAGAGGGAAAGGACTATATAATCATGTTCTTTGTTCTTCTTTTTAGGTTTTTCAAGGCAATTTTGACAACGACACTCACAGGAAAAATGTCATCGACCCTCCCATTTATGCACGACACATAAGAATACTTCCTTGGTCCTGGTATGGAAGGATCACTCTGCGGTCAGAGCTGCTGGGCTGCACAGAAGAGGAATGAAGGAACTCCACATCCCACAATGCATTTCTTTATTTCCCTACAAGTATCTCCATGAAATGAACTGTGCAAAATCTGATGGAAGCTGAATGAGTTTTCCTTTACTCATGAAAAAGTGTTCAAATTTATGGTAGGCTACTAACTGGCTTTTAAAGAGTTCTTAGCCTCCTCTTCAATAACTTAATTTAGTTTTTATTGTACAACTCTCTTAAGTAACATCACACTATCTCTGAATTACAGTCCTCCTTCTCTGAATTATATACCTTGGTTGAAGTATAGTGGGCAAAGCAAGTCTCCCTTTTACAGCAAAAGTAAAGAAACTCATAGTCATCAGATGAAAGAGTTAAGCGAGATCTATGGTTAATGTTCAACCAACACTTATAAAACATTCAATTTTAGCAATAAGGTTTTTTTTTCTGTAACAAATTGGGTTACAATTGATTGTTTCCCTGTGCCTAACCCTATTAGTGTTTATTACAGAGACTTGGAGAGGAATATATTATATGCCATACCAATCATATAACAATTCTATTCTTATTTTCTTTACTTCTAATAAAAACTAAGTCCTTTATGTTCAAGTTTATATTATTTATATGTGACATAAATCAGTTATTATCTTTTCTCATTGAATTTTTATCCTTTATTTACCTGAAAGTATTGTGTTTATTCACATACATGGAACATCTGTTAATATTGAACATACATTCAACATGATTGGTTATCAGTAAATGGTTCTATATTAATATAAGTACATTGAACCTGAATTTTTATTTTTGAATGAAGCTCTATCTCATTTCCAAAGACCTCTTTTGAGAATCCCTTATCATTTAGTTAAAAAGAAAGAGCAACAAAAACACAAAGCCCTGGAATTTAAAATTTCATTTTTGTTTGAAATAATAGAATCATTCTGTGTGTGTTTAAGATGTTAGCAAATCTATGTGAGCCTAGTGCACAGCTTGGCCAAGTGTACTGAACATATCCTTGCATTTTTCCACTCTTCCTGTGAAATTAAAACCCCAATGCTGTTTGAAACCAGCAGTGGTTTCTCAAGAAAGCACATTGCAGAATTTGTGAGAAGCAATGTATTTACTAATGGCAAAGTCATAAACCATTTTCAAGATGAAAATTGATTTCTATTTCTTTTGTGCTTCAAACGTCCTAGAAAACTAGGCAATTATCATAATAATTTGTTATTGATAATGGCAGAATCATTGATATATGTCTCTAATTAAAGCTCATGCCGCCTATATAGATGCCCCCATGCCTAATTTATAATCCTTACAAGTATTTATTTTATAAGACCTTGACATAGAATTATTGGAGTTTTAAACTGAAGGTCCAGGAAAAGAAAGGATGGTATGTATATGAAATGCTAAGGCCCTGCAAACACTGCTATGTTTTGTTTTATTTTTCCTTTAATATGTGTGTTGTATAAGGAAAGTCACTACTGTTATGTCCTGTCTGTCCACGTGTTCACAGCATTTCTCAATGATGTAATTATGGAGTGTTGTTCAATCACAGTCAAGAATTGAAAGAGAAAGTCAATCAGATTGCCATTCTAAACGGCAAATTCATTGGTAACCACCAGGCCAAATGCTTGCCCCATGCCTACATGCTTACTGTATTAGATTTGTAAAAAAAAAAAAAAAAACGTGCTGATTTTCAGTATATAAAATGTTGAATAATATTTAACATTTTCTGCAGACAAAGTGCTATGTCTTCAATACTGTTTTCCTACGTAATGTTTAAAATTATCAGCATAGAATGGTCAAAATAGTATTTTAAATTAAAATAGCATTCCATACAATTGCTTATGTCCTAAAAGTGCAGCTCTTACTGACTAGTTCATGGTCCTTGTTTCTATCAGGGATAGCAGTACTACTAAATCTGAAGGTGTTTTACTTTGCAAATTCTTTATCTTTAATGTCAAATTCTAGAAATTATAAATAACATTTTATGTCAAAATACTTTTTCAAAACTATTCATGGCTTCATAAGATATTTTGAATTTTGTTTTCTTGATACCTCTTTAAAATTTGTGTTCCAGAGGAGTTGGGATTAATGGTATTTGCTACTGTTTGGAAAGTCAGTGAAAGGTTTTCTCTTGCTTATGCACTTTCCCTCTGCTCGATGTGCTTTTCATCACATGGCATCCCAGTGGATAAGCATTTGTCAACAAAGGATGCTCACACAGAAAACAGTGGCAAGTACTGGAAAATAGCTTTCATTTCAGTTGTATCTGCGGCTTCAAGCTGAAACATGATGTTTTAATTCTATTTACAAGTAAAATTTTACAAACAGCAGAATGCAGAAGAATTACCTAGTCTCATTTTACTATATAATTTTCATGATCTAATTATGTAATTTAGGATATTAAAATTAATTAACTTTTGACATATCCATTTCATTTATATCCCACTGTAATCATTTGTCACAGATACGAATTTCTCCTTTACGGTTGACTTTCTCTTTGTGAATGTCTTCATAAAGATAAGTATAAATTTTGAAAACCAGATATTAATGACTGTATCTTTGATAGACAACAAATTATGAACTATAGCATTGAATGCTGGCATCTGGTCTGTCTGTAAGAACAGTTATAACTAAGGTACACATAACTTTTGCAAATTTTCAAGCTGTGTAATATTCCAAGTTGTTTTTTGCTTTGTAGATACACTTAAGTCATATAGGATGTTGTAAAATCAGTATGATCCTGTCTAGTCTTCAAACTTAAAATAAACTTTTGAAAATCTACGTTACTTTTGAAGTTGTCTTAATTAAACAAGTCTATCAGAAAACATAAACTGTCCATGGTGCACACTAACCTTGAACACATACTTTGCTTAGTTTTTATTTATACGTATCAACAAAATAGGTAAATAAAAACATAGAGATTATAATTGTTTTCAAATGTAAGACTGCAAAAACATTATATCTGAGATTATTAAAATATGTACATTCCTCTATACTTTTTACAGAAATTTTGCAGAAAATTTGCAAACTATTAATAATTCAATCATTTTTTCTCATGTATACTTAGAGTAGAGTACAAGACTAGTAAATATGTTGTTATTAATATGATATTTCTACTACTTCTCTTATTCTTTCAGTTAACGATGTTCAGAAGTATATTGAAGGAAGCCCTTTGGTAGTAAGCAATAATGAGACACTAATAATGTCTATTCACGTCTAACTCCAATTATTGCTTAACAGAAGTCTGAACACATGACTTTTTTTATAAATGCTTATTTTGGCTCTGTAGATGTCACCAGTAAAATAAGCATGCTTTATCCCTACTTTTTGATCATTTATTAGGATTCAAAAAATTAGAGCAAAACTTAGGTTTTAAAAGTTGTTTTCTTTCAATGTCTGTGAATCTGTGGTAGAGCAAGTTTTATGATCCTGTATTCCCACATGCTCCTATTTAACTGCATTTTAATATGAATGGTTCAATGGGTTCCATTTTTTGCCTAATTTTTTGCATACACAAACATACATAAATGTGCTTTCATTAAGTAAAAACAATTATGAAAATATTCTCAGTAAGTTGGATAGTGACTTATGAAAGCAACTCTGTGGAATAAAATTTTTATTATGATAGCAGATTATTGAGAGGAAAATCAACTGGGAGGCCTTCAGACAGCAGCTGCTTCAGGATGCAAAAGTAAAAGGAACACTTAGAATTCCAGGAGAAAAGTCTCATGAGGAGGAAACAACTCAGACAATGGGAAAAATGATAGAACAAGTCGGTACAACCTGAAAAAGGTTTCTACAATTTCAGTTTTGAGATCTGAATGCGTAACTCTAAATAAAGATATTTTTAAAACTAAAGTAAAAATGTAAAAATGTTACTGTCCAGAACGCAATGCTTCTTGGCACTTTTACCAATATTCATTTTTACAAAATTAATGATCATGGTAATTTGTTGTTTATTTGTGAAAATATTGCTTTTGAGATACAAACGGACTGTTTTGCTTGAGGGAAAAGGAAGGATTAAAACATTTTGCCAGTGAAAAATGTCTCAGCTACTCTGAAACAAGGTTCACGGCCACATTTGTCCTTACAGAGTCGGGAATGCCTAGAGTAAGTAGCAATTTCTTTATTGATTTTGAGGGAGAAAATAAGATGTTTTTGATTCTGTTTTAGTAGCCACCTATAATTTATACTGGGCATTTCACCTTTGCTGCCAAGGAAACTGTTTTCCAGAGTAAGTAAGTCGCACTTACTAAAGAGCTGTTTCTATTCGTTGAATTTGGTAGCAGGAAAGAGGGAACGTTTTTGGAAAAGGCACCTCATTTATTTTTTCAAAACTTGTAGAAGTCAACTGAGACATTTCATAATACTATTTCTACTGAAAAATGTTATAGTCACATCTGCAAATGGTCAGCGCATCTCACCGTTGAGCATAGCATATGGTGATTGCCTCCGATTAATGTTCTTAAAGATATGAGTCATATTCTTCCATATTTATATAAAACTCCATCACACCTTTCATCTGCCTACACATCAGTATGTTAGTAGAAAAGATGAATTGCAAGGCAAGCTCAACCCACTGCCTTCTTCTACATGCGAGCAGCAGCAGGCAGACCCGCGGCGCACTCAAACAATGCGTTCCCTGTGAACAGAGGAAACGAGATTCTGACAATCACGTAAGAGTGGTTGAGAATCAACAGGAAGATAACTGGAGCAGGCTGTGCGCATTTGATAAAAAGAACAGGAATGGTTTAAGTGAAAGTCACGCCAACTGACAGACTCTAACCAGACTGACACGTTTCATAGTTGTCCGTTCTCTGTGATATAGAAAAGGTCAAAAGACAAACCAAATAAAACTCTAAAGGCACTTCCTTTCAGGAAGAAGGTCTATAGACCAGGGAGTCTGACCAGCTGGATCGCCACTGTGCTTTTAGAAGCCAAAGTATTTTCTGCCTGGGCCTGAGGGGAGGAATTAGAAATTCAGAGAAGGGATTAAAGGTAGCATATCACAGAGGTAACAATAAATGTGTTTTGCTTGCTGGGTTTTGGAGATTTTTTTTAACTTAGATATGTAATATATTCTTTTTGCCCCAACATCAGAAACATCCTTCCAAAGAACCCTATTAAATAGCATGAATACACTGCTCTGAGGTTTGGTATGTGGGATCTGGTACTCCAGGTACATATTTAAATAATAATTAAACAATAATTCAATTCAAACTGTTAATGCAAACAAATGAGTGAGATGAAAAAATATATATATTCCAGGACACAAAAGAAATGAAGTGGTAGGCAGAGGGGGGACTATTTATAGCTAATTTTTTAAACCAATTATGGCCTTGGCTGTGAGTGTTCTTGACACAATAGATCACAATACAGAGTATTTTTCTAACTCCAGGACACAGCCATAAACATTCAAAACCCTGTCCACATTATCACTGAGTTGCCTTGTACCCAGTTGGTGTCTGCTGACCACTGGGTTTTTGAATGCATCCTAGCCAGCGTGAGTTTCCAGCTGAATTCAATGGATCCTGTCAATAGGAAGTTGCTAGTGGCTTGAGCTGGAGAAAAGTTTGGGGCTAGAAGCCTGATAGGATTTCTAAGAGGAAAATAAACCATAATAAACAGAATTGTGTGGATTTCTTCCATCTGGAGGGCAAAGCTCTTTGCTCATAACGTACTCAATTGTGATACAGACTTTTCTTCCATACATATCCTTCTGGATTTTGTGGGGAGCAAACATCTGTGACCTTTCAAATGTGACCTGAAGGTAGGTTTTTGAGGTATAGCTCAAGACTAATAGTGTTACACCTTTTACTTGTATTGAAACATAAATCAAAGAGTGGTTTGCCTGTTTGCCTTAAAAGAGATTAAATAATTTTTAAATGTACTTTATGGAATGAGAAGTTTCTCTCCTGCCCACCAGTTCCCAAATAACCACTAAAAAGCTTAGTATTAACTATAAATGTTTGACTGATGGCTCAGGCTTATTACTAGATAGCTCTTACATTTAAATTAGCCAATTTATATTAACCTATATATGCCACATGGCTATTCTGTTACCTCATCTTTTGTACGACTTGCTTCCTCACAACTGGCTAGTGTCTCCCAGAACTTTTTACAGTTGGCTATAGTTTAAGAATTCATAATATGAGCTGGGTGACACACACCTTTAATACCAGGATTCAGGAGGCAGAGGTAGGTGGATCTCTGTGAATTTGAGGCCAGCCTGGTCTCCAGAGAGAGTTCCAGGACAGGTTCCAAAGCTATAGAAAAACCCTGTCCTGAAAAGCCCAAATAAAATAAAGTTTAAAAAAATGTAATATGATCACCTCTCACATCCTTAATATTTCCAGAAACTCAATCTGTTAAATATATATGCTACCTCTCAAATTTTATATAACATGCTTATACCCCTGAATTATTGCAATATACTATAATTCAGGTCCTGGGAGATTAAAATTTTTGTATTTAGTGTTTCTCTGGATGTATAAAGGAAAAGTAATATATTTTGTAAATAAGACTGTTCCTAAACAATTGGATTTGTTTTCTGGAAAAAGTTAATGGTATTCAACTTATGTTTCATTGGTGTTGTTGTTAACTATTAAATTAATTCAGAAAGGTAGAAGCACTTATCTCATAGCAGCCAGTTTCTGACACTTTGAAAGTATAGAGATGAAAAATCTGATGATAGCTCTCAGTTTATAGGATGGAACTCGGGAGAAATATATAAAGGAAACATATATGATAACTTCTACAACAATACAAAAAAATCCCCACACAAAGAAAGAACATAGGAACTGTTCACTCAGTGTAACAGAGTAGAGAAGGCACACTGAAGAAGGTAAGTTGGAGAATCAAACATAATGATTAGTGCCATTATTTCATGTTCAACTCATTCCAATTCTAAGGACAATATATCCTCTTTGTAAGAAAAGAAATGGAATTCAAAGAGGCTAGATTTTGAGCATATTGTAGGACTTTGATTACTAGCTTAATCTTAAGGCTACCCTGTGACAGTTCAATATGCCTGTTCTTGTTTAATTCAAAGAGAGAGAGAGAGAGAGAGAGAGAGAGAGAGAGAGAGAGAGAGAGAGAGAGAGAGAAAGAAAGAAAGAAAGAAAGAAAGAAAGAAAGAAAGAAAGAAAGAAAGAAAGGAGACTAAAAAGAGTGTCCTGTGCATCATTTGGAATACAAAGAAAATTGAAAGTCACCCTATCATCACTTCTACCTCGCACAGTTTGTGTTGATATAATATTAAGTAGAAGAACAGCAAGGAAGTAAATTACATGTTAAAAAATAAATATGGTGTTCACTTCTCAGGAGAAGGCAGTGTCTCCTACTCTCAGTATTCCTCAGTGGCCTCTAGTTTTTGTTTAGGGTTGAGAACTTTTGAACTTTCCTCTATCTATTTTGTCACGTCTATTATTGCCCTTGTTTCACATACGTTTAGGGAGTTGTGTTGGTGAGACATTGTGTATGAAGCTTCTACCATCATTGGGAAATACAATGTCACAGAATACTCTCAGATTCTCTGGTTCTTACAATTTTTTTGTGTCCTCTTCCACAATAATTCCTGAACTTTAGGTGTTTCATAGATGTATCCATTGGGACTGGACTCCACAACTCTGCGTTTTTATTGGTTGTGATTTTCTGTAATGGCCTCTGTCTGTTGTGTCAAGAAGTTTCCTTGATGAGGAATGAGGGCTATAATCATCTCTGGGTATAATGACAAATGCTTAGAATGTAGTTAGAGATTATAAAGGTTTAATAATTGGTGGTTGTAAGTTCTCCAGGATCTATGGCTTTACTATATCTAGGGAGTTGGCTGGATTTCCAGTACCAGGCATGATTTCCCTCTTATTGATCAGGTCTTAATTCCAACAAGAGTGTTGTTGGCTACCATCATAGTATTCACACCACTACTATTCAACAGGGTTATTATGACATGCTGACTGTCAAATTCCAAATGGTCACTGCAAATGGTCACCCTTAAACACACACATACAAGTATCATTATACATACTTAGTCATTTATATTAGAGCTATATATGTATATGCATGCATGCATGCAACAACAATGATAAAAAGAAGACATGAATTTGAAGGAGAGCAGGGAAAGTTCTTTGGGAAGGTTAGAAGGGAGGAAATGGAAAGGAAAATGATGTACTTAATTAATCTAAAAAATAAGAATAAAACCATAGATAAGGATTTGGAGAGTTAGTTCATTCACTGATAAAGAGTTATATGGCCAATAGCTAGGCAGGAGAGAGATAGGCAGGGCTTCAAGGCAGAGAGAATAAACAGAAGAAAGAGAGAAGGGGAAGCGTGAGAAAAAGAGGAGACAGGACAACAGGGGCCAGCTACCCAGTAGCACAACCAGACATGGAATAAGATAGAAAGAAAAGATATGCAGAAATATCAAAAGGTAAAAGCCCAGAGGCAAAAGGTAGATGGGATAATTAAAGTTAAGAAAAGCTGCCTAGAAATAAACCAAGCTAAGACTTAGTGTTTGTTAAGTAATAATAAGTCAGTGTATTTACTGAGGAGCTGGATGGCATTCCCTGAAAGAGTAAAAAACCAACAGTCTAGTTGATAAGGTCCAGACCAACTCAAGACCCCATCTCAAAACATAAAGTGAATAGTGTGAGGCCCCACAGCTTTGATTCTGTTCTATCTGGACTAAAGCTAAGAGAGTTCAGACCAATTCTTGTTCATGGAGGATGAAGAACAAGATGTTTGACCAAGGGTGTCACTACTGGACACTTTAGCTCGTCAAAGACCAGTCAACAGGATGATCTTAGGGTATGGTTACCAGGTGTTTTGAGATGTAAGGAGGTAATTACGCTTGTTTGTTCTTTGTATCATGGAAGTTTTGTGCCTTCCCCTTTCACTAGGGTATGGAAAGATTGTGAGTAATAAACTCAGGGATTTTTGCAACAGTAGTCACTAGAAGCCCTCCTGACTCTATCTTCTGTCGTTTATTCCTTTCCTCTACCTGCACTTCCCTTCTCAGGAACATACAGCCCAATTGGGCTGGATCCAACAGAACAGTGACTGAGAAACAGAACTGGAATTGTTATCTTGCTTCCGTATGCATGCATGTATACTCCCCCACAAATGCACATGTGCGTATGTACACACACCGTATACATACATATGTAGACTTGCAAAGTAAATGTCATCACAATAAAAGATCCAGGTTTTAACAGTAAATAGATCAGGAATTGTCTTTTTTGTTCTTTGATGACTTTTTAATTAGTGTAATTAAAGCTTAATCAGTTACAAATAACCCCGTACAACCCCATGTAATCAGTAAATTAAATTTCCATACTTGAGTTAAATAACCAATTTTGTCCACTACTCATCAGTGAACTAGAATAACCTGAATGGATCTTAGAGAAATGTGATTAAGGAACTATCAACTCTGAGATGAAAATGTATAAATACTGATTTTTTAAATTGTGTTAGCTCTTTAAAAAACTTTTTACAATATGTTTTGATCATATTTCTCCCTCTCCTCCAATTCTTCCCAACCCCATTTCCATTCATTTCCCACTCAACTCTGTATCCTTTGATTCTCAGCCTTTTCTTAAAGTATTTTTATAGTGAAAGACTAGGGTTGGCAAGGCAACTAAGCAGGAAATGACACTTGACACTTGCCCCCACTACCCATGACTTGAAATGAGTCCCTGGGATCTCCAGGTGGAGGGAAAAGACTGACTACCTCAAGTTGTTCTCTGACCTTCACTGGGACACTGTGATACATACACATACATATATGTGTATATTTATATACACTCGAAATAAGTAAATGTAATAAAACTTTAAATGGATTAACAAAAATAATTTTAATGAAACATGTAAAATATGATTTTCCCTCCAAGAAGGTTAATTGGATAGTGCAGTCAAAAATTATTTGTAAATTCCAATTAAATATATGTACCTTTGCATTATAGTTTATGGTTTATCTTACACGTTATGAAAAAGAAATGGATTGAAAGGCAGTGTCATGTTTTAGAAGCCCTGATAGTAGTTTCCACTACGACTTCCTCCAGGACACCGACATACATCAATGAGAGATATGAGAAGCAGACTGCCATAGTGAAGTGATAAACATTAAAATATTAAAAGATGCATCACCTATGTTGCATACGAGTGTGAATATACTTTATCCTTTAATCACGTCAGAGGAAAGCAATAGTTTTCTCACTCAAATCATATTTCTTGTCTTTGGAATATCCCTTGGTATTTTAAAATTTATGTAACACTGTCTAAATAAAAATGAAATTGGCCTCTATCATAATTTCAGCCATGAAATAATAACTGTGACTGAGCTGAAATTTACCTTAGTGTCAGGAACATTTATTTAGAAGAGATGCAGTCCAATGAAATGATTTCAGTGTTATGAGTTAACTTTTAATAAAAGCAATGATCCATTTGGGAACTATGCTCATAATGTTACTACCTATTTTGTTGCAAAAGAGTTATTCAGAGGTTCAAACATTATGACATTATTCAAACACCGAAGATACATAAACTTTAATTCATTTATTCTGTTTGATGTTTTGAATTTTATATAAAATCCACTAATCTAACTGTCCAATCTGTCCTGAAAGAGTACATCAAACATCTTACATGATCCTCCAATACCACTGGCAATGAAGAACTTCTTCCACTTTGTAGATACAACTTATTGTTTGGTACACCCAAGGTGGCCAGTTGTGGAAGGATTAGTATTATAGCTATCTCAGGTAATCAAATCAAGTTTGTTTTATAAAATAGAATCTCAAGGCTGGGAGTCAAACAGCCTTCCTGGGACCAAATCTTCTCACAGCTCCTTGCTTTATTTCCTCTAGAAAAATATATACGTATGCATGTGATTTTATATACATATGTGTATGTACATATACATATATAAATACATTGCATTATGTAGATATGTGCAGACATGCATGCACACATATATCATATATTAAAAGTGATCTAAAACCATAAGTCTCTGTATTTACTAGCTTTAATTTAACAGTCATGGCTTGGAAAGAAGACTAACATGTCTTTTCCCTCATGTTGAAAAAGAAAGAAAGAGGTGAGGGCTGAAGAGGAGATGCAGAAGGAGGAGAAGAGAAGGGACAACTAAAAAGGAGCAGGTGAGGAAATGTGAGGGAAGGAAGAAGAGGGGAGGAAAGGGATGAAGAAAGGAAAGAGGAAAACAAGAGGAGTTCCACACAACATTGGGTCTGGAAACACCTACTGCACATAGACTCCCTTAAACCCAGGTGGTCTCAGGAGCGATAACTTTCAAGGCTCTATTCATAATGACCAGGGATGTTTATTGTGATGACATCTTTTTATCATTCCCCAGCACTAGTGTTGTGTTAACCATAAGCAGTCAGTTTGTACCATCATGTAAATATCTGCCAGCCATCCAGTCAAATGGAAGACTGACTTTGTCTAATGAGACAGATCGCTAGAAACTGTGAGAGGCTATAGTGTACTGCCACTTCAATGGAGACACAGGGAATACAGCACCTAGAGGGGATTCCCTCCCAGATGAGGGAGAAAGATGCAGGACCTTATGTTTTTTGATCTTTATTCATTCTTATTTTATCAAGGAAAGGGTGGCTAATTGTGGAATAATTGTGACTTGGATATTTTGGAACTAGAAAGGCTATATTTGAAGGTCTAATTTCTTTGTCTTTGGGATAGAAAACAAAGATAGTATTTAATGTGTATGCAAACAGTACACTTCGCACTGTTTTCCAAGTCTCTTGGTTGACTGACTGAGATTATAACATGGCAACACAGTAGCCAAGTAATCAGGCCCACTCTGAAGAGACTCCTGGAAAACTCCTCTGTTCAAGTCACACCTTTCTGGCTTTAAGAGAGGGTTAGAAAGT
The DNA here is from genome assembly GCF_950005125.1 of Chionomys nivalis. NCBI lineage: Eukaryota > Metazoa > Chordata > Mammalia > Rodentia > Cricetidae > Chionomys > Chionomys nivalis. The sequence goes on along the minus strand of NC_080100.1, from coordinate 56,022,799 downwards.
TCTTCCATTTTCCTTCTCCTTTTGTGGTATTCATCAATTCTGCCATCACATTGGAATCTTTCCCATCTTAAATGTCAGTATCATTGTGAGTTCTTCTAGAACCTGCTGTCAGCAAACCTTTACTGGAGCCAACCCAAACATCTTCTATTTTGTTTTTAACTCTGTTATATATCAGCTGACCACTCCCTGTCACTGACCTCACCTGTAAAGTGCATGCCAGCGTCTCTTTATTCCATGTACCCAGCTGGATTCCTGTTACATCTATAACTGGAGTTAACTGAAATGCATGCCTGTCTTCCCATCCAATCACAAAGTGTGGGACCACTCCTATATGCTGGTTTTGTTTTAGTTTGCTTGGTTGGTTTTGGGTTTGGGGTTTCATTGTTAGTTTGTGTTGTTGTTTGTTTTTCTTTTGTTTTGTTTGAGACAGAGCCTCACTGTTTAGTCCAGGGTGGTGTTGAACCAACAATCATTGTGTCTTTTCCTTCTGACCTGGGGATTGGAAGTTTGCGCCTTTATGCTGTTTATCCTGTCTCCATAAAATTTTTGACCATTTCTTTATTTCTATGGGAGTAGTTCCTTTTCTATCCAGAGAACTGCACAATGAGGAAGCCTGTCTTTGTTGTCCTTACATTCAATGAGCATCTGTGTTTCCAAGGGGCCACCCCTTACAAACACACACACACACGCACACACACACTTGCACACATGCATGCACACACACACACACACACACACACACACTTCACCAGCTCTCACCTGTTTTTTGTTCAGCTCTTTTCCTGACACCAAAGGGATACTCATTCAAGGAGCTCCCTCTGTTGGTTTGGCTCACCAAGACTGACCTGCACTGGAAAATTAACATTAAGTTCAAATCGTTGAAAGGAATAGTGGTTAGGATGTGTAAAATTAAAGATTAAAAAAAGTCTTCTTAACGAGGCTAGCAAGATAGAAGTTTTAATTTTGAAATACAAAGTAATAATCACCTCCCTTTAGATTTACTTATTATGCTACTTATGTCTAATTCTCCTGATTAATGTTACACAAGGCTAATTCTTTTTTGAAAAGCAGGTAAATGTGGAGATCAAATGGTAAGAAAACACGTGGATGTGAAGAGAGTGAGGGATGGTGATTCAGTTACATGGATGCACAAAATGCTCTAAGCAAAGTCAAATCACACTTTTAATTTTAATTCATTTCATTTAACATAATTTTATCTTGCTGATTGGGGAAAGTGTTCATCTGAGGAATGCAAGCCATAGCAAATAATGCCTCACAAGATCTTCACTGAGAACATACCCCTGGGTAGGATGGAAGGGAAGGCGAGCCTGTTTATATAAAGCAGGTTAGGATGTAAAATGTGTGAGCGACGGCAACAGTGAAAACGAGCCAGTTAGGACTTTTCCATGGCTCTATCAGTCCCCAGAACTGACATTTAACAGCAGCACCACCATATCACCAACACCAGCTCCCACATTCGGAGCAATGAAAGCTTCTGCTTCCGGCAACACACTACTCCATTCTGTCCATTCTCTTTGCGGTGATTGCTTCTCTTTTCTAAGCACGCCACTGGAAAAGTAGTCAGCGAGCTACAGCTAGTGAAAGAGAGAGATGCTCTGTGTGTGTGTGTGGTGTCATGTACCCTCATTCCACTTACATAGTATGCTTTTTTATAAACCCTCAAAAATCAGAACAGAATGTCATTTTGTTCAGAGAAAGGCTTGCAGTTGCATTGCTAAGAACTCCTGTTGGGATCTTTCGGTCTTTAATATATTTTGACCTAGTGAGCTTTTTATCTCTGCCTCAGCAACCTTCACCTTATCTGTCAGCAGGAGCCAGGCGCCTTCCTTCAGGTGCCATTCTGACAGGCACAACAGACAGCCCTCTGCTGCCTATCACAGATTTATCCAGACTTCCTTGGCATGAGGAAGCTTTCTGGGGCTATTTACTTTTAGCAGTAGAGGAAAAGTCGGGGCTTCAATGATTGAGCTGCTATTTCCTGCAGTCAGAAACGGGCTGGAAGTACACATTGAAGCACGGCAAACAGATTCCTTCATAGTCGCGTTAGTGACACGGACGGGGTTCTTCTAAAGTTATACAGCTCAATACAGCAATGTCTGTACATTAATGTAGTTGAAAGGAGATTCAAAAGGATTAGATTTAAAATATCACATCCTAACAAGGCATGAATTTGGGTTAGGACAGTCTGTTTGAGTTGTGCAGAGCCACTGCCATAAACAGGTCATTCATAAAGCACAGAATGTGTGTTCATTGTGGCCACGTATTTTTCTTAAAACCTTTAAAATTAGACCATGAAGAATTTGGGCATGGATCCATTTCAAACCCTGGTGCTGTCTCAGGGGTGGCCAACATAAAGATATGTGCCAAAAAAACATGTGGGTTAATTTTATGAGCCCTTTCCCTAACTCATTTTTTATTTATTTGCTTCATCTACAAAAATTTCACAATATGATAGTCCTATCCACACCTTAAGAAAAGAAAGCTTATTTATTTGTAAACCAAAATGAAAGCTGTTACTTAAACATGAGCTTATACCCTCCCAATCGACAGTTTATCTCTCCAGAAAATATGGTATTGGATTCTTGATGCTTTCTTTTAATAAGGTCACCAATCTCTATGATATAAGTTTTGAAACAGTTCATTGTCTCAGGTTATGGAAGAGGTCAAGGAAAAGAAAATTAACTGACAAATAAATATTATGTGAAATAAGAATGGATAGCCCTAATATTTATTGTATTTATGATGTGCCAACACTAAAGAAAGAGTTCATATACTAATCTCATTTAATCCTCTTAGGAGGCTTATGAAGTCGATAGTAATATTATTTCCATGTGATACCCAAGGTAGCTAATGCAAACAACTTTAAGTATCTTGCTGCAATGGAACAGACCCAGGCTATGAACTTGCATACTTGAGCTCAGATTTCATGTTTTAAAGCATTATACTATATGACCACCTTTAATACATTCATTAAATTATCCACCCCTTTTCCTGGCTATTTATTCAGAAATTGGAAGAAAACAAAAATACGAACTATAACATCATTTCCAAGAAAAAGTTTTAGTTTTGAAATCAGTTTATAGCTTTAGCTGCACACAGGGTGTTTATCCCCATTGTCTCCTTTCACATAAGGAGAATTTATAAACTCCATCCCATTGTTTCTTTCTCAAGGAGTTTGACTCAGAAGAACATTCTTAAATGGAAATTAGATTCTTTGCCAATGGTGACCACTGAGAATTTTAACATCTTGTTCAAGACAAAGCAGGAGATATATGACAAAGCAGATTAGACAAAACTGTGATAAGTCACCAAATAGGTGTATGTAGTCCATGGGTATCAGAAAGCAAGATCAAGGAGCTCTTAAAATAAGATAAGCTGTATAACATCCTAGTAAAACAAGCAATGCTTGTATGCAAGGACTGTACTGCCCTAGTTCCTCATGGGGCTTGTCTGCACACTTCCTTATTTTTCAAAGTTCTAGGAATATACAACAGTGAATATAGGAAAGACATTTTCCTCATGCTGTTTGGGCCCTTAGTCTCCCCTTCTCTTGTTCCCCACCCCACTAGCAAATGCATGCAATTAGAGAAGAATACAGAACACCTCCAAACCTTCCCACCATCTGAGATGACAGAATTTCTGTCTCATTCACCGTTTCATTTCTGAATAAAGACATTCTCTGGAGCAATATCTTCATCCAGATTACTTTCCACTCATTTTGCCTGTGCGACAACTAAGGGAAAAGGGCTGCTGTGTAGTCTACTTCTGGGCAATGAGATGAAGTGAAATGAGCCTTAGTAAGGGAGACGAACAGAGGTTATGATGCAAGACGATAGAGGTAAGAGACTCCCATACTTGCATGCAGAGGATTCTGGGAGCACCATAGAAGTTAAGTCTGCCAGGGAAAATGTTGCAAGAAGTCCAGAATTCCAACATGAGACAGTGACATTGGAACTACCTTTTAAAGAATTAGTAGAAAAAAAAAATTGAGGAAGGGCCAAGGGAGATAAAGAAACTAATTATAAGAAAAGGGTACAGTATATTTGAAAGTACCAATTGAAAGAAATAGGTAAGGTGGGAGGATTTGATGGTTGGAATAGAATACCCATAATCAAGTGACAGAAAAGTGAGCTGAAAATAGGGACCGGATCTGGATTCAGAAGAACTTACAATGCCATTCTCAGAGGCAGGCCTTGGGTATGAGGATCCAGTGAAAACTTTTAAACTGAGCACTAGAATGTGGGTTACGTCACCACAATGAAGGTCAAAGTAACAGTGCTTAAGCAATGTCATAGTCTAGTCCCGCCTCACATAACAACTGAAAACCATAAGCAATCCTGTACTCGAGGGACTGCAGCATGTCGGAGTCGAGGGCCTTAAGTGTCTGGTTGCACTGCTTGCTTATTAGCCTCAAATTATGGGTCCGGCATCCACCATTTACAGTGGATAAAGTCTGCATAGCAGGAAAAGCTATTCCCACCATTACAGTGAGAATCAAGAGAAGCAGGGAGATGTATTATTCAGCTACAGTATGTTACATCAAAGAAAGGAAGAGTAGATATTTAAAAACAGATGGCAATAATTCTCTTCCAAAATAATGCAATTAGTTTAACAGAATGTTGAAATGCTCCTTTAAAAAATGAAGAGAGGATAAGGAGATCAATTAGGAGAGTATTAAGCAGGCTGGATGTGGGTCAGAAAGCCAAATTTAGGCAGGGACTTTAGAATTAGTGAACTAGGAGGACTTTGCTGTAAGCCATACATCAGAAAATCCCAGAAGCTGGCGTATCCAGTATTGAGGCAGCGACTGCCCAAAGCATGGCTTTCTGCCGATGTTATTAAATTGCTCCGCTGAGCAGCAGCGGCCTAAGAGCCACTTCAGGCAATCCTCTTTTGTGATCCAACATTAACTCCTGCTCTCTTCTGGTCACCATGAACCCAGTCGCTGTCCCTTTTCCTCAGCATCACAGTGCCCCCATGAGCCCAAGGCAGTACACAGGGCTCAGGCTCACTTGATGAGTGTGTGGAAAAGAAGCCATCATTAGCAGTGGGCTCCTCACGCTCTGTTGCCCCTGAGGCAGTTCACTCTGCAGAATAATTCCAGCCAAACTGTTACCAAGGTTTTTATTTTTCACACTGACTGATGTAATACGTTGTGAATTGCACACTCGGAAAGTCATTTGTTCATGTTCTTTGGTGTACAGAGGGAAAGGCATAACCTTTGCCCAGCTGTCTGATGATTCCCAAGATCTAAATCAAACACATGCATTCATGTTTCACTACTAATGGTATTTGGCCACAAATCAAGAATTCTCTCACCCACTAGGTAGACATAGAAGACTATAGAACAGAACACAGCAATATTAAGACTATTTAATACATTCACGTGCCTTTACAAAAATAAAGTTGGTGAGTATTATTTTAACCAACATACTTAAATTTATAATTAACTGATTGATTATTTAAGTAGAAAGAAAGACTGATCTCCAAACATTCAATAAGTGTGTTGAGAAGGTCTCATTCGGGATTTCTACCCAGAATGAGACTTAATACTAGGTTTCATTTAGGATAAACTATTCCTATTGTCACTATTTTTATTCAACAAATGGGAGAGTTTGTTTCACAGGACTCTTCTATTTCTGATCTTCTGTAAAAAGCTACTGCTGTGATTATAGCATCCCTTCTAACTTCCTCTTCTCCTCGGAAACAGTCGGTGGTCATTGGAGGTTTGTGCTAAATGTCATCTTTTATTTGAGTTAATCAAATTTTAAGACTTGATGGACTGGAAATATCAGATGTAAACTGATAGTTTTACAAATCCCTCCTTTCTAGCATATTCCACAGTTGTAAGGGTTATTTCATTTTCAAGACACTGCCATCATCAAGATGCATGACTCCTTAGATATTTCATGCTTTCAGGTCCCATTATCTAGCCATGACTTCCTGCATGCAAGCACCTTCACATCCTGGCTCTCATATGAATGCTCTTTGCTCTCATCCAGGAATTCCTTCTCTAGGCAAAATAAATTCATATTATCCTAAAACGTACCTACCTTAGCAGAATTCAAGAGTCCTTTAACAATTGATCATTGAAGGCCTAGCACACAACACATAAGAACAAAATTTATAATACAACTGAGTATACAACCTTCAGTTTTAGCTTATGATTCTAGAACAAGAGTCCTCAATGTTTCCACTTTAAACCAGTCCTGTGAAATCTGTATGGACCAGTATTCCCACAGGAGGAAGCCACAGGGCTGTGCATATTGCTGCCATGACAACTACATCTCCATTTCATTACAGACTCTTCAGCCAGTGTTGCTCAGTAATCTTCATGTATCCTAGTCCATCTTCATCCCCATGATGTTCTACAACAGTGTTCTTACTTTAACCTTCTACTAATTTCTTAAGTCCTTTAGCAATATAAAGAACCTCACATGCATAGCACAGTGAATTGAGGTGAATATAGCCCCCTTTCACCCACAACATATTCCATCTAAAACTCCCAAAGAAGTCCCTTCCCTTCTGTCAAGAAGCAGTAGTTCTCTTGGACAAATCCAACTCCTTTACCACTGTTCATACTCACCAGGACCATGTTACCTGCATTTTTTTCTGGCCCACACTCTTCACAGTCCCGCACTCATTACTCTTAAATATCTTGGTATTACATAAAGAACACATAGATTGCACAACAAAGTCTGTAGTTACTCACTTTGACATCTGAAAATAATGATTTATGATTTGCTATACTTCTACTTTGATTAGCATTACAATAAATAAGAATGTAGTTATATTATTTATGTTATATGCATTGTAAGAGGATAATGGGCAATAGATGCTATAAAATTGTTTATTGTTTGTTTTGGACATATTAGCAAATGCATATACTTCTGATTTCAAATTGCTATCGTAGGGTGAAAAGGTACCCCATACCTAGCAATTTATAAGAATAGTCATTGATCACTAATTTGTTAGATGAGCAACCTGATTAAGGAACAGCAAGTGATAGAATTTATTTCTTTAAATATTAAAAGCATTTACAATTCTCATTATTGCTTAAATCTGAACTGTTTTCTACAAACTCATGTTTTGCATACTTGTTCCATAGCTTGTGACACATTCTGAAAATTATGTTGGCATTATGAGTTTTGGAGTTATGTTGGCATTATGAGGTCTGGAGTTGTGTTGGCATTATGAGGTCTGGTCTGGCTGTCCCTAGATCTCACTAGGAAACTGTAAAGATTATACCCATTTTAGATTCCTGGTTCCTTCACCTTGTGAATGAGCCACCATTGATACTTCTGCCACTATGGACCAAGTCCTTATCATTATGGACCGTGACCCTCTGAAGTCACAGATTAAAACAAAATCTTTGTCCTCTATTTCTTTGTCAGGTACTTGGATGAGAAAGTAGTTAATACACTCCCCTTGTCTTAATGAATGTTAAATCAGTTAATCAGGCCCTGTCTTTTGCCAGTCCTCTAATATTACCAAAAATAAAATAAATAGCAAATCCAAATTATATTTTTTAGTAGATTTCATTAATTCTGTCATGAGTTTTATCCCCATTTTCACTTATCAAGTGATTTCTCTGCTGTGGGAGCACATTCTGCTCCTTCTGCCAATAGCCTTTAAGATACCAGCCCCACTTGGGCATGGTTTCTTATACTTTAAAAAGCAACGGAACTGTGTGCCTGCTCTCTTGCTCCTGCTGCTAGATTCTGTTTCCTGTTTGTGCTCAGAGGACTGTTGTGTAGGACGGTGATCTGTAAGTTTTTCTCCTTAAATAAATAACACTTTTTATAATCAATAACTCTGAACTGGTGTGGGATTGTTTTACAGCATCATTTCTCTTTTCCAAAAGCTTCTCATTCATTAAATCAAAAGATACCTCCTTAGTGGTAATAAATTAAAATAGTTAATATTGATTGTAAGGGTATTATAAGAATGATTGTCACAATGATTAAGAAAGAGAAACCTTTCCAGAATGTGGACATCACTTCCGATAGGGAGATAGGGAAAATAAAGGAAATATATAGGGAAAGAGAAAGATCTACAGAATGTGTGCAATGCAAGTCTTCCTGAGTGAATGTGCCTAATACTTATTCAATAACTGCCATCATAAGAACAGAAGTCTTTACCATTTTGGTGTGGATGTACACAGTAATCTATCAGTGAGCACAGTCCAGGGTGAAATCATTGTCCCCGATGGTCTTAGACTCTCAACCTTTTGGACTAAGCAGCAACTAAGTTCTCTGGCTCCCCAGCATGCATGTGGCCTTTGTTAGACCATATGAAACACCATTATATTACTTACAGAAGTTATTAACAATTTTAAAATTGTCTCTAAAACTCTATTAGGTAATTTTATTGAAAGAATAAATAAAAAGAACAGAGCCAGCAACATATGTTGAGGGGCGTCACAAGGGAAGAGCTAAAGGATTAGGTGAAAGGCTTACTTACATTGGAGGATGAAAAATCATATATTTTTTTAATCTACAGATATTTGTTTGTAGATAAAAAGACAAGACTTGAAGTTATCCTTCAAATCCAAGAGTTTCAATGGAAGTTTTTCTTTTAGGGAATTTATCTTTTCTATTATAGCCTTCAAATAATCAGGCAATTCTTATACACATTATCAATGTTTATGATCCTACTAATTAAAGTGCTAATGCCATCTAAAATGTCTCGCACAAGCATCTGGAGTAATGATATTCAAACAAATATCTGAGAACCATGAAATAGACAAGACGACACATAAAATTTACTGTCTCAAATCTACCATTTGTTGACTTTGCAAGTAGCACATTTCTTTAAGTCATACTTACTCTGCACAGAGAAGATAATAAGGCGATCTCTCTGTCTAGCATGTACAATTATCTGCATATAAGAGAACATGTATCACATAGTCTCTCAAAGGTGACACTTGATGGTCACCCCTCTCTTTCATATCCTATAAATCACACATGATTTTTAAAAAGTGAAGAATATTTTTACATAATGTACTTTTCATAATATAGAATCTACTACGGATATACATTCTTTCAAGTTATCATAAGAGAAATAGTTGATAATTAGAATCCTCATAGCTATAACTGACCCTATATTCATGGATAGTATCTATAACTATCTAATAATACCATTCTATTCTCTCTTTGCCATTTACTGCTTATGATTCCCTGTCTAATAAAGTGACTTGAAATTTATTTCTGGAATACAATGTAAAAGTGACAGTATTAGTTAAATTATAAGGGAAAAATATCAGAAACAAAACAAAAAGTCATGCACTTTGAAATAGAAACTTGACTTTAAACTCAATAACTAGGGAGCTTAGTGGTACTTTGGGTTTAGCTTCTGTAGAAAGCTTGCATCCTAAAAAGCAACTCCAAATTCCCACTATAGTTTTAATGCAACCAGGTTTGAAATGTAAAGTAAAATAAAAATAATAAACATTTGGTTTTGCATACTATGAATAGGAATGGATTTAATTTAAAATTCTTTGTGAAATATGAAACCATTAGGTCATTTGCACTAAATAATCTAATTTTTTATTAAAGAAATCCATTGTGTGGCCACTAGGGAAAAGTCTATTGACATAGTAGCTTTTAGTCTGAGTAACTTTAATTCGGAGGTCACATTTTTTACATATTTACTACAAACCAAAGAGACACTTTTATGAACATAAGCAAGTTAATGGATCTTCTGATGTGAGCAATAATGATCCGCAGACTGAGTTTTGACCAAAGGGTGGGTGCAGTATGTTTCTACAAATATAGAGTAGGGAGTAAGAAATCCAAAATGAAATAAATATCTTGTAACTGGAAAAATAACTGTGTGAAGACTTACACAGAGACACTTTAGATGCTCTTGAATACTACTGTATTTTGCCTGGAGTGTTGGCCACAGGTATTTTCCATTCAGCCTCAAAGATGTCTGAGTGTTTATATGTATGCGAAGTGTCCAGACATAGAACACTAATTAGGAGAAGAGGGAGGGCAAGACACCCTTTAATAAAACTGGCATGTCTCTTTTCCTTTCATTGGTGCAGTTAAACCTAAAATCGCCAACATCTAAAAGACTCTTTATCCTGCTCATTTCATGTGAGGCAATACACACAGCAGGGGAAAGCCTGATGCAGACCAGGCAGCCATCACTGCTGAAACATAATTGAAATCCGGTCACCTAAACTGTGAGCCCAATATTTTATTCTCACATGAACACTTGTGCGTTATGAAAAATGCAGTAAGAGAAAGCCCCAAAGGTCACTGAACGAACATCAACAGCTGTTCTTCAGGCATTCGTTTAATGAGAAAATGTAACATTCCATAAGAAGTCTATTTTCAATTTTCATATAACATTTCCAAAAACATGGCCTTCAGGCTCTGTTCTTTCTCACTGAACAGGGTGAAATAGTGTGTTCTAAGCCTTCTAGAAACAAGCTCTGCCACTTCCTGCCTGGCCAGGCCCAAGACTCTAGCCCCACTTCTGTTCTACCATGATCAGTGTTTCCTTGAGAAGGAGCAAGACTCTTACACACAAACAGGCAACTTACCAAGGTGGAGCGAGATATCACGTTCTAGCTGGGAATTAGATGTAGATATGAAAGGCATGATGCTGTTAAATTAAGCATTCTGTTGGCTTTCAAAGAAATCAGGATGGAAATTACACATGTGTGACATTGGGAAACAGAATTGCCTGCAGTTTTAAGTATGTTCTGAAACCTGGACTTACTGTGATGTCTTCTCTCACGGCTTTCTTGCATGAGGCAATTTGTGTGAAAACTCTTTAAAATAAATAAATAAGCAAACAAACAAATGTTTCTCATTAAAATGAACAATGTTCTTATTTTATATGTTTCTTATCATATTATAATTTGTCCAAAAAAGAAAAAGGAAACAATTTTCCTATGTGTTGATTTTTCTCTTAATTAATTAAATTAATTTATCTTCATCAGGCTTCTCATCTTTAATAATTTAACAACTAGATTTTGCCAAATGTGTATAAAACATATATAGTCTTCACTAGGAATGATCACTAGTAAAACTTCATATATAGAGACATATATACTTACAGATGTAATTCTTATCTTCATATACATGTATCCGTTGTTTATAGTATTTTAATGTGGATTATAATGACAAGCAAAATGCTATTATTTTCCAGGAAATTTTAGCTTATTTTAGAATTTATTTTCTCCTATACATTTAAAATTCTGCCATGTAAATAATTTATTCTCACATGAAAAATGTTCATAATTTATTTTAACTTAAAAAGTTTAGATGACAGACTTTTTGATTTATTAACTGAAGTGAAATCATGATGCTTACTGTGAAAAACTGATTCTGGAATATTTCTCACAGCCTGGACTTTTTAAAAACAATGGGATATTTGCTGTTTGGTCACATGGATCATGAGAATAGAAACCTGAATTTGCTCAGTCATAAATTGTTCATATTCTTCCTCCTTTGTCCCTGTAATGTCTCCTGCTAGGCATAGGTGGCCCCAGTCTTTGAAACATAATACAATGGTGTTTCTTTCAATTAGATGATATCAGCAAAAGCTAAATTACCACACTGTATGTCAAAGATTTTGTCGTTTTTTTTTTAACAATACAAAACACAGTCTACCCTAAAAAGCTAACACACGAATAGAATAATCTTACTGCATAATGAAGTACTTACTTTCTTCATTCCTGCAGCTCACAATTATAAAAGCAACAATATCTATATGGAACCAGTAAAACTGTATGAATAATCTTCTCCCCAAGGATATTCTTTTCAAATCATGTAGTATTTCCTTCCACATCAAACACTCCACTGATACAATTATTAATTATGATGACAATACTCCAATTTGATATGCTTGATGGCTTGTAAAAAGCTGTTTAAAATTTTGTTTGTTTTTTAAGTTACAACTCTAAAACCCCCTTCCTTCTCATTACTCTTCACTTTTCAGTGCAATTCATTTCCTTAATGAGAGGAAATAACCTAACACTATAATGAACTGATTAAGGTTTCCCACAGAGCAAGCAAGCTCAGTTTGAGTCTAAGGTAAAAGTTCTTTCTAGCTCTCCCTCCCTCCTTTCCGCTCCACCCCCACCCCCGCAGATTTGAAATGTTAAGGGAATATTTTTGAATTTGCTAACTGATTATATAAAACCTATATTTACCAGCTAGATTATTATACCCCTAGCACTTAAATCAGAAGGAGACAAGAAACATCAATGGTATATTCCATAAAGTATTATATTTTTATTTTAAATTATTGCTATGGACACTGTACATAAAATTGAAACACAAAGTATTAGTGTTAGACAAATGATCTATGGTAATAGTGAACTTGTAAAATAGTATACTATGTTTATTTACTTGAAAAGTTTCCTGTTCCCCATTTTCTGTGACTATTGCACACTGTCTAATTACAGAATAGGTCCCATGTCCACTGTGAAATGATTTACATACAAACAGATTATGCCAGACTGAGACTATTGATCTTCCTGGCTAGGGTCAGCAAAAAGTCTTTCCCATACAATTAGGAAATATTTAGCAAGCAATAATTACATGCTAAGCAGTGTGGATTTTATAAAGAAAGTAAAATTTATCTGAGGCAATTAAGAAATCAACAGCTGGCTGCAGAAATGACTACATAATTTTTAAGCGCTGTGAAAAATGGTATTTCAGGGTCAAGTGTTTTGAAACCTATTAAGAACACCAGGACCAACAGAGATGAAGTGTATGGTCCTGGACACAGTCTGGCTTTCTTGTCTTTGCTCAAAACTCCCACAGAAACAGAAGAAGCACTTATGGAAAGATATCCTACCTACCACTGGGGAGCTCTGGAAGGAAGACCTTGAAAAGATCTTCTAACTATAAAACATGTAGAAATTAAACATGAAAATGAATGCCAAAGCATAAAAAGATTTAAAAGGAAGTGAAATTGACGCCTCCCAAGACTTATGAAGATCAACTGTACAAACACAGTTCCCCAGTGTTCTGTTCACTTTAGCAGAGAAAGCAGACACGTGCTGTGTTTGTATAAAAGAAAATAGCCCCTAAAGTGAGTAGCACTATTAGGTGGTATGGCTTAGTTGGAGTTGAATGTGGTCTTGTTGGAAGTGAGTCACCATGGAGGTAGGCTTTGAGGTCTGATATACGCTCAAGCCATGCTCATTGTCTTAGTTTACTTGTAGCTTCTTTGTATCAAGATATAGAACTCTCCAGACCATGTTTGTCTGCATGCCACCATATTCCCTGCTGCCATGCTCCCCACCATGATGATAATGGATCCAGTCTCTGAAGCTGTAAGGTGCCACCAAAATTAAATGTTTTCCTCTATAAGAGTTACCATGATCATGGTGTCTATTCACAGCAAAAGCAACCCTGAATAAGAGAAAAGTTGGTACCAGGGACTCCAGTATTGCTGGATAGAGTATTACCATGATAGGCCTGACCATGCTTTTTTGAAGGAATATGGACTTTGAGACTATGGATTAGAAAATCAGTAGAACGCTTACATACTGCTTAGTGGGCCATAGTAGTAAATCATAAAAACAGTACTGCTGAGAATTGTTTGAACTGTGGAGGGCTGGCTCGAAAGATTTCAGAGGAGAAGAATTTTAGTATATTGCCTAGAGATCTTTCTTGTAATATTTTGGTAAAGAAAGTGGCTTGTTGTTCTTGTCCAAAGAGTCTGTATGCGGATGAAGTGAAGAGTTTTGGATTGATTCTGCTGGGAGCAGAAATCTGAAAACAGACTAGTATAGACTCTATCATGAGGTTTCTAGTGTTCATGCTTATAAAGACTTACAGTGAAAAAAAGCAAATCATGGAGAAAAAGAGCACCAGAAAGTAGAATGAGATATACAAATCCTGTGTTCAAGGAGATTTACAAATTAAGAAATGGGGAAAAAAATGGAATGGTAACCTCGGGGCAATATCTCACCAAGCTGATTTTTCAACTGGTGAAAAGCAATTAAAGAAAAGTTTAGATCCAGATGTTGTGATACACACCCTTAGTGGTTGGCAGAATTTGAGTCCAGTCTGGTCTACAGACAAAGTTCCAGAACAGTCTAGCTTAGGCAGTGAAGAATCTATTGACAACAGAAAGCTGAAGATTTAATTGATAAGAGGCCCTATTCCAGACCCAGCAACCAGCAGAACTTGGCTGCTTCGAACACATTGTTTTGGCTGTAAAGTTTAGGATAGAACCAAGGGTATGAGATTTGCCTCTGAGACTAAGGAAAGTCACTGAGGTCAGATGTTTCGTGGGTGCCCCTGAATGGAGCCCCAGAGAGGCCATTTGGTGAAGCTGTCTGTATAGGCAAAGCCTATATTTTCTTGGAGACCCTAAGATAGTAGAGATGCTAGAATCCTGGGATATCTGTTGAATAAGGTGCCCAACAGGGAGTTGAACCAACTCCAGAAAAAGGCTTGTGTTGTAGGCAACAAAGCTAAAATGAGTTGGATATCTGCAGAGCACTTTGACTTTAGACAGGGAGGTGCAGAGCTTGGAATTTGTTTGGCTGACTTTTGGTCTTGCTGTGGTCCAGTATTTCCTCACTATGCTCCCTTCCCTACATTTTGGAATGGTAATGTATATTCTGTGCCATTATATGTTGGAGGTATGCTATCTTCTTTTTGATCTTGATTTTACAAGGTATTACATTTAAGAGATTATATGAGTCTTAGAAGAAAATCTGAACTTTAGATTTTTAAATAAGTTTGAGACTGTTATAGACTTTAGGGACTTTTAAAGTTGGACTTCTTTTGCTTTATATGGCTACAAGCCTTTGGGGGCCAGAGAGTGGAATGTGGTTTGAGGGGAAATGGCCCCCAAAGGGAGTGGCACTTATTAAGAGGTGTGATTGTGTTGGAATAAGTGTAGCAATATTGGAGGAAATGTGTCATTGTGGAGGCGGGCTCTGAGGTCTCAAATGTGCTCAAACCACACCCACTGACTCAGTTCACCACTCCCAGCTGCCATTACCTCACCATAATAATAATGGGCTAAACCTCTGAAAGTATAAGCTGCTACTACAATTAAGTATTGTCTTTTATAAGAGTTGCTGCTGTGGACATGGTGTCTCTTCACAGCAATAGAAACTCTAAGACATCTCTCAAAAGAAGCAGCATCATTTTTAGCTGAAGTGAGCACAAAACACTTTCTGGAATTAATCTTTATCCCCAGATTTTACTAAGGAATTACGTTTAGTTATTTCACACTGAATTGACATGTAGCAATGTGGTCCTTTTATTGGCAAGGAATTTTGATTCCTAAATAGAAATATTTTCTGAAACACATAAAATATATGAATTAATCCTAAAGTTACCAAGATAAAAGAAATATTGATCTATAATAAATATGAGGCAAAAATTATTTCACGAGCCAAAATAAAAGTTGGAAATATATAGATGTTTCATAAAGTAAACACAATATACCTTTTAACCCAGGTTCAACCAGGACATCACATACAGAATTTTAGTTCAAATTTAGTAGTTACTTTTTTTTTTAGATATGTGAGATGTGAAAAACTGGATAGCATTTGCTCTTTTCCAATATGTTCACCATCACTTAAAATTTCTCAAAAAGACATAGCCCTACATCCTGTCTTACAGATTTTCAGCATTTATATCACTATGTATTTTCTGAGAATCTCATGGAAAGTTACCCTTAATAACCTGGAAAATACCCTTTCAGTGATGCTTTTGATTCTTCTAAACATTGTTAACATTTTAGTTAGCAGTGTTTGATACTGCAGTGGGGACATAACTCGGTGTGTGTAGTAATTTGAATGTGAATGGTCCCCATAATCCCATAAGGATCATAGAAGGTGTGGCTTTGTTGGAGTAGGTGTGGCCTTTCTGGAGGACTAGTGTCATTGTGTCACAGTTCACTCCCTGTTGCCTTCTTTTTTTTTTTTTTATTTTTCTTGCTGATTTTTTTTATTAATTAATTAATTTAATTATTAAAGATTTCTGCCTCTTCCCCGCCACCACCTCCCATTCCCTCCCCCTCCCCCAATCAAGTCTTCCTTCCTCCTCAGCCCAAAGAGCAAGCAGGTTTCTCTGCCCTGTGGGAGGTCCAAGGACCACCCACCTCCATCCAGGTCTATTAAGGTGAGCATCCAAACTACCTGGGCTCCCACAAAGCCATTACGTGCAATAGGATCAAGAACCCATTGCCATTGTTCTTCAGTTCTCAGTAGTCCTCATTGTCCATTATGTTCAGAGAGACCGGTTTTGTCCCATGCTTTTTCAGTCCCCGGCCAGCTGGCCTTGGTGAGTTCCCGATAGAACATCCCCATTGCCTCAGTGTGTGGGTGCACCCCTCGCAGTCCTGAGTTCCTTGCTCGTGCTCACTCTCCTTCTGCTCCTCCTTTGGATCGTGAGACTTCAGTCCAGTGCTCCAATGTTGGTCTCTGTCTCTGTCTTCTTTCATCGCCTGATGAAGGTTAATATTCAGGGGGATGCTTATATGTTTTTCTTTGGGTTCACCTTCTTATTTAGCTTCTCTAGAGTCATGAATTATAGTCTCAATGTCCTTTATTTATGGCTAGAAACCAAATATGAGTGAGTACATCCCATGTTCCTCTTTTTGGGTCTGGCTTACCTCACTCAGGATAGTGTTTTCAATTTCCGTCCATTTGTATGCAAAATTCAAGAAGTCATTGTTTTTTACTGCTGAGTAGTACTCTAATATGTATATATTCCATACTTTCTTCATCCATTCTTCCATTGAAGGACATCTAGGTTGTTTCCAGGTTCTGGCAATTACAAACAATGCTGCTATGAACATAGTTGAGCATATACTTTTGTTGTATGTTTGGGCATCTCTTGGGTATATTCCCAATAGTGGTATTGCTGGGTCAAGAGGTAGGTTGAACCCGACTTTCCTGAGAAACCGCCACACTGATTTCCAAAGTGGTTGCACAAGTTTGCATTCCCACCAGCAATGGATGAGAGTGCCCCTTTCTCCACAACCTCTCCAGCAGAGGCTATCATTGGTGTTTTTGATTTTAGCCATTCTGACCGGTGTAAGATGGTATCTTAATGTTGTCTTGATTTGCATTTCCCTGATTGCTAAGGAAGTTGAGCATGATCTTAAGTGACTTTTGGCCATTTGAACTTCTTCTGTTGAAAAGTCTCTGTTCAGCTCAGTGCCCCATTTTATAATTGGATTGATTAACCTTTTACGGTCTAATTTCTTGAGTTCTTTGTATATTTTGGATATCAGACCTTTGTCAGTTGCGGGGTTGGTGAAGATCTTCTCCCAGTCAGTGGGTTGCCTTTCTGTCTTAGTGACAGTGTCCTTTGCTTTACAGAAGCTTCTCAGTCTCAGGAGGTCCCATTTATTCAATGATGTCCTTAGTGTTTATGCTGCTGGGGTTGTACGTAGGAAGTGTTCTCCTGTGCCCATGTGTTGTAGAGTACTTCCCACTTTCTCTTCTATCAGATTCAGTGTGTTTGGACTGATACTGAGGTCTTTAATCCATTTGGACTTGAGTTTTGTGCATGGTGATATATATGGATCTATTTTCATTCTTCTACAGATTGACTTCCAGTTTTGCCAGCACAATTTGTTGAAGATGCTCTCTTTTTTCCATTGTATACTTTTAGCTCCTTTATCGAAAATCAGGTGTTCATAGGTTTGTGGGCTAAAGTCAGGGTCTTCTATTCTATTCATTGGTCGACTTCTCTGTTTTTATGCCAGTACCAAGCCGTTTTCAGTACTGTAGCTCTGTAATAGAGTTTGAAGTCAGGGATGGTAATGCCTCCAGACAATCCTTTATTGTATAAGATTGTTTTGGCTATCCTGGGTTTTTTGTTTTTCCATATAAAGTTGATTATTGTCTTCTCCAGATCTGTGAAGAATTTTGATGGGATTTTAATGGGGATTGCGTTGAATCTATAGATTGCTTTTGGTAGAATTGCCATTTTTACTATGTTGATCCTCCCAATCCAAGAGCAAGGGAGGTCCTTCCATTTTCTGGTGTCCTCTTCAATTTCTTTCTTCAAAGGCTTAAAGTTCTTGCCAAATAGATCTTTCACTTCCTTGGTCAGAGTTACCCCAAGGTATTTTATGCTATTTGTGGCTATCGTGAAAGGTGATGCTTCTCTGATTTCCCTCTCTGCTTCCTTATCTTTAGTGTATAGGAAGGCAACTGATTTTTTGGAGTTGATTTTGTATCCTGCCACATTACCAAAGGTGTTTATCAGCTGTAGGAGTTCTTTGGTAGAGTTTTGGGGGTCGGTTATGTATACTATCATATCATCTGCAAATAATGAAAGCTTAACTTCTTCCTTTCCAATACGGATCCCCTTGATCCCCTTATGTTGTCCTATTGCTATTGCTAGAACTTCAAGCACTATATTGAAGAGTTATGGAGAGAGTGGACATCCTTGTCGTGTTCCTGATTTTAGTGGGATGGCTTTGAGTTTTTCTCCATTTAATTTAATGTTAGCTGTCGGCTTGCTGTAAATAGCTTTTATTATATTTAGGTATGCCCCTTGTATCCCTAATCTCTCCAAGACCTTTATCATAAAGGAGTGTTGAATTTTGTCGAATGCTTTTTCAGCATCTAATGAAATGATCATATGGTTTTTTTCTTTCAGTTTATTTATATGGTTGATTACATTGATAGATTTGCATATGTTGAACCAGCCCTGCATCTCTGGAATGAAGCCTACTTGATCATAATGGATAACTTTTCTAATGTGTTCTTGGATTCGGTTTGCCAGTATTTTATTGAGAATTTTTGCGTCGATGTTCATGAGTGAGATAGGCCTGTAATTCTCTTTCTTGGTTGGGTCTTTGTGTGGTTTTGGTATCAGGGTAACTGTAGCTTCATAAAAGGAATTTGTCAATGACTCTTCTGTTTCTATATTGTGAAATACATTAAGAAGTATAGGTATTA
Organism: Chionomys nivalis; assembly: GCF_950005125.1. NCBI lineage: Eukaryota > Metazoa > Chordata > Mammalia > Rodentia > Cricetidae > Chionomys > Chionomys nivalis. The sequence goes on along the minus strand of NC_080100.1, from coordinate 56,003,865 downwards.
GCTCTTCTTGGAAGTTCTGGTAGAATTCTGCATTGAAACCATCTGGCCCTGGGCTTTTTTTGGAAGGGAGATTTTTGATAACTGTTTCTAATTCTTCGCGACTAACAGGTCTATTTAGATCGTTCACCTGGTCTTGGTTTAGGTTTGGTATATGGTACTTATCTAAAAAAGTGTCCATTTCTTTTGCATTTTCCAGTTTTGTGGCATACAGGCTTTTGTAGTAAGATCTAATGATTCTCTGAATTTCCTCTGTGTCTGTGGTTATGTCCCCCTTTTCATTTCTGATCTTATTTATTTGCGTGTTCTCTCTCTGTCGTTTAATTAGTTTGGATAGGGGTTTGTCAATCTTGTTGATTTTCTCCAAGAACCAACTTTTTGTTTCATTGATTCTTTGGACTGTTTTCTGTGTTTCTATTTTGTTGATTTCTGCCCTCAGTTTGATTATTTCCAGTCTTCTACTTCTCCTGGGCGCGTCTGCTTCTTTTTTTTCTAGAGCTTTCAGGTGTGCTGTTAAGTCCCCAATGTATGCTTTCTCCGTTTTCTTTAAGTGGGCACTTAGTGCTATGAACTTTCCTCTTAGCACTGCTTTCATCGTGTCCCATAGGTTTGACTACGTTGTCTCTTTATTTTCATTAAGTTCAAGGAAGACTTTAATTTCTTTCTTAATTTCTTCCTTGACCCAGGTGTGGTTCAGTAGTTGACTGTTCAGTTTCCATGAGTTTGTCAGCTTTCTGGGGGTAGCTTTGTTGGTGGCTTCTAACTTTAATCCGTGGTGATCTGATAAGACACAGGTGGACACTGATATTTTTTTGTATCTGTGGAGGTTTCCTTTGTTTCCAAGTATGTGGTCAATTTTCGAGAAGGTTCCATGAGCTGCAGAGAAGAAGGTGTATTCTTTCCTATTTGGGTGGAGTGTTCTATAGATGTCTGTTAAGTCCATTTGATTCATTACCTCCAACAATTCTCTTAATTCTCTATTAGTTTTCTGTCTGATTGACCTGTCCATTGGTGAGAGAGGTGTGTTGAAGTCTCCTACTACTAGTGTGTGTGATTTGATGTCTGCCTTGAGTTTTAGCAATATTTCTTTTACATAAGTGGGTGCTTTTATATTAGGGGCATAGATATTCAGGATTGAGACTTCATCCTGCTGAATCGTTCCTGTTATGAGTATAAAGTGTCCCTCTCGATCTCTTCTGATTGATTTTAGTTTGAAGTCAGTTTTGTTAGAAATTAGTATGGCCACACCTGCTTTTTTCTTAGGACCATTTGCTTGAAAAACCTTTTCCCAACCCTTTACTCTGAGTAGATGCCTGTCTTTGTGGTTGAGATGAGTTTCTTGCAAACAGCAGACTGTTGGATCCTGTTTTCGTATCCAATCTCTTAGCCTGTGCCTTTTTATTGGTGAATTGAGACCATTAATATTAAGTGATATTAATGACCAGTGGTTGTTAACTCCGGTTATTCTTACTGCTTTTGGTAGAAGAGTTTGTGTGTCTCCCTTCTTTGAGTTGTGCTGTTGAAGGGTCGCTAGATGCCTGGGTTATTGTAGGCAGTGTTGGCAATGTTGGATTCCTTGGGTTGTGATTTTCCTTCTATTACTTTCTGTAGGGCTGGATTTGTGGCAACGTATTGTTTAAATTTGTTCTTATCCTGGAATGTCTTGTTTTCTCCATTGATAGTGAACGATAGCTTGGCTGGGTATAGTAGTTTGGGTTTGCATCCATGGTCTCTTAGTTTCTGTAGTACCTCTATCCAGGACCTTCTGGCTTTCATGGTTTCCATAGAGAAGTCAGGTGTAAGTCTGATCGGTTTACCCTTATAAGTTACTTGGCCTTTTTCCTTTGCAGCTCTTAATATTCTTTCTTTAATCTGTATATTTTGTGTTTTGATTATTATATGGCGAGGGGACGTTTTTTTTTGATCCAGTCTGTTTGGTGTTCTGTATGCTTCTTGAATATTCAAAGGAATATCTTTCTTTATGTTGGGGAAGTTTTCTTCCATAATTTTGTTAAAAATGTTTTCTGGACCTTTGAGCTGTGCCTCTTCTCCTTCTTCTATCCCTATTATTCTTAGGTTTGGTCTTTTTATTGTGTCCCATATTTCCTGAATGTTTTGTGATGAGAATTTGTTGGTTTTGGTGTTTTCTTTGATCAGTCCGTTTATTTTCTCTATGTTGTCTTCAGAATCTGAGATTCTTTCTTCTATCTCTTGTATTCTATTGATTATGCTTGTTTCTGTAGTCTCTGCTCGTTGACCTATATTTGCCATATCCAGCTGGTCCTCAGTTTGTGTTTTCTTCCTTGCTTCCATTTCAGTTTTCAATTCTTGGACTGTTTCCATTACCTGTTTGATCGTTTTTTCTTGGCTTCCCAGGGTATCATTTACGTATTTACTCATTTCTTCAAACTTTTTGTTATACTTCTCATCCATTTCTATGAGGGCGTTTTTTACATGTTGTTTAAGGGACTCTATTGCTTTCAAAAAGTCAGTTTTTTCCTCTTCTCCTGTGATAGGGTGTTCAAGTCCTTGTGTTGTAAGATCATTGGGTTCTGGTGTTTTCATGTTGTTTTTCAGATTGTTGGGTGAATTCTTGCCTTGGCGTCTGCCCATCTCCTCTTACCGATGCTATCTATTGGGTTTGATTTAATTGTAGCAGGGCAATCTGTTCTCAGTGCAGGCTTCACTGTTTCTTGCCTGCACTATCCTGTATCCAGTGCCTCCGCCGCCCGGGCCTGCCTGCCGGTGCCTCCGCTGCCCGGAACTGTCTGTGCGCCGGTGTTTCCGCCGCCTAGGCCTGCCTGCCGATGCCTCTGCCACCCGGGCCTGCCTGCACGCCGGTGCCTCTGCCGCCCGGACTTGCCTGCGTGCTGGTGCCTCCACCGCCCGGGCCTGTCTGTGCGCCGGTGCTTCCGCTGCCTAGGCCTGCCTGCCGGGCCTGACTGCCGATGCCTCCACCACCCGGGCCTGCCTGCACGCCGGTGCCTCTGCCGTCAGGACTTGCCTGCGTGCTGGTGCCTCCGCTGCCCGGGCCTGCCTGCGCGCCGTTGCTTCCGCCGCCTAGGCCTGCCTGCCGGTGCCTCCGCCGGCCGGAACTGTCTTTGCGCCGGTGCTTCCGCCGCCTAGGCCTGCCTGCCGGTGCCTCCGCCACCTGGGCCTGCCTGCGCGCCGGTGCTTCCGCCGCCTAGGCCTGCCTGCCGGTGCCTCCGCCACCTGGGCCTGCCTGCGCGCCGGTGCTTCCGCCGCCTAGGCCTGCCTGCCGGGCCTGACTGTCGGTGCCTCCTCCACCCGGGCCTGCCTGCACGCCCGTGCCTCTGCCGCCCGGACTTGCCTGCGTGCTGGTGCCTCCACCGCCCGGGCCTGCCTCCCCTGTTGCCTTCTGAACCAAGCTGTAGTCAGCACCATGTCTGCCTGAATGCAGCCATGGTATTTACAGTGATCATAATGGACTGTAACTCTGAACTGTAAGCCACAACCACCTCAATTAAATGTCTTTATTTATAAGAGTCACAGTGGCTCTTCACAGCAATAGAAATCTTAACTAAGACAGTGGGTAATACCTTGCTGCTCAAACTTTCAATCACCTTAAAAGGACAAAACAAGATATTCCAAGACAAAACCATATTTAACCAATACCTACCCACAAACACAGTCCTACACAAAGTACTAGGAGAAAAACTCCAATGCAAGGAAGTTGGCTACATCCACAAAAACACAGACTATTGGTGAACTCACCACAGCAAATCCCAAAGAAGGGAAAAACACATGAATTAACATCACCAACAATGAATACCAAATTAACAGGAGAGAGCAATCACGGGTCATTAATATCCATTAATATAAATGGACTCAAAAAAAAATATATAAATGGACTCAACTCACTTATAAAAAGACACAGGCTAACAGATTGGATATGAAAACAGAATCCATCCTTCTTCTGCATACAAGAAGCACACCTCAATCTCAAAGACAGACATCATCTCCGAGTAAAAAATTGGGAAAAAAGGTATTTCAGTCAAATGGACCTAAGAAACAAGTGGGTGTAGCTTAGCTATCCTAATATCTAACAAAATAGACTTTAAACTAAAATCAATCAAAAGAGACAAAGAAGAACATTTCGTATTAGTCACAGAAAAAATTCATCAAGAGGAAATCTCAGTAATGAACATCTATGCCCGGAATACAAGGGCACATTCATATGTAAAAGAAACACTTTTAAAGCTTAAATCATACATTAAACCCCACACACTAATAGTGGGAGACTTTAACGCTCCCCTCTCACCACTGGACAGGTCAGTCAGTCAAAAAAATAACAGATAAATAAGAGAACTAACAGATGTTATGACTCAAATGTACTATACAGACATCTATAGAATATTCCATCCAAACAGAAAAGAATCTACCTTCTTTTCAACACCTCATGGAACCTTTTCAAAAGTTGACCGCATACTCAGTAACAAAACAAACCTCAACAAATAAAAAAAATTGTAATAACCCAATGTACCTTATCAGATCACCATGGTTTAAAACTAGAAGTCAACAGCAATACTAATTCCAAAAAGCCCACAAACACATAGAAATAAAACAATGCTCACCTGAATCATCAATGGGTCAAGGACGAAATAAAGAGAGAAATTAAAGACTTCCTAAAATTCAATGAAAATGACCATACAACATACCCAAATTTATGGGACACAATGAAATCAGTGTTAAGAGGCAAGTTCATAGCACTAAATGCCTACATAAAGAAGCTGGGAAAAAATCCCATACTAGGGAATTAACAGAACATTTGAAAGCTTTAGAACAAAAAGAAGCAAACTCACCCAAGTGAAATAGATGGCAGGAAATAATCAAACTGAGATCTGAAATCAACAAAATAGAAACAAAGAAAAAATGCAAAGAATCAATGAGAAAAAGAGTTGCTTCTTCAATAAAATCAAAAAAAAAAAGGCAAACTTTTATCCAAACTAACCAAAAGACAGAGAGAGAATATCCAAGTTAACAAAATCAAAAAAATGAAAAGGGGGACATAACAACAGACATGGAGGAAATACAGAGAATCATCAGGTCATATTTCAAAATTATGTACTACACAAAATTGGAAAACCTAAAGGGAATGAACAACTTTCTGGATAAATATCACTTATCAAAATTAAATCAAGACCAGATAAGCAAATTAAATAGACATATAACTGCTGAGTAAATAGAACCAGTTATCAAAAGTCTCCCAACCAAAAAACATCCAGGACCAGATGGTTTGTTTAAGAATTCTATAAAATTTTCAAAGAACTAATACCAAAGAACTAATACCAATACTCCTCAAATTATTCCACACAATAGAAACAGAAGCAACATTGCCAAACTCTTTTTATTTGTTTGTTTTTTTGTTTTTGTTTTTGTTTTTTTGAGACAGGGTTTCTCTGTGGTTTTGGAGCCTGTCCTGGAACTAACTCTTGTAGACCAGGCTGGTCTTGAACTCACAGAGATCCGCCTGCCTCTGCCTCCCAAGTGCTGGGATTAAAGGTGTGCGCCACCCCCGCCTGGCCTGCCAAACTCTTTTTATGAGGCTACAATTACCTTAATACCCAAACCACAGAAAGACATGACTAAGAAAGAGAATTACAGACCAATCTCACTCATGAACTTTGATGCAAAAATATTCAATAAAATATTGGCAAATCGAATCCAAGAACACATCAGAAACATCATCCATCATGACCAACTCAGCTTTATCCCAGAGATGCAGGGATAGTTCAACATACAAAAATCTGTCAACATAATCCACCATATAAACAAACTGACAAATAAAAACCATACGATCATCTCATTAGATGCCAAAAAAACTTTCAACAAAATACAACATCCCTTCATGATAAAGGTCTTGGAGAGAGCAGGGATACAAGAAACATATCTAAACATAATAAAGGTAATATACAACAAGCCAACAGCCAACATCAAACAAAATGGAGAAAAACTCCCAGCGATCCCACTGAAATCAAGAACAAGACAAGGTTGTCCACTCTCTCCATATCTACTCATTATAGTTCTTGAGGTCTTAGCTAGAGCAACAAGACAACAAAAGGAGATCAAGGGAATACAAATTGGAAAAGAAGAAGTCAAACTCCCACTGTTTGCTGATGATATGATAGTTTACATAAGCGACCCCAAAAATTCTACCAAGGAACTTCTACAACTCATAAACATGTTCAATAATGTAACAGGATACAAGATTAACTAAAAAAAAAAAAAATCAGTAGCCCTTTGTACTCAGATGATAAAAAAGGCTGAGAAACAAAATCAGAGAAACATCACCTTTCACAATAGTCACAAATAGCATAAAATATCTCAGAGTAACTCTTACCAAACAAAGGGAAGACTTGTATGACAAGAACTTTAAATCTATGAAGAAAGAAGTTGAAGAAGACACAAGAAAATGGAAAGCTGTCCCATGCTCTTGGGTAGATAGAATTAACATAGTAAAAATGGCGATCTTACCAAAAGCAATCTACAGATTTAATGCAATGCCTATCAAAATTCCAGCAAAATTCTTCACAGACCTTGAACGAATGGTACTCACCTTCATATGGAAAAGCAAAAAACCCAGGGTATCCAAAACAATCCTGTACAATAAAAGAACTTCTGGATGCATCACAATCCCTGACTTCAAACTCTACTGCAGAGCTACAGTACTAAAAACAGCCTGGTATTGGCATAATAGCACACAAGAGGACGAATGGAATCAAATCGAGGACCCAGATATTAATCCACACACCTTCAAACACCTGACTTTTGACAAAGAAACAAAAAATATCAAATAAAAAAAGCATATTTAAGAAATGGTGCTGGCATAACTTGATATCAACATATAGAAGAATGAAAATAGACCCATGTCTATCGCCAGGCACAAAACTCAGGTCCAAATGGATCAAAGACCTCAACATAAAGCCAGCCACACTGAACCTTATAGATGAGAAAGTGGGAAGTACACTTGAACTCATTGTCACAGGTGAGCACATCCTAAATATAACCTCAGCATTACAGACACTGAGAGAAACAATTAATAAATAGGACCTCCTAAACTGAAAAGCTTCTGTAAAGCAAAGGACACTGTCAACAAGACAAAATGACAGGCCAGAGAATGGGAAAAGATCTTGACTAACCCCACATCAGAAAGAGGTCTAATCTCCAAAATATACAAAGAACTCAAGAAATTGGTCATCAAAAGAACAAACAATCCAATAAATAAAATTCAGTACAGACCCAAACAGAGAACTCTTAACAGAGGAATCTAAAATGGCTGAAAGGCACTTAAGGAAATATTCAACATCCTTAGTCATCAGAGGAATGCAAATAAAAACAACTCTGAGATTCCATCTTATAACTGTAAGAATAGCCAAGATCAAAAATACTGGTGAAAACATGCTGGAGAGGTTGTTGGGTAAAGGGAACACTTCTGCATTGCTGGAGGAAATGCAAGCTGGAACAACCACTTTGAATGTCAGTGCAGCAATTTCTCAGAAAAGTAGAAAACAACCTTACTCAAGACCCAGTAATACCACTTTTGGGTATATGTCCAAAGGATGCTCAATCGTGCCACAAGGACATGTACTCAACTATGTTCATAGCAGCATTGTTTGTCGTAGCCAGAACCTGAAAACAACCTAAATGCCCCTTGACCGAAGAATGGATAAGGAAGTTGAAAATGCCTTAAGTGTCCTTTGACCATTTGAACTTTTTCTGTCGAAAATTCTCTGTTCATTTTTTTTTTTTCATTTTGGAAACAAATTTATTAAGTAGTATATAAATGTTCTGTGGGGTAGAATATCAGAGGTGCCTCACCAGGACAAGGTGGGCAAACACATACTTGGGAGTTTAAGAGGTGGCCTTCAGTCATAATCTTGCGTTGATGGCTGTGCTGTTGATGGGCACTCCTCTGGAGATAGCCTCCTCCTCCGAGAAACCTGCTTGCTCTTTGGGCTGAGGAGGAAGGAAGACTTGATTGGGGGAGGGGGGGAATGGGAGGTGGTGGTGGGGAAGAGGCAGAAATCTTTAATAATTAAATAAATTAATTAATTTAAAAAAAAAGAAAAAGAAAATTCTCTGTTCAGTTCAGTATCCGATTTTTAATTGGGTTATTTAGAATTTTAATGTCCAATTTCTTGCGTTCTTTATATATTTTGGAGATCAGATCTTTGTCTGTTGTGGGGTTGGTGCAGATCTTCTCCCATTCAGTAGGTTGCCTTTTTGTCTTATTGACAGTGTCCTTTGCTTTACAGACGCTTCTCAGTTTCAGGAGGTCCCATTTATTCATTGTTGCTCTTATTGTCTGTGCTACTGGGGTTATACGTAGGAAGTGGTATCCTGTGCCCATGTGTTGCAAACTACTTCCCACTTTCTCTTCTATCAGGTTCAGTGTGGTCAGATTTATATTGAGGTCTTTAATCCATTTGGACTTCAGTTTTGTGCATGGTGATAGATATGGATCTATTTTCATTCTTCTACAGGTTGACATCTAGTTCTGCCAGCACCATTTGTTAAAGATGCTTTCTTTCGTCCATTATGTAATTTTAGCTCCTTTGTCGAAAATCAGGTGTTTATAGGTTTGTGGATTAATATCCGGTTCTTCAATTCGATTCCATTGGTCAACATCTCTGTTTTTATGCCAATACGAGGATGTTTTCTTTACTGTAGCTCTGTAATAGAGTTTGAAGTCAGGACTGGTAATGCCTCTGGAAGTATTTTTATTGAATTAGGATTGTTTCAGCTATCCTGGGTATTTTTGTTTTTCCATATAAAGTTGATTATTGTTCTCTCAAGTTCTGTGAAGAATTTTGTTGGGATTTTGATGGGGATTGCTTGAATCTATAGATTGCTTTTGGTAGAATTGCCATTTTTACTATGTTGATCCTACCAATCCAAGAGCATAGGAGATCCTTCCATTTTCTGGTATCCTCTTTAATTTCTTTTCTCAAAGCCTTAAACTTCTTGTCAAATAGATCTTTCACTTCCTTTGTTAGAGTTACCCCAGGATACTTTATGCTATTTGTGGCTATCATGAAAGGTGATATTTCTCTGATTTTCCTCTTTGCTTCTTTATTCTTTGTTTATAAGAGGGCTACTGGACTGAGCTCCCAAGGTCCAGATGTAGAGCACAAGGAGGGAGAAGATGAACAAGGAAGTCAGGACTGCAAGGGTTGTGTCCACCCACTGAGATGGTGTGACTGATCTAATGGGAGCTCACCAAGGGCCAGCTGGACTAGGACTGAATGAGCTTGTGATCAAACCCGACTCTCTGAATGTGGCTGACAATGGGGGCTGACTGAGAAAACAACAATAATGGCACAGGGTTTTGACTCTACTTCATGTACTGGCTTTTTGGGAGCCTAGTCTGTTTGGATGCTCACCTTCCTAGCCTTGGATGAGTGGGGAGGGCCTTGGACTTCCCACAGAGTAGGGCACCCTGACTTCTCTTAGGATTGCCAATTTTACTATGTTGATCTTTCGTATCCAAGAGCATGAGAGACCTTTCCATTTTCTGGTAAATTCCACTCTTGAGAACCCAGAAAAAGGCTCAGTTGACGAAGTAGGACCAACCATATGTAAAAGGAATTAGTATCAACACTGCCAGGGTGATATTACCATAAGATTTCTCCAAACAAAGAAACAAAATTATATCCATAGCCTACGAGTCAGAAATATATATTGCGAAGATTATTCTTGTCACTGCTGTCATTGGGGTCCAAAACTACGCCTTCTCTCAAGTTGCCTCTAAAGGAGAATTTGAAAATTGATCCTAACTAGTCCAGAATTTTCCCCCAAGCTTTTCCAAGATATGAATCAACTGAGGTATATACAAATAAAAAGAGGATCAATCTTATTGACTCTCACAAATGCTTAATTATTTGGCAAGAAACAGACTGGAGAATCCAGAGAGTTCTCATCACTAAGAACGTTGGAAACTCCTGGCTAGGCTATCTGCCCACTGTGAAGTTCTTTCAACAGCATACTTTGCTTATTGCCAGCCATTTTCCCCTCAAAATATCACAAATTTTGCTCATGAATATATTCAGTAACATATACGTAGGGTCAGACCTGAATCAAATCCTTCCTCTTGGACTACTAAGATGGCTCAGTTGGTTAGACACTTGCTCTTCAAGCACATTGCCCTAAATTTAATCCCTGGATTCCATGGCGGAAGCAAAGAACTGAATCTCATAAGGTTTCCTATGACTTCCATGTGCATATAATAGCATTCACATCCCCCCCACACGTACATACACATATGCATGCACATACACACATATAACAACTTTTAAAAAAGGCTTCTTCCCTACTCACAGCAATCACATGACTAAAAAATTCACCGTCTGCCTCGGTTTAGAGTCTTCATCTGCGAAACGGAGATAATGTTTGCCACTCTGTGGAGCTATTTGACTGAGCAAACAAGATGTCATGTATAATGTACTTTGTACACGGCTGGCACAAAATAAACATGTAGTGTATGCCAGATATCATAATCTAGGCAGCGATTTTCAACCTTGGTTGTATTCACACACCTCTCAGAACCTTTTAGAAGTTTCAAATCCCAGTCCACACACTTGTCAGAGTCAATTAGTCTTCTGGTGATTGGAAAACAGGCATCAATATTTTAAATCTTCCCAGATTATTCAAAGTGTTAAGGATTAACCAGCTAACAAATTTGTCAGACTGCCCAATCCAGCAGTCAGTGAATTATGATTGATTACACTGTATTTTGTTATGAAGAGCAGCAACTAATACAATAATCATGACTATTACAAATAAGTGCTAAGTCCCTACTATGTGTGGGAAAATACAGCTTCATTAAACTAGAACTTTAAAGCAAAGAAAGAAAGAAAAAGAAAAGTAAGCAAGAAAGAAAGAAAGAAAGAAAGAAAGAAAGAAAGAAAGAAAGAAAGAAAGAAAGAAAGAAAGAGGAAAGTGGAAGCCTCTATTTCCAGATACCTTGTGCTTAATCAGCTTAGGTATTTTCATTTCTTCTCTGTAGTTCAGTCTGTCACATATGTGCTGTCTATGGTAAGCCGCTGGTAGAGTTTTATCTCAGGAGAAATCACTAAGCACAGTTTTGCTCCCATGCAAGCTGCTGAGAAGAGAAAAGCATCTGAATAATTAGAAGGGAAGTGGGAAGACTGGAACTCCCTGAGGAGAGCACTCCTGTCAGAGCCAATGGAAGCAGATGCTCCCACAAATCAGGGCTCCAGGGGATCAGGACAGATCCCCCTTCCTGAGTAACAGAGAATTCTGGGAAAGACCGTTTCATTTGGATCCATTAGCAAGCACATTTGTATCCAAATATATTCTTTTGTCACCTATCTCTAAATCCCAACAAGCTTCAGAGTTTCTGATTAATTGCCATACCTTTCATAATTATGGGTGGGTGGAAATTCACACTGTACTTCTGTCAGTTTTACTCCAGGCTCGTCCCTGCTCTTCCTATCCATGGAACTGCTAATTCAAGCTGCTGTGAAGAGAGGATTGAAGGTTTCTTTTTTCAAATCTCTTTACACCATTAATCTGTGAATCAAAAGGCAAGCTGTCATTATATTTAGGTTCGAGTGATAGTAATGAGAGTGACCTAAAATTCCCCATAAACTGTTTTGTCTCAAGAAACACAAATTTACACTCGTACTATCTGCCTGTCAATCCACACATACAAGTCACTGAAAGGATAAATTAACTTGGTGACCCCTTCAAAATGGTATTGATTCAAAGAGATATCAGCTGACAACCTACCCTCAGATGAAAAAGGGCTTGCTGCCATTCACACAGTAAATAAATATTGTGTTGGTCAGGAGTGCTGATGTTTCCAGAGTTCCTTAACAACATAACTTCTTACAAGACTGCGGGCATACTCAAGAACTGTTACTATGGAATCATTAGCTTCATTGTGCTTTGTTTTATAAATTTGTTTTCTCATGTAATCAATAGATTTTCCCCTCCCTCTCCAGAAGGAATTAGTATTTAAGAAAATAAGAGAACCACTCATATGAAATAAATTTTAATTTGGAGTTTCTTGCAAGGGTAAATCAAAGCACAGCAACAGAGGAATTAGAGAATTTAGAAATAATATAAACAATTAAAAAAAAACAAGTGAAAAGGGAATTAAAGTAGGGAAAAGAAAATGAGAGTTTTAGTGCCCTATTCTGTCTGCGTTTCAATTGTTGACCAGTATTATTGAAAACTGGTAAATCAGTAAGTGAAGCTAAAGTACATTATCCAAATTCGCAAAGGCAAGATATTTGAAATTTCAAATATTGGCATCAGCACTCATGTAGTTTAATGACTTTGCATGTATTTATGTTCCTGGATATAAATACATGTAAAAAGATATGCAAAAAAGCACTATATAGGTCAAGTATCCATAATAAAACTAAGCTAAGTTGAAACTTGATATTGCTATATATTACATATGAAAAACCATTTTGAATATTACACATTAGCACTTGTGAGGGTGAGCATTGGTTGTTGCTTTAATAGGATCTAGAATCACAAATGAGACAAACCTTTGGGCACACCTGGAAGGATTATCTACATTAGATTACTCCATGGATTTGCCTGTGATATTTTCAAGTTATACAAACTGAAGTGCAAAGATCTGCCACTGATGTGTGTGGAACACTGACAAACCCAGGTGTAAGAGATTTTCGGAAGAGATCCTGCTCTTTTCTTTCTTGCCTTCCCATTTTGCTAGTGAGTCCATCCATTCTGGTCCCAAGTTCATTTATGCTCCTGTTGCTGTTGGTGCTGCTGCTGCTGCTGCTGCTGCTGCTGCTATCCTTCAATAAAACCAGAATTCACCTCTTTAAGTGTCCAGCATTGATTAAGGCTTTTAGAGCAAGGTTGGGATTGCAGAACCATTCAACTTAATAGACTCAAGTGCTGTGCCTCTCCAATGTAGCCACTACTGGACAACCAAGGCTGTCTTGTGTAAGCAGTCTAATGAATCATATATATATATATATATATATATATATATCAGTATTATTTAAGTGTATAAAATTATATTTCACACAAATAAATTCTTGTCTCTGCATATTCTTACATAAAAGTCTATATCCACACTTCCACACTCCATTTAAACAAGCATATATTTGAAGAAATCTCAAATGCTTCCATTGGGGGTCCAATTTAAAAGTTACTTTCTAGTGGGTAGAACCTCCACATATCTTACACCTTTGCTTCCTCTAGTTTACTGATGACTACATTATATGTGTTCTTGCTTACATTTTTTTCTCAATTGAAAACAGCATATATAATGAAAATTTTAGAATTATATTTTATATTTAGTAATATATTTAGGCATTTAGTGAATTGAATAATTAGCATATGAGAAAAGAGAATAAGATAGGAACAGAAATGTGTGCTTTATTCATGGGTCAGCATAACCTTTTTTCTACTTTTTTTGTTTTCTCTTTTGTATTCAGTTATTTTAGAGTATTGCTATCCTTGAAATAGTTATTCTAAGGTCAAAGTAAAGACATAATGACCTGCAGAATAAAATGTCATGTATCCTATAATTATAACATTACAAAGATATTTATTTAATGATGTCAAGAATGACCTTTCTCATTAGTGGAATTTTTAAGATAATCATTATATTTCATGAAAAAAAATGTCTGTGATAAGTAAATAAAATAAAAATCATGGAACACAAAGGACAGACTTTATTTTTTCTTTTTCTTAAGGACAGGCTTAACATTAGGGTAATGAAGACTGTAACTCAGCAACCAGACAGGTACAATGGCAAAATATTTCAATGGTTATTTTGAAGTTGTGTTTTTGAGCTCCAGCAGGTCAGACTGCCTGTTCTTTGAGATAATGTACCGTTTTCAGTTGCCAACTTTCTATGCTTTGAACTGTTTTGGGGATAAAAAAGCCAACCTTCCTGGACTATTTAGAAATATTTGCCAATTTATTATACAAAGATACTAATCTCAGTTTTGGTTTTGTTTATCTGTCCATTCTTTCTTTCTTTTTTAATTTCTACTTTACTGTCCAGGTTATTAGACCCATACCACTCTTTCAAAGGACTCATTTTAACATTACTTTTTAGATAATTTGAACATATTGCCACTATATGGATGGTTTAATGTCTTAACTACTGACCAATTAAAATGCTGGTAGCCTTTTTTAATGAATAAATGATACTATTAAATTTAAGATGTGGATTTTTTTAACATTCTAAAAGAAAGAGTTTGAATTTTTGATTTATCCAACTTGCACTGTACTGTATTGACTATGGAAAGTTTCTACTCAGAAGTTCTATATGGAGGTGGAGTGGGCGATTCAAGCAATAAAAAAAGCATAATGTGGTAACAAAACACAGGGATTTTTTAAATCTTAAAATGAGACCAATTTACAGTCTTACAGTTCTGAAGGTGAAAAGCCCAAATGAGTCTTACTGAACTAAAATAAAGAATGTTCTTTATTAAAATTCAGTGGAAGAGACAGGTCTCTTGACTTTTATCATGTCTTACAACTGTTTATGTTACATACCTTGATTCCTGTTCATCTTCAAAGCTAATAATGATATCAGTCTACCCCAAGCTATTATTATCAGCATTTACTCATTCTCTGATATAATTCTCTGAATTTTTCTTTAATAATTTTTCTATTCCACCCTACTTAATTGTCCAAGCCAAACATTATCATTTAAAGTTGGTGTATTCACAACATAAATTCTATGTATAGTCATTATTCCTACTTTCCTTATAGACTATCATATAGAGATATTTTATTTGTTTTTTAAAAAATAAAGCTTGCCTGAAGATCAGAGTGCAGAGCAAGCCACTAAAGGCCAGGGACTGGACTGGTGGCACACACCTTTAATCCCGGGGTTCAAGGCCATCCTGGGCTACACAAGATTGAATCTGTCTAAAGAGAGAAATAGAGCTCATATAAAGGTGCCCCCAGCACTTTTTTAATATGCTATACTATCATGTTCATTGGTTTCAGGAATGACGACTCTGGAGCCATAGGCCTTTAATCCCAGCACTTGGGAGGTAGAGACCAGAGTTTTATGGCTGGGTGGAGAGAGGTGTATAAGGCAGGAAGAGACAAGAACATTGCAGTCTGAGGTTTGGTGGAGAACAGTGCAGTCTGCAGTCACACTGAGGACAGGATCGCCCCTTTGTTTGTCTGAGCCTTGGTAGAGGTAAGAACTCTCCAGTGACTTGGCTGCTTTGCTTTTCTGATCTTCAGCTTGAACCCCAATACCGGTCTCTTTTTTGGGATTTTTTTTGTTTGTTTGTTTTTTAATATGCTATACTATCATTTTCATTGGTTTCAGGAATGACAAAGTGGACACCTTGGGGAAAGTGTCCTCAGTATACCTACTACTCCTTCAGCTGATACTCAAGCATCTCTATGATGCTGCATTCCCGACTTTATTCTTCATCCTCTACATATACATATACATATATATATATGCTACATAATGCTATATAAAGAACTACTTTGAAATTTAATTGCTTAACGTAGTGCTTATTCCCACAGAGTTTCTATGAACTTGTAATCTAGGAGTGGTTTAAGTTGTTTCTCTAGCTTAGAGTTTCCCATGGGAGAAACAAGGTGGGAGCCATGACTTTCTTGAAAACTCCAATAAGGAAGACTATTTTTCAGGTCATTCATCCAGCTACTGGTTGCTGGCCAGAGAACCTCCCTTCCTGGCTACTTGTTGATGGCGTTATTGACCAGGCGGCCTTTTCCGTAGGTCAGTTAACAGCTTAGTTGTTGACTCCATCAGCACGGAGTGAGAAGAGCTGAAGGGCAAGTTCAGGCAAGAATGTAATTTTTTGTGACCATTTCTCCACAATTTACTTGTGGTATCATCATTAAAAGTAAGCCAGGAGACAGTAAGGTAGTGTGCAATTATGAATTCAGCACTCAGGAGACCGAAGCAAGAGAACTGACGCTTTAAGCTTTGTCTCATATTGTGTTCCAGGATAGCCTAGGTTCTGAGATCCAGTCTCAAAAACAAAAAGACAAAGTAACTAAAGATGCCAATGACACTGTAATCATCCTAATGACATAGAGGCACGCACACACTTAGAGGTGGGTATGTAAGATCAAGTTAGAAACCATTAGTGCTTTTATCTCAGATGCTATAATTCACCATGAACTGAAAGTGTCCTCATGTGGATTCTACATGAAAGAAGCACTAACTAGCACGTTTAATACACAGAGAGGGTCTGGAAAATGAGAAACTCCCCTTACAGATTCAAAGAAACCTCTGTAGTGTGTGTGTGTGTGTCAAACAACAACAAAATAACCAAAGATGCCAAACAAAACTGTGACAATCAAAATTACAATCAAAATCAAAATTGTGAAGGCACAAACACCAAGAGGTGGATATGCGGGACTAGTTCAGAAGCCATTGCTCTTACCTCAGGTGCCTCAGGTATATGCAAGCATTTTCCCAAGAAAATCTATGTTTCATCAAATTCTCAAAGGGTCTGTGGTATAAACAGGATAAAAATCACTATTCTACATATAAGCTACTTTTAAGTTTTGTCTAGCCTCATTCTAGAGTCCTCCAAAACATTATTTAAATTTCCACTGCCACTGACGATGCAGTAACTACTATAATTTTTAATGGATTCTGAATTTAATCTTTGAAATCACTAATTGTTCTTTCTTTAATAGCAGAGAGCTCAGAAACTAGATGGAAGGATTTCTAATGTGCTCATAAGAGAATTAAAGGTCAATTATACATTACACCACAGCCAAGGCTTTGTTCTTGTAAATCACTGAGTTAAAGGGGGAAGCTGGCTCTGAAAATCTCTTTGTCTAGAAGGAGTCTATTTCACCAACTCTCTTCAAGTGTTCCTTTCTTGGTACTTTATCTTGCCAAGACATAATCTCATAGAACATATTTCCCTAAGAAGTATGGACTGTATTTGCTAATGTGAAGGGCTGCTTTAAAATGCCACTGTGAAAGGTTGGCTGAAGCTGCCTTTCTTTCTCTAACGGTTAACTTTTGGAGTGCTCTGCTGTGTGAGACCATAATCCCAGTGCACCTGTCCTCACACATATTCTCATACTTAGCCTTTTCTCGACAGCCAAGGTCAGAGGCTGCAGCGCTTTGCTTTCCTCAGAATTCTCAAAGCACTGTCATGTTGGCTTTTTAGAACAATGAGAAGTTATGTTGAATGGATAAATGCCCAAAGAACATTTTATCAAAGCGTAGCAGAGAAATCTGAAGGAGGAAAGAAGAAACAAGAGATTTGTCTTCGATCTTAGAGGTCCTTCCGTGAGTGTTTACAAATGTGTTAGTTTCCAGAGTATTATTTAGGACTACTCTATAGGAATGGGGTTTTAGCCATTTCTGTTACCTATGGAAATCTTTAAGACTGCAAACTTCAGTGAGATTACATTATTCATGGATAACCTTTACAAACTCCTGTTCCAAGATGCCTTCCTAAAACTCACTTTGGTCGTCATTTTATCATTAATGAAACAATTGCCTGAGGGGAAGCATTGTTAAGAAGTTGAGTAGGAAGCTGGCCACATTCAACAGTGTTTGGGGACCGGCCTGATTGTCAGGGCAGAGAGGAAATGAAGAAATGACAAGCACATATAGACACATGATGCCAGCAGCTCCTGCACAAGAGTAGTGTTCAGGTCATAAATATCAAGGGGCGGGAGCTACTGTGCATGTTTTTTGAAAAGACTACCAAAATTTATATTTAGACTCGTGAGGAAGGTTTGATCATCCCTATGAGTCCCCACAAGGGGAAGACTTTGTCACTCCCTTGGTGATGTTGGAGGCATTGGAGTCTTGCTGTAGCCATGTCCATATCAAAAACACACATTCAGTCTGGAGGTCATTCATTCAGGGCTTCCTCAATTCTCCGCAGTAACTAGCTGAAATTTCCCCAAGGCTTCCTGTTTTATTCTATGCTAATTAGCCAGTACAAAATGAAGTCTTTGGCTCTTTCCAGGTTTATGAAAGACCACTGGTTCTCTACATTCAGAGGGATGCTTTTCAAACCCGAACCATGAGATATAAGTATATCACACACACAAACTGATACCTTTCTATACACATAATTTTTAAGAAATAATCCCTCGCAGGAATGGATTTACTAAATGATTGATGCTCCATCAAAGTCACAATGATGCTTGTTGGTACTTGCGGTGCTTTACCCGTCAGAGACTGTTTCACCAGCCAATAAGGGGAAAGGCATGGAGTGATTACCACTGTGCCTAAACGGATGTGAAAGGAAATTGTCTTCAACATGCAGAGAAAGCTGGAAGAAAACAATACAAGGAAATGAGGTGATTTGATGGTGTCGTGTATCTAGTAATGAGACATCATTTCAGGACTGTTGACGATGTTCAAGTATTTTTTGTCCTGCATCAGTCTCTGCCAGGGGACATAGCTATAAACATTTAATTATAAAGCTACATGGAGCAGAAAGAGAGACAGCTTCTGGAATCTGCATATTGTTGTGGAGATGTGGCATAGCCACTTGAAAAATAAAGAATGTTAGAGATATTAGAAGTGTCTCAATGTTGTCTTTAGGAAAGAAAATCTAAGGCATTTGAAGAAGGGTATTTTTGGGTTTTGTTTGTTTGTTTGTTGTTTCTTTTCTGTATTTCTGAGTAAAACATCAACTTAAAGATAGAAATTCCAAAGAGGAATATTGGCTTAATGGCTGGAGATTTGGCTCTGCTGTTCTTGAAGAGGCCCCAGGTTTTATTTCAAGCATGTACAGGGTAGTCACAATCATAGGTAACTCCAGTCCCAGCAGATCCAATACCCGCCTCTATCCTCAGCAGGCATTCTACACACATCGTGCACGAGCACTCATGTAGGGAGGCAAAACACTCATATACATTCAATAAATAAATTAGAAAAAAGAGCATTAGTTTAGTAATGCTGTTCAGTGTACTAAAATACATCCATATTTTTCTTTTGGTGGTAATGTCAGAGCAAGTCTTCAACATCTGTGATCACCTATAAATCTTAGAGGGCAATTGTCTTTCTTAAGGGACATCTATTGGTTAACTCCATGGATAAATTAAGAAGCAATGGTTTAATAAAAAAGCTAATACAGACAATATTATGAATAAAGATCTAGTCAGGAAAATGAAACTGATTGTCACATTAAAATGCTATCCTTCGACATTACTAAAAAAAGAATAATATCAACACATATTCAATATTTATCAACAGTATTTAATAAGCATTCTGCTTTATATAAAATACCTATGATAAACACAGAAGAAAGTATATCAGAAGAAAATAAAGACCTATATTGGACTGTTATCAGCTTAGGCTCTTCCACAGCCACAGCCCTTGGGTGGTGCTGGTATTAGGATTCCTGTTTGTTCACACAGACAAAAGTCATTTTTGTACTTGGATACAGAAAATGTTTTTCCAAAGTTTCTAAACTGTTCCACTCCAGATACAACTCTCGTGCCTGAGGATGTGAGAGTTCAATTCACATATGCTACAATGAGGGCATAGTTTGTTGGTATTTAATGAAATATATTTCATAGTTCAGTCATTACTATGAGCTGAGTCATTGGTAGCCATCTTAGTATGATAATAAAGACTTTTTACCTAGTTATAACAATTAATCCAGCTTAATGCCAAAACTTGAGACAGATGCTCAACCAATATCTGAGCTTCTAAGGTCTACAACAGAGAGAAAAGCCTTGAAATTGGAACAGATTAAATTCTTTCAAATTGTATAATTCACATATGAAGAATACTTAAGAGAAGTTTTCTCAGACTTGACAGAAATCTTGAAAATATTTGTGGTATTATCAATAAAGAACTATGAGAGTGAAACATACCTAAATTACAAACAAGGAAGGAATATTTCAGTTAATTATACATTCTTCACAAGAGGTCAATCTTCATTTTCTCTGAAGAAAGTGATTTTTTCAAAATTATTGCTAAAAGAATTGTAGGTCACAGAGTAGGACCTATAAGTAGAGGGAAAATAACACTCCTAGAAGTTAGCCCAATTATGCAAATCATGTTGTTAGTTTCTGATATATTTTATATAATTACAATTAATTTTTTATTTTAAATTTGTATCCCATTGGAAAGGTTTTTTTGTTTTTTTTGTTTTTTTTTTGACATTGGATTGATTTCTGAATGAAGACACTAAAAGTATGTAGCCATCTCAGACACTGTAATCTGAGGATTGCTGTAACTAGAATATCAGGTTTTTGCCTTGTTGGAAGTTAGTTACTGGTGAGACAATAAAGGCTTTTCTATATTATTTAACAGATTAAACTAGAAAATATTATTATTGCAAAGAGTTTTGGGTAGAGTCTCTGAACTATACAAATTCTTTTGAGAAAATGAATTGATTTTATAATTTAAAACTTCATTAAAGTGCTGCTAAGATTCAGACCATTGCCTTGACTAATTTACCTCTTAAAATAAATGCTTTGCATTTAAATTACAAATGTCCACTTATCACACTATCCACTTTCCTACAACACCTGATAATTCTGTAGATGATCTGTACCAGCAGGTTATTTTTCAGTAATAGGGTCCTAAGAGAGAGGACCAAGAGATCAAGAAGATAAGGAAATAGATATATTTGAGATCAGGAGGTCTTGCTTGGTATAAGCTATGGCTTATAGCAAGCAAGCTTACTAATAAGTGCATCATCTTATGTACTTTTTATAAGGAAAGAAGTGGGAAGAACTCAGCAGAAACTATCATACAGTGGGAAGCAAATCGAGCAATGATTCACAAGGAGAATACAAGCTATTTCAAGAACATTACAGATTGAGCACAAAGCCACCTTGGGTCTGATACCACAGCCCTATAATGTTAGAAGAGTTGGGTTCAAAGAATCAGTACCCGTACCTCCAATAAACCATGGCTCCAGGACTTTATTGGATCTGCCAAGCATATTCCTAGTTTTGGAGATGGAGGTATGTCCCTTCTGCATAACTTGGGGGAAGTCATGGGTCAGATCAGTCCTCAACATTAGACAGCATGTGGTGGCTGGCTCAGATCTTATTTCAGGACAGCAGCATGGGGGCTGATACACAGCCAATATTTTAAATTTCAGAAAAATTCGTTCTCACATCATCTAGGAGAAAAATACATGCAGTATGTTTTCCCAGAATCATTCAAATAACAAGCAAAAAAGACCCAATACTGCAATGTCTATAGGTTTTCTACTGCAGGGAAAACACACACTATTAAATAAGACAAGAAACTCTGAAGCTCATTTGAAAAGAGATCTTATTTTATCCTAGTAGACAATAAATATTGTGAAACATTTTAATTAATGTATATCTGTTATAAAAGTCATGAGAGCTGATAGTAACAGTGTACCTACCCAAAGTGTTAAATAATGAGTTTAACATTGCATGTGTATGGCAATATATCAATTGAATTTAAATTGAAACTTGGGAACTGTAAGTTTGAAAACAAAAATTTTTTTATCATGTGAATTTTTCTCTTCACTTGGAGAAGCATTTATTTAATTAACACAGAGTTCCCACCTACAGAAATTAAACTTAGCACCTATTATTGTCAGTCTCTGTGTGAAGATTACTGTTGTCCTTTACTACATTCAAATGACCATTTACTAGAAAGTAAATGCATATATTTATTTATTTATTTATTTAAGTCTGCCAAAGAGCAGACATCAATAGAATTGACTTATTCAGCCAATTGTTTTGAATCATTTTAAGAAATAAGGCATCTACGTGAGTGAACAAACAGGCTATTTTTGAACCTTTGATAATACCTGACATCTCATAAATTATGATTCAAAAAGCATAGAAGGTTTGAAGTAACAAAGTCCATTGATTTCCTAGTTTTTATAAAAAGAGAAATAAAGAAGCGAGTTTGTTCTCTAACACAGTCCATTAGTTATGTCTTTGAAAACACTCCTCCAACCACCTAGAGGAAATCTAAAACTCTGGATTTCACCATAATTGTACACACTGACGGGGAAACGGGGCTGGCGTGTTTAACCCTGTGGATGTCATCCTTCCTCAGTTCTTTGAACTAAAAGAAAAATAGGATCAAGCAAGGATCACAAGGAAGTTCTAAAAGAACGCAGCCGTTTTTCGAATACAAACCTCCTGCAAAGAGGTACCCGGTGCCACAAGCAGCAGACCTCGGGATCCTCTTGACAAGGAGAGAGGCCACAGAACTCAAGAGATGGGGTGCTTCCCTTGGGACTTGCCACACAAATGCAAAGCAGACTTGCTTATTCTGCTAAGAGCTAGATTTCCAGTGTGAGTCCTAGGAAGAAGCTGAGTATTCAGGGATGAGAAGAGATGCCCCTCTGCAAAAAGTCTCTGCCCAGATACTGCTCCTCAGGTAGAGGAAAGTAGCCGCTAATTCAGCAGAGACTAGGAACTGAAACTTCACTGTGGTTCTTTAAGACACTGCTGCTAATATGCCAGATTCCGGTCCCTGAACTTGTACCAGTACCAATTCCCACCCATCTGAGCAGTGACACCAAGCTCTGCAAAAGGAGTTCAACCTATGGAGCCATGTCCCTAGAAAGAACAAGCTTCACCCTCCTATCCTTTAGTTCTGGTGATGCAGAAGAGAGGAGGGAAGGTGCCAAATATTTAGTGATACATTTTCTGTTAGACACAGGGAAAATGAAAGAGATCCAAAGAAACAGTTTATTTCTCACATGCAAATAAAATGTTTTGTCTTATCTAGGGACAAAAACGTGTCTATCCTCTACCAGAAATTTACATGAGGGTCTCTGCTCACCGACTTGGTGGGAAACGCTAACTTGGTAGATAGACATAGATCAGAGTTTTGAATCAAGTCTATTTCAAACTCAAAAAAAAAAAAGAAAGAAAGAAAGAAGGAAGGAAGGAAGGAAGGAAGGAAGGAAGGAAGGAAGGAAGGAAGGAAGGAAGAAGAGAGAGAGACAGAGACAGAGAGACAGAGAGAGACAGAGACAGAGAGAGAGAGAGACAGAGAGAGAAAATCCATGGAAAAGCTTCAGTTTCCAAAAGTGACTGTCCATTAAAAACACAGGGCAACTGGGCCGTGGTGATGTTGGCTGCACACTTTTAATTCCAGCACTTGGGAGACAGAGGCAAGCAGATCTCTGTGATTTGGAGCCCAGCCTAGACAAAAGTAACTTGGAGTACAGCCAAGAAACCCAATAACACTGTAAAGGGAAGTTCCTCTGTACCACCTCATTCCACAGTAGTTCTAAAATATTCACTCTGAAGTTTAATATTAATTATAAACTGTTTGCCCAAACAGCTCAGGCTTATTACTAAATAGCTCTTACTTTTATATTGACCCATTTCTATTAGGCTATGTTTTGTCAAATGCCCCGTGACTTTACCTGTGCTCTAATACATTTTTTTCCTTCATGGCTTCTGGCATCTCCTGACTCTGTCCTTCTCTCTGTCTCTCAGTTTGACTTTCCCTCCTGACTTTATTCTGCTTTGCTATAGGCCACAGCAAATTTTATTAGCAACCAATGAGAACAACACACATTCACAACATACAGAAGAGTGATATCCCACAGTAGAACACAGTGCAACAAGAGGGGTAGAAAGGGTCTAGATAATCAAATGAGTTTCACTATCAGGGTTTCCAGTCTATTGTAGTCCTCCCCTGTTCCTCCCATCTTTCCACTTTCCTTCTGTTATCCCTGTATAAATTTCAGCTATTTATGGCCCAAAGATTTTAGTGACTAGTTCTGAATCTCTTTTCCTAAAGATATCACAAACTAGAATTTTAATTACTAAAACACATGCATTTCTGAAACATAAGCGATAGAAACTGTGCCTGTATCATTCAACAATAATTGCATCTTGAAGAATTTCTCTCTGGAGCCCTGGACAGGGAACTCTGAAGTTCCTCATCCCCCTCCCTATACTCCCCGGGCTCCCTGCAGGGGCTCTACCCCCCCATACTGCCTCTCTCTTCTTGTCCCACCCAGCTTGCATCCAGAACCCTTCTTCCTTCTGTCCCCTTTCCTCTTTGGGCACATAACACCATCCAGCTCAGTCTGTCTGGCGCTGGGGGCAAATCCTCAGGGCAAGTAGGCAGGCGAGACCTCCTTTGTCTCACTGGCCCGCCTGCACCAACCAAGGTAGGCGCTTTGTTTACGAACTACCCAACCTGCATGGAGATCTGATCTCGGCACCAGGAGAGACAGCAGTGCGGTGAGTTTGTGACTGGACAGGGAACTCTGAAGTTCCTCATCCCCCTCCCTATACTCCCCGGGCTCCCTGCAGGGGCTCTACCCCCCCCATACTGCCTCTCTCTTCTTGTCCCACCCAGCTTGCATCCAGAACCCTTCTTCCTTCTGTCCCCTTTCCTCTTTGGGCACATAACACCATCCAGCTCAGTCTGTCTGGCGCTGGGGGCAAATCCTCAGGGCAAGTAGGCAGGCGAGACCTCCTTTGTCTCACTGGCCCGCCTGCACCAACCAAGGTAGGCGCTTTGTTTACGAACTACCCAACCTGCATGGAGATCTGATCTCGGCACCAGGAGAGACAGCAGTGCGGTGAGTTTGTGACCAGCGGCAGCGGAAGCAGCCCTGGAAAGGGAACTCTGAAGTTCCTCATCCCCCTCCCTATACTCCCTGGGCTCCCTGCAGGGGCTCTATACCCCCCATACTGCCTCTCTCTTCCTGTCCCACCCAGCTTGCATCCAGAACCCTTCTTCCTTATGCCCCCTTTCCTCTTTGGGCACATAACACCATCCAGCTCAGTCTGTCTGGCGCTGGGGGCAAATCCTCAAGGCAAGTAGGCAGGCGAGACTTCCTTTGTTTCACTGGCCTGTCTGCAACAAGCAAGGAGAGACATCACTAGAACAACAGGAGAGCTAGCACTGCAGAGAGCCTTCACTGGGAAGGTACATCAGTAGGCAAGGAGACCTGATCCGGTAAAAGAACATCCAGAGGGGAGCATTCGGAGAAAGAGATGGGCAGGCGCCAATGCAAGAATTCACCTAACAATCTGAAAAACTATATGAAACCACCAGAACCCAGCGACCTCCCAACAGGTGGACATGAACACCTTAATCATGAAGAAGTAGATAAAATTGACTTTATGAAAGTGATTGACGCCCTTAAACAACATGTAAAAAATGCCCTTATAGAAATGGATGAGAAGTATAACAGAAAGTTTGAAGAATTGAGTAAATCAGTGAATGATACCCTAGGAAACCAAGGAAAAACAATCAAACAGATAATGGAAACAGTTCAAGACTTAAAAACTGAAATGGAGGCAAAGAAGAAAACACAAACAGAAGGCCAGCTGGACAGGGAAAATCTAGGTAAACGAATAGAGACTACAGAAGCAAGCATAACCAACAGAATACAAGAGATAGAAGAAAGAATCTCAGATTCTGAAGATACCATAGAGAAAATAAACACGCTGATCAAAGAAAACAGCAAGGCCAACAAATTCTCATCACAAAACATTCAGGAAATATGGGACACAATAAAAAGACCAAACCTAAGAATAATAGGAATAGAAGAAGGAGAAGAAGCGCAGCTCAACGGTCCAGAAAATATATTTAATAAAATTATAGAAGAAAACTTTCCCAACCTAAAGAAAGATATACCTATGAAGGTTCAAGAAGCATACAGAACACCGAATAGGCTGGATCAAAAAAAAACATCCTCTCGCCATATAATAATCAAAACACAAAGCATACAGAATAAAGAAAGAATACTAAGAGCAGCAAAGGAAAAAGGCCAAGTTACTTATAAAGGTAAACCTATCAGACTTACACCTGACTTCTCTATGGAAACCATGAAAGCCAGAAGGTCCTGGATAGATGTGCTGCAGAAACTAAGAGACCATGGATGCAATCCCAGACTACTATACCCAGCCAAGCTTTCGTTCACTATAAATGGAGAAAACAAAATTTTCCAGGATAAAAACAAATTTAAACAATACGTAGCCACAAATCCAGCCTTACAGAAAGTAATAGAAGGAAAATCACTAACCAAGGAGTCCAACAATGACCACAATATCTCAGACAACTAGAGACCCTTCACCAGCACAACACAAAGAAGGGGAACACACAAAATTTACAACTTAAAAAATGACCGGAGTTAACAACCACTGGTCATTAATATCACTTAATGTCAATGGACTCAACTCTCCTATAAAAAGGCACAGACTAAGAGATTGGATACGAAAACAGGATCCAACATTCTGCTGTTTACAAGAAACACACCTCAACCACAAAGACAGGCACTTACTCAGAGTAAAGGGTTGGGATAAGGCTTTTCAAGTAAATGGACCTAAGAAACAAGCAGGGGTGGCCATACTAATTTCTAACAAAGTTGACTTCAAACTTAAATCAATCAGGAGAGATGGAGAGGGACATTTTCTACTCATAACAGGAACAATTCATCAGGATGAAGTCTCAATCCTGAATATCTATGCCCCTAATATAAAAGCACCCACGTACGTAAAAGAAACATTGTTAAAACTCAAGGCAGCCATCAAACCGCACACATTAATAGTAGGAGACTTTAATACTCCTCTCTCACCAATGGACAGGTCAAGTAGACAGAAACCTAACAGAGAAATAAGAGAATTAATGGAGGTAATGAATCAAATGGACTTAACAGACATCTATAGAATATTCCACCCAAATAGGAAAGAATATACCTTCTTCTCTGCAGCTCATGGAACCTTCTCAAAAATCGACCACATACTCGGTAACAAAGCAAACATCCACAGTTACAAAAAAATATTAATAACCACCTGTATCTTATCAGATCACCATGGATTAAAGCTAGAATTCAGCAACAATGCTACCCCCAGAAAGCCTACAAACTCATGGAAACTGAATAGTCAACTACTGAACCATACCTGGATTAAGGAAGAAATAAAGAAAGAAATTAAAGTCTTCCTTGAAGACAATGAAAATAAAGAAACAACATACTCAAACCTATGGGACACTATGAAAGCAGTTCTGAGAGGAAAGTTCATAGCACTAACTGCCCTCTTAAAGAAAACAGAGAAAGCACACATTGGAGACTTAACAGCCCACCTGAAAGCTCTAGAAAAAAAAGAAGCAGACTCACCTAGAAGGGGTAGAAGACTGGAAATAATCAAACTGAGGGCAGAAATCAACAAAATAGAAACACAGAAAACAATTGAAAGAATCAATGAATCAAAAAGCTGGTTCCTGGAGAAAATCAACAAGATTGATAAACCCCTATCCAAACTAATCAAACGGCAGAGAGAGAATTTGCAAATTAATAAGATCAGAAATGAAAAGGGGGACATAACCACAGACACAGAGGAAATTCAGAGAATCATTAGATCTTACTACAAAAGCCTGTATGCCACAAAACTGGAAAATGTAAAAGAAATGGACGCTTTTTTAGATAAATACCATTTACCAAAGTTAAACCAGGACCAGGTGAACAACCTAAATAGACCTGTTAGTCGTGAAGAATTAGAAGCTGTTATCAAAAACCTCCCTTCCAAAAAAAGTCCAGGACCAGATGGTTTCAATGCGGAATTCTACCAGAACTTCCAAGAAGACCTAATACCTATTCTCCTTAATGTATTTCACAATATAGAAACAGAAGAGTCATTGCCAAATTCCTTTTATGAAGCTACAGTAACTCTGATACCAAAACCACACAAAGACCCAACCAAGAAAGAGAATTACAGGCCAATCTCACTCATGAACATCGACGCAAAAATCCTCAACAAAATTCTGGCAAACCGAATCCAAGAACACATTAGAAAAATTATCCATTATGATCAAGTAGGCTTCATACCAGAGATGCAGGGCTGGTTTAACATACGCAAATCTATCAATGTAATCCATCATATAAATAAACTGAAAGAAAAAAACCATATGATCGTTTCATTAGATGCTGAAAAAGCATTTGACAAAATTCAACATCCCTTTATGATAAAAGTCTTGGAGAGATTAGGGATACAAGGGTCATACCTAAATATAATTAAAGCTATATACAGCAAGCCGACAGCTAATATCAAATTAAATGGAGAGAAACTTAAAGCCATCCCACTAAAATCAGGAACACGCCAAGGCTGTCCACTCTCTCCATACCTCTTCAATATAGTTCTCGAAGTTTTAGCAATAGCAATAAGACAACATAAGGGGATAAAGGGGATTCAAATTGGAAAGGAAGAAGTTAAACTTGCATTATTTGCAGATGATATGATAGTGTACATGAGCGACCCCAAAAACTCCTCCAAAGAACTCCTACAGCTGATAAACGCCTTTAGTAATGTGGCAGGATACAA
Source organism: Chionomys nivalis (assembly GCF_950005125.1). NCBI lineage: Eukaryota > Metazoa > Chordata > Mammalia > Rodentia > Cricetidae > Chionomys > Chionomys nivalis. Next base: position 55,975,596 of record NC_080100.1, on the reverse strand, counting down.
GATCAACTCCAAAAAATCAGTCGCCCTCTTATACACAAAGGATCTGGAAGCAGAGAGAGAAATAAGAGAATCATCACCTTTCACGATAGCCACAAACAGCATAAAATATCTTGGGGTAACTCTAACCAAGGAAGTGAAAGATCTATTTGACAAAAACTTTAAGGCATTGAAGAAAGAAATTGAAGAGGATACCAGAAAATGGAAGGATCTCCCTTGCTCTTGGATTGGGAGGATCAACATAGTAAAAATGGCAATTCTACCAAGGGCAATTTATAGATTCAATGCAATCCCCATTAAAATCCCATCAAAATTCTTCACAGATCTTGAAAGGACAATAATCAACTTTATATGGAGAAACAAAAAACCCAGGATAGCCAAAACAATCTTATACAATAAAGGAACTTCTGGAGGCATTACCATCCCTGACTTCAAACTCTATTACAGAGCTACAGTAATGAAAACAGCGTGGTACTGGCATAAAAACAGAGAAGTCGACCAATGGAATCGTATAGAAGACCCGGATTTTAACCCACAAACCTATGAACAACTGATTTTCGATAAAGGAGCTAAAAGTATACAATGGAAGAAAGAAAGCATCTTCAACAAATGGTGCTGGCACAATTGGATGTCAACCTGTAGAAGAATGAAAATAGACCCATATCTATCACCATGCACAAAACTCAAGTCCAAATGGATCAAAGACCTCAATATCAATCTGAACACACTGAACCTGATAGAAGAGAAAATGGGAAGTACCCTACAACATATGGGCACTGGAGATCGCTTCCTATGTATAACCCCAGCAGCACAGACATTAAGGGCAACATTGAATAAATGGGACCTCCTGAAACTGAGAAGCTTCTGTAAAGCAAAGGACACTGTCATTAAGACAAAAAGGCAGCCTACTGACTGGGAGGAGATCTTCACCAACCCCGCAACAGACAAAGGTCTGATCTCCAAAATATATAAAGAACTCAAGAAACTAGACTTTAAAAGGATAATTAACCCAATTAAAAAATGGGGCACTGAACTGAACAGAGAATTCTCAACAGAAGAAGTTAAAATGGCCAAAAGATACTTAAGGTCATGCTCAACCTCCTTAGCGATCAGAGAAATGCAAATCAAAACAACTTTGAGATATCATCTTACACCTATCAGAATGGCTAAAATCAAAAACACCAAGGATAGCCTTTGCTGGAGAGGTTGTGGAGAAAGGGGTACCCTCATCCATTGCTGGTGGGACTGCAAACTTGTGCAACCACTTTGGAAATCAGTGTGGCGGTTTCTCAGAAAAATTGGGATCAACCTACCCCTGGACCCAGCAATACCACTCTTGGGAATATACCCAAGAGATGCCCTATCATATGACAAAAGCATTTGTCCAACTATGTTCATAGCAGCATTATTTGTAATAGCCAGAACCTGGAAGCAACCTAGATGCCCTTCAATGGAAGAATGGATGAAGAAAGTGTGGAATATATACACATTAGAGTACTACTCTGCGGTAAAAAACAATGACTTCTCGAATTTTGCATGCAAATGGATGGAAATAGAAAATACGATCCTTAGTGAGGTAACCCAGACCCAAAAAGAAGAACATGGGATGTACTCACTCATAACTGGTTTTTAGCCATGGATAGGGGCCACTGAGTCTATAATTTGTGATCCTAAAGAAGCTAAACAAGAGGGTATACCCAAGGAAAAACATATAGATATCCTCCCAGCTATGGGAAATAGACATGACTGATGGGCAAAAAATTGGAATCTTGGGTGTGGGGTGGGATGGGGATGAGGGGTAATGGGGAGAGAAAAGTGTGAAGGAGAAGATGAGGGGAACTGGGGGAATCAGGGTGATTGGGGATAAAGGAAGGTTGGATAGGGGAGCAGGGAAACTCATACCTTAGGTAAGGGAGCCACCTAAGGGTTGGCAAGAGACTTGAACTTGGAATGGCTACCAGATGCCCAGGGCAATGTCCCCAGTTAGTTCATTGGGGCACCTGAGGATAGGGAACCTGAAATGAACCTATCCTATAATCATACTGATGAATATCTTGCATATCGCCATAGAACCTTCATCTAGCGATGGATGGAGATAGAGCCAGAGACCCACACTGGAGCACCGGACTGAGCTCCCAAGGTTCTAATGAGGAGCAGAAGGAGAGAGAACATGAACAAGGAAGTCAGGACCATGAGGGGTGCACCCAACCACTGAGACAGTGGGGCCGATCTATTGGGAGCTCACCAAGGTCAGCTGGACTGCTATTGAAAAAACATGGGATAAAACCGGACTCTCGGAATGTGGCGGACAATGAGAGCTGACGAGAGGCCAAGGAGAATGGCACAGGAACTTTCAACTGGCGATAGATCGAGAGAGAGACAGAGACCCAAATTGGAGCAACGGTCTGAGCTCTTAAGGTCCAAATGAGGAGCAGAAGGAGGGAGAACATGAGCAAGGAAATCAGGACCACGAGGCGTGCACCCACCCACTGTGACAGTGGAACTGATCTATTGGGAGCTCTTCAAGGCCAGCTGGACTGGGACTGAATAAGCATGGGTTGAAACTGGACTCTCTGAACATGGCGGACAATGAAGGCTGATGAGAAGCCAAGGACAATGGCACTAGGTTTCGATCCTAATACATGAACTGGCTTTGTGGGAGCTTAGCCTGTTCTGATGCTCACCTTCCTGGGCCTGGATGGAAGTGGGAGGACCTTGGTCTTCCTGTAGGGCAGGGAATTTGGACTGCTCTTCAGTATCGAGAGGGAGGGGGAATGGACTGGGGGGAGGAGAAGAGGAGTGGGGATGGGGGAGGGGAGTGGGGGGAGGGGGCAATGTGTGGGAGGAGGGGAGGGAAATGGGAAACGGGGAGCAGTTGGAAATTTTAATTAAAAAAGAATAAAAAAAAAAAGAAAACAGTTATCCATTATCACAAAAAAAAAACATAAATTAAATTATGCAATGTTTCTCACTCAAGTCCTTAAACAGCTATGACTTTCTTCTTAAGCCCCATCTCGGTTCCTGATTATCTTTGATATAATAACTAACTCCTGGAGAGAAGCATGCCTGTGAAATAAACAATCATAAGTATATTGACAGTCTGTATCTTACTTAACCAGTGTCTATTGGATGTATGTTTTAGTCATTATGCCCAATAATGACTCTCGTCTAATCATTGTGACAAGTCTATTATTTTTACAGATTTATATATGAAATAACCATGGTTTGGAAAAATTAAACAAATTGTAAGTTAATCCACAGTTAAAATGAGTGAGAGTGAAAATTGGGTGATTCATATTTTAACTTCATGTTGTGTAATAGTTCCCTTGAGATTAAACACTTCATCTAGGAGAAAAACTTAAGATGCAGGATGTTAAAGAGAAGTTAAAAACAAGGGGATGAGGCAGACGGATCTCTGTGAGTTCTAGGCTAGCCTGGTCTACAAGAGCTAGTGCCAGGACAGGCTCCAAAGCTACAGAGAAACCCTGTCTTGGAAAAAAAAGGGGGGGGGTCGTTTTGAGGAGAGGTGACTCATTTCATCCTGCAGGGAAGCTTATGAAGTTCACAAGTAAACAAATCAATAGCTTCAGGAAGTCACTAAAACTGACCAGTCAGTCAGTTCTTTGGGTTCCTCCCTCCCAATAATATATATGCTGTATAGAGTGCCAAAAGAGACAATTGGAAGAAGTAGACACCAGCCGAGCTGTCTGGAAGAAATGATAATAGTCAAGATACCTAGAAGCTTATCAAGAGAAAAATATCTAAGAGCACCTATGACCTAAGCAGAGAAAAGGCATTTTACAAGTTGCTACAACTCTGTTCTTCTTATGTTCTCAGTTTGATCAGATGTCAGTTGCAAAACCATCCTCTATTGGAATGCCTTTATGTTCTCCATTAGAACATCGTCCTGTAAAAATAAAACAATACAAAAGAACAAAAAAAAAAAAAAAAAAAAAAAAGAATTTCTCTCTGCAGTGTCCAGAAGGCTAAGGAATAGATTTTTCAGTTTTTTGTGTGAAGGATTCCAGACCTCTGAATATGCCTATTTACAGACATACATCCTTCTATGAAATGGTCTAACAATGCTTCTCAACCCGTGGGTCACAACCCCTTTGAAGGCTGAATGACCTTTTTACAAGGGGCACATATCAGATATACTGTATATCAGATACATTACAATTTGTACCAATAGCAAAATTATGGGTATAAAGTAGCAACAAAATAATTGTTTTTGGAGGTATTAAGGGGGCACAGCATTAGGAAGATTGAGAACCACTGGTCCAAACCAAACTACATAAAGAAGAGGGTCAGAGTATGATATCTATTTTAAGGTTTCAGACAGAGTTAGGAATTGTAGACACTAAGACTATCAGAGTTGGCAAAGCTTTTTTGGTACTACCAGTCCATAGAATAATCATCTGTGCCTTCTGCAATCAAGTTCACCTGATTGAACTTTGGGAGTGATTTGGGGAGTTTGGGAAAGCAATCCCAAAACTTCCATTTCATTATGTACCAAGTATTATAAGATCCATGGTCAGAGGCAACAGAGATGGCTATATAATTAATAATATTTATTGCTCTTGCAAAAACTTAATTTTGCTTCCCAGCACATGTTACTGCTCACAATCCCTGTTAACTTCCATTCCAAGTAATCAAACATTGTCTTCCAGCTGCCTGAATGCCTGTGTTGCACATAAACTCATGAAGCCTCAAACAACACAATAAATGAAACATACACCTTTTTTAAAAAGTTAAGAGTAACCTCTCAAATATAAACCATCTACTCTGAAATTTATAAGAGCATAATAAGAACATTTATACAAACATAATAGGCACCTAGTACAATTTGCAGTAGGACACAGAAGGAAGGAAAACAAGTCAATACTGTGGACAGACTCATTAATTTAAGCATGCTTTCTCATCTTGGCCACTGTATTCATGATTATGAGAATTACAGCAAATACACTTGTGTGACTTATATTAATTCTCTAACCACAAGCAAAAAGTTCATTTAAAAAGATCTGTTATTCTATAGGCTAACATTTAACAATCATAGAAATGTCTTGTTGTCCTAAATTATATTTTATGTAGTATTGACATAAACATTAATAGAGTTTTACCCTAGCTCCCTGTTTGTGATGAGTGCTGCCAAGACTATTGGTTTACTCAGCCTCTTAAAGCTACTACTGTATTCTAGATTATTTGTAGGGTGTCTTTGGGGGTCTAAAAGCCATAAAACAATTTTTTTCAAGGTAGTTATATACTATTGAAGTTTACGGAGAGTAAAAATGTATTAGCCACAAAACTTTGTATAAAGCAAAAGTAATTAGAAAATATGGCCTAGAATTGTATCAAATGTAGAGAGTTTTACCAATCAAGTAAAGAAACGATAAGAACATTTGCAGGTTAGTATACACTTATTAAGTTTTCTTGGCAAGAGTATCCTGTCCTCAGCAAGTATCCGTTCTGACTTATACCTATGCTTCTGATATATACTAATCCAGTATGATGGTTAATCTTGTCAACTTGACTAAATATGAAAATGAAATCAACTAAGAGACAAGCCTGTGGAAAATCTGTGAGAGATTTTCTTGTTTAGCTTAGATGAGGTTTTAAATGTGGTTATCACCTTCCAGTGTGAGGTCTAATGGGTAAGCTACTGTTGTCTTTATGGTTTTGGGATTGATCTGACTGGAATGACAGAGAATGACATAATAACAGACATGCATACAGAGATGCTGGGATTATGAGGGCTGTGTGCTATGATGAAGATACCCCAGGGTCCAGACACTCATCATTCTTCCTCTACACAGCAGAACAAAGAGGAGGGTTTACCATTTACTGCTGACTGAGGAGGTGGGCTTGTTCACCTCAGCAGGAGGTCACTATAGGGGAGCAGTGTCAAACTGCAGTCGTCCAAGAAGAGGAAACTGTGGGCTCAGGACATGCTGTTAACATCCATACAGGGACCACCAGAAAGATGGTAATGTCATTCCCAGGAGCCTAACCTAGGAAAGGCCTCACTATTCCCACGACCCTGGGTTATTGGTGTCCCTGACATGGCTGTACTCATGTCAAGAACATGCGCTTTGCTTTTGTCTGCTTGCTTTCATGAGTTTATCTCACTGGTGAGTTTATAAATCCTTTCAGAAGTTCCTCTGCCCTGTCACTACTGTCACTGTGTCATTGCTGCCACTCCCATCCTTTGCTGCCACCAGAGCACAGTTGCACTGGCCTTTGGGTAAATGTGTCATGCAGTTTCCTTAAGCATGGTTGTCATGTTGTTCATTATTCAGTCAAACGACATAGAAGAAAATCATTAATGAACAAAAATCCAAGTAGGGTCTATGTAGACAATATCAGGAACTAAGGCCTTAAAATACCATTCACTACATCAGTGATTCTCACGGTGGGTTGCAACCTCTTCGGGAGGTTAACTGACCCATTCACTAAGGGTCACCTAAGACCATCAGAAAATACAGATATTTACAATTCAAAACAGCAGCAAAATTACAGTTATGAAGTAGCAACAAAAATAATTTTATGATGAAGGGTTACCATGAAACAAGGAACTGTATTAAAGGGTCACCACATCAGGAAGGATGAGAACCAATGCTCTAAATTAAGTTTATAAAAGTAGAAGAGGACCAGGAATATTTTAGGAAAATAAATATTGGAGGGGAGAAGAATACAAAGTTCATTCATTTGTATATTAAAACATCTATTTTTAACATTTAAATTTTTTATAAGATTATATAAAATTGAGGAGCAATAATTATATATAATTATAGATACATATATGGTATACAGTAGGCTGTTACAAAATACAATTATATGATGGAATCATCAAATCAGCAAGCAGCATATCATGAAACACTCTATTTTCAACCAGTCATTAATGCTACTGATGATACCAAACCCATGTAAGTGTAAGGTAGTAAGTGATTACCTGACACAATATTGATCACCATACACTCATGTGAACATTAACAGTTTCTGAGCTCTCTGCACTGCTATTGACACACGATTTCAATTCTCAAAATCATTCAAGACACAAATAAAATTAGAATACTATTTGTCTATAAATTTTGAGAAAGAGAGAAAGGAAGGAAGAACCTTAAGGAAATTACTGAAATTTCCAAGATGGAAAGAAGGCTTGAAACTGAGAGCAAACCTGGGCTCATCACCTCTGTAAAGTTCATATTGTTTTGATGGCATTGTCATTGAAACCAAAATGAGTCCCTATCAAACCAATACATTTGACTTTCCCTATTCATAGTATAAGAATTGAAGCTGAGAATCCATAAATATATCAGGTGAAATGATCATATACCAAGAAAATAAACTTGTCCTTCATTCTAAGCATGCATAAACAGTAAAAATGAGCTCTCCATGGAACAAGTCATACAGAAATTCAGGAAACTGTGTCCTACTCTGCTTCATATCAGGTTTCTTTTTTTTTTATTAAAAATTTCCACCTCCTCCCCTCCTCCCACTTCCCTCCCTCCCCCCACTCCCCCTCCCTCTACAGTCCAAGGAACGGTCAGGTTTCCCTACCCTATGGGAAGTCCAAGGTCCTCCCTGCTCCCCCCCCCCCAGGTCCAGGAAGGTGAGCATCCAAACAGACTAGGCTCCCATAAAGCCCGTCCATGCAGTAGAATCAAAACCCAGAGCCATTGTCCTTGGCTTCTCCGTCAGTTTCCACCATCAGCCACATTCAGAGAGTCCGGTTTGATTATGTGCTCCATCAGTTCCAGTCCAACTGGCCTGATGATCTCCCATTAGATCAGTCCCACTGTCTCAGTGGGTGGACGCACTCCTCGCGGTCCTGACTTCCTTGCTCATGTTCTCCCTCCTTCTGCTCTTCATATGAACCTTGGGAGCTCAGTCCAGCGCTCCAATGTGGGTCTCTGTCTCTATCTCCATCCATCGCCAGATGAAGGTTCTATGGAGATATGAAAGATATTCGTCAGTGTGGCTATAGGATAAGGCCGGTTATCCTATAGCACCCTCTCCTCTGCTGCCCAAGGAACAAGCTGGGGACATCTTCTTGGACACCTGGGAACCCCTCCCGAGTTAAGCCTCTTGCCAACCCTAAAATGCTCCCTTAATTAAGAGATCTACTTCCCTGCTCCCACATCCACCCGTCCTCCATCCCAACCATCCCATTCCCTCAAGCTCTCCCCATCCTCCCCTTCTCCCTTCTCATATCAGGTTTCTAACAGCAAAAGTTTCCAAATCTGCCCTCTGCCCCTCTTCTCTAGGTTTTCTGCCTTGGTGTCAGTTACAAACAGGCTCTTCCTGGCACACAGTGCAGTGAGTGAAGCAATATTGGCTCCCTTTCCTTTGAAGTGTGAATCAGAGTTGCAATCACTAGCACTCATCCCTCTTCTCTCATTGAAAGACAAAGAGCAGCAATATTTCATGCGGGTCATACAATTGGAGTCACCCTGACAGCAGCATCGTGTCCAGAGAAATGGCTTGTTCCATTTGGATAATGCAAGGTCTCGTCTTCCTCAACTGAAGTCTGTGTATGCCACAAGAACTTGAAAACCAAAAGAGATGAAAGAAGAGATCCTAAAACAAAAATGTAGAGATTAATAACGAAAGAAAGAAAGAAAGAAAGAAAGAAAGAAAGAAAGAAAGAAAGAAAGGAGGGAGGGAGGGAGGGAGGGAGGGAGGGAGGGAGGGAGGGAGGGAGGGAGGGAGGGAGGGAGAGAGAGAGAGAGAGAGAGAGAGAGAAAGAAAGAAAGAAAGAAAGAAAGAAAGAAAGAAAGAAAGAAAGAAAGAAAGAAAGAAAGAAAGAAAGGGTGTAGTGAATGATCAGAGAAAAGCGTCATTGCCAAGTGATCAGTAACAGATGATCATAGCCAGTAATTCAGCAGTTTTCATCTACTTTGTCACAAAAACTATGTGGTGTGCTGTGGTGTGTGTGTGTGTGTGTATGTGTGTGTGTGTGTGTGCTAATATCTGAAAGCATGTTAATGTTATGTGAAAAGGCCTAAATAAGTTTGTTTGGAAAACTCTCATGTATGTATGACCTACTCTTTTCCTTTATGGCTGCATACCACTGTCCTGGCTTCTTATTTCTTCAATTCATATCATCAAACTTCTTTGTTAATAATTAGGCACCTGAAAAAAAAAAACAAAAGTCTTATATTATAGGTTTTCACATAAACCTTCCAAAGATCTGATTTTTTTCCATTGTTCCTTATAGAAAGTTTGTGGATATAAGATACAGGTCACATAGGAGATTAAGTGAAAATTTTTAATAAAAAGCTAATGTAAAGCCAGGCAGTGGTGGCACACACTTTAATCCCGGCATTTGGAAGGCAGAGGTAAGGGAATCTCTGTGAGTTCAAGGCCAGCTTGGTCTACAAGAGCTAGTTCCAAGACAGGCTCCAAAGATACAAAGAAACCCCGTCTTGAAAAACAAAAACAAAAACAAACCCCAACTAATGTAAGTGTTTTCTATTAACCTTAAATCTCAGGACTAACATAAATCTATAATTTGTATCAGGGCCTCATGACTTACCTTTTCTACAGCTGAGAGGCAGCCTGTCTGTACTTTCAGCTTTAAAACTCTTCCTAAAAACGTTAGATTGACATAAATGTTCAACAATTTAAAATCTATGTAGGTAGAGATTTTATTTCTTTATTCTATTTCATTTTCACATATCTAAATCTAATGCAATTAGAATTGAATTATCATGAAATTAATGCTGTAGATTTCTTTTTTATTGATTTTTACTGAGCTCTACATTTTCCTCTGCTCCTCTCCCTGCCTCTCACCTCCCTTTCAACCCTCACCCAAGTCCCCCATGCTCCTAATTTACTCAGGAGATCTTGTCTTTTTCTACTTCCCATGTAGATTAGATCTATGTATGTCTCTTTCTATGCTGGAATTATTGATGGAATGTATATAATATTATATAAAATAAATATATACATGGATGTGTGCATAAGATAAATATAAAGCTGATGTATATGCATACGTGAAAGTGAACTCAAGATTCTCATAATTCACAACCCAATCATTCATCCGGCAAAATGTGGCAGACAGAATACTAACCCTAAAAATACAACGGTAGTCAAATAAACCAATTCTTATTCTCATTGAGTTTGCATCCCACTGAGAAGACAAAAGGCAATGAATAATTAAATATCATAATGTCAGAGGATATTACATGCTTGAAAGGACACAAAGTAGAAAAGACACATAAAGATGAGAATGGTGATGGTGCTGGTTCAGGAAGAGTATACAAAGGTTGCCTCTAACAAAGGCATTTTTAAAGATAATCTTTCTGTGGCCCTAACGAAACAAGGAGGGAATTTTGTTTCAGAACTCCTACAAAAGCAAGAACCATAGTTCAGTTAGACATTATCTAAATTGTTCCAAATTTCACACCATTGGTTCTTTTGTAATTACTGATAAAAGCTGTCATAAGCTGATGTATTATTGTTATAGGATGAATAAAATTCACTCTAAGAGAAATTCAAATGAAAGCAGGGAAGATGGTGTCAAAAAGGTAACAATCCTTACAGCAGAATACTCATTGCAGCTCTGTTCTCCTAGGGAGGGAGGCCTGGGATGTCACTCAGGCAGTGGAACCAGAAGAGTTAGGATTCCCAAAGCCATACTGCCTTGGGACATTTGCTATAGATGAAAATATATGTTCCTGCCTCATTATTATTCATAACAGCTCCCAAAAGACACTTATAAAGCCAAACATCATTCACTAAGCTCAATATCCATGAGCTTAAAATATGGTTCTTCACTCGTGTGTCACTAATTACCACTAAACTAACGCAAATATATTTATAAACCATTATCCCATAGAGCTTACCTCGGGCTATGTTAAGAGACATTGCTATAAAAATTTAAAGATAGACCATATTCCATGTAACAAATAGTTTTTCACTCATTTAAATGTCATGGGAAATTCTGGGTATGAAAATTAAAAAAAAATAAACCTTTTAAACTTCCACCAATATATAGCCAAATATTGATAGTTATTTATTTATAAAACCAAACAAATTAGATAAAATAAATAGTAAGACTTAATGGCTTATACAAATTAATTTATCTTTATAGTTTTGTAAACTAGATAGTATCTATTGTATCTAAATTTAATTTAATTTAATTTCTCAGTGTAAATAAAGGGACGAAGTAGTAGAACATTTGTCTCACATGTTCAATCCTCAGCACAATGAAAAAGAAATAACAAAGAAAGTCTTGATATGTTGATGGAGAGGAATATATTTTTTCAGTTTCTATCTTTTAAATTTAAAGAGTTAGTTAAAAGCATTAACAATCAATGTATATCTTTCCTAATTAAAATAACTGAAAATATGGTACAACAGAAAACTCCCTATAATTATGTTTCATTTCATTGAAAATATCAGTTGAGCCGGGCGGTGGTGGCGCACGCCTTTAATCCTAGCACTCGGGAGGCAGAGGCAGGCGGATCTTTGTGAGTTCGAGACCAGCCTGGTCTACAAGAGCTAGTTCCAGGACAGGCTCCAAAGCCACAGAGAAACCCTGTCTCAAAAAACCAAAAAAAAAAAAAAAAAAAAAAAAAAAAAGAAAAAAAGAAAATATCAGTTGAACAGTTAAATAAAAATAGATTATTAGTAATAAAATGGAAGATTAAACAACAAAAATTATCTATGTTCTGTACATTAATGGAATTATTAGACTGAATTATATGAAATATCTTATATTATATATAGTAACATATTTTACGTACAATTAAAAACAAATTTGTCTTTAATTTATGTGATTATATTCATATGCATATGTATAACATGTTTATATATATGAAATATTAGGGCACATTTACATAACACTAAATAAAAATGTATATGTATATATATTCACTTACATCTCTAAGTGTGTGTGTACACACACATCTCTAAATAAGTTAGTCAGTTATGCTTTCTAGACATTTGCATGTAAAACTTTTTTGTGTAGTAGATATTGGTAAAATGATGTCATAATAAATACTTGATAGTCTTTAATTACCTAGTATAATCAAACTTAGATTCAAATATGGTATGTGCCTTCCTTTTCCCAGAATTCTTTTCATCTGATTGCCCCACCTATACTTCCTGCCTGGCTACTGACCAATGAGTGTTTAATTGAACTAATCTGAGTGACAAATCTTTACTGTGTAGGAGTATTATCTCACAGCACTTAATAGTCTGGTAGTTGGAGAAAAGCCTCAACAGTTAGGAGAAGTCCCTGCTCTTCCAGAAGACCAGATTTTGATGTTAGCACGTAGATCAGTCAGCTCACCAAAGCTTGTAACTCCAGCTCCTCTGATCTCTGCATACCTATACTCACACAAATACATATTAACAGAAGCACAGATTGTAAAAAACAAACTCTTTTGGAAAATATTTAATAGCCTTTTAATCATTTATCTCAGTCATCCATTTATCCTCAGTACACCCACCACCGAATCAACATCATTTAAGATATAACAATTTGAGACATGTCAGAACTAACAATGTTTTTTTTCAGTTTTCACCCTTCATGACCTGGACTTTATCCTTAAGATGGAATGCTTTCCTTGAAAATATCAAGTGCACCAAATTTACTAATCTCATAATTCTGTACCTGTGGTCTGTGCTTTGGGTATTTATAAAGAAAATATAATGACCCCTGCCAGGAAACAAGAGAGGACTATGTTCACCTTCATTGAAAGTTATTCTAAATAATGTAGAATGCACAGGAAAACAATTTATATGAGCCATCTGGGTTCTAGAATTATTCTCCTGGGAAACGTTACTGAGGATTTTAGAAACATGTGGAGGCAGAGGCAAACAATAAACTGTACAGTGACATAAAATTATATGCATATTCTATACTGTAAGAGTTTTATGGGGAAAAATGAGTTTGAAGCCAACCAAAAGAAGAAGCAAGATGGTGTAATATAAATAGGAGAATGGGGAATAAGTCATATGAATAAAAGTGAGGTTTATTAACTAGGTAGGTACTAGATGCATGCAGAGATTTTATCAACATGGAATAGCAAACAAATGTCCCATATATGCAACTGATTCTGTTTTTCATGCCAAAATCTTCCCATTGAGAATATACATCTGTTGAACATATTTATAATTCTAAAAGATTTCACAGAGAAACTTTAAGTTCAAATTCAAAATTTGAACATGAAAAAATGTATACTACTAAAGATATACAGCAATAACCTAACCAAGGGGTAAGTCTAGAATACCAACTATTAAGACAAACAAAAACATCAGTTTCCATATTTTTTTGAGTTATGAGTTTCTAGTATTACCTTTTTGAACAATAAAGCAATGATAAAATTTACTAATAAGTACCAATAATTGAACTCTTATCTAGTAATTTCCATGTTGTTTAAAATATTGTGATTTTTCAGATATAAGCCAATTCAACAATTAAAACTTGTCATTGAAGAGTCAAAATGACAACATTCTTATTCTTATCTGGTTCTACAATTTGATTGCTGTGTGATCTTGATTATTGCCTAACTTCTCCTAATTACAGTTTTCAGCTATGACTACAATTTTGAACTCTTTTTGAAAAGTTTCTCATAGGAGTGAGACAGAACATTATAGCACTTAATAGATTGAAGGGAGTGTGAGGGCAAAAGCATGATCACAATTATTACTGTCAATTTTTACAACAAATTTTAAAGTTGTAATTTTTAACCACATTTTACAAATTTGTCTGAAGTAAAGTTAGACATGAAATAAAATTATGTCTGGCAAAAATAAGTTAATATGAACAAGATTTATAAGAGACCTGTATCTTAGGGTTTCCATTGCTGTGAAGAGATGCCATGACCATGACAACTCTTAAAAAGAAAAAAACATTTAATTGAGGTGACTTCTATTTTCAGAGGTTTAGTTTATTGTTATCACGGTGCAACATTGTGATGTGAAGCTGATGTGCTGCTGGAGAAGTAGTTGACGTTCTACATCTTGACTCGAAGGCAACAGGAAGTGCTCTGTCTCACTAGGCATGGCTCGAGCATATATAAGACCTCAACGTCTGCCTCCACAATGACATACTTCCTCCAACAAGGCCACACCTCTTAGTAGTACCATTCCCTTTGGGGATCATCTTCAATCAAACCACCACATTCTACTCTCTGACTCCCCAAAAGCTTGTAGCCATATCATAATGCAAAAATGCATTCATCCCAATTTCAAAAGTCCCCATAGTGTTTAACAGTCCAAAACTTATTTAAAGGTCTAAAATTCAGTCTCTTCTCAGATTCATGCAGTCTCTTAACTGTAATAACCTATAAAATCAAAAGCAAAAAGCAGATTACATACTCCCAACATATATAATAGTACAGGATATACATTACCATTCCAAAATGCAGGGAAGGGAGCATAGTGAAAAAAAATGCTGGAACAAAGCAAGACCGAAAGCCAGTTAGGCAAACTACAAGCTCTGCACCTCCATGTATGATGTCAAAGAACTCTTCAAATCTCCAACTCCTTTCAGCTTTGTGGAATGCAAGACGCTTCTTTTACTTGGGCTGAATGGACCCCTGTTAGCAGCTTTCCTTAACAGGTATCCCAAGACTCTGGAATCTCTGACTTCTTGGGGTCTCCAAAACAATCCAGGCTTCTCCTTCACACTTTCACATAATGGCCTCTCTGGGCCTCCATTCAGGGTCACCCCTGACACATGCCTAACCTCTGTTGCTTTCCTTACTTGTGGAGAGAGATTCCATAATCCATTTCTTCTATCCTTGACTTTAAAACAGGAAGCACAAGTCTGAAACGGCCAAGTTCTATTGCTTACTGGAGTTGGAACACGGCGCTCTCAATCTTCACAGACTTTCTATTTTTAATAGTTTCTTTCACTGATCTTCTGAAACTGAATCTGTAGACTAGGCTGGCCTTGAACTCAGAGACCATTCAATTACATCTTCACCAACTTTCTATTTTCAGTGCTTATCTTTACTGCCTAAGCTTTTCTGGTATGGAGCTTGTTCCAAAGTCCAGGCTGGCCTCAAACTGAGATCCACCAGCCTCTGCCTCTGGAGTGCTGGGATTAAAGACATGTGCCACTATGGCTCTGAGCTTTTCTTTACTTTCCTTTAACAAGCTGAAATTTTGCCTGGATGGAATCTTGCTCTGAGATCACCACTTAATTTATTCCATTTCTTAATTGCTTATCTCCTTGAATATAGGACTTAATTCCATTCTACATTCTGGTGCTGGTTTTCTCCTCAGAAGTTTTTCCTTCTTTAGCTTGTTCCTTTTCATTATACATCTTCATTAGAGTCAACACTAGTAACCACACAACAGAATCTATACTAGGCTGTTTTGGGATTTCCTTTTCCAAGGGAATTAGTCAACTTCACTTTAGCCTCAGGCAAACTTTTCAGACAAGAGTAACAAGCAGTCATACTCTTCACCAAAATATCCATAAGAATAATTTCTAAACAACATACTAAAATTCTCCTCTGAAACCACTTGAGCCAGTACCCCACAGTTCAAATCACCCTCAGCATCATGGTCTTCCATGCTCCTACTAGTCTGGCCCATTAAGCAGTGTTTAAAGCATTTCATTGCTTTCCTAACCCAAAGTTTAAATTCCTCCTAACAAAACCATGATACAGCCTATCACAACAATACTCTAGTTCACGGTACCAACTCATGTCTTAGTTAGGGTTTCTATGGCTGTGAAGAAACACTATGACCCTGGTAACTCTGATAAAGAAACATTTAATAGGGGTGACTTATATTTTCAGAGATTTAGATCATTATCATCATGGTGTGAAATTGTGATGTGCTAGCTGATATTTTGCTGGAAAAGAGGTTGAGAATCCTATATCTTGGCTCAAAGGCAATAAAAAAATCTTCTGTCTCACTGGCTTGAGCATATATGAAACCTCAAAGCCTGCCTCAACACTGACACATTTCCTCAAATAAGGCCATACCTTCTAATAGTGCCACTCCCTGTTAAGTTCTTTCAAACCACCAGAACATGATACTACAAAATTAATTTTTTGCTTGCTTTTTGCAGAACTACCAATGGAATTTGATCATTAATTTTTAAGTTTCTAATTCATTTTTACTTTTTGATCCTACAGAGTAATTAGAGTATTGAAATGGTAAATAAAACTCCATATAGAGGTTAGTATTTTCAGAAAATGCATTTTAATATGATAAGTAAATGAACACTAAAAGTAAATTCATATGCCAAATAAGTACATCTAATGGCAGATTACCTATCACTGTGAAAACAACTATATTATTTCCTATTTTAGGTGCTTGATATAATCATCTTTTAAAAAATTTATCCAGTTATACACACCAGTAAACATGCCTTGTCAAATTTACTGTAGTTTTCATTTAAAATGAATTGTTCAAGAAAAGTTTGTAAAATATTCCCTAAAATTCAAACTATTTATTTCACTGTGCTTAAAACTTTTAAGATAATTTTGAGATGCAAATTCAAAGTCTTTCAGATTTAAATTCAGTTCACCAGTTTTTCCCCATGGGTTTAATCTATTGTACTACACTGGGCTGAGAATTTCTGCTAAATATGATTTTCCTCTTTGACTGGCTTCAGGAGAACATGATTGAAGACCAGGAGCGACATGTGATTTAGTTTTAAGAAAACATTTATTTAGTCAAGTAGGACATTTTCCTCAAGAAGAAATTAATGTAAATCAACCATTGCAAGAACTCTGACCTTTGAAATTATACTTGCATAGTCAGATTTCCCTAACAAAGTGCATGTTTACAGTATCTTTTATTTAAATCAATATCCTTTATGCATGAGTAGAGAAAGGGAAAGATAAAGGCCAACAGCAAATAAAGAGAACCCAAATGATTTAGCTCAGCAGAGTGAAATAATGAGCCAAGCTCTCCCCAGAGTCCAAGCCACTCTGATATTTAGCGAGGCCCTTACAGATCTACATTAGCTCTTGGAGGTCATTAAGATGCCATTTTGTGCATTTCCGTAGTCAACGTACTCTATGAAGCATCCAAGATGTTACTGGGAAATGACTGCAGTAGTGAGGTAAATAAATTGCATGATTAATTTATGGCTTGATCTCAGTGTTCATCAGTGCGTTTACCTAATTTTCGGGGAGGGAACACTCATTAGATGCCTGTTGGATTGAAATGAACTGATGCCCTGACAACATGGAACAACAGATTTCTGTGTATCTTTCAAGCACAGCAGCACACGCTGAAAAGTCTACAAATTATAGCAGCTTATGCCACCATTCCTTAGGAAACACTTATAAAGATCGGGAAATATTAAGTCCTTCTCAGATCTAACTACAAACCAAATAATTTGGGAGGTACCATCTGTTTTTCAAAGATCAGTCTTTCTAACCATGTTTTGCTGACTTTCAATTATGACACTTTATAGTTTGCATCAATTCAGTTATATTTTCAGATGTACTTTGAATGTCTACTTTGCTCTATACTATCAAAGATTAAGTCCTCAGAAATTACTGGTTAAAATAAGTAAATGGTAAGGTGAGGGAAAAAAAGATGAATGCATCTTACAGAGAGGAAAGTAGCTGCTGTCAGAAAATGCCCCTAACAGTTGCATTGCATGCAATAAAATTTATTATTCATAGAGAAAATATATCATAATAGCCAACAATCTCATGGACTCCATGTGTGTCATATATGTCTTATGCATTTCGACTACTGTTTTACTTGGTTTTCTCAGTATTATAAGCTATATTCTGTTATCTTCAGAAAAGGAAACTGAAGCTTAGAGAAGAAATGAGTAATTTGTGAAATGTTTTCCAACTAGTAAATAGGAAAAAAGAAAAACAGAACAGAACACAAATACAGGCATGTCATCAAGTCCAGACTTCTGGCCACTGTTCTATGACCATCTAGTAGTCTCTACAGCTCTTTCAACAAATACCTCCTGAAATTCTATAAAGATACACTAAAAGGGATTTCCATTTTTTTATGATAATTGTCTTAGTTAGGATTTCTGTTGCTGTGAAGAGACACCATCACCATGTCAACTCTTATAAAGGAAACATTTAATTGGAGCTAGATTACAGTTCAGAGGTTTAGTCCGTTATCACTATGGTAGGATATTATGCTGGAGAAGGAGCTAAGACTTCAATATCTTGTTCCAAAGTCAACAGGAAGTGAATCAAGACACTGGACATGGCTTGAACATATATGAGACCTCAAAACATGCCTTCATAGTGACAAACTTCCTCCAGGCCATACCTACTCCTCAAAGTCATGCTTCCTAAGAATGCTGTTCCCTATAAGCTTATGGGAGTGAATTACATTCAAACTACCACAATATTGTCCATGAAAAGATCATATTTGAATAATCAAAGTAGATGAAAGTACAAGGCTTCTTGTTTCCAGAGGCTCCATTCTGGAACTATCACTTGTGTACTCAGGGGGAAATGAGGAGCTCAATTTCTCACTATGCTACTTCGTCATATAACTGTGCATTAGCAAAAAAGTTGAAAATTACTAATGTAATTCTTTTTTGGAGACTATAAAGACTTTTTTTCAAGACAGAGACAGGGTCTAAAATATGACATGAAAATTACTAGCCGTTGGAAAAGTGAAAACTAATATATAAATAAAGAGAGACAAATAATGAAGAGTATGAACTTATATGAGAATAAGATCAATTGAGTCGTGCATCTGTTATCACATTATCTTATTCAAGCAGCGTACATTCATGAACACATAATCACAAATACCTATTCAATGCCCAACAAACTTATTTCCATTAATCCTTTACTGGACCCTGAAGAATGGTTCTGTGAAATCAAAGACAAGCTTTAGTAAGTGCCCTGCTGACAGGAGTGATCAGTGCAATCTTGTATAAATAATTTGCAACTTTGTAAGTGGATCGCAGATGACAGCAAAAGATTATATGTGCACACCTGCTATAAATTCTTAATTTAGCCAGTCAATAATATCAAATGATGCACTTGTGGGTATCACTGTAATATGCTGTTCTAATATACCTTTGAGTTGTTTTTTTCTGCCTTTCTTACTGAGCTGCTCAAATTATTATTTGCTTTTAATGCCTCAACAATGTTAAGAAACTAGAAAATATTGTCATTCTAAATTCATTTTTTGCATGTATTTTTTCTTCAAAAAGCCCACAATAATCTACATACTTTCTTTGAGTGTACTACGTACAAAGATACTCGGTCATAATTCAGAGTCCTATGAAATGAGAAAAATTCCTTGTTTATCAGAAGAAATTTCAGTTACTCAGGAATCTTTGACAACAAAAATAGCAATATCTCTAATTTTCTACCATTACATAAATTTCAACTCCAAGAGAGATGATAGCACTTAATTTTATTATTAATATTTTTATTAAAGATTTTTTTAAATACAATCCTTTCTCATTTCACATAGCATATTCCCATTCTCACTCCTTCTCCTGCTCCAGCTTTGCTCCATCCCACCTCCCCATTCACTCCTCAGAGAGGGTAAGGCCTCCCATGGGAAGTCAACAAAGTCTGATACTGCACTTCAAGGCAAGACCAAGGCCCTCCCCCTCCCCATATCTAGGCTGAGAAGGTATCCCTATAAAGAGAGTGTGCTCCTAGACACCAGTTCAAACACTAGGGATAAAAATCCTGGTCCAACTGCTAGTGACTCCACAGGCAGCCCAAGACTCACAACTATTTTCCACATACCGTGAGCCTATTTTGCTCCTATGCTATCAGTCTGGAGTCATTGAGCTCCCACTATCTCAGGTCAGCTGTTTCTGTGGGTATCGCCATTGCAATCTTGATACCTTTGCTCATATTATATCTCCTCCCTCTTTTGGATTGGTCTCTGTAGCTCAGCCCAGTGTTTCACTGTAGATCTCTGTATCTGCTTCTGTCAGTTGCTAGTTAAAGGTTCTATAATGACAATCTGATTACAGGGGAAGGTCAGTTTAGGTATCCTCTCCACTGTTGCTTAGTCTTAGCTGGGGTATCCTTGTGGATTCCTGAAAATTTCCCTAGCGCCATTTTTTCTTGCTAGCCCTTTCTGGCATAACTAGATATTAACATGTGTTGCAAGGCTGCTTATTTGTCCCAGCCATCAGCTAGCGTAGCCCCAAAATAATCACACAGAAACTTTATTAATTAAAACACTACTTGGCCCATAAGCTCTAACTTCTTACTGGCTAACTCTTACATCCCAGTTTAACCCATTTCTATTAATCTGTATATAGGTATATCAACACATAGCAGTGGCTTACTGGGAAAGATTCAGCATGTTTGACTCTGGCAGCTCCATGGTCACTCTCTCCTCTGCCTCTCTTCCTCCCAGCATTCAGTTCTGTCTTCCCTGCCAACCTAAGTTCTGCCCTATCAACTAGGCCAAGGCAGTTTCTTTATTCATTAACCAATGAAAGCAACACATGGAAAGAAAGACTTCTTACACCAAACATGTTAAAGAATGCAAATAGTTCCATACCTATCCCCATGTACAAAACTCAAGTCCAAATGAACTCAACATAAATGTACAAAACATAAATGTACAAAACTCAAGTCCAAATGAACTCAACATAAATCCAGTCACACTGAACATCATTGAAGACAAAGTGGGAAATAGCCTTGAACACATGGCCACATGAGACTACTTCCTAAATAAAACACCAGTAGCACAGACACTTGATAACAACAATTGATAAGTGGGATCTCCTGAAACTGAGAAGCCTCTGTAAAGCAAAGGACACAGTCACTAAGACAAAATGGTAACCTACTGAATGGGAAAAGATCTTTACTAACCTCACATCAGACAGAGACTGATCTCCAAAATATATAAAGAACTCAAGAAACTCAACATCAAATTGCCAAAATTTCAATCAAAAAAATGGGTACATATAAACAGAGAATTCTTTTTTTTTCATAGATTTTCTTTTTATTCAATGTTAATGTTACAGAGTTCTTACACTGTTGAACCATGCCTGAGAATCCAAAGAAATAAATGGTGCAATGGACAGCCTCATCCACCCAGACAGTGTATTAAAACTTGGTTCATGTACATTTCGATAATTTCACAATCTTAAAAAAATTATAACAAAAACCCTGTCTCGAAAAAGAAAAAAAAATTATAACAAGACTTGGAATTTACATCTGCTGCAGGTCTTCAGCGTTCCAGTACAGTATGCCATTAAATGAACCTCTTCACATCTGTCTCCGTTCAATTCTAAAACCTTAACCCCAAACAGAATGGGGCTTGGGAATGGGGGAGCCTACTTTAAGGTAAGTGGGTGTCTCAAGATGTGAGATTACTTTTTAAGGTTTCTAGTGCCCAAATAAGTCTTCAGTTCAATGAAGATCTCAAATGTCTAATCACCCAACTTCTTCCTGGCTGGCTCAGATCATGCCAACATTACTGCCCAGAATGGCATGCAGTTTTGGTCAGGAAACACTGGCCAACACCTCCTGCTTCACACACTAACTGCTGCATTCATTCACCAAACTGCAAGACATAGTCTCAAGCTGGGAGAGCTTCCTCTCAGTACTGAACAAGTCTGAACTGCACTTTGCAAAGGGATTTATTAGAGAAACTCAGGCACTGACATCATGTACTTAGTTGCCAATAAAGAGTATTTGTACTGAAGCATTTCTGGGGACACGGAAGTAGGTAACCGCCACGCTATTCCATTAGATGGAAAGGAATACAGCAGTACCCTCTTGAAGGGACAAGTACTACTGAAGTTACATCTAATTACTAAGAACAGAAGTGATACATCACTGGCAATTCCCCTGCCTTTCCAAGTGAACATCACAAAATATTCCCTAGGTGAACAACAGAGCTGTCTAGAACAAGGAATGTATCTACAAAATAGCCAATATCTTCAAATTTGGGGTACACACAAGATTTTTTTTATCAGTGTCCCAGCAGCTTTTCCAGATCCACTCCCACTTTTGCCCACCAGTAAGTTATACCATCCACTACCCTGCACAACATCTGTACCATGAAGAGTCGAACCTTGAACCCCAAATCCACCTGAGCAACCTGGCAATAACTCTGAAAACTTCCAAAGATCAACAGAAGAAATATTCTAAGTCTACAGGTCCTAGTTAGGGTTACTATTGCTGTGATAAAACACAATGACCAAAAACAAGTGAGTGGGGAAAGCATTTATTTTGCTTATGCCTCCATATCATTCTTTGTCATCAAAGGAAGCCAGTATAGAAATTCAAAAAATGGCAGGAACCTGGAGAAATAAGCTGAAGCAGAAGCCGTGGAAGGATACTACTTATTGACTTGCTTCCCATGGCTTGCTGAGCCTGCTTTCTGATAGAACCCAGGACTATCAGCCCAGTGGTGACACACACACAAGCTGGGCACTCACACATCAATCACTAATTAAGAAAATGTCCTAGTAGCTTACCTACAGCCTGATCTTATAATAGAGGCATTTACTCAATTGGGGCTCACTCCCATCTGATGACTCTAGCCTATGTCAAGCAGACATAAAACTAACCAGCACACTCAGAAGGTTTTCTTCTAGCCTCAGGAGGTGCTCCTAATCCTAGCTAAACTGAGACCACTTCTGACATTTCATTCATAAATCAGCAAAGAGTATCCCCAAGACCAAACACAAAGCACAAGTCAGCTGGTCCACAAACTGACAAGTTGGGGTAATAACAAACAAGTACTGAAAGTGTCTATAAGAGGAAACAAATATACAGAAGAAACACCGCTAAAGATGTAGCTCCAGATGCCTAAATCCAATGACAAAAACACAAACATGAATAACGAAACACTATGTCTCCTGCAGAAATCAGCATCCCATTGTATTATTATATTAAAATGCTAGTTAACCAACAAATATAGGACAATTGTTTTAAAACAGCAATTGTAAAAATGCTCAAGGAACTCAAATGCCTAAATGGGTACCATAAAAACAATGCAACCAGTTGATTGAAATGAAGAAAATAATTCAAGATATGAAACTGGAACATAGGAGAATCTCTGAAGAAAATAGAAAATGAAAAAAATTAAAATGAAGAACTCAGGAAGTCAAAGAGCTCAAAAGTCTCACTATTGAATCTAGTGGAAGAGACACTATCAGTTCTCTAAGATAAGGAAGAGAAAATGGATCACCCAGTCAATAAAAAAAAACCTCTTAAATCTATATAAAAACTAAGAATTTTTTTTTTGTTTGTTTTTCGAGACAGGGTTTCTCTGTGGTTTTGGAGCCTGTCCTGGAACTAGCTCTGTAGACCAGGCTGGTCTCGAACTCACAGAGATCCGCCTGCCTCTGCCTCCCAAGTGTTGGGATTAAAGGCGTGCGCCACCACCGCCCGATCCTACTGCACGTACTGGCTTTGTGAGAGCCTAGGCAGTCTGGATACTCCTCTTAATAGACCGGGATGGAGGTGGATGGTCTTTGGACTTCCCACAGGGCAGGGAACCTTGATTGCTCTTAGGGCAGACGAGGGAGGGGGACTTGATTGGGGGAGGGGGAGGGAAATGGGAGGTGGTGGTGGGGAGGAGGCAGAAATCTTTAATAAATAAATAAATAAATAGGAAAAAAAACCAAGAATTGAACATGTATAAACTAGGAACACGATAAAATAAATAAGTAAATAAACAAATAAATAATAAATTTTAAGAATGATGCCATAAAAGAAAAACTCAAAAGTACAGAAAATACTTTTGACAAAATCATAGAAGACATTTCCACTAATCTAAGAAAAGAGATGACAATGAAAACAAGAAGCATCTTATAACACTAAGTATACAAACAAAAGAGGGGTATCGAGACTGGCAAGAATCAGAATAGTACTTGACTTTTTTCCAAAATATAAATATATATGTAACTTTATTCTCTGTATGTTTTATGAAAGTTTTTCTCTTTTATTGATAATAGACTTTTTTTTTTAGATTATGTCATGATCTTGGTTTTGCCTCCCTCTGCTCCTTAAAATTTCTCCCCAGCTCCCCCTCCTTCTGGATCCATTCACTTTCTTTCTCTCATTAGCAAAATGAGTGCTTCTAAGGGATGATAATATGATATAATGGAATAATATAATATGATATGACAAACCAAAAACTAATACATCAGAATCAAACAAATCAAACAGAAGGAGAAAAGTAAGGCCAAGGGAAGGCATAAGAAAGAGGGACCCACTTATTTGCTAGCCAGGTGGTGGTGGCACACGCCTAATCCCAGCACTCAGGAGGCAGAGGCAGGTGGATCTCTGTGAGTTCAAGACCAGTCTGGTCTATAAGAGCTAGTTCCAGAACATGCTCCAAAGCTACACAGAAACCCTATCTCAGGGGAAAAAAAACAAGAAAGAAAGAAAGAAAGAAAGAAAGAAAGAAAGAAAGAGAGAGAGAGAGAGAGAAAGAAGGGAGGGAGGGAGGGAAGGGAGGGGAGGAGGGAGGGAGGGAGGGAGGGAGGAAGGAAGGAAGGAAGGAAGGAAGGAAGGAAGGAAGGAAGGAAGAAAAAGGGACCCACTCATTTGCACACTCAAAAATCCCCATAAAAGCACTAAACTGGAAACCATGATGTATAAGTTAAGGACCTGCTGCAGACATATGCAGGCCCTGGGCATGCTTCCTCAGTCTCTGTATGTTTATGTGTACTTTGATCATGTTGAGAGAGACAGAGAGAGATAGAGATAGAGACAGAGACAGACAGAGAGAGAGAAAAAAAAGGGAAGTAAAAAGAGGGAAGAAAGGAAGGAAGGAAGGAAGGAAGGGAGGGAGGGAGGGAGGGACGGAGGGACGGAGGGACGGAGGGACGGAGGGAGGGAGGAGAGAGAAGGGGGAGGGGGAGATCCCTGATTGACAACATTATAAGATAAGAAACCTCCAAAGATGCCACTGAGTTCATTTTCCGTTGACTATATACTACTGAACATGAGGCCTATCCTTAAGAGTAATTTGTTTCCCCAATGAGACTCCCTCGGGGAAAAGTACATTGCCATTTTCAAGTGACTATCAACTCATGATAACATCTGAGTTAGGGATAGGCCCACTTCTCCTTTGAGCTCCAAGACACCCTCTGTTGCAGACACTTAAGAGTCCTAAATCTACTGCCATGGTCTTTGTAAGTTCATGGAGGGGCAAGGCAGCACGCCAAACCTTGACCACTCCCCCAGCATATTTAAACTGCTCACCAGAAAGTCCCTTCCTGACCTTTTCTCTTTCCCCCCAGTGGTCACGATTGAGGCTTCCCAGTTTCTCTCAGGGCCACCAGAGAGTGCAGAAATCCCATTACACGTGGATCTCCTTTAATTCGGCTCGTTGTCATTTGGCTCGATTGGGATTTTTGCGTTGACAGAGAGCTCGCGTTAAGACTACAGACAAAGGTCTGATCTCAAAAATATATAAAGAACTCAAGAAACTAGACTTTAAAAGGATAATTAACCCAATTAAAAAATGGGGCACTGAACTGAACAGAGAATTCTCATCAGAAGAAGTTAAAATGGCCAAAAGATACTTAAGGTCATGCTCAACCTCCTTAGCGATCAGAGAAATGCAAATCAAAACAACTTTGAGATATCATCTTACACCTGTCAGAATGGCTAAAATCAAAAACACCAAGGATAGCCTTTGCTGGAGAGGTTGTGGAGAAAGGGGTACCCTCATCCATTGCTGGTGGGACTGCAAACTTGTGCAACCACTTTGGAAATCAGTGTGGCGGTTTCTCAGAAAAATTGGGATCAACCTACCCCTGGACCCAGCAATAGCACTCTTGGGAATATACCCAAGAGATGCCCTATTATATGACAAAAGCATTTGTCCAACTATGTTCATAGCAGCATTATTTGTAATAGCCAGAACCTGGAAGCAACCTAGATGCCCTTCAATAGAAGAATGGATGAAGAAAGTGTGGAATATATATACATTAGAGTACTACTCTGCGGTAAAAAACAATGACTTCTCGAATTTTGCATGCAAATGGATGGAAATAGAAAATACGATCCTGAGTGAGGTAACCCAGACCCAAAAAGAAGATCAGGCGATGTACTCACTCATAATTGGTTTCTAGCCATGGATAGGGGCCACTGAGTCTATAATTTGTGATCCTAAAGAAGCTAAACAAGAGGGTAAACCCAAGGAAAAACATATAGATATCCTCCCAGCTATGGGAAATAGACAAGATTGATGGGCAAAAAATTGGAATCTTGGGGGGTGGGGTGGGATGGGGATGAGGGGTGATGGGGAGAGAAAAGTGTGAAGAAGAGGATGAGGGGAACTGGGGGAATCGGGGTGATTGGGGTTAAAGGAAGGTTGGATTGGGGAGCAGGGAAACTCATACCTTAGTTAAGGGAGCCACCTAAGGGTTGGCAAGAGACTTGAACCTGGAATGGCTACCAGATGCCCAGGGCAATGTCCCCAGTTAGTTCATTGGGGCACCTGAGGATAGGGAACTTGAAATGAACCTATCCTATAATCATACTGATGAATATCTTGCATATCGCCATAGAACCTTCATCTAGCGATGGATGGAGATAGAGACAGAGACCCACACTGGAGCACCGGACTGAGCTCCCAAGGTTATAATGAGGAGCAGAAGGAGAGAGAACATGAACAAGGAAGTCAGGACCATGAGGGGTGCACCCAACCACTGAGACAGGGGGGCCGATCTATTGGGAGCTCACCAAGGCCAGCTGGACTGCTACTGAAAAAAACATGGGATAAAACCGGACTCTCTGAATGTGGCGGACAATGAGAGCTGACGAGAGGCCAAGGAGAATGGCACAGGAACTTTCATCTGGCGATGGATCGAGAGAGAGACAGAGACCCAATTTGGAGCAACCGTCTGAGCTCTTAAGGTCCAAATGAGGAGCAGAAGGAGGGAGAACATGAGCAAGGAAATCAGGAC
Organism: Chionomys nivalis; assembly: GCF_950005125.1. Lineage (NCBI taxonomy): Eukaryota > Metazoa > Chordata > Mammalia > Rodentia > Cricetidae > Chionomys > Chionomys nivalis. The sequence goes on along the minus strand of NC_080100.1, from coordinate 55,948,763 downwards.
CACGAGGCGTGCACCCACCCACTGTGACAGTGGAACTGATCTATTGGGAGCTCTCCAAGGCCAGCTGGACTGGGACTAAATAAGCATGGGTTGAAACTGGACTCTCTGAACAAGGCGGACAATGAAGGCTGATGAGAAGCCAAGGACAATGGCACTAGGTTTCGATCCTAATACATGAACTGGCTTTGTGGGAGCTTAGCCTGTTTTGTTGCTCACCTTCCTGGGCCTAGATAGAAGTGGGAGGACCTTGGTCTTCCTGTAGAGCAGGGAATTTGGACTGCTCTTCAGTATCGAGAGGGAGGGGGAGGGGACTGGGGGGAGGAGAAGTGGAGTGGGGATAGGGGGAGGGGAGCGGGGGGGAGGGGGCAATATGTGGGAGGAGGGGGAGGGAAATGGGAAACGGGGAGCAGTTGGAAATTTTAATTAAAAAAGAATAAAAAAAAAAAAAAAGAAAATTCCTAGCAATATCTTTGTCCCTTGTTCTTCTTCTTTGGCCCCTATCGCTTTATCCAATTCCGATTGTGTGTGTGTGTGTGTGTGTGTGTGTGTGTGTGTGTTGGATTTTTTTACTTTTAAAAAAAATCTTGTTATACCTTTGATGCCTGATTGTTTTGTAAGGAGAACCAGAAAAGAGGTGGATCAGTGTGGGAGGAGAGATGAGAAAAAACCTGGAGAAGCAGAGAAAAGGGAAACTATAATTAGACTATATTGTATTTAAAAATACTTTCAGTAAAATATGAAGATATTAACCCATGAATAACCTCAAATTATTAAACAGGTTCCCGTACTGGACTCGAGTGTTCAAAACCATAAGTATTATTTTTTTAAAAAAAAAATCAAATATCTTATATGATTATATTACCTCAGTAACAATTCTTTCTATCAGTTCAAAGTTTCAAGCACCATATTGAATTATGTAATATCACGTCAATATTTTTCAGAAACTGTACATTCTTGCTGTACTGGCAGTCAATATTGGAGGCTTGCTGGTACTCCCTCAGAGGCCAGAGATTCTATATTATTGTGTAGAATCAGTTTTACTAAAGAAAAATTATGCTGGGTAAATCTAAGAGTCACAAAAGCTCTGAAATATACACAAGTGAAATAAAGCTTTAAAATCCTAGGTATACCACAATTCCCTAAACTGATTCTGAACTCTCAGCCTTAGAATAATAAGTCCTAGCCTGTTCTACTACCTAGAGCAGCCACTGTGGGTGCTCTCTTAGGGATCATAAAAGCTATATTTCCTGACTTATTTAAAGGTATTTTCTGTGTCTGTGAATGTAAGCTTATATAAACTTTAGAGATTTCTGAATCAATAATTTGGCATAATAGTTCACTTATTCATACTCTTACATGAATTCTTTTAAAAGGAAGGAAAATAAAACTGCATGAATTCATTAAGACTATAAAGCATAGCATGCAATTATAGAATTACTCAAGAGCTTCCTTCCAACAGCTGCGAGTCTTTAAATATAACATTCATATATTTAAGCATACCACTGCACATGCACTTGTATCTGAACACAAACACACACACACACACACATACACACACACACGCACACCTCCTTTGTTTATTAACACCACTTCTTGAAATGCCTAAAAGGACAGTTGAGAATTTGGGAAAGTTAAATCAAAAAGACACAGAATAATAAATACAATGATAATATGGAGAATACATTTTCTCATTGCAAATCATGGATGTCTAAACAAAGAAGTGTAAAAGTAAGTGAAGAGTTGTCTGGAAGCTACAAAAGCTGCCATCAGAATTCAAACCCTAGCTAAGTCCAGTGATTGGAATACTCAGTTCTTGTAGTATATAATCTTGTAGTATATAATTTGGGAGAAATTTTAAATATACTACACAGATACAGTCACATGGAATCAGAGATATGGGGAGAGAATGCAGGTCAGGGTAGACCAGATGGCCACATCAGCAACTATTCAAGTAACATTTTTTTTAAAAAATTATGATAGTGTGTTCTATTTTCAAAAGTGGCAAGTAGAAATCAAAGCATAGAAAGAAGTTTAAATGGTTACTAATAACAAACTAATGTTTGATCAAGAGAAGGAAACAAATTGTAGATAAATATTTATTGAATATAGCATCAGCTTCTTGCTTTACATGGATGTTGAACACTAAGTCAAAATATTCTAGCATTCTTGAATGTCAAGTCTGACCACTACTTATAAGACTGTTGTGGAGATAATAAGGATAGGGTAAAGAAAACATAATAAGTAAACATTAAAATGTTATCAAATAATGCACTGGGTAATAATCCTAAATACATAGCATTGTTGATTAATTATATTGTAGCTCCTATTAAAAATCAAAGAGTACGAGAATAAGTAAACAGATAAAGAGATCTAAACATATATAATCTAGACACAGAAGACCTAAGCTCTCCTATAAAGTCACAACAACCAGCACTCAGGAATGCTTCAATATTGCCTTCCTAGCATGAGGACCTGAGTTTGATCTCTAGAAACCACATAAAAGGAAAAAGATTACAACACAAAAAGACGACTTCCTGGTCCTAGATTTAATCCCAGTTCTGGTGAGTCCGATGGATTCCTGGAGCTCACTAACCAACCATCATATGGTACTTGGCAAATACCACGCCAGTGAGAAACCCTGTCTCAAAAACAAAATTAACAGCACATAGGAATGAAGGATGAGGGTGTCCTCATACCTCTACATACAAACACCACATACACATGTGTAACTGCATACATGACTGTTAACACACACGCACATACACACATTCACACACAAAAGATTTTAACACATGCTGAGTTTTCACATTTTATATGCTGAGCATTGTAGGGTCTCTATAATTGCTGCTATACTCATGGTCATAACAATTTTGAACTCAGTCTCTCGCATATGATCTCGATTTTTTCCAAAGCTTGCTCCTACCACTTTCCTTAATTTCTTCATCTCTTTATTCCTTGAGAGACAATAGTCTGAGTTTCAACCATCACTGATGATTAGATACAATGAAGGTGCTGTCTTACCCGACTGTGTGCCTTTTGCTAGTCTCAAAACTTCTTGACAATGGCTAGGTCTCTCACGAGTCTAAGTAGCCCTCATCATTTTGCTTGCAGAAAATGTAGTAACCCTTTTGTTATTAAGCCAAACAGTTTAGGTAATTTTTGAGTCAAAAATTGTTTCTGTTCTACCTTTGCTCCCTCAAACCCTTATTATACATCCATGCAAACAAATCTTCTGCTCTGGGTCTCAATTTTTAGCAGTCTAGCTGTGCAAACTCTGATATTCCATTTTTCTACTTCTAAGGTTTATATAAATGCAAAGAAGATAGAGGTGTTCTTTTCCCACAAATATAAATTATGTTTCCACCTGTGCTAAGGTCCTTTTCCAGTTTCTCAAAAGCAATTTCCATCTTTTTGGATTTTAAATTATACAGTCTTCTTATACAGTCTTTTTCTATTGTAAAAACAAACAAACAAACAAACACAAAGTTATTGCTCTCTGTGTTTGAAATAAAGTGTCAACGAACACAGAGGTAAGCAATAAGAAAAAAAGAATTTTTCTCAAAAAGTACACTTACTCACAAGATCAGTGTATCTCAAATATAATCTCTCTAGCTTTTAAATTTAAAAAAATCTTGACAATTGTTCAAAATAAAACCATATGCTTAGAAGCACTCATGAAATACTTAAAAATAAAACCTTATTTTAAAATTAAAATAGGTAGTCTCTCAACAGCACTACAAAAACTTAAGATGGAATTTATTCATTATAATTATTATAATAATACAATAAATTAACATAACTCCCATTACCATGAATAGTTTATAAAATATAGAAAATATACTATATTTTCTGTATACACATAAAGAAACATTATTTTTAAAAAAATCAAGAAAATACTTTAGAAAAACGTTGTCAATTAGTAAAATGTATGTTTGATACAGAAATATGTCTAGGGAAACAATCGTTAAGACACAGAAGCATTGTCATATACTGTCTCAATCCTTTTGGATTTTAAATTATACTATCTTTTTTTTTATTGTTGAAATATTTATATAAGAAGCATCTGAAACCATGAGGCATGTCCACAAACCTAGGCAGAGACTGGCAGATCTCTGTGAAGCCAGTCAACAATACACAGAGAAACCTTGTCTTGGGGGAGAAAAAGGCATCTAAAATAAATTAAAGTAAAAATAATTCAAATATAATAGTGAGAAAATAACAGAGAAATACAACAGAAAGAAAATGTTTGATGCTGGACATGGTAGCACACGCCTTTAAGCAAGCACTCTGAAAGTTCTAGACCATCCTGGTCTATATAGGAAGTTCCAGGACACAGGACTACATAGATCTTGTCTCAAAAAAAAGGGGGGGAAAGAAAGAAAGAAAGAAAGAAAGAAAGAAAGAGAGAGAGAGAGAGAGAGAGAGAGAGAGAAAGAGAAAGAAAGAAAGAAAGAAAGAAAGAAAGAAAGAAAGAAAGAAGAAAGAGAGAGAGAGAGAAGAAAATTGTTGGTAATACCTAAAACAAATCCCCAAAATTCAAACATTATCATGCACACTGAAAGTAATCAGTAGTATTCAGTATGCCTAACAACCAACACATTACAAAAACGACAAGATATTCTAAAAAGATGCAATGATGGAACTTATACATTGTTGGCAGTAATCAATAGCTGTATAGTTGTACTTAAATCCCACTCAATAGGATGGAATTCATGTCTGAGATAGAAAGCCCTGTCCTCTACCCATACCTAGTGAAGGCAATGACCCTAGAAATCGCTGGATAATTACGTTACTGCCATTTCCCAACATCAGTAAAATTCCAAACTGCATTCCACATGCTTACATTCATGCCCACAGACAAGTGTTTCCAACCTTCATAAAAAGATTCTTTTGGTAACAGGAGGACACCATTACAGAAAAATACAACTGGCCAAAATCCAGAGAAGAAGTGACCATAGAGTACCCAACTTCAACTGGCAGTACCTACAATACAACCCATACATCTAAGGCTCAGGAAACACCACAGCAGTGGTAATAGAAAGATGGCAATAGCCAGAGGGCCAGGAAGCTGACTATCAGACCGTGTTTTCTCTAAAGGACAGGGACGATACATCCATAAGATTGCAACAATATGGCTACTTAAATAAAACCTGGAAAATGATATGCCAATGGGACAGGAGAAATCTCACAAGGCCTTACTTCTAGGTGACAAGCTACAACCAGTAAATGGTTACTGAGAGAGGGAGAACCAGTCTGTTCCAATGACAAATCCTCTGGCAAGTGATCCAGTCTCAAGAGATCAGCCCTAAACAGGTATACATGAAAACAACACAAAATAAATTTAGCGAGTTGTAGTTATAACTTTTTATGTACATATGCACACGACAATAAAAATGAAAGACTAAGAGATCTTGAATAAGTGTTTTCAATCTTCATAAAAAGATTCTTTTGGTAACAGGAGGACACCATTACAGAAAGATACAACTGGTCAAAATCCAGAGAACAAGTGACCATAGATTGCCCAACTTCAACTGTCAATACCTACAATACAGTCCATACATCTAAGGCTCAGGAAACACCACAGCAGATCTTGAATTTGAGAAGGAATAGGGGTGGACACAGGAAGAGTAGGAGGGAGGACAGGAAAGCAGGAATAATGCAAATACAGTATTAAAGAAATTTTGAAAAAAATCAATGCAAGGAAGTAAAGGGAATGAAAAATAAAGTAATAATAAGGAGTTAAAATTATGAAAGAAGAGATTAAAAGTATTATTTGCAAAACAATGTGAAAATTTACACATGAAACAGAAAACAAATATCTTTATCTACATGCATGCACCTATACAAAGGCTTCATTACAGGAAGCAGAGGGACTGTAAAAGCATTAAAGTATCTTACTTAGTTAGCTCACTATCCAAAATTCCAAGAAAGACTCCTAGTTGGACATAAAACTACATATATTAGAAAAATGTTAAATAAAAGAACATGATTATACTGTTAATTTTAAGTTATATTAAGATAAGATTTAATAGTATAAAATTTAAACACCTCTACCTAACACAGAGCTTCAGGAAACAAATCTGGAGAGTAAATAAGTCAGAGGCTTTCATATTTAAAATATTCTTAATATAGGTGGTAAATAGAACAATTTTTTTCATAGACTAATTACACACCCCCCCCACACTCCTACCAGTATTTTCGTAACTCCTTTCCCACCTGGATTTACCCTTTTCTGGCCCTTCAAAAAACATACATCTAAGAGATAATAATACAATAGAATATAATTAGGACAGAATAGGACAAAGCAAAACAAAGGAAATCAGCCAAAGAAAGAGCACAAGAAACACATAGGTGCAGAGACAAACACATCTGAATGCACAGGAATCCCATAAAAACACAAAACCAGAAGCTATACTGTATGCAACAACAGCAAAAATAATAATAACAACAAAAATGTCCTGACACATAAACAAAGAACCTCCAAAGACACCACTGAGTTTGTTTTCTGTTGGCCACCAACTCCTGGACATGGGTCTGTTCTTCAGAGTGGTTTGTATCCCCAGTCAGATTCCTTTGAAGAAAACTATCTTTTCATCTGCAAGTGGTTATCAAATGGAAATTGGTTCTAGGTTAAGGCTGGGGTCATGGGTCCATTTCTCCTTTCTGTACTGGAACTGTATCAGGCCCAGATCTGTGTGGTCACTGTGCATGTTGCCAAAGTCTCTGTGTCCATCTAGTCGTGCTATTAGATGCTTGTTTCCTTGATGTCCTCCATTACCTTTTGTTCTTACAATCTTTCTCCTCTCCCACAGTTCCCTGAACACTGAAGGGAAGGGTTTAAAAAAGACATCCCATTTAGGACTGAGTGTTCCAAGGTCTCTCACTCTCTGCATATTGTTTGTGGACCAATACATCAGAGTAACTTTGGCCTCCTAAAAAGAAGTGGACAATGTTTCTTCTGTTTGTGTTTTTTGGAATAATTAGAAGATTGTTGGAATTAATTCTTATTTGAATGTCTGGTAGAATTCTGTGCTACAATCATCTGGTCCTGGACTTTTTTGTGTTTGTTTTGTTGTTTGTTTGTTGGGGGATGGAAGGTTCGGTGACTTTTTGCTGCTGTTGTTTATTTGTTTGGTTTTGTATCTGTTGTTGTTGTTTTCATTGTTTCTCTTGTTGTTTTGGTTAGGACACTTTTAATTACTGCTTCTATTTACTGGGATTTATAGATCTGTTTAAATCTATGTGACCACAATTTTTTTTTGTTTTTTTTTTGTTTGTTTTTTTTTTCACTTTATTTTTTTTTCTTGCTGATTTTTTTTATTAATTAATTAATTTAATTATTAAAGATTTCTGCCTCTTCCCCGCCACCACCTCCCATTCCCTCCCCCTCCCCCAATCAAGTCTTTCTTCCTCCTCAGCCCAAAGAGCAAGCAGGTTTCTCTGCCCTGTGGGAGGTCCAAGGACCACCCACCTCCATCCAGGTCTATTAAGGTGAGCATCCAAACTACCTGGGCTCCCACAAAGCCATTACATGCAATAGGATCAAGAACCCATTGCCATTGTTCTTCAGTTCTCAGAAGGTGAACCCAAAGAAAAACATATAAGCATCCCCCTGAATATTAACCTTCATCAGGCGATGAAAGAAGACAGAGACAGAGACCAACATTGTAGCACTGGACTGAAGTCTCACGATCCAAAGGAGGAGCAGAAGGAGAGTGAGCACGAGCAAGGAACTCAGGACGGCGAGGGGTGCACCCACACACTGAGGCAATGGGGATGATCTATCGGGAACTCACCAAGGCCAGCTGGCCGGGGACTGAAAAAGCATGGGACAAAACCGGTCTCGCTGAACATAATGGACAATGAGGACTACTGAGAACTGAAGAACAATGGCAATGGGTTCTTGATCCTATGTGACCACAATTTAACTTCAGTTGGTGGTATATATGAAGGTGTGATATGGGTTTTTTAAGTATGTCCTAATGAGCCTCCATTGCTGGTGGGAGGGCAAACTTGTACAGCCACTTTGGAAATTAGTGTGGTGATTTCTCAGAAAATTGTGCTTCAATCTACCTCAAGACCCAGCAATATCACTTTGGGGCAAAAAGTCAAAGAATGTAAATTCATACCACAAGGACATTGGCTCAACTGTGTTCAGCATTATTCATAATGCCAGAACCTGGAGACAGCCTAGATGCCCCTCAACTGTAGAATGAATAAAGAAAATGTGAATTATTACTCAACAGTTAAAAAAATACAATGACATCTTGAAATTTGCAGGCAAATGGATGGAACTAGAAAAAAATTCTTGAGTGAGGCAACTTAGACCCAGAAATGCAAGCATGGTCACACTCACTCATAAGTGGATGTTAGATGTAAAGAAAGGAATAACCAGGCTACAATCCATAACCCCTGAGAAGCTAGGTAACAAAGAATACCCTAAGAGAGACATGTATTCATGTCCCTGGGAAAGAAAAAGAGATAAGGTTTCCTGAGTAAATTGGGAGCAAGTATGGTGAGGGAAGGATGAGGGGAAGGGGGAAGAGAACAAGAAGGAACAGGATGGTTGAGTTGGGGGAGAGACAGAGAGGGAGAGCAAGGAAAGTTATATCTTGATAGAGGGAGCCATTATAGGGTTAGGGAGAAATCTGGTGCTAGGAAAATTCCCAGGAATCCACAACTATCATTCAAGCTAGACTCCAAGCAGTAGTAGAGGATGTCTGAATTGTCCTTCCTCTGCATATCAGATTGATGATCACCTTAATTGTCATCATAGAACCTTCAGCCAATAACTGATGGAAGCATATGCAGAGATCCATAGCTGAGCACTGGACCAAAGAGAGGGAGGAGGAATTATATGAGTAAAGGGGTCAAGATTATAATAGGAAACACACAGAGAAGCTGACCTGAGCTAGTGGAGTTTGTTGACACTAGACTGACAGCTGGGGAACCTGCATAGGACCAGACTAGGCCCTCTGAATGTGGGTGACAGTTCTGTGGGGCCACTGGCAGTAGGAATTTATCCCTAGTGCAAGAGCTGGCTTTTTGGAGTCCATTCCCTATGGAGGGATATCTTGCTCAACCACCATATAGGGTGGAGGGGTTTGGTCCTGCCTCAACTTGATATTCTAGACTTTGTTGATTCCCCATGGGAAGCCTTACCCTTTCTGAGGAGTGGATGGGAGCTGAGTAGGGGAAGAAAGCAGGAAAAGGTGAAGGAGTGTGAACTGTGTTTGGTATGTATAATGGAAAAAAAACCTTTTAAATAAAAAAGAAATGTAAGACAGTAAGGGGAGTAAAAATCACTTACCAGATTCCCTCTTGGCCTAGAATAATTTTACAAATATGTACACATGTACTTCAGCTAAGAGGGCAAAGATTATTAAAATTCCAAGAAAACTGATGAACATTAAGTGCTTCACTGTAAGAACTAAGAAATGAAATAATGATAGTGTATGTTGCAACATATGTCAAAGTATACAAATTAAAACAGTAAGATATAACTAACTATCTCATTGCCCAGAACATTTTTGTACATTTTTTATTACTTTGTCCAGTCTTGGCATACATGCTAGAAAGTCTCTGCTATTCAACATTGTTGATCAAATCTTAATAGATATAATTTTCTACAATGAAATATTCTACATTTTAAAAGCCGTATCTGGCATGTCTATAATTCCAATTCTGAGGAAACTGAGTTGACAAGATTACCAGGACATTTGGCAAAGTATTCTAGGACAAAACTGAGTGAGAGGAAAGGGAGAGAGAAAGATGCAGAGAGGATGCTAAAAGGAGAGTTCACTGTATTGGCTTCTGTGATAGGGTATGGGTAGACCTAAAAAGAGAGGACTTTGCATGCTGGAAAGAGAGGAGACTCAGTAGCTACTCTGTATGTATGAGCAGTCACCTTCTGGACTGAAATCCTGGAAGTTCCCTGGAGAGCCTCAGTATTAAAGCCATGAAGTGAGCTAAAGTTTCTTTAGTCTGGGGTCAGGGAGGAAGGCAGTAGCAACAGAGGCGATGACACACTTGTTCAGAAGGAAGCAGCAAAGGCATCCAGCGCACCAGATTTTTCTTTAGATCTCTTTATGTCTCAATGACCATTGGAAGTCACTGTGCACTTTGAGGGTGTTGTCTTTTCTGTTAAACTTTGGACACAGCCTCACAGACATGCCAATAGAGATGTCTCCTGACTGATGATCAAGACTAACCATTAAAATTTTTAAAACAGCCTAGGCTATAATTTGAAACAATTTTTTTCTATTTTTACAGAAAATCATTCTACATAATGAAAAACAAGTATATCTTAAGTGAGTAAATGATGGTAGGTTAAGGATGTACAACAGAAAAAGATAGTACAGATAATAAGTAGTAACAAAAGACAAATTGTATTTGCTGTATAATCAGAGTTTCTCATATAAAATTGGTTTGCTATGACGATATGCCGAGAGCATGCCCTCTGAAAAGGCGTGGATAAGTTACTGGCTTATTCAGGGTGGCAAATTCAGTGTTAACAAAAAGCAGACAGCTTTGCTGTTGGTCATAAATTGTCACAGGCAATGAGACCTTTCTAGCCTGAACTCTGAGAACGTTTCCTCTTTACCTCCTCCCAAGTGTGGCTCAAACACATATTCTTATAATGAATGTGCAGGGAGAAACACTGCAATGTGAACAGTGAATATTTCCAAGAAATTGTGGGCTCTTTCAGCATCGGTGTTGATCATAGAGATGGACAAAAATGAGAGCTCAGAAGAACTCCATTGCTTGTCCAAATTCTGAGTATGATGTGAAACCTGCTTGCTGAATCTAATGGCAGTTCATTTGCTAAATGTTGGAGACTTGCTTGGCTGAGCCCTTTCATTTCAGCCTGTACTAAATTTCAACACTGTTCTAACTCCTGTTAGAATGTGTGGTCCCTGTTCAAATTACCTAGTGTGATTATTTCTTGACTCTATTCTTTACTACCATACCAGTAGCCTGAAATCTCAAAGAATGAGTTTGGCTGCCAGCAAGGGAGAGATATACCTAAAGACAGGGTAAGGATGACTAGGGCTCAGCTCTATTGTATACTGCTTACCTAACACGAGCAAAGCCCATGACTTCTATCTCCAGCATTCAATTACAGAACTCAAAGGAATGACAGAGGAAATCCCAAGTTTGAGAGAGCCTGTACCAAGTATCTAAAACAAACAAAGAAACTTGGAGAGGTGGCTAGTGGCTAACAACACTTAGCTGCTTTCCTAGAGGATCAGTGTCCATGTCCTAGCACCCACCTGACAGCTAACACATGTCTGTAATTCTAGTTCTAGGATACCCAATGTCCTCTTCATACCTCCATGGACACTGCATACACGTGGTTCATTTACATACATGTGGGCAAAACACCCATACTCACAAATAAGTATTTTTTAAAACTAAAACAAACACAGAAAAGGTAACAGCTTTTAAAAATACGTAATTTAAAATGATGTCTCTTCCTTTTGTCTAATTAAACTCCCCATCCTGTAACATACAAATTATGGCACAAAATTCAGAGTATAAACAATACTCTATAAATTCTTTCTGAGATATTACCACTTCCACCATGTAGAGAGCACACATCTCCCTTACCGTTTTACACAAATACAGCAATGTGTTAATAGACTACATCCAATATAGGGAAAGAAAATAATGTGTTCAATGTAGGGTTAAAAGTCGTTACTTCTTAGATCTGAATATGTTTTGGCTCTTATATTAGAAAATGAATGATGTGGAGATTCACTTCAAGAAAACCTTATGTAGAGAGAATCAAAACACTCCGGAAGTACTCTTGATTCACTATTGAATAACCTGTACAACCCCTCCCCCTCCCGCCCGCATCTTCTGTTTTCTCTAAAGAAAAACAAAGAGTGAAATCAGAAATGTCATCTTGGGTCCCTTACAGCATAACAAATCAAAGTATCTCAGACTATCTTTAAATAGGAAAGCCACGCTGTGAAGAATTGCCGTCTGGATTCCACAGCACAGCATCCTCTTGTAGCTCACTACAAACTGGAAACAGCTCTTCTCTCAGGTTCGTAAGAAACTCTCCTCAAAGCAGAAATCTGATGTCTCATTGGCAGTGGCTAAATTTTGGTCTTCAATTGATTTTAATGGAAAGGAAAGCTACACATGATACAAAATAATAATAACGCGAGCAAGCCAATTTTAATGAAGCTTTATTAGCAGCGAGAGGCTACTCTTCCAGTTATTTCCAGGTAAACACCAGTAATTAAAATTTCTCCTCCAGTTCAACTCTGTTTCCCTTTCCTTTCCTGAAAGTTCAGCAAGGGGTAGCTGCATATGTCAAAATCCACAGCTCCCTCTCTCAACAAGATCTGGGAAACGGGCTCTTGCTACTCACAAAGAGGAGAGCAGAAGCCCAGAGCCAACTCTCAGAATTGTAGGCTCATTTCCAGGCAATTAGTGATTGTGCTTAAGGACAAACACATCCGAGCAACTTGATTGGAGCTTTTCTCTGTGTGGATGATCCCTCTTGGTTGATTAATGAGCGAATGTGCCCTCGTTTCTCCTCGCTGAGGACGCAGCTGTGAGGAAGCACACAGAAATATCCTGGTAACTGAGCTTTTCTCTGCTCAGCTGCTTCCTTGTTCCAGTCCTAAGAGTCCGGTGAGAGGCCTGGTGCCTACTCCAAGACCACTGGAGAACAAGGCTGAAGGACTCCATTTATGCTTCATGTCACCCCAAAGTTGGAAAGTTTCCAGAAGCACACTTCTCAAAAGGGCAACTGTTTCTCAGTAGCATGCCTGTGTAACAAGATGCAGTTTTCCTTGGCCGCTATTTCAGAACCTCTGCCCAGGCTTCATGCCTGAGGTCACTTGTATTTGGATGTCTTACAAATGGCCTCCTGACTGAGGTATTCGGGAGAATATCCCCGAGTCACTATGTATTAATAACGCTGGGCTAAATATACTAAATTAGATATTTCAAAGTCAAATAAGTGTTTTTAAATGCATACGCCCAACAAGCAACGTGTTTCCAAGACAAGGTCAAATTTAGTCACAGGTGTGATGGCAACTAGGCACACCCTTATTGGGAAAGTCTATACTACTACACCAGTAAATTTATTCTTAGACTTAAAACAACTCTGTTTGTAGTCTGCATAAATGGCCCCTGCTTAAGAGGATACAAAATAGCAACTTACCAGTAAAGACAGCCTATGAGTATTACCCATGATTAGTTGGAAATTTTTTTTTCTTACTCATCAATTGCTTATTTCATGTGTTCCAAGGTTTATTTGCAGCTGGAACTGCCCTGGAATCCTCCTCCCTGTGGACTGGCTCTCATAGTTTTCGAAGGTGCTATGTAAGCTGCCAAGGGAGGAAAGCAATCAATAGTTGTACCCAGCCTTAAAACCTGCAAACCACAACTGCGACCAGCTCAGCAAGAGAACTATATTTTTTGTACTATATATATATATATATATATATATATATATGAGACCACTAAGGCCATCTTGAGATTGTAGTGGGTGTGCGGTCTGATAAGTACTTGAACAGCGTTGAGAGCCCGAATTAAAATTTAAAAAAAAAGTGTTGGAGCTCACATGCTGATGTTTGTCTGAGCAATTCTCTCGCGCCAAGGCAGCCCGAAAGCACTTGCTGCAAATAGGATTTCCATTCACACCTTGGTTGGTGGACCAGCTGTGTCACAGCACAGTCTAAGTCTGCCTTATTAGCGTGTGATTATCACATTCTAGGAAAGCCAAAGAAAGGAAATTACAAAACAAAACAGCGCTTAACCTTTTCAGAAGGAAAAGTTTCATTCTGGCTCCGCCTGTTAGTTGTGATTTCTCCTGTTTCAGAAGGCAGAAATAGTGGCCACGTGACTCTCATGACAGAGGCAAAGGGAATCCCTGAAAAAATTGCAGTTATAAAAGGTAAAGTAAATTCAATATACTGTTAAAAAGAAAGTTTAATTTGTTAATTTAAATTCTTGTAATCACTGATATTCTATCATTAATTCATAGCCTCCTAGGATCTATGCTCTCTCATTTTTCTGGTATGAATCCTGAACACAAGGCAGTAAAGAAAATAGCAAATATTGGAAAAAAACCAAAGGGAAGAAAAAGACTCATGGAAAACATAGCATTGATTTTGCCCACAAAGCGTGGTGCATGTACCAGTGAATCAGCATCACTTTAGAGGGGTTAGGAAAGCAAATCTCTTGGTCATCACCCTAGACCAATGAATCAGAAACTAGAAGTAGAACTCAACAAATGTTATTTTGACAAGTCATCCAGGTGGTCATACTCCACACTAAATCTAATAACCACCTATCATTTTTAAATATTAGATGTTCTTTCTGTGAATAAAGAAGTATTCTGCTGATCCTAAATGACTGCCAGGCAGTGATAATTCATGCCTTTAATCCTAGCACTTGAAAGGCAGAGGAAGGTGGATTTCTGTGAGTTCAAGGCCAGACTGGTCTACAGAGCAAGTTAGGATAGGCACAAAAGCTACACACACACACACACACACACACACACACAAAAAAAAAAAAACTGTGTCTTGAAAAACAAAAAACAAAATAAATAAATACCATATAATTTCTCTTACTTTAGGTATGATCATTATAAACATCATGGGAATTCAACTCTAAAGTTATTCATTTCTAATTTATGGTAATGTCAATACCACTGCATGTATATGACCAACTCATTGAGCAGAAAAAAAAATAAACTGAAAATAAAATGTTCCATACTTGTGAAGTATATGGTATAACCCAGGCATAATTCTCATATTTTACATTTATAAAATCATTCATTATTCACAACTGTAATGGTTAATATCAATTGTCAACATGATGAGATCTAGAATCGCCTTTGATTTGGAGCATTATCTTAATAATAATAAAAGGGGTTATCTTAATTGGGTTAACTGAGATCAGAAGTCTTTCCTTTTTTATTTGTCATAATTCCCTGGCATTCATTCTGAACTATGGGAATGTTGTGGGGGAAAAAGGACAAAAAGATTCTAAGAGCCAGTGAATCAGGGAGTTCGCTGTGAGATTATGTATCCCAATAATATGAGAAATGACACCCATAAAGTCTCACCAGTATGACATCTTAAGCATGATCTGAACAAGGATGACTCCAATGGGCATGCCCAAGTGGACAAGGTAAAGTCTCTGAGTCTTCAACCCTACACAAAGGACTATAGGCACCTGGGGGAAGCTTGGAGCAGAAGAAGTGGCATTCCCTGGGGAAGGTCACACCAACTGGCAGTCCAGGGCTAAATGGTCAGCCCTAAAGCATAAAGACGTTAACATTACACAGACTAAAGAGCTTATATTTAGGAGTGTGTGTGCGTGTATAAATCTGCCTCAGAGGTATGAACTATGGATATTTAAAGAGTTGGAATTGTTTGCTTATGAGGATTTTTGAAGTTGGATGTGTTTTGAATTATTAGGTGGGCATGTGACTTTTGGGTCAAGGAACAGAAAGTTATAAGTTTAAGTAATGTGTTGATGTGTCAATTTGACAAGTGGTAGAGTTTTAATGATAATCTCAACTGTTAGTTTTATGAAATATAGAGTCATCTGGGCATGTATTTAAGGGGGATTGTGACTAGTTGACTGAGGTGGGAAAGCATGTCTCTTTTGGCTGACACCATTATCTCAGTAGCATTCTGGACTGTCTAAAAAGGAGAAAGTAAGTCAAGGACAAGCTATGTTCTTTCATGACAGTGGGTGCAGCATGACAAACTGCTTCGAGTTCCTACTACTGCACTCCCACGGTGCCTCAAAATTAGAGTCCACAAGCCAAAATAAAGATTTTTTTAATTAAAGAGGTTTTTATTGTTTGAGAATTTCATATATACATAGGATAATTTTTAATGAAATCCACCCCTTTCTTCCTTCATAATTCCTCCCATATTTCCGTACCACTTTCCCCTTCCAACTTCATTTGGTCTTACTATTTAATGCACCGAGTTACGTAGTGCTGTTTCTTTGTGCTTTGATATAGGACCGTCCTCTAGGGCATGGGCTTCAAAAACTAAGTGGAAAGAGGTTAGTTACTCCCATAACATTCATGCTAGGAATGCACCTTACCTTGTGAGGATAGTTGCTATTGACACTGCCAAGATTCACAGTTGGTGAGACTTTTGATAATTTTTCTTCCCTGGTGGCATTCATAATACTTTCTACCATTATAAAAGCTAGCTAGTAGGGATAAAGCTTCTAAGTCACTACCAGATTCCTTATTCCATGTCCTATGGCTCAAATATGTGGTGTCTTTAGGTATCAGGTCTTACTATCAAGTTCTGAAAGGCAGTAAAGAGCAATAGTAATAGCCTGGAATGTACACAAGGGCTGTTATAGTTTCCTCTTCTGTTGTGATAAAACACTAGCCAAAAACAACTTTGTGAGGAAAGAGTTAATTTGATTTATATGTCTTGATCATAGCCCATCAGTAAGGGAGGCCAAGGCAAAGAACTAAAAGAAGAAACCTGGAGGCAAAAATCAAAGCAGAGGAAGAACAGCACTTAGCTTATTTTCTGTGGAAAAGAATATTGATATAACTGTGTAAAAATCTATTGCATTTTTTATGCTGCATTTATTAACTATGTAAAGATGTGTTGCTCTTTCACCTTGCCTGCCTAAGGCACCTGATTGGTCTAATAAAAGGCTGACTGGCTAATAGCTAGGCAGAAGAGGGATAGGCAGGCCTGGTAGGCAGAGAGAGTAAGTTAAAAGAGGAATCTAGGCTTGAGAGAGAAAATGAGAGACACAGAGAGATAGACGTCAGGGTCCAGCCAGCCAGCCAGACATGGAGGAGGCAGGAAAGTAGGATATGCAGAAGGAAAGGTAAAGAACCCCAAAGCAAAATGTAGATAAAGAGAAGCAGGTTAAAATAAGTTATAAGAGCTAGCGGAATAAGCCTAAGCTAAGGTCAGGCATTCATAACTAATAATGAGTCTCTCTGAGATGACTTAGGTCCTGGCAGTCCAAGAAAGGCTGCTGCACTTGCTTTTTCATGTCACTCAAGCTACCTGTCGAGGGATGGCACTGCCCAGATTAATTACTGGGCTTCTGACACCCAGTAATTAATCACTAATATACCCCCAACAGACTTGCCTACAAGTAATCCCTAATTTAAGTTTCCCTCTTCCCAGACAACAACAACAACAACAACAAAACCTAATTCACACAGGACCTACAGGACCACACAGCAATGACTCAGGAAGAAATAAGATACACCCATCTATCTCTGAACATTTTATTAGATAGCCTATGGTAAGTGGAAGAGTCAATTTTCATATGTTAAATATATATATATATATATATAGTGTGTGTGTTTTTATTTATAAAGTGTATATATATACTGTTTATATATATAAAGTATATATATATATATATATATATATATATACACACACACACTTTAGGAACCTTCTACAGTGTGTATTCTCAAAGGTTTTTAGTGTTACTTATCCTTCTCACACGCCTTCCTCTAGGCTGTCCTCTTATCTTCCTTACTTTTGTACTGATGTGATAAAGACCATTACCAAACACAACTAGGGAAAGAAAGGATTCATTTGACTTACACTTCCCCATCACAGTCCATCACTGAGGGAAGTCAGGGCATAAACTCAAACAGGAACTGAAACAGAAACAATGGAGGAATTCTGCTTACTGACTTTGTCCTGGGTTGCTCATCCTGCTTCCTTTAATCACTCAGGACCATCTGCTCACAGAGAACTGGGCACTTCCACACCGATTGTTAACCAAGAGGATGCATTACAGACTTGCCTACAGGCAATCTGATAGAATCTTTCTCTCAACTGAAGTTTCTCTTTACAGTTGACTATAACTTGTATTGAGCCGACAAAAAAAAAAAAAAAAAAAAAAAAAAACTAACCCTTTGCTGACTTGGCACATTAATACATTATTACTAAATGATAACTTTTCCTTTTTGTTTATCCCCAAATGTTACATATTAAAGTCAATATCACAATAAAAAACACAAATAATTTTGAAAGCCCCATAGTACTTAAAATACTAACACTTTAAAAGTACAAAGTCTTTTTAAAACATTTAAAGTCTCTTTAAAAGTTTATAGTCTCTCAATTGTGAGCTACTGGGGAAAATTACATGTTTTCTTTCCATCAGGGCATAGTAACAACCAAATAAAAGCCAAAACAAAACTCAACTGTAAAATGTTTAGTGCTCGATATCAGGTCATGGAAGGTGTATACCCCTTGAAATACTCTTGTGATTTAAAAGCTCATATAAAAAATTCACAAGCATAAACATAGAGTCTATGTTCTTTCACACTCCACATTCAGACGAGAAAAAAAAAAGTCTTTAAAGGACTTTGACAGCTAGCTTCCCTTCTCTGGCTCTGACATCACCATCACAAATCAGTAGTCTCAGGCTCAGGCTGCCACCCCTCCACAACTGGTACCTTCCTTGATGGTCATCCTATGACCCTGCTATCTCCAATAAAGGATCTGCACTACAGCTGAGTCTGCACCCTCAGCAATGGTCTCTTCCAACCACTATTCAAGAGCTCCATCCCTGGGATGCCATCCCTATCAGACAATGCCAACATTTAGCTGCTACCCATGCCTCATTAATGTCTTCAAAACAAGGACCACATGAATGACTCTTAACAAATTCAGCCGTCAGCATGAGATGTAGACTCATCCTGCTCTGGACCACAGCTTCTGGGCTCTGACCCCAACGATAAAGTCTCAGAACGTTTCATCTCAGTGACTCTGGTCTCCTCTTGATCACAAGTGATTTCTCAGTTTCAGCTAACCAGCATCAATTGTCCCAGTAAAGCATAGGTTTCAGTTCAGTGGTGCTGGTCTCTTGTTAGCCATAGCTACTTCTTCTGCCCAAATAACACAAACTACATATTCTTAAATGCAAAATACTGCACAAACAGCCCTGGTAAAAAGTCATTATTTCTTTCTGAAACTTCACAAAGACAGGCCTCCATTGTCTTCATTGTTCTTGACGTTATGATCACCCAAGACATCAAACAGAAGCCTGTGGAGTCCAAGAAAGCAAAGTTTCTCCAGGCCAAAGTTCATATGTCACCACAGTCCTCCTCTAAAAACAATATGGTCAAGCCTGTCACAGCAATACTTCACTCCAAGTACCAACTTCTGTGTTAGTTAGTTTTCTATTGCTGTAATAAAGACCATGACTAAACACAACTTGGAGAGGAAACAGTTTATTTTATACACATCCATAGCACAGGCAATTACTGAAGAAACTCAGTGCAAGAACACAAGCAGGAACCTTGAGTCAGGAACTAAGTTGAGACCAGGTAGGAGTGCTGCTTCCTGGCAAGGTGTCTAGGGTGGCTCAGCCTGCTGTATTATACCGCCCAGGAATGAATGCTCAGGAGCGGTACTCCATGCAGTGGGCTAGGCTCATCAACCTTAATCAAAAAAATGTCCTACACACATGCTTACAGGCAATCTGACAGAGGCAATTTTTCCAATTGAGTTTGCTCTTTTCAGAAATTGTAGCTTGTGTCAAATTGACAAATATCTAACCAGGACATCTCCCATCTTCAGCCAATTTAACTCTTCATGTTCTATTTCTCCCCTTTCTCCCTCCATGCCATCTGTGTTCTAGCTTCCTTTTCTTGAAATACTCCCCATAAACCCTTCCTCATTTCCTGCCATCTATGGGTACTCTAAGTAAAACATATATGTGAGGAAACAAAGATAATATGAACATGCATGGAAGAACATGCATCATTTGTCTTTCTGAGTTACTTTACTCAGAATGAATATGAGTCAGGGGAGAGTACACTTTTTCAAAACCATCACAGATTTCTATAGCAGTCTTTGGAATTCTCTATATGATGCAAAATTCCAGGTTGGCACTTTAGACTCCCAAGTTCCTAATGAACATGTTTCCACTCTATAAATGACTCCAAGAACATCATATACATGACCTGACATTGGTGACTGGCCAAGTTCCAGATCAATTAAAAAAAATGCACTACTCAGCAAGCTGTATGATATTTGTTTCTCAGTAAAAGATACTGCAACATCTGTGGATGTTGGGATAAAAATATCTGTAGCTATTCAGGGGGCCTATATCTGACTTCCTTCAGGCAGATGACAAAAGGAACAAATGTTCTGTGGGGACACTAATTTCACTGGGAAATGCCAATGACTATAAAGCGAAGTGAATGAACCTTCCACACCAGTAACAGTTTGATGACT
Source organism: Chionomys nivalis (assembly GCF_950005125.1). Classification (NCBI taxonomy): domain Eukaryota; kingdom Metazoa; phylum Chordata; class Mammalia; order Rodentia; family Cricetidae; genus Chionomys; species Chionomys nivalis. Next base: position 55,928,529 of record NC_080100.1, on the reverse strand, counting down.
CCAGGTCTTGTGACTCAAATAAGTTCTGTCTTCAGAACTAGTGTCTTAACATTAAGTTCTGGAAGGTAACCAAGAGCAACGGAAATAGCCTGTAATATTTGAAGGGGTCTTACACCTTTTTAGTCCTGGACATTTTGTTCTGATCATGCTGGTGAGCCTGATCCCACTTACTCTTGTCCTGAGTCTTGCCAGAAGACATTAGGTTGCTAGGACACCACTATATTATAGGTCTCATGTCGGCTTCCTAACGAAAGAAAGAGAGACTAGGGAAGAGAGAGTATGTGAGGTGATGTGGGAAGCCCCTCTGTATGCTATGAGTACGTTTTATTATCATTGGTTAATAAAGAAGATGCTTTGGCTTATGGCAGGGCAGAAAAGCCAAACTGAATAGAGGGGAAAAGAAAGTGGAATCGATGAAGATGCCAGCACATGCTGGAGAAGCAAGATGTGAAGTGTGTATATATGGCCACTTGGCAATGCATAGATTAATAAAATGGGTTAATTTAAGATGTAAAACCTAGTTAGTAATAAGCCTGAATAATAGGCCAATCAGTTTGTAATTAAAATTAAGCCTTAGAGTGGTTATTTGGGAACTGGCAGGCAGAAGAGAAACTTCTAGTTACATATGGCATCTACTGTATAGCATACATCCACATAATACCTTTAAAGTTTTAAAAAGGTTCTAAAGACACAGAAATAAAGCTGTACTGGACTTCCTAGTCTCACGGTCTCATGCCAGAATCAGTGCAGAGATATGTCTCCAAAAAGCTACCTGGAAGATGATGCTGCCCACTAGCCTCCATGAGCTAAGCAAAGTGGTGGATTTCAGTCTCACCTAGGCCTCAGTACAGAGACATTTGGTTGTGGGGTTTACTAAGCTAAACAAACATAAAGGTAACTTGACTTCAAAATTTGGGTCTAAGGAAATGTTGCTTTGGAAAAGAGATTCTGCTTTTGTTTCCACAAAAGATGAGAACCTGTGGATTATTTCTAGGTTAATATGGTTTGATCAAGCAAGTTCTCCTGAAACAATGACCCAGGTGATCCACCATCCATAATAGCTTCAGAACTGCTGGTTGAGATACACCAACCACACAAAATACCCCAGTCAAGATTTGACCATAATTCTAAATTTTCTCATAATTCCTGTAAGGATACAAATGCCACCAATCAGCAGGAGGTGGTATAAAAAAAACTATGTCCAAATTTCAAAAATATTTTTATACATTTTTTTTAATTTAAAGAGGATTGATTATAAATGACTACTGGTCATAGTTAATCTCTCTTTAAAGAAAAAAAGGGGATATGATATAGAAATGATGAAGAAAGATTATTGAATCTACTTTAATCCAACAAGCAACTGTTAATCTCAAAATACTTTATATTGATATGGATTTTGGTTTATTGTTACAAATTCATGGTCAATTTTGTTATACTATATGTATATTTCTACTCTTATTTAAGATATTATGTTTATGAAGCTTATTTAAATATGTAATATATAGTTAAGAAATGCAAATTTATAGTCATGTCAATTAGGTTTTCTAAATGTACACAGATGTATTTCAGACGGTTAGGCAAATTCAACCACTTCAAAGACCTACAGAATATGGCATTTAAAATGTTTTAAGAAATTAGACTTTTCTCAACAGTAAGACATCTGCTTCTGGCAACCAATTACTTCTAGGGTGTCAAAAATGCTTTTTATGGAGTTTGCTTTCATTGTGGCAAGGCTAGCCACTTAGGCAAAAAACAAAACAAAACAAAACAAAAAAAAACCTGCTCTTGCCTGGACTGCTTGATAATCTGTTATATAAATTGGACATCCAGTACCCAGAGAAAAATGACTGTGGAACTCACCAAAACAAGGTAAGAAAGTCCTTTAGGGGTCCTGTCACATGGAAGAGTCTGTCAGACATTCTGCAGAATAAAAAAGAATGTGATTCACAAATTTTGCCTAAATAAGTGGGGCAGTCCTTCAAATTTCCTGCTTCACTGAGAAATCTGACAGACACTCTAGGCCTATAAGTTAAAGGTGGATGCCCCAACATTACAGAGAAACATTGGGTGACTGTCCAGGCAGAGAAAGGGAGGGACAGAAGGAGAGAGGAAGGGAGAGATGGAAGGAGGGAGGAAGAAGAAAGAAAGGGAAAGAAGGAGGAAGAAACTCTCATAAAAAGAAATGCCTGTGAATGAACACAAAACAAATTTCTCAAACCAACCCCTTTAATTTATGTAATTCAGGTTTTATCCTTTGAGAAGAAGATCATTTAAAGTCAACAATTTCCCAACCACAGCCACAGTCAAATTCCTATGTCTAGTAGATTTTTTTTAACATTGGGTTTTATGATGCTAAATCAAGTAAACAGATAGTTCTTTTTACTTTCAGTTATGATGCAAAACAATCATAAAGATAAGAAGATATAATGGAAAATTAGACATTTTTTTCATAAATTCCTTCACACTAGTCCCTGTGGCTACATGGATTGGAGGTACATAATGTATAGTTTTCAGAGTAAACATCATCTTTTCACCACTAGCAGTCTGTTTATTAACTTCCTTTGTTTGCAAAGAAGACTTATACTATAGTTGCCCAACTTTGTGTTTTCTATCCAAGTATTTGTGTGTATGTTCATTCATATATAATGTCACTCTAATTCTAAGAAAAATGTTTTCAAGAAAATATTTAGTGCAAAAAACATATAAGGTAATGAGTGGAGTATGACAGACAGGCTCTAAAAAAATGAAGTTAATAGAGTACATTAAAAAAAAGTCAAAGGGAACTCCTGCTGGTGGGAATGCAGGCTGGTACAGCCCCTTTGGATGTCAGGGTGGCAATTTCTCAGAAAATTAGAAAATAATTTCTGAGACCCAATAATGCCACTTTTGGATATATATCCAAAGGATGCTCAATTGCGCCACAAGGACATATGCTCAATTATGTTCATGGAAACATTGTTTGTCATAGCTAGAACCTGGAAACAACCTAAATGCCCTTTGACTGAAGAATGGATAAGGAAAAGGTGGTACATTTACACAATGGAGTACTACACAGCAGAAAAAAATAACATTTTGAAATTTGCAGGCAAATGGATGGAACTAGAAAACATCATTTTGAGTGAGGTAATCCATACCCAGAAAGAAAACTATCACATATACTCAATCATAAGTGGTTTTTAAACATAAAGCAAAAAAAAAAAACCATCCCACAAATCACAATCTCAGAGAATAGACAACAACAAGGCCCCTAAAAAAGACATACATAGATCTAATCTACATGGGTAGTAGAAAAAGAAAAGAACTCCTGAGTAAATTGGGAGCACAGGGACCTTGAGGGAGTGTTGAAGGGGAAGGGAGAGGCAGGGAGCAGAGAAAAATGTAGAACTCAATAAAAATCAATTTAAAAAGTCACCACACAATACAGAATTTAGAATTTTAAACAAATAAGGAGGAAAGGAACCCTGTCTGGTTGAAATTTAATCCTTGAAGGGTAATAGCTTTGAGACAACAGGGAACCCAATTCTTAGCAGTATTGGCTGAAATCAGCACTCCATTGGAATTATCCATTCCAAACCCTTGTAAACATAATACTGCTTCTTAGAAGAAAAAATACTCGTGGATGATCTATACCTCTTGATGATAAAGTCTTATGATTTGAAAGTCCATAAAAATTTCATAAGTACATAGATAGGTTCCACGTTCTTTCACACTTCCAGATTCAGGACGGAAAAAGCTCACACTGAAAAAGAAATATATACCATTCTCAAGTTTCTTGCTGTAGAGTTAGTGCTTGAGAAGAACACTAAATAAGAAATACTTCTATGAGTCATTTCTGAAAGTGGTCATGGTATGAGCATTGAGAATCTTTGGCTCCATAAAATAGACTAACACAGAAAATCACTTTTCCTTCTCATTTGGATTAAATGTGATTAGTTATCCATTAGTAAAATTGTCTTTTGCATAGCTTTTGTTTGAGCTACATTATAGATTAAATGGCTCTTTAAATAAACGATGGACTTCAAAAATGAAAAAGACTATGTCTTTTTGTTTCAGCAGTAAGTAACAGCTGAGCAACAACTCAGGTACTTTCCTAGGGCTGAGAGACCTGCTAGTGGGTGGAAAATCCCACATTCCCTTCAGAGAGTCCGTATTCTAGGAGAAAGTTAATGATAATTAAGTTAGAGCAATGAGTCTATAAACAAATATGAAGTAAGAAAATAATACAAGGAGTTGGGGTGATGAATGTGATGACTAGGGAGGGAGTCTTCACTGATGACAAGTAAGGAAATAGGAGGAGAATCTGGACAGCCCCCACGGGAAAGATTATTCTAGGAAAGTGGGAAGGTTAAATACAGATGGCTGAGAAAAGAACCACTATTGAGTAAGCTTTCTCTCCTTCTTAGTTCCTGCAGCCATTTAGCCCCAAAGAAAATCACACAAAGTTCAACACAAGTTATAAACCAATTGATCCATTAGCTCAGGCTGCTTATTAACTCTTATAACTTATATTAGCCCATTATTCTAGTATATATTAGCCACATGGCTCAGTACCTTTTTCAGCAGGGCAGGTCACACCTTCCTTCTTCAGTGTCTGGACAGGACTGGGGAGAGAGCTTCCTTCTTCCCAGAATACTACTGTTCTCATTGACCTGCTGTGCTTTCTGTCTGGTTGTTCCATCTATACTTCCTGCCTGGCTACTGGCCAATCAGCATTTATTTAAAACATAATTGACAGAATACAAAATTGTCCCACCTGGAAGCCTACATGGAAAGTAGAGAAAGGTAGAGAGAGAATTAGAAAGGCTGACCTCTTTTCCTGCTGTTGTCTTTCCCACCATGACAGACTCTAGTCCTTTTAACTGTAAGTAAAGGCAAAGTTTTCTTCCACAGTTGTTCTTGTCAAGTGTTTGGTCACAGTAACCACAAAGGGGATAAATACATAGTTTAACAGGCTTTGGATATTGACTCACATTCATGATGTATTAGATATAGAAATAATTGCACTACAGAAGAATCAATGTACTCACTAGCATGTTGTCATCTAGCAAATTCTGCACCAGGTTTCCTGGTACTATCACACCTAGGAATAGTAAGCCCCACAATATAGGTGGAAATGAAAGAGTTGAAACAGTCAGTCCCACCATACATGTCAAGGCACGGCACTGTCAACCTTCAAACCCAGGCACTGAGAGTCTACCTGCGTACTTACTTGAGTTAGGAGAATGCAGTGGCAGGATTCATTTTCTTTGACTCGAGTTGACAAAAGCGACACAGAGCACTATCAGCTGAACTGTGATGTGAAGGATGAATAACTTCCATGGAAAAGAATTGGCACAGGTTGTTTCACATAATGAAAAACGTGGTAGAGTAAAGTGTGTTATATGGCCATAGCTCAGAATCACCAGGCCTACCATGAACCTTGGGGAATATTTTAACAAGTCAGAATCAAAACAAAAGATGATCCTTTTCACAGAGATAAATTTCCTATAAATAATCAAAGGTAAGAAGAATATTCTGATTTTGCTTATAGACAATAACTGTGTACTTAATCATAGTTAATAGCAGACCTCTCCCCTAAACAATAAGATTTTTGGAAGTAGGATCTATGGATTTATTTACCATTGTTTTCAAGTCCTAACACTGTGTCTACAGTAATTACCCAGAGATTTAACACAATAAATGAATACTCATCACATGAAGATATGTTTTCATGAGCAATATGTATTCCTCTGTCATAAGTTCATATCTAGAATTAAGAGGAGGTAGAAGCTAGGCAGACCGTCTTACGAGGAAAGCATGAACTCTCTCAGCTCACAGGCCTATGTCATTGACACAGCTAGGCTTCCTCAACCCAGGCACCAGCAATTCACTAGTTACCTGCTCCCACTCATGCACCCGGGGTCCCATTGAGTCCCCGAACTTTATCTGAAAGGGAAGAATCAACCCAAATAGGAAATAAACAGACTTCATGGTTATCAGAACCCTGGCCCTAGGTAACAGGGACGCCCTTATCACCAAGCCTTGCTTATCTGGCATAGCACTGATGATGTCACAGAGGGTGCAGTCTAGAGATGAAACAAATTCCTGTTCCCACGGGCTTAACATCTGAAAGAAAATAGCAGACTCTGGAAAAGGAAGCTGTGTCTGATTAACCTAGAGTCCTAGGAAAGATTCGAGTGAACATGTGGAGCCACCGAAATCCCAGCTGTCTCAGAAAAGGATCTAGACTTCTAAAAGAAGATTGCCAATTCTCTTCCACAAGCTTTCTTTCTTTCTTTCTCTCTCTCTTTCTTTCTTTCTTTCTTTCTTTCTTTCTTTCTTTCTTTCTTTCTTTTTCTTTCTTCCTTTCTTTCTTTCTCAATGAACTTTCATGGAGTGAAATTTTTGACGGAGAGTAGTAGAGAAACAGAAATTAAAGAACATGACAGAGGTTACAGGAAAATGTGCAGTGCTGTTTCACCACAAACCATCCTGGGGAAAGTCTTCCTAGGTGTATTTGTCATGGTTTTATAGTCCAGAATAAGTTTTCCTCACAGAAATGGATGTCTATGGTCCCTGAATCACCTCTAATTTATGCTCAATGTGTATTTCTATTGAAAAAAGTCAATTAGTTTTGTGGTTACGAATGAGCACATCTTTTTTATTTAAATGTCTGAGAGTCTGGTCACAATTCTACAAATTACAAACTCTGTGAACTTAGAATATTAACATTTGAGACTACTGTTTCTTTCTGATCAATGTGTAGAATACGCATGATCAAGACTGGTGTAAGATATTAAGGATTGTTGCACGTGCTAGCAGCTCTATAGAAACAGGCCATATTGTCATTACAAATTTTTGTTGGATACTTATTACAAATACAAAAATGGAAGCCCTTGATCTAAAACAATAGCTCTCAAGGAGTAGCTTATACAGACCATTTCAAGATATCTGAGAGACCAAAATCTTTCCCATAAAATACCAATGTTTATAGGTATTATTTTATATGTTTTTCTTTACCCGGACACTTCCATTGGTAAAGGCAGCTTTAGCTAGAATTGTTTGTGTCTTAAGGTACATCTCTTACATGTATTACTGGTTTTAAAACAAGAAGCATGTTCCTATTTTACTTAGACAATGAATCAAATAAATCTTAGCTAGGCTCAACCCTTGAGACTACATTCTTGCAATAGTCTGTAAAATTTCATACAAAGCATGTGAGAAAACATTGCTGGTACATCTACAAGCATCATGGTAATCTCCTGGGAAAGAATGTATATCACTTTTTCTGGGACAGAATTTTGATGTTGGTGAATGAGCAAAATGAAACCCTGAATAGGAGCCCAACATATTTACATGAATTTATCTATTTGTTAATTCTATATGTAGTATGAGTGTGTGTGTATGTGTGTGTGTGTGTGTGTGTGTGTGTGAGAGAGAGAGAGAGAGAGAGAGAGAGAGAGAGAGAGAGAGAGAAAGCTGTGCTTGTCAGAATATTTGAAAAAGAATGATCTACTTTGACAATTTTGTTAGAGACTTTTTAAAGATTTTTTTTTCATGTTTATACCTCCTAACCAAAGCTTCCCCTCCCTTCCCTCTTCCCAGCACCCAACATCTCCCCACCTACCCTCTTCCTCCTCACTCACCCCCACTCCACTGTTTCTCTTCAGATATGGGCATGCATCCCAAGGATAAGTAAGCCACAGTATATCAACTTGCATTGAAACCAGATGTCCCCTCCTCCAGCAAGTTGGGATGAGGCAATCTGACAGGAGGAAAGGCTTTCAAAAGCAGGCAACAGGGTCAGAGATATTACTCTGCTCCCACTGCCAGGAGTCCCACAAAAAGACCAAGTTACACAACTGTAACATAGAGGCAGAGGGCCTAAATCAGTCCCATGTAGGCTCCCTGGTTGTCGGTTCAGACACTGCAAGTCCCTGTGTGCCCAGGTTAGTTGGTCCCGTGTATTTTCTTGTGGTGCCCTTGATACCTCTTTCTGTGGGATTTCCAAAGTTCCACCTAATGTTTGGTGTTTTGGCTATGGGTCTCTGCATCTGTTTCTATCAGTTGCTGGATGAAGCCTCTCTGATGATAATTGGGCTAGGCACCAATCTAAGACTATAGCAGAATGTCATTATGAATCATTTCATTGACTTCTTTTAGGTCTTTGGGGTATCAGGCCTCCGGGTCCTGGCCCTCGTGGGTGAGCTCCCTGGCAGGGTATGGGTCTCCAGCTGTGCCAGTCACCAGTTGACCACTCCCACAATTTCTACACCATCTTCACTGCAACACATCTTATAGGCAACAGGTTGTAGGTCGAGGGTTTGTGGTTCGGTTGTTACCCCAAATCTTCACTGGAAGTCTTGCCTCGTTATAGAAGATAGTTGATTCAGGCTTAGTATCACTCATTGCTAGAGGTCTTTTCTAGGGTTACCTTCATTGATTTTGGGGAGTCTCAATTGTTCTAGGCTTCTATCTGGTCCCAAAAATGTGCCCAGAGTCTGGCTGTCTCTCTTGGTACTCTCTCCCTCCACCCCCCCCAACCTAAACCTCCTATTCCTATCCCAATTCCTCCTTCTACATTTCTCCCCCATCCACTGGCTAGATCTCTTTTATTTCTCTTTCACAGTGGTTTTCATGTAATGTTTTATATGTAGTGTTAAATGGATGAGTATTGGTGGAAAGCTGCTTGTTTGTTCCCAGTTGCTTAGTCCCGAAATAATCACACAGAAACTATATTATTTGCAATACTCATTGCAGATAGGTTAAGCATATTGCTAGCTTTTGCTTATATCCTAAACTAACCCATATCCATTGATCTGTGTATCACCACGTGGCTGTGGCTTACTGGGAAAAGTTCCATCCAGTGTCTGTCTCTGCTGGGGCTACATGACTTCTCACTGATTCTGCCTACTCTCTATATTTCTCTTCTAGCCTGGCTATAGTCTGTTAAGCCATTGGCCAAAGTAGCTTCTTTATTAACCAATAAAAGCAACACATATGCAGAAGGAATTCCCACACCAGGTGAGAATAAACAAATGGAAAGCTAGAATTACCTAAAGACAATTTTTTTTTCTTTTACTATGCCCAACACTATATCATTGAATGACGTTCTGTACATGTGCAGTCACAGAACTAGCCTCAGACCTTAGTCTCTGAACTCAGAGGCTCTGTGTTCCCTGCTTTCATCTGCTAGCTCTACCATGAATCCTCAATAATGCTAGCATTTGTAGTAAGTACCCCCAATATCTTTGTGTAAGAAAAAATACTTTTCTCTCTCACTCATAACATGTATGTCTCTTAGAAGCTGAATGTGGTTTTACACAATATTTTTTTTCATTCTCATCTCAAGATGTTCTGCATCATCTGCTTTGCACATTGTCAGTCGTGTAATGAGAAAGAGCCAAGGAAACACATTAGAGCCACTTCTGAGAAGCCTCCCATTCACATTTCAGTGGCTTAGCAAAGTACATGGCCAAGTATGATCTCAAAAATATACATGCATGGCATATGGTAAAAATGGCAGAGGAAAATGGGAAAAAAATCCCAGTAGAAGGCACTGCAGTTAGCATTACTCTGTCTTTTATTTTAGTCGATTTCAGTTTACACGGTTCACATAGAAGATGAGGTAGAAACTGGTTAACTGAGTATTTTTAGATATCTTGTGTGGTGTGATGTTATAAAGCCAATTCATTTGTTTTTCTGCTATTGTTTAGGTGGTTATTGAGACAAGGTCTTGCTATACATCACAGGCCAGGGCAAGCTGGATATCCTCCTGCCTTAGAATTCTGAACTCTGGGGTATAAGTTCAGGCCACTATCTTGATACTAGCAGTTCTTGGCCTTTTCCTGAAGTTATGCTAGAGGCAACACAAAGTACTTTTTAACTCATTTTTCATTAAGAACTAGATGTTTACTAATTAGTGCACTGAGACTGGAAATTATCTTTAATAGACTAATGAAGTGATTTCTTAATTCCAGTCATGAATATTAGAAATGAGTCATGCTTAGTTAAACTAAAGCTATTCACTGTGCAAAACTTGGCAATGGTATTTATGAGACAAACTTTACCCTTGCCAATCCCAGCATTTTAATTTAAATGATTTCTGCTTGCCAGTATAACTAGAGGAAGAGAGTTCTGCCTCCAGACTATGGGGTCTGCTGTGAGAGATAACTTATACAAATTGATAATTAGAGTTCATGAAAGAATGAGAAGCTAAAAGTGTTATATAGAGGGATGAGTGTCTGGTTGTAATTAATTAGTTAAGGCATACCTGTAGGACAAAATTTGATTATGTGGCGTTATTATTCACTGAACATAGATTGAATATCCACAAATTAGTTGACAAATTATACTTTGGATAATGTCTGATATGATTTCTTAGTGGTGTATATTTTTCAGAATTACATTTTAGGCTTTATGGTTTCATGTTTTATGCTTTATATTGAGACTCCCACCCAATACATCATATGTTAATTACGTGATATATTTTAGCTCAGATGGAGGAAAATTTCAATGTAATCACTTTAAAAAGAAAATGTGTTCAAAGCTACATTAATATTTATTGTTTTCTACTGGTACCCATTTAAAGAAATCAGAGAAGTCTAGTAATTAGCCATCAATTACTTATCAGGGCAAATTTAATGCAAGTTATCACATTACTGGGTACCATTTAAATGAGAGTGAAAAATGATTTGGAAGAGTCAAACACCTGCTTGTTTTAACCATAATTCAGGAACTGGGTAACTCCTCCCTCCCTCCTATAGCTTTAATCTGTGGGTGGCAAGAACATATGCAGTGTGACCTTACCTTCTGCTCTCTTTTAAGTTATTAAAAGACACGATGAAATTGTATGCATGAGCTTTTTTTTAAAAACATTTCCTTAAATCTTTGGGGAAAGTTCTGCTATTTTAGTCATTGACTCTAACTCATGCTGTTTTTTTTACAACTTTTTGAATCCAACTTTCCATATCATGATATTTAGAATTTTATACAAAAATATGCATATATGAATATTACAGCAATAATCCTACATTGGTTCTTGAATTGTATTTTGGGTGATCTTACAACGATCCAACAAATTATTTTAAACATCCACATACTTGCTTTAAAATAAGAATTCAATTCATGTGATAAACATCACTGGAATAGTGTGATGTTAGCTTTATTGATTTCACTTAAAACATTGCCTAGTAATTCAAACATTATCGAAAGAAAACTAAGCAAATTTTGAGGTGGACTATGAATTTGCATATGTTTATGAATCTTAAGATTCAGAAAAGAGAACTGACAGTGTGTTATTGGTGTTCTTAGCTACTTGCTCTGGCTTAAATGACTTGAATGCCAGTCTTACATCTTCCTTGCCACATGGATTGCTTCCATATTTTGATTACTTCCTTACTGCAATCCCTTACATAGAAAACAATTTAGTATTTGCACCATATTGCTGCATTTGCAATGAAACGATGAACGACAGACCAGGATAGCATGTGTCTTAGTCTACTCAGGCTGCCATATAAAAATAGCACTGACTGAATAACTTAAACAACAGAAATGCATCTTACAGTTGTGGAATATGGAAATTCTAAGATCAATATGCTATCAAGATAGAGTTTGTTCTTTTTCTCTGCATTTGTAGGCATTCAGTATCCCATTGCATGCTCACATGAACAATGTCATTCTACATGAGGAGACAGAATAAGCACCATCCAAAACCATCAAAGTGGGGTTTAGAGTTCAGCTAATGTGTTCATGGCAAACTCAAGTCTTCATTCTAGAAGAGAGTACAATGCACCCATACGTACCTTTTATTCGATGTGCTTAAAAGGAATTCTGTATATTTCTGACAGTGACAGCCATGCAACTGTGTTTACATGAAAACTGTCTTTGTGTGATTTCAGATTTGACTGGGCAAATTAGCGTACTATTGAACTGAAAAAGTCAATTTCTAATTCTTAGAAATCACAGATATTATGAATAAGCATGAGATCATTTTATTTCTGGTTATTAAAACAGATAATAGTGTTTGGTTATATTGCCCTGAAAATGGATGTCGTCACTGAAAATGATTTAATCATCAATCTCAGAGTGGTAATTTCTGACAAAAGTGTCCTCTGACCGTTGCAGCTTTAAAGCTGAAAATCAAGTTCATAGTTCTCATAAATGTGCAGTTTTGTTTAGAAAATGGGCTCCATTGTAAAGTTGTTTCGAAATTACCAAATGGGTACATAATGAAAACACATCTGCTAAACAAAAGGGAAGGACAAAATCTGAGAAAGAAATTAACAAGGAAGCATTAGTTTTAAAAGTTCTCTTATAATTAAACTGTGCTGCAAATGAAGTGGATCTTCTCCCAACCATGCTATTCACAGCATCTATAATCATCAACTTGCAGGCACTTCACTGAGAGCCAAAACAGAGCGGCTTCCAGCCACTGAAGATAATGCAGGAGGAGGATGCACAGTGACATCGGGAACTACCAGCATGGCATTCTAATGCCAAGTACCAAGAAGTCAGCATTTGAGTTTGATAGCCAAAAATATTGACCATTGACATAACTTTTGTGTCTTTTCCCAATAAATGGAAGGGTATTTTGAAGTTTCTTTGATTTAGGGTATTAAAATTTATTCCTGTTCAAAAAATGATCTCATTGGTAGGGATTCTTCATGCATAAATCTATAAAATATAAACCAATACCCCTACACACTCATATATCAAGACCCCATCACACTCTTGCAGTTACTCGTTCATGTTCTGGCGGTCTAGCGTAGCACATGTTACATCCCTTTGTATCTAGTGTTCTTATCTGTCTAAGCACTGAAAACATAGGACCTACGAGAACACTGTTCTGTCATTTCTCTATAACCAATACCTGGAACAAAGGTGGAATTTATAAGAAATGAATTTATGAATCAATAAAAAAATGTGCCTGCTTATCACTAAAAAAAACAGTGTAAAAATTGTCTTAAGTCATTTTGTTGTATTAGAAAGAGAACCTTCTTTTGATCTCACAATTCTATTAAACCATTTCTCTTAAATAGATGGTAATGATAGATAGATAGATAGATAGATAGATAGATAGATAGATAGATAGATAGATAGACAGACAGATAGACAGATAATAGATGGATGGATGGATAGATAATAGATAGATGATAGGTAAATGACAGATGATTAAAACAACTTCACAAATAAGAAAGTATATAATATCTATGTTTTGAATCATAGAGCTAGCTACTAGCTGGTCAAAATTAATCACAAAAGTTTTGGAGAACTGAGGACAGATAGACACAGGAAGTAATAGAGCAGGGCTGAGAGAGGTTCTTAGCCCATTTAGGATGGAGGAACAAAAAGAAAAAGAGTCACTGGTTGCTTCTTCACTTCTCTGATTGTTGAGGTTCTTAACCTGACATCTGACTCCAGAGTTTTATTGTTAAAGAATAATTAGGTAAATGCGTCATATTTTCCCCACACAGCTTTATATTTATTGGTCAAATAAGTTTGTTTCTCATTTTTAAATCTGTATACCTACTGGTTATTTTTTATTACTCTTTTTCACACTGTGTATAAGAATTTAATTTTCCATACATTCTTGTAAGAGGTTAGAAAATGCTTTTCTTAATTACTTTTCTCTACTAAATTTAATTTTACCAACTTTGAATCAATTACAATTTCAGAAATAAAAGAAAGGAAGAAGAGCAAAAAGGGAACCTTAATAGCATCCCATGTTCCTCTTTTTGTGTCTGGCTTACCTCACTCAGGATAGTGTTTTCTATTTCCATCCATTTGCATGCAAAATTCAAGAAGTCTTTGTTTTTTACTGCTGAGTAGTACTCTAATATGTATATATTCCATACTTTCTTCATCCATTCTTCCATTGAAGGACATCTAGGTTGTTTCCAGGTTCTGGCTATTACAAACAATGCTGCTATGAACATAGTTGAGCATATACTTTTGTTGTATGATAGGGCATCTCTTGGGTATATTCCCAAGAGTGGTATTGCTGGGTCCAGGGTTAGGTTGATTCCGAATTTACTGAGAAACTGCCACACTGCTTTCCACAATGCACAAGTTTGCATTCCTACCAAAAATGGATGAGTGTACCAGTATACAATGGAAAAAAGAGCATCTTCAACAAACTGTGCTGGCGTAACTGGATGTCAATCTGTAGAAGAATGAAAATAGATGCATATCTATCACCATGCACAAAACTCAAGTCCAAATGAATTAAAGACCTCAATATCAGTCCAAACACACTGAACCTGATAGAAAGGAAAGTGGGAAGTACTCTACAACATATGGGCACAGGAGACCACTTCCTACGTATAACCCCAGCAGCACAGACATTAAGGGCAACATTGAATAAATGGGACCTCCTGAAACTGAGAAACTTCTGTAAAGCAAAGGACACTGTCACTAAGACAAAAAGCTAACCCACTGACTAGGAGATCTTCACCAACCCCGCAACTGACAAAGGTCTGATCTCCAAAATATATAAAGAACTCAAGAAACTAGACTGTAAAAAACTAATCAACCCAATTATAAAATGGGGCACTGAGCTGAACAGAGAATTCTCAACAGAAGAAGTTCAAATGGCCAAAAGACACTTAAGGTCATGCTTAACTTCCTTAGCGATCATGGATATGCAAATCAAGACAACATTAAGATACCATCTTACACCTGTCAGAATGGCTAAAATCAAAAACACCAATGAGGGGGCTGGAGAGATGGCTCAGAGGTTAAGAGCATTGCGTGCTCTTCCAAAGGTCCTGAGTTCAATTCCCAGCAACCACATGGTGGCTCTCAACCATCTATAATGAGGTCTGGTGCCCTCTTCTGGCCTGCAGGCATACAAACAGACCAAATATTGTATACATAATAAATAAATAAAATATATATAAAAAAACCCACCAATGAAAGCCTTTGCTGGAGAGGTTGTGAAGATAGCATTTTCAAACCATTTGATTTACTTGCTAATGGAACTCAACAAGTCTTTTACATTAACCTTTCACTTAATGGAGCAATATCATAAAATTTTAATTATAGCAGTTTAATTATTGCATGTTTATGACTACTCATTTTTAAGTGCACATATAAGTTATTAAAAAAATACTAAATGCAAAAGCAAAGTCAAACACTGAAAGGTGTCAATAACAGGCTTTTTGTATATCTCTTATTTGCCCACAAGTCCTTTATGCTAGCAAATGCCTTCTATAGATGTCTGTATTACTCAAGAAAATATTTTATGACAATGTATTAATTAAAAAGAAATAAGTAAAAGTGAAGAAAATTAACAAATGTGGAAACAAGTCACCAAGACTATGATGTACATTTCCAGAAAAGAAATGTTATTCCACAGGGAAAATGCCTTGGTGCTGTGAAATCCTTTGTGCTTCACCACACAGAAGTTATGAGGAATCAATCAGTACTCAGAGACCGAGAGCCACAGATATCCAATGCAAGGGATGTCACTGGGTGATAAATGAAGTTTCTTTTCAGAAATAGAAACTTAAAAAAAAAAAAGAGAGAGTTCACACACTAATACAGGTCTGTCTCTCCCTTGGAATTTCTGAGAGTATTTTTCAGTATGAAAGTTTCCACACTTAATTTCTAACATACTTTTATGGGAATCTCAACCTAGAAAAGAGTAAATCAGCAAAAATTATTCAAACATATACAAAGAAAAGAGATTGGCTGTTGGTTCAGGATTTTATCCTTGACAATACAAATTCATGAATTTTTTGTAAGTCCTTTACAAAATAATCTTTCTCTTAAAGCACACTTTTATTAATCAAAATTAAATAAGAAATATGAAAATGATGATTCCTGCACTACTTAATGCATTCCAGAGGGGCAGGCGGAAAGAGATAGACAGAGAAAGAAAAAGTGCCAGATTTAAAGACAGTGCAGTGTGCTGAGCAGACATCCTGTGGTCCCTCTGAGTCTCTCTTACCAACCCAGTGATGCATGGAGTTCCTTAAGGGGGGTGGACGATTTCATTCTATAACATCTAGTTCACACACACAAATCATCCTGTGAGAGGTGACACATGGTACTTTACCCTAAGGCTTATCAAGATCTCAAGGAGAATTTTGTTTGAGAATAAAATTTGAATAATTGAAAAGCCTAGAGTAGCATGTCCCGAAGAATGGGGAGGAATAAAACTGTAAGACTCACACCACCACAAGCACCCTTACTTGCTGCACATTGCTCCTGGAATTGTCCTGGGGCTCAACTGGAGAGAGAGGTTGATCACAAGAGCTTCAACTGCAAGCATTGCACCTCCAATCCTAAAAGAACGAAGACATGCAGTCATGTTTCCTGGGGCTGCTGAGGGTTGAGGAAACTTTCTACATATCAAGACTGCTGTTGCCGGGCGGTGGTGGCGCACGCCTTTAATCCCAGCACTTGGGAGGCAGAGGCAGGCGGATCTCTGTGAGTTCGAGACCAGCCTGGTCTACAAGAGCTAGTTCCAGGACAGGCTCCAAAACCACAGAGAAACCCTGTCTCGAAAAACCAAAAAAAAAAAAAAAAAAAAAAAAAGACTGCTGTTCACACCTTAGACATGAACCAAAGAGGACCCGTGTGGTGACAAAGCAGCAAACGGTATTGCAAGGAAACAGCATTGTTTCTCTGGTAGCATGTGTAACACCTTCTAGCACCAAGAAATTTGCCAGGATGATTAAAATGTCCCTGTCAGTACTCGTTTAATGTTGCCATGTTTTTAGGCTCTCACACAGCAGTAGGATCTGAGCATCAAGTTCTGTAGGTTAAGCAAGAGCTTTGGTAACATCCTGTAATGTCTGAGGGACTCTGAGTCACACTTGCCAACAACTTTTAAAGTAGCCCATTCCTGGTATCAGGTTTTTCTTATTTTGTAGTGTATAATATGGGCATTGTCACCCCATTATATGCTAACTGTCTGAACTCTTCTTATATGTGTGCATATATGTATGTATGTATTTATATATAATGAATCTTCTATATTACTAGGCTTACAGGAAACTCATGTAAAGCTCCCCCCTATATTCCTTCTTCTATCTTGCTTTCCCTCACCCACTCCAGTTTATCAATTTTTGTTCTGCTATTCCCTTATCTCCCTTCCTGCAACTGCATTCTATCTGATATCCTTTGAAAGTCCCCTGCCACTGTCCTGTGCTGATTTCCTGACCTCTACAAGTGTTTCAAATGAAACATGAATTTTCAGAAGACTCAAAGCCCACATGCACAAATAAAAAAAGATATGTGACTTTTGTCTTCACGGGTCTGTTACCTTACACTGAAAGATTGTTTCCAGATTACATTAGTACTTACCTGTTGGTGTGATAAAACACCCCAACCGAGGGAACTATAGAAGTAAGAGACTTGGGGAAAGAGGATCTGATGGTTCCAAAGGAATAAATATCCATCACGATAGAAAGGCACAGAGCCGGAGCAGGAAGGTGAGAGCCTGCATCTTCAAACTCAAGTGTGAAGCAAAAAGAGTGCACTGGAAGCATCAGGAGAATTTAAAGTTTCAAATTCATCTCTAGTGACATCTTTGCTCTAGCAGGGCTGCTTCTTCTAACGATCTCCAACACAGCACCACCAGCTAGGAACCAAGTGTTCAAAAATGCTAGAAATTTGGGGTTCATTATTCGTTGAAATCACTACTTCATTAACCTGTTTACCTAGGAATTGCATAAGTCTGTTTTCTTAAAAGCTGAAGATATTCCATTGAGCAAATATTTCATGATTTCACTATCTATTCAATCAGTTGAGTAAACATCTGGGCTTTTTCCATTTGCTGGGTGTTGTGAATAGAGAAGCAACGAGCATGGATGAAGAATGATCTCTATAGAAGGATGTAGTTATTTCAGTAAATGCTCAAGAGTGGTAGAGCTGACGATAGGATAGATCTACTTCTAGCCCTTGGAAGAAGCTCCACACTGATGTCTGGAGTGGCTGAACCAGTTTGTACACCTGCTAAGAGTGACTAAACTCTCTCTTTTCCGGACATATATTGTTTTTGTTGCTGGTAGTACTGGTGGGATGTTTTGAATTTTTTTTTAATCTTAGCTTTTTTCTTTTTTGACTGGTGTAAAATAAAATCTTAAAGTAGTTTTAATTTGCACTTCCTCAAAGCCTATAGACATATGTACTAATAACATTGAATAGAGCAGGAAGATTGTATTTGGGAATATATGTATGTACATGTATATGTATATAATAACAACCAATTTTTTAAAGGTTGCAAATGTGAAAGATAGCAAGGAGCATACATGGGAAGGTTTGGAGGGTGGGTGAGGAAACTCACAGTAAAATTTGTAATTGTGTTATAATCTCAAAATAAAAACAATGTCTCTCAGCTATTTGTATGTGACCTCTGAGGACTCTCTGTTCAGCGCCAAGTCCTATCTTGGGTAGTATTGCTTGTTTCGTGATGTTTAGTTTTGTGGAGGTCATTGTATATTTTAGATAGTAGCCCTCTGTAATATTTTTAATTGGTAAACATTTTTCCTGTTCTGTAGGCTATCTTTTCATTTAAATGATAGTGTTTTTATAGTTTTATGAGTTGTCCTTAGTGTTTAAACTTAGGATCTGAGCAGAAAAATCTTTTTTTGTACTACTAAATTTAATCATAACAAACTGCAGGGTCTGATTATGACTGTCCTGGCAAAACATACCCACTGGAGCAATTGGAACTTGAATATCAAAGAAGTGCTCAACCAACAAAACACAGAGATAGATAAAAAAGAAATAAGAAGGTAAAATGAAGTAGTAATTGAAATACTAAATAAAGATAAACAAGAACCCAACACCAAGAAAAAAAGCATAGTTGAAAACCAAACAGATTGGACTGTCCCTATAACGTCTCTGGTTCATTTTCTAAAAGCCTTTTACTTGAGTAGAATTTGCTAAATGATGTCTATTTCTGAGGACTTGCATGGTGTGTCTTAAGTTAGCTGGTAGATGCTGACACCATCCAGTACAGTACATAGAAGCCTTTGCCTGTTTAACAGTCCATGGACCTGCTGAAAATCGTGAAATTCTAAGTCCTGTCGGCAATGACCCTCCTAATTAACATAGTATTGAGAAATCAATATTCGGCTGGTGGAGGAAGAAGAAGGGTACAAAGGAAGAAACAATGAACACACTGAAACCCAGAATCAGGAAACTCCATCACTGAAATGCAGTTCTTCGTTGTGAGTTCTATCGAGCGGCTTCAAAAAGGATTTTCTTTTCTTAATATTTAAGGGCATGTCAAGGGTAGAAGGCTCTAGCATGCACTTGGAACTTTAGGTCTCACATGAACACACAAACATACAAACAGATGCATACCTGGAGATCAAGACAGTAGATGTACAATTATATATTTATGAGAGAAATCTAAAAATCAGTTCATTTCTACTTCTGTTTCTATTTAAAAATTTGACTAAACAAATTTTCCATGAGCATATGTTCTAATGATAATATGCTATTATTTTCCACAATAAAATATAGAGTTAGAAAGTATCTACTCTATAATAAACGTTTGGTTGATGGCAATTTCAATGGGTATTTTCTGTCCTGTTTGACTATTTCAATATCGCTTTTACTCTTATATTTATGCAGGCACATATGCATGCCTTCTGCTACTTCAGTCAAGGAGAGTATGTGGATTTGCTTTGATTAGAGGTTACAGCTTCTGATGACTGTCTATTCCTATGATGTATAAACCTGTGACAGCTTTGACCTCTATAGCCATTCCTCTCTATGAAGCATGCACCTGGGCTGTGTACTACCGAGTGAGGCAATGATGAACATTCTTGAGCTCTGAATGCTTTCACTGCAGGTTTTTTCTTGCCTCCACTTCTGAGGGCTCTACTAGGAACAAAACTGGTAGAAAACATGTCGTCTTTGTATGCGACATAGAAAAGGGGAACGACATAGATCTCCTATGAACTAATCATTGCTGACTCCAGGGATAGTTTTGAAAAGCGTTTAAATTTTCATGATCTGAAATGCTGGCAACCAAAATTTGCTGAGTTGATCTAGCTCTTGTTATGCAAACGTTGCTAGAGGCAACAGCATGTTGTCTGTGCAGGTCTCACAGCCAGGTTGCAGGGGCCGAGGCTCCTGGGTCAGGCCTCAGAACCATTCTGGTTGGCTGCTATGCCAAGCTGACTACATCAGAGACGTGGGGCTCCCAGGCAGCCCTGTTATCTCTCAACAAGTCTGTAACTGAAATCTCTACCAGGATTTCTTGTGAAATGTTGGACTTAGTCACACACTGTACTTTACAGAGAGCCGCTTCATAGTAACTCCAGATGCCACAGTAATCTAGCTCCAATTTTCAGTGAGGCAAAAGTGAAAATGGAGGTGATTACATTTTCAATATTGTCCCTGTAGCCTTGTTTTCTTACACTACAAAGGTGTGACTCAGCAAACCCTCCAAAATATCATCTAATTCTGTACCAAGCCCTGTCTCCCAACCCTAACAGGATTTTTTAAGGAGGTTGTGAGCCTCTAGCAACATTTGCATAACAACAGCGAGATTAGCACTCTTGGGACTGATAATTAAAACAGTGCTTCCAAATGCTGTAGCCCTGCTATGGAGCAGAAATGTGGCAACATCTGGGCTGATGGGATAATAGAAATCACCAAACAATGTCATCAGGGTCAATCATATTCTAATTGGAATTTGAATGATTTCATCTTCTTGATCAAAACTTATTCTCATTAACTGTCAATCTGTGTAAATGTGTGATCTACAAATATAAAACAGTAGAGTAAAATGAAGCATGGGAAAGAGCAGATTGTAACAAAATTCAGTGCTTTCTGGTAATGCAGCAGAAACTGGTCGTGCACACCCTTGCAGATGCTGCAGGCTGCCCGGAAATGTCCCTGTTCCTCCACTGGAAGGCGTGTCTCATATTTTATGCTTCTTTAGCTCTTGCTGTAGAGGAAACCCCCTGATACACTGGAGCAGATGAAGAACTGATTGCTTTTGAGGAACAATTTCGTTGTTGGACATTATTTTCTCCTGTGGAACAAGAATTAAATTTGTGCTATTAGTTTCTTTTCCCCTGACCCAGAAGAAAGTGGTATGTACTTTGATCTGTGTAACATGTACCCACTGATGCTACACAAAAGGCATGCATAGCCTATTGACAATTAGCTGATGTTCATCTATAATTCTCTTGACTTGAGGCAAAGATGAGCATAGACTATAATTAAAATTCTTACATTCTTTTTTCCTTTCACCAAGCTGATGTTAAAAATTTATACTAAACCATTACAGTATTTCCTCACCACATTTGAGGAAAGCAAGAATGGAGCAGGGGGCTGAGATGCATTCAAGGTCAAAAGACACCAGATTCTCACTGTCTGAATTCGTCTTCAGCTTGTGCTTAACTTTCTTGCTAAAGGTACTGAGTTTCCTGGTTCAGGATTGACATTAGAAAATTACACAGATACAGATCAATCTCAGAGATCTACAGGCTCTCAGTTCTGGCAAGATTGCTCTCCCCAGGATGGGTAACCTAGTCTCAGATTTACATCTCTCTTCATTTCTAGCAAAATTAAAAATGCAGAGTGGTTGACAAGGGAAAAACTGATGTTAATCATTCATAGTCAGTAGAACACACATGCACACCACACAATATATATGCTTCTAATTATATGTGTGTGCTTGTAAACATTACGAATGTGTATAGATTTTAAACTATAAACTTATAAAATAGCATATGCATAGCAGTAGAGAACCCTAAATAATACTGACATACATAGATATTAACAATTTTATCAGAAAGTCTGACTACACTTTTCTTTTGCTTTTTGCCTCTTCTTTTTCTTCCACAAATTGGACAATTTAAATTTTTCCACATGAAATCTCCACTCAAGACTCCATCAGTTTTTAAGTACAAGATTTAGAAAACTTGACCTAAAATTTAAATTTAAACTAAGTTGTCACTTTAAAATGGAGGTATCATTACATATTCTGAAGTGTTAATTTTTTCTAAAATTGTGAGCTTTAACAGATTTTTTTCTCTTGATGGATGATAAGTTTAAAATTATTGAGAAAAATATCAAAAGGATTTTATGCAAAGATTCTATCATTGTATCACTGACTTTTCTAAAATGTGATCTTTAACCTTTCATTCAAAATCTAAAATGAAGGAAAACATTAATAGTAATGTGGGAATTTTCTCAAAGAAATAGCTTACAGATATAGAAAGTGGTTTTTAAAATTAGTCTTTGTGTTCGGCCAAAATTATCTCAGGGCTTGTACCTCAAGGCCTGTAGGACAGAGAAAAGTCTAGCTTGAGTTTGAAGGATAGTCTCAAAGAGACTGCAAAATCGCCGGGTGATGGTGGCGTATGCCTTTAATCCCAGCACTCGGGAGGCAGAGGCAGGCAGATCTCTGTGAGTTCGAGACCAGCCTGGTCTACAGAGTAGTTCCAGGACAGGCTCCAAAGCCACAGAGAAACCCTGTCTCGAAAAACCAAAAAAAAAAAAAAAAAAGACAGCAAAATCTAGCCAGAGGAGACAGCAAAATCTAGCCAGAGAGCCCTCTTGGCTCTCTCTCATTGGCTGGTTACCCCCACATCACATGATGTCACTTAACCTATATAAACTGGCACTCACAGTAATAAGTTGAGTTTCTGCTTAGACTTGACGCCCTAGCGCATTGATTGTCCTGCATCATGGGGCTGCAGGAAGCTCAAATAATGCACTCACCTTTTCCTAGAGAGTAAGGTTAAGGAGGCCTGGCAGTCTTGTTACCAAAGAACACAAAAATACTAAAAAAACAAGGAAAAAACATTTTCATTTTCTATGTACAACCTTTTCATTCTATGACAAAGATACAAATTATGTAAGGTATAATTTTAGTCTCAAATCTCTACTACTCTGTGATTTTGAAAGAAATGTATTCTAAACCTAGCATGTCTCTGCTGTAGAAAATCCCTTTATACCCTGTGAAGATTTGTTGCTGTGATTGAATTAATAAGCAAGCTGACTGGCCAATAGCCAAACAGGACAAAGCTAGGCAGGAAAGTCAAACTAAAGACGTTGGAAAGAAAAGTGGAGTGAACAGTCACCAGCCAGACACAGAGGGAGAAGAATGTGCCATGCTAATAAAGGTACTACAATGTGGCAGAGTGTAAACAAAAATATGGGTTAATTTAAGTGTAAGAGTAAGCTAGTAATAAACCTGAGCTATTGGCCAGCACTTACAATTCATATTCAGCCTCTTTGTCCTCTGAGTCAGTTACTTGAGAGCAGGCAGTTGGAATAGAAAATGTTGATTTACATTAGGCATTCCAATGTGCAGTCAAAAATTTCTACACAAAACTTGACAAAGCTTTACAAAGACAATTCTAGACACATAAGAACAGAGTCAAGCATGGCTTCTTGGTAGCTGCCTTTTCTGTTTGTTGGCAGTGAGCAGAGGTACAGCTCCTTTAAGAGATGGCTTTCTGGTTTGTGCTAGTGGCAAAAATGTGTGGCTCTTTTAAGAGGTCCTACAACCAAGCACTTAGATGGTAATTATGAGCAGCTGGTGGCATACTACTAGGTGGTGGCATGAACCTAGAAACTTCCCAGAGTTGGGACGGTAAACATGGTTCCCAGACCTCCACCATGAGACTAAACTGTCAGGGAACCAAAGGAGAGGGTCTAGCACCAGCAGGCCATGACTTAAGTTACATAGACAGAAAAGGCTACAGACACACAATAAGACAGATTCACATGGGAAAAAACACCTATAAAATGGGTTTCAGGGTGTTTAATATATATAGGCTTGGGAGAGAAAAGAGAAAGACTTATATAATTTTAGATTTAAAAATAATAAAGTTTTTAAAGGGGGGGAGTAAAGTAATATAATAGAAACAAGCCACACAAAAAATGGGAAATATACAGAGAGTCTAGATTATGTATATTATTGTGTTGTGTTTAAAATTTTGGGCTGCTAAAAGGCCTTGGATTATGAAAATTGCTATATTAAACCAATCTATATATTTTTAAATTACTTAACTTTAAAATTTAAATCAAAAGATATGTTAATTTGGGGGAAGATCATGCTTTTGTTTCTACAGGAAATGAGAGTCTGTGGATTCTTTCCAGGTTAACAAAAATCAGGTTTGATCAAAGAAGATACCCTGAAAATTCTCCAGTGGAAACTGATGGGCCAGGAGGTCCAACATCCAGAAGAGCTTACAGGTCACTGACTGAGATGAACCAGATTCACAAAGACTCCAGTCAAGACTTAACAATTATTCTGATTTTCTTAGGGTCCTCCAAAGATTGCCAGCACCCATCAATCAGCAAGAAATAGTATAGAAACCTATGCCCACATTTCCAAAATATTGACTTTAAATGTTTGTTTTCATTTAAGTGGAGTTGGTTACAAATTGTTATTGGTCATATCTTTCTAAAAGAAATAAGAGGAATATAGATAGAGAAATGATAGAAAAAAGGGTAGATTATTATGATGGTGACGGTGAAGAGAGTTTATTATTGAATCTAGCTTTTGTTTTTTTTTTTTGTTTTTTTTTTTTTGGTTTTTCGAGACAGGGTTTCTCTGAAGCTTTTTTTTGGTCCCTGTCCTGGAACTAGCTCTTGTAGACCAGGCTGGCCTCGAACTCCCAGAGATCCGCCTACCTCTGCCTCCCGAGTGCTGGGATTAAAGGCGTGAGCCACCACCGCCCGGCTATTGAATCTATTTTTATCCAAAAAAATAAAAAACAACTGTTAACCTTAAAATATTTCACAGTGGTATGAATTTTGATTTATTAGTACAGTTGGGACAGGAAATATACATTCAAATGTCCCCTTTCTCTTTCAGGAGATACCCGTCTCTGTCGTACACCATATCTCAGGATGTTTCAGAAACAGCACCCACAGCAAAATCACTGGTACAGGTAAATTATTTGGAATGTTAGGCAGAGAATAGTGAAGGGCAAGGGAATTGAAACACACAGTGAATGAAAACCCTTTCCCAAACCTGTTACTCATTTGAGTAGACAAGTAGTATTCAAACTGCTAATATGGAAAGAAACTACCCTGTAAGCCTCCTTCATTTCTTGCTGAGAATTGGGAGAGCTGAGAATAGACTTCTTCATAATGAGACCTGTACTTCTAATGTACCAATGTATGATGCAAAGTGTGTTTCTAGGACAACAAGCCTAGGGTATTGAGTGAAAGACTATATAAACAGTTAGGAAAAGGTATTTTCATAGTATGCCTTTATACTTTAGGCATAGAAGATAAGATAATCCAATATGTAGTACATATAGGAAAGAATCACATTATCAAGAAACATTTCAAAAATTTAGATTACAAAATGAAGAATTGTACCTTTTTGCTAGATGTTGAGCAGAAACAAGGTAAAAAAAAACACAAAAATTTGAAGCAGTGAAGAGTTTGCATTCTATTACTCATACAAATAAAGTTTATTTTCTTCTTCATATCCTTAAATTTAATGACTTGAGACCACAAAGATTTGTAGCCTTGTGATTTCTGCAGGAATCCTGTGAAAACATTGTCCAAAGACAAATTAGTCAGAGCAAAACATCGTTCAGTTAGCACATGTAACCCACACATGGATAGTGAGTGAAAGGGGATTGGGAGTTAGAACTGGGCTGAAATACAGCATCTCCTTCAGAGACAAATCTAATCAGAGAACAATGCCCTATAGAAAAAGCAACAAAAGGGAAGCCTTTACTTTCAGGGAAGCAAACTGTGAGATGGCAAATGTACAGGAAACAAACCAAGACAGCCTGATTCATGGCGATCCATCTGTGCACCAATTGCCCAACTTTTCCACAACTATATTTATTGCTTTTAAGTCTCTTTGACAAAATATTTAACCAAACAACTTAAGGGAGAAATGGTTTATTTGGGTTCATAGTTCAAGGTACAACCCATGGTGGCAGGGTAGTCAAGGCATCAGGAGCATGGAGCAGCTCATCACATCACTTCTGCAGAGAGCAGAAGAGATCAACTAATGCATGCTGTTACTCAACTCTTTTTGTAGACTTACATAGAGCAGGATCCCCGTAAAGAGATGTCTGTAGTGGTATCTTTCCCATGTCAATGAACACGATCAAGATAATTCTCTGCAGAGATCCATCTTCCAGGCGACCCAAGATGTTGTCAAGTTGACAATTATCACTAATAATCACAATGACTGTAAAATTCTCCTAGCAAGCAGATTCATGGACAACCTGAATTTCTCAAAAGCTTTTTCTTTTAGTAAGATAAATTCCTAGATGCATTCTAGCAACTTCCCTCCACTTTGCATTTTCCTGATAGCTAAGGATGTTGAACATTTCTTTAAGTATATTTTGGTCATTTAAAATCCTTCTCTTGAGAATTCTCTGTTTAGTTCAGTACCTCATTTTTTAATTGGGTTATTTAGAATTTTAATGTCTAATTTCTTGAGTTCTTTATATATTTTGGAAATCAGTCCTTTGTCTGATGTAGGGTTGTTGAAGATCATTTCCCATTCAGTAGGCTATCTTTTTGTCTTATTGACTGTGTCCTTTGCTTTACAGAAGCTTCTCAGTTTCACGAGGTCCCATTTATTTATTGTTGCTTTCAGTGTCTGTGCTACAGGGGTTATTTAGGAAATGGTCTCTTCAGTAAGGTTCAGTGTGGTCGGATTTATATTGAGGTCTTTAATCCATTTGGACTTGAGTTTTGTGCATGGCAATAGATATGGATTTATTTTCATTCTTCTCCAAGTTGACATCCAGTTATACCAGCACTATTGTTGAAGATGCTTTCTTTTTTTTTTTTTCATTGTATAATTTTAGCTTCTTTGTAAAAAATCAGGTGTTCATAGGTGTGTGGATTAATATTCAGGTCTTCAATTTGATTCCATTGGTCAACATTTCTGTTTTTATGCCAATTCCAAACTGTTTTCTTTACTGTAGCTATGTAATAGGGCTTGATGTCAGGGATGGTGATGCCTCCAGAAGTTCCATTATAGTACAGGATTGTTTTGGCTATCCTTGGTTTTTTGTTTTTTTCATATGAAGTTGATTATTGTTCGTTCAAGATCTGTGATTAATTGTGTTGGGATTTTGATGGGGATTGCATTGAATCTATAAATTGCTTTTGGTAGGATTGCCATTTTTACTATGTTGATCCTTCTTCACCAAGAGCATGAGAGATCTTTCCATTTTCTGGTATCTTCTTCAATTTTGTTCTTCAGATACTTAAAGTTCTTGTCAAATAAGTCTTTCACTTCCTTGGTTATTGTTACTCCAAGATATTTTATGTTATTTGTGGCTATTGTAACAGGTGATGTTTCTCTGATTTTCTTCTCAACTTCTTTATCATTTGTGTATAGGAGGGCTACTGATTTTTTTTTAGTTGATCTTGTATCCTGCCACATCACTGAAGGTATTTATCAGCTGTAGGAGTTCTCTGGTAGAGATTTTGGGGTTACTTATGTACATTATCATATCATCTGCAAATAACGAAAGTTTGACTTCTCCCTTTCCAATTTGAATCCCCCGATCTCCTTTTGTTGTCTTATTTCTATTGCTAAAACTTCAAGAACTATGTTGAAGAGATATGGAGAGAATGGAAAGCCTTGTCTTATTCCTAATTAGTGGACTCACTTTGAGTTTCTCTCCATTTATTTTGGTGTTAGCTTTTAACTTGCTATATATTGCTTTTATTATATTTAGATATGATCCTTGTATCCCTGATCTTTCCAAAACGTTTATCATAAAGGGGTGTTGGATTTTGTCAAATGTTTTTTCAGCATCTAATGAAATTATCATATGGTTTTTTTCTTTCAGTTTATTTATATGTTGGATTACATTGATAGATTATCTTTTTTTGTTTTGTTTTGTTTTTTTTGTTTGTTTGTTTTTTCGAGACAGGGTTTCTCTGTGGCTTTGGAGCCTGTCCTGGAACTCCCTTTGTAGACCAGGCTGGCCTCGAACTCACAGAGATCTGCCTGCCTCTGACTCCCGAGTGCTGGGATTAAAGGCGTGCGCCACCAACGCCTGGCAATAGATTTTCATATGTTGAACCCGTCCTACATCTCTGGGATGAAGCCTACTTGATCATGATGTATGATTTTTTGATGTGTTCTTAGATTTGGTTTGCCAGTATTTTATTGAGAATTTTTGCATCCATGTTCATGAGTGAGATTGGTCTGTAATTCTCTTTCTTGGTTGAGTATTTGTGTGGTTTTAGTATCAGGGTATCTTTAACCTCATAAAAAAATGTTTGGCAATGTCCCTTCTGTTTCTTTTATGTGGAACACTTTGAGGAGTATAGGTATTAGCTCTTTTTGAAAGTTCTGGTAGAATTCTGCACTAAAGCCATCCAGCCCTGGGCTTTTGTTGTTGCTGTTGGGAGGTTTTTGATAACAGCTTCTATTTCTTTGCAGCATATAGGTTTGTTTAAATTGCTCACCTGGTCTTGATTTAATTTTAGTATATGGTATCTATCTAAAAAATTGTCCATTTCTTTTACATTTCCCAGTTTTGTGAAGTTCAGGTTTTTGTAATAAGACCTAATGATTCTCTGAATTTTCTGTTTCTTTTGTTATGTCCTCCTTTTCATTTCTGATTTTGTTAATTCAGTTGTTCTCTCTCTGCCTTTTGATTAGTTTGGATAAGGGTTTGTCAATCTTGTTGATTTTCTCCAATAACCAGCTCTTTGTTTCATTGATTCCTTGTATTGTTTTCTTTGTTTGTTTGTTTCCATTTTGTTGACTTCAGCTCTCAATTTGATTATTTCCTGTCTTCTACTCCTCCTGGGTGTGTCTGCTTCTTTTTGTCCTAGAGCTTTCAGGTGTGCTGTTAAGTCACTAATGTGAGCTTTTTCCATTTTCTTTTTGTGGGCACATAGTGATATGAACTTTCCTCTTAGCACTGCTTTCATAATGTCCAACAGATTTGGATATGTTGTGCCTTCATTTTCATTGGATTCAAGGAAGATTTTAATTTTTTTCTATTTCTTCCTTGGTGGTTCAGTAGTTAACTGTTCAATTTCCATGAGTTTGTAGGCTTTCTGAGAATAGTATTGGTGTTAAATTCTAACTTTAATCCCTGGTGATCTGATAAGGGTTACTCAAAATTTTTGTATCTGAGGAAGTTTGCTTTGTTATTGAGTATATTATCAGTTCTAAAGAAGGTTCCATGAGGTGCTGAGAAGAAAGTATATTCTTTTTTGTTTGGGTGGAATATTTTATAGATGTCTCTTAAGTCCATTTGATTCATTACATCTGTTAGTTCTCTTATTTCTCTGTTAAGTTTATATCTGGTTGACCTGTCCATTTGTGAGAGTGGAGTGTTGAAGTCTTCTACTATTGGTGTGTGGGGTTTAATGTGTAATTTAAGTTTTAGTAATATTTCTTTTACATATGTGGGTACTCTTGTATTAAGGGCACAGATGTTCAGGATTGAGACTTCATCTTGATGAATTATTCCTGTTATGTGCATAAAGTGTCTTTCTCCATCTCTTCTGATTGATTTTAGTTTGAAATCAATTTTTTTAGACATTAGGATAACTATACCCATTTATTTCTTAGATCCATTTGATTTGAAAACCTTTTCTCAACCCTCTACTCTGGGGTAATGTCAGTATTTGAGGTTGAGGTTTGTTTCTTGTAAACATCAGAAGTCTGAATGCTGTTTTTTCTATCCATTCTCTTAGCCTGTGTCTTTTTATAGGTGAAGTTGAGTCCATTGATATTAAGTGATATTAATGACCAATGGTTGTTAACTCTGGTTATTTTTCTGCAGTAGTGTTTTGGTGTTTCCCTTCTTTGTGTTATTCTTGTAGGGTGCTGTCAGATGTCTGTGTTTTTGTGGGTATAGTTAGCTTCCTTGGGTTGGGGTTTTCCTTGTAGAACTTTCTGCAAGGCTGGGTTTGTGAATACATATTGTTTAAATCTATTTTTGCCATGAAATATCTTCTTTTCTCCATTGATGGTTAATGAAAGCTTTGCTGGGTATAGTAGTCTGGGCCTGCATCCATGGTCTCTTAGTGTCTGTGGCACATCTATTCAGGACCTTCTGGCTTTCATGGTTTCCATTGAGAAGTCAGGTGTAATTCTGATAGGTTTACCTTTATATGTTACTTGATCTTTTTTCTTTGCTGGTCTTAATAATCTTCTTTCTTTATTCTGTATGTTTTATGTTTTGATTATTATATGGTGAGGGGATTTTTTTGATCCAGTCTATTTGGTGTTCTGTAAGCTTCTTGTACCTTCATAGGGATATCCTTCTTTAGGTTGGGAAAGTTTTCTTCTATAACTTTGTTAAATATATTTTCTGTGTCTTTAAGTTGGAATTCTGATTTTCTACCCTTATTAATCTTAGGTTTGGTCTTTTCATGGTTTCCCATATTTCCTGAATGTTTTGTGTTAAGAATTTATTGGATTTAATGTTTTCTTTGACAAGTGAGTCTATTTCTTCTATAGTATCTTCAGTGCTTTAGATTCTTTCTTCTATCTCTTGTATTCTGCTGGTTATACTTGTCTCTGTAGTTTCTGTTCCTTTACCCAGATTTTCCATTTCCAGAATTCCTTTGGTTTGTGTTTTATTACCTCTATTTCAGTCTTCAAGTCTTGAACTGTTTCCCTCACCTGTTTGTTTTTTCTTCATTTTCTTAGGGTTCTTTGAGGGATTTATTAATTTCTTCCAATTTTATGTTTGTCTTGTTTTCTATTTCTTCAAGGGAGTTTTTCATTTCCTGTTTGCAGGTCTCCATCATTTTCATAAAGTTACATTTAAAGTTGTTTTCTTCTACTTCTGGTTTAAGATGATCAAGTCTTCCTGATGTGTGACCACTGGGTTCTGGTGTTACCATGTTGCTTTTTAGGTTGTTGGAGGAATTCTTACATTTGTACCTATCTATCTCTTCCTTCAAATGAGGCCGACATTGTTTTTGCATCTTGGTCCAATCCGGGCTGTGCTTGTCTGAGTATTTGGGAGTTTTTCTTCGTCTGCTCTGTACTGTCAATGTCTGTCTCAGAAAGACTCTGAGGTCTCTATACACCTGCTCTCTTGGTCTTCTCTCCTGGTTTGCTCTCTTGGTGCTCTCTCTTAATCCCATCAGTGTTGTAGCATGCTCCTGGTCCCCTCAGTATCATAGCCAGCTCCCAGCTCTTAGGAGGGGTGTGGTTAGTATCTTGGGGGATTCAGTGATTGGGTTTGGCTTTTGCGAGAGGCTAACTACAGGAAACTCTCTGCTGGCTGCCTAGAAAAGCCTAGGGAGTTGGGGAAGGGCCCCTGGCTTTTGTCCCACTGGGGAGGTTCTAGAGAGTGGGGCATCCAGCAGTGTGGTGGTTCACTCACCTCTTAAATTCTCTCAATATTGGAGCAAGCTGTGTTTCAGAGTTCCACCAAGATTGCAGGAAATAGATGGGTTTGAGGGCAGGGTGTAGCTAGTAGATTGGATGGCAGCTGAATGGGTTGGGGAGAGAGCCTAGCCACAGGAAACTCCCTGCAGGCTGGCTAGAAAAGCCAAGGGAGTTGGGGAGAGGCCTTGGGTTTTGTCCTGGTAGGAAGGTCAGAGAGTGGAGCATCCTGCCATGTGGCTGTTTGCTCACCTCTTTGGTCCCCTCAGTATTGGAGCAAGCTATGTTTCAGAGTTCCTTCAAGGTTTGGAAATCTTATCACACTGTATCTTTGGTTTGAAGGAAACTTTTCAAGATTTCATGTGGTTAGATATACCAAGTGTTGAGAATGCATCTTCCCTGTAGAACATAATATAGTTAGTTATAGGTCCTGCTTATCACTAATTAGATTTTAGGAGCTTTTTAAAAAACTCATGATATTTTATTTAAGAAAAAAAATCAAGGATATCTTATTTACTTGAAAATAGATGGATAAGACAGACCATTTTTAAAAATCATGCCAACAAACATTACAATCTGTAAAAGACTTATTGCGCCAATGTTACAAAAAGAACTACTTTTAAAAGATGACGTGTAAGGGGGAAACCACACACAAATAAAGGAAACAATAATTAAAGTAGGAGCCCCTATACCCTAGAGCATCACAAGTTGAGGGACAGGCTGAGACTGTGGAAAGCGCTTTTGATGGAGATCCAAAATGCTATCACTGACTGGAGGAAAATGTGGCGCTATAGAAAGAACGACAGGAGATGGCTTCGGGACTGACTTATTGCTGTTCCGCCTGCACTGATGGAGTGGTTGCTAAGTAATAAGTCATGCAGTTTCTCATCCAAGCTACCCCATCTATTGGCTCTGCGCTGCAAGGAAAAGGCACCCCTATTTTGTTTGGAAATACTGCTTGAGCAAAACCAGATGCTCAGGCTTCTGGTACTTTATATGGGGTGAAGGACGATTGAGGGAATCTCAACAAGCTGGATTTATACCCTGTCCCTTGTCAATTGAGACCTTATACTCTACTCCCTTTTATTAGCCTCATCCTAGAAGGTTGCACCAATGCTGAAGAGAAAGAGAGAGGGGACTATGCTTTATCCCCTGATGACCGGAGCAAAGGATAAAAGAGTATATTGTGTCCCATAAAATTATCCTCTCCTCTTAACGAAAACAAGCCATGTGTTGGTAGTTTTATTTCTTATCCTCATTTTTTTCTTTTATCAGAGATCCTTTTAAATTATTGTCATATACTGAACATTTATTTTGCTTATCAGCTTTTTAAATAATAAGTTTTAAAAGTGTGCTCAGCTTTGATAATAGATTTTCACTTACTACTGTCTGATTATGTCTAATTGAATTGTCAAAACTTTTGAAAAACTGCTCTCATTCTCCAGCTCTCATTTTGACAGATGATATCCCATATTTTTATGTGTGTGTGTGTGTGTATGTATATATATACCCATCTAAATACATGTGTGTGTGTGTATGTGTGTGTGTTGTGTGTAGTCTCTGCTATTCTGAAAACCATTTTTGGTTTAAATATCATCTAGTTCGATATGAGTGTTTTTTTCTTTTCTAGGATACTTTAGATTCATTTTCCCTGTCTATGATTTATTTTGATCTTACAGTGAAATATTCTGGCTTTGGATTTCTATGCTAATTTTCAGACTAAGTTTCTCTGGTTTTACTAATTCCTATTAATGTTCATATTAGCTTCAGTCTGCCTTCTTAAAACATTTTTTAAACCTTGTTTTCTTTTTACTGATGTGTATGTATATGTCATGTGTCTGTTGGGGTCCACAGGGAAGTCACGGACAGCAACAGCATCACTTCCTTGCGTGTTAGAGGTGTGGGTGCTGTGTGCTGTGTGTGCTGGGGACTGGAAGTACACTTACTACTTAGAGCATTTTTATGTCACCAATTTATTTGTGGCTTTATTTAAGCTTCCTGGTTGATGTTGCTTAGATTATGCTATACATTTCTTTCCTATAATTTCTATTCCTCCCAACACCAAATTTCACTTTATTATCCTCTTTTTTTGAGTTCAGATAGAAAGTTTTTTAAATTGCTAGTTTGGCCCTTGGAGAGAGTAGCAGAACTCCTGCATAGCAGGAGGGGTTCCAGGAAATGAAGAATTGTAAAGCCCTTGCTAGGCTGGGGCCCTAGGGAAGGATTTACAGCAGAAATAGGGCTGAGGTAGGAGAGGCCAAGGGACAGGTAAGTAAATTGACCCAACCAGTAGCCAGTCATCTCCTCTCAATACTGTGGTGAAAAATAACTTTGGGCAGAGGTGCTCATTTACAATCTAAGGAAAGTCAGAAGTGACTCTTCTCTGGAATTTCTGGCCTCCAGCAAGGGCATTCTCAGAATGTCTCAGTGTTACTTTGAGGTTCCTGCCCTACCCAATTAGCTTCTATCCCATTTCCAGCATTTTTCACAAGAGGATCCCTCTGAAGAAACAACCATAAAAGCATTAAAAAGTCAGACCAGAGATCATTTATCTTCTTTGTCTAATGGCTACTAAAAAGTCCCTTTGTTCTTTCAATTCTTATATTGTTCCTCATTTACTTCATGAAGGCCTGAATTAAGCATATTTTACACTTTTCTTTGTTTTTCCCTGTTGATTTATTCCTCCATAGCATTTTAAAATTATTTTTAAATTAACACGCAAAGTAAAGGTTTAACTGGACAATTTCATATATGCTTTGTTTTCCTTGATCTTGCTTCACCTCCTCTCTCCTGCATACCGGTGTCCTCTCCCTGAAACTTTCTTCTCTTATGTCACATACAACCTATTACTCTCTTCCCTTTTCTCTTGAGAACCTTATTTCCTCTTTCATGGTCACACACACACACACACACACAAGCGTGCACACATACAAAACAATAAAGATAAATAAAAATTACCATCTATATATGGCAGGAAACATTCAGTAGTTTTCTCTCTCTCTCTCTCTCTGAGTCTATCATATTTTACATAACTATCATTTCCAGCTCAATCCATTTTCCTACAAATGTAATGATTACATTTTTCTTTACACCAGAATAAAATTCCATTTTGTTGTATTGCTACATTTCTTCATCCGTTCATCTATTGGTAGACTTTTGGTTTGATTTGACTCTTTAAGTATTACAAATGACACAGAACTTTTGAAAGTATCTCCACAGAAGAAATTTGAACCCTCTGAGCACCTGCTGGAGTGGCAGAAGTATCACAGGACAGGGAATCCACTATGGGGTTTCTTAAGCTAAGAGTAGGTCTCCCATGTCACATTTCCTTTGATTTGATTGCTTTTGCTACTTTCTTATTTCCACCTGAGCACAGCACTAAATGGACAATGGGGTATAACAGAGATAATGGTATTCATGAAGTGACAACAACCGAGTACTTCTAGATGACTCAGTTTGATATTTCATTGAAAATTAAAATTTAAGTATAAAAACGAAAAAGTTTGCATTTCGAAAATAAACCTATAAGAAGCATCAATGAAAATGAAATGGCTACCCTCCTCTTCTCTCCCCATGTAGTTCTCATTGTGGTTGCTGGTATACTACATGTATATGTATATACATGTATATACTACATGTAATATGTATATACATGTATATATTACATGTATATTACATGTAATGCTTTTATTTTTATGCTGTACCAACAATAATTCCTTTTGATCAATTTCTTTATGAAAATTGTAGGAATCACACTGTGTACACTGCTCCATAGCGTCTTCCAGTTTATACTTCACAGCTGTTTCTCTTCAAGTTTGACAGTTTTCCACGACAGAATTTCAGATATTGCTATATTCTCCTCACACTACTGCTCTACTTTGTTTTTTTAGAGACATAACAGAGGGTTATGTTTTGAAGACAACTTAACAACTTTTCTATAAATTCACCCTGTACAAGTTTGAACTCATAAACATTATTTCAGTTTTTTTGTAATCACAAATAAGCATATCACCACATAAAATATAAAATAGACATTTTTAGCAAAATTGAGTCCTTATATAGCCTACTACTCTGACAAATGTGTCCACATTTCTATGTTAAGCTTCTAAGTACACCTCCAGTCTTTAAGCATCAGGAATTTACACATCAAAACTGTACCAAAACAAGAGCAAGAGACTCCCAATTAACTCTAGGTTAACAATAAGTATTTTAAGTTTGATCAAACATTTACTTTGTTAAATGAAATAAATAACATTATATGGAACTTACTACCAAAAATAACAACATAGTAAATTTTTGTACATATTTTATGACGAATATTTGACTAGCAGCTCTGTTTTACTTAGGATTGTATCAGTTAGGGAGAGCTTTTCCTTTGAAGAAAACTCATCTGCAAGAGCACAACACAAATACAAAGACCTCAGAGTGTGGTGGCTGAGGCTGTGACTAAATGGTACAGCTCCAGAGCTGCATTTTCAAGGCCCTCAGATCAATTCCCAATGCCACACACAATAAAGGAAAACCCTTAGGGTAAAAGCATGTCTGGGGTGTTGACTGAACCAGAAGGTAGCCTACGTGGAAGTAAGTCCTGTTAGAAAGCAAAGCAGAAAGTATAAAATAACACCAGAAAAGCTGTTCAGTACTTTGTACATCACTTTAAATGGCTTGCCTTTATCCCAAATGAAACGGGAAGACATCAGAGGGATTTAAAATGGCAAGTGACCTAATTTCATTTGCATTTTAATAAGCTTGTCTGATGTTCTGAGAGTATATTGAAAGGACAAGCTAGCAGAGTGTTTGTTGAAGGATGTGATGTAAGTAAGAAAGATGGCAGCAACAAATGGTTAAACCTAAATAAACTTCGAGAAAACTGGCCTAAGGATGAAAAGAAAATTCATACTGAGGTCAGAAGAGCAAAGTTCAACAAAGTAGTAGAGTTGAAGCCTAGAGAAGAGAGAAAAATGAAAGTTACTAGACTATGGATAAATCTTGAAACTTACGTAACAAAGGAGACACAGTTATTGATGACAAATGTAAACCCCAGTTATGACTTCAGAAAAAGACAGCTGAGGTTGGATGAGATCAGAGGCATTGAGGAATGAGCGGTTGAGGAACTAGGAGGGGAGGGCAATGAAGTGTTGGTTTATGTGGACATTGAGAGCCATCTTCATTACTATCAGAATGAACTCAGTGTGCTAGTGAGCTAAAATCTGCGAATGACAAAGGGGGCTCAGATACTATAGAGAAAAAGAAGATTTCAGTAACAGAGTCCGATTCTCTCATCCTATCCGACATTTGAACAGTTATTTCTCGAGAAACTCTTAACAGCTCCAACTGTAGAACATTTAAGAAAAATCTTTGTACTTAGAGCAATTTAGGGTCATGATTACAAGAACTAATTCTTGGAGCCAGACGTCCGTGGGCTCAGATATCAGCTGCTATTTATCAGCAGGATGACCCCGAAGGGGAGGGAGGTCAGTGTTTTATCTCACTATAAATTAGCGATGATGAAAGTATCTCCCTCCCAAGGTTGCTCTAAGTCTTAATGGAGATAATATATGTAAAGTACCAGTGCCTGGCAGACTCTAAGTAGCATGTAAGTGTTTGCCATCAATAATGTCACATTCTTTACTTGTGTATCATAGGGCACGTCAAGGAAATAGTTACCACATGCACTGTAAGTTGGCTGGGCAAAGTTTTCAGAGAGCAATCACTCAGTGTCTTTACACAGCCATCCTATTTCTAGATGTTTATACTTTACCTATAGTTAGCTTTTTGTCAAATTACATACATACAAAATTTCCTATATACTTTATAATAGTAAAGAGTTTAGGAAACTGTAATTCTTAAGTGTATTCTGTATGGTTTTTTAAAAGAATGCATTAGCCCCCTAAGTCTTAAAGGAAAAATTTCTCAAAATATATTATTGAGTAAACAAAGGTGTTCAAGAGCATTTATGTACTTTATTGTACTTGATACAGATATATGTATTTTCTATGTGTGTACTCGTAACTGAATATAGTATGCTTGACACATTCCTCAGGAAGAGTCTAGCAGCCTCGTCAAAAGAAAACCAGGTAACATAGATAAAACAGATTTTATCGATCACCAATGTGTCAAAACTAGAAAAACAATTTTACATCCTCCTTCATCGCTCAAGATTGTCACCCATATATCCATATTCAGTCCATAAATGCATAAATTATGTTCCGTTTTAAAAGTGTGAAGTCCAGTGTGAAACTGCACAGCTTCAGCTCCAAATGGCACTCTAATTGTGCAGCACACAGAAATGTATATATTTAAGGTTAAATTTGTGTGTGTGTGTTCTATTTGCAAGTTTTATTATAATGAAATTCACAAAAAGGGAAAATTATTTGTGAAAGTTTATATA
The DNA here is from genome assembly GCF_950005125.1 of Chionomys nivalis. Classification (NCBI taxonomy): domain Eukaryota; kingdom Metazoa; phylum Chordata; class Mammalia; order Rodentia; family Cricetidae; genus Chionomys; species Chionomys nivalis. Next base: position 55,890,865 of record NC_080100.1, on the reverse strand, counting down.
TTGTCATTTTAATATTTTGGGCTATGTAGATGCTTAAAAACTAATGTTTTGGATTTAAACTTAGATATTAGGAATTCAATTTCATGTTAAGTACAAATCATTTCAGGAAATATTTCTATTTCTCTCTCTCTTTTGGTGTTTAACCTTTCATTATTTCACAACTTCATATGTATACATAGTGAACTTTGATCACATCCATCTCCATTCTTCTCTTAGTCCTCCCATCCACCTCTTACCCACATCACCCTCACATTTTCATGTTGTGTGTGTTTGTGTGTATGTGTGTGTGTGTGTGTGTGTGTGTGAGAGAGAGAGAGAGAGAGAGAGAGAGAGAGAGAGAGAGAGAGAGAGAGAGGAAGAAGGAGGGAGAGAGGGAGGGAGGGAAAGAGGGAGGGAGGGAAAGAGGAAGGGAGGGAGGGAGAGAGAGAGCACTTTTAATTAGAATTGCCACATGATCATGGGTGGGGGTTACTTCTTGAACAAGCACAATTCATCAGTGACTATAGCAATGAGAGTTATGACACGCCCCCACCTCACGCGATTCCCTAAATCCCCTGTAAGCACTGGGAGGATTCCTGATGAACCTGAGCATCATCCTTGGGTACTTTGGTACCCACCAAGAGAAAGATGCTGTGTGCAAGTAGAGAAATAACTGTCAGCAGTAAAAGCAGAGTTCATTCAGGGTTCTACCGAGGCTATGGTACTGACACCTTGTTTCTGCTGAGGACGTTGAGGTAGGAAATCAACCTTGATATGTATTTTATTTATTCAAGATTTCTTGGAAAGAATCAATATCTCTTTGTTGTACACAAAGGAATAGCAACTCTAAAATTCACTTTAAGGCAATGCCAAAGTTATACTCCTATCTGACCTTATTTCAGGGCTTTCTAGAGGCACTGCAGTTAATGCCCTTTATTTAAACCCAAATTTAGAATGAAGTGATGGGGCAGCTCAGGACACTGCAATGAAATACTAGCCAACAGCGAGTGCTATGCTCCGTGACTGTTGATGAGAATGTAGGACGTTAGTTTTTCTAAACTGTTCTAAAACCACGACACACAAGGAAACTACAATAATGAAGGAGAAGTACCTGTGGCTCTGAGAGGGTGGGGGGCAGACGTTGAGAATTACCTGCAACAAACAGAAGGCCACCTTTCTTTTTCCTATCACCCTGAATCCCTGTTAGCTGACCTACGCAGATCTGTGCTGGAAGAGCAGACATGGCTTCAGTGCCACAGGCTATAGCTGGTGTGTGAACAGGGACTGTTTTCCGATCCTGAACCAAAATATAAAATTAGCTTTAAAATGACTTTCTGTTTCATTTGTTGGCTCACAAGTTACAAAGCACTGATAGATATTTGAGGAAAATGAAATCAAAAGGCTCAAAGTCGTTCAACCGCAAAGAATCGCTATTTTGTGAAGCAGATGTTTCTGAGAAACCTCTAACCTCAGCCTTCCACGGTGAGCCCCACCTTCCCTTTGAGGTCCTCAAAAGGGGAAAGTGCTGGGTCGAGAAAGACCCTGCCACGCATAGGCTACCCACCAACGGGAGGTGATTTTCATGCTAGGTGGATTCCAAAGGCAAACACTGAGTTTCAAGCAAACTGTGGAGTCTGCCTTTATTCCAGAGCAGGGCATTGTGATTTGGAAAGCCTCGGAGACTCACTCCAGTAAGGCAGAGACTGAAAGTTCACTCTGGACCAGACACACATGAGTACGACAAAACAGACTTGGGTCACCCAGATCTAAGGATCATGGCATGAATTATGCGCAGTCCTCTCCAAGGACCCTTTATATGAAAAGACTACTTTCTCAGTAACGAACTACTAGAAGCCCAAATTGGAAGACATCTTTAAGAAGTAAAATGAGAAGTCAGTGGGCAAGGGCTAGGACGATAGGCCCTTTCACTCTTTGCTCCATCACATGCTTGCTCGCAATGTGATACTTCACTCTTAGCAGGGGCACAAGACAAGGGAGTCATTTAATCTTGAACAGAAACTTCAGACCCGTGAACCTAAATCAATCTTTTCTCTTTATAAATTAAAACTTCATGTTTTAATTTGAATAAGATGTCCCCATTTACTCGCATGTGTGAACACTTGGTCCCAGTTGATATAACTGTTTCTGGAAAGTTGTGGAAACTTTAACAGGAACTCCACGACAAAGTTGGTTATTTAGATGGTGGTTTTAAAACTCTAGAACCTGGCTTACCTTGCTTCCTAAACTCAGACACAGCATGACTGGTCCCCTGTGCTCCTCCTGCCATGCTTCTTCTGCCAGGACAGAGTGTGTCCTCTAACAGTGAGCCAGTACCAGGCTTTTTCTTTGGGCCACCAACCAGCTCCCAAATCATGACACAGAGACTTATTAGTTTTGAATGCTTGGCCTAGTTTAGGCATGTGTCTGGCTAGCTCTTTTAACTTAACCAGTTTCTCTTTCTCTACCTTTTCCCTCCGGGCCTTTTGCCTTTACTTTCTTGCTGTCTCTAGGTCTGGCTTGCCTGGTTTCTAGCCCCTGGGTGTGGTCCTCGTTCTTCCCTTCTTCTTCTCTTCTCATTCTTCCTCTCTCAAGCCTAGATTTCTTCTCCTCTTATTTCTCGTTGCCCTGACAGCCCCACCCAGTTTCTCCTGCCTAGCTATTGGCCATTCAGCTTTTTATTTAACCAATCAAGTGCCCTAGGCAGGCGACATGAAACAAATGGAATACATCTTTACATAGTTAAACAATGCAACATTAAAAAACGCAACACGCTTTTATACAATTAATATAATATTCCTCAGCATAAACAGATGCAACAATCTTTGCCTAGTTAAAATAATATTCCAAAACAAGATTCAAATTAAATTCTCAATCCCTTTAGTTGTTTATAAAAGGTATTTTGCTGCAGCAACAAGAAAAATGGCTAATACAATCTCTCAAGAATGTTGTTAGAGAGGTACAAAGCTAATACATCAGTTCTCAAGTTAAATTCCAAAGTTACCTGTCTTCCAGGGGTAATTAAGAGAATTTCCACCAATACTTACCAGGCCTAGAAGCCAGTATTTTATGGTATGTGTTCATTTAAGGCAGACAAGTCAGTTCTATTAGGCAGAGCTTTTCACCAGAACTGCCCATCGTCTCTGTCCCACCAGACTGAGACTTTTTGTTAATTATGAAAGCTTGGCCCGTAGCTTAGACTTGCTTTTAACTAACTCTGTAACTTGAATTAGCCCATTTGTATTAATCTATGTGCTGCCCCGAGGTTCATTACCGCATCTATGCACTTTCCCATGCTGTTTCTTCCCAGTCTGGCTGGCAACTCCTCAGTCTGTTCCCTTCCCTCCAACATCCTCCTAGTATGGCTATCCTGCCCAATCTCTTCCTGACCAGCTATAGACCAGTTGGCGCTTTATTATCCAATGAGAGTATTAATATTTACAGTGTGCAAAGATTGTTCCACAGCATCCGACCTGATGATGATCTGAAAACATGATAACTGGGTAAGGGAGGCCAGGATGAGGCTGGACAAACACAATTTTCTCAAATAGATCTAGCTTTTCAGATATCATAGAAAAAGACAAACTTCAGATTCCCTCACATGTCCTCATGTGACTCTGGTCTATCTAGTGAATCCTTTCCTGCAGTCTGTTTATCACTAACAACATCAGTTAGGACCAGGGTCTCACATGGACCACCCAAATCACACAAACCCTAGTGTTTATTTTATTTGGAATATGAATGGGAGCATGGTAACCAGGACCTTGTAAATACTGGGCAAATTCCTACCACTTAGCTTTATCTAAGGTTTCATTTTTATTTTTAGTTTTCTTTTCACTTTTTACTTTTTTTCTTCACTTTCAGTTTTGAGGAAAGATCTTATTTCTTGAGGAAAGATCTTATTTCTTTCCCTAGATTCCCTGGACTTGTTATCCCCTTCCCTCACAAGGTAATGGGGATTACAAGCTAGAGAAACCAGTTTCTGGTTTTTCACAAATTGTCAGGGCATATTTTGTGGACTGAACTCAACTTTCCACACTCTTCCCATTAGGTTAAATGTTATAATTCAGTTCGTCTATCTTTTAACCATGAGACATTTCAACACTAATCTGAATACATAAAGAAAATATGTTCTATAAAGTTGGTGATGTAAGCAGTGGTTTTTGTTGGTTTAATCTCTTCTTTCCTGAGTGCTCTGAACAAAACCTACCTTTCTGAGAGTTTCCTAAAAGAGTCAAGCACCTAAGAAGTTCTCATTGGAACTGTTTGTGAGATGCATTAGTACCCAAACTCACTGAGGATCCTGGTGTGAACAGACATGCAAACACTCAACATTCACCTATGTTGAAAGTGTGCGTGCACACACACACACACACACACACACACCACATACACACATGGCAATGGGGTGGAGGGGGATGATAAGATGACATCTCAATGAAAAGTGCTGTGCAGTCCTAAAGAAAGAACTCAGTTTCTGTTTCTTTTGTGTCCTATGAAAAGGAGCATTGTAAAAGGAGACGTCGTGTTCGTTTCCAGCCACCCAGACCTGAATAATCACACAGAAACCGTCTTAATTACAACACTGTTTGGCCAACATTGTAGGCATGTTGCTAGTTAGCTCTTACATCTTAAATTAACCCATTTCTATTATTCTGTGTACCACCACGAGGCTGTGACTTATCGGTGAGTTTCCAGCCTGGCATCTTTCTCCTTCGGCACCTACATGGAACCTCTTTGACTCTGTCTACTCCCTCTCTATATATCTCTTCCAACCTGGCTATATTCTGCCCTTCCATAGGCCAAAGGAGCTTTAATCATTAACCAATTAAAAACAACACATATACAGAAGGACATCACATACCAGTGTACTTCTTTATTCACAGAAAGATATATTTACAGAAGCAATTCTTTCCAGATGCAGAAGCTGGAGAAAGAAATGTTAACTTCTCTCTCTAGTCTCACTAAAGAGAGTTGGTGATGTTCATGACACAAGGAGCAATGCCCAACAAGCTCTGCCCATCTAGCAGACTGTCAGTCTTTTTGACTGAGAGCACAGCAAACTCAGTACATTGAGACAGAAAATAAAGAGGACCCAGGTGTCTATATTAATATGGTTTTCAAGGGGGAAGAGGGTATGACACCTCTTTCATGGTCTTCATAATCTTGTCAATTATTAAAGAAAATATGATTTCTGTCAATGAATTTATCCTGAGAAGGCAGCTCCTCTGTTTGGTACTGAGGGAGTCATGAGATGCAATCTCTTTCTTCAAAAAGTTGACAATATAGCTAAGAATGTACATTTACATCACAGAGAAGGAAGGCAAGGAATATTAAACACTGTATCATTAAATGCTATTAGTTATTTCAGGCAAGGGAACATGGGTTTGCCCGACATGACTTTCCAACAGAGAAGGGTCATATGTGAACCCAAGAGGACAGAAACAAAGACAAGTGAAGAGAGAAGCAAATGAACCCCTGGGGTGACACAAACAGTCATCTGCTCCTTGAGTGTGAAGAGGCCAGGCTGCCTTGAGCTGGCCATCTGTGACATGCTAATAATTCCACTTAAAAGTTTGAAAATCTAATGAATATACAATTGCAAACATGATAGGACTCATTTTTACTTCTGGTTTCCATAGTGTATCTACGACAGTTACTTCAGAACTACATTGCAGTTCCAGGCATCAAACTAAAAGGAAGAATTTAAAATAAAGAAACACTTTGTAATGCGAATTCTAGTTGGTCTTAATAATAAAAACTTGGAGTCAGATATAGAGGTTAATGATAAAAGATCAGGGAAGCAGAGCAGCCTGCCTAGTTCTTTCTTACCTCTACGGAATCCTCAGACCAAATGGGCGATCTTATCCCTACAAATCCTCAGGCTGAGTGCTGTTTCTATAAAACCTCAGACTGAATCCTGAGTTCCTGTCTCCTCCTGCCTTATATTCCTTTCTATGTCCAGCCATATCCACCTCCCTAGTGCTGGGATTAAAGGGTGGCTGTTTCTCTTTCAGACTGATTCAATCTCGTGTAGCCCAGGGTGGCCTTGAACTCACAGAGATCCATCTGCCTCTGTCCCCGAGTGCTAGGATCAAAGGTGAGTGCTACCACTGGTCTCTATGGCTAACTAGTATGACTGGTTCCATACTCTGATCTTCAGGTACAGTTTATTTGTTAAAGCACAAACAAAATATCACCACAACACTGCGATTTTATGTTTCTCTAGGTTCTCCTTGTTTTTATTTAACATAAGCAAACTTTTATGATGCTGACCATGGTTGCTTACATTTCTTCCTTTGTGATATGGCACCATTGGGAGTTGTATTAATTTAGTTACGGCAAATATGTTTCATTTACTTTCTATAACAACTACTGAAATTTTAACCTGAAGATATAATAGCTTTTCCTATATAAAGCCAGTAAGTGGTCTAGATGACCAAAATTACCATGTCAGCATTGTGTGAGATTCAGGGAAAGAAATAAACCAAAGTGGAAGAGTAAGGAAGTTTGTGCAATGAGCTTTGTGTTACGCTTAGAATTTGACATCAAGAAAGTTAGACTAGGGCTGAAGATATGGTTCAGACATTAAGAGCACTAGTTGCTCTTCCAGAGGACCTAAATTCAATTCCCAGCAACCACATATTGGCTCACAACTATCTATAATGAGATCTGGTGCCCTCTTTTGGTGTGCAGGTGTACATGCAGGCAGAACACTGTATACTTAATAAACAAATAAATCTTTAAAAAGAAAAAAAAAGATTTGCTCTAAAAAATAAAAGAAAGGAGCCTAGGCAGTTTGGATGCTCACCTTACTAGACCTGGATGGAGGTGGGTGGTCCTTGGTCTTCCCACAGGGCAGGGAACCCAGATTACTCTTAGGGATGATGAGGGAGGGGGACTTGATGGGGGAGGGGGAGGGAAATGGGAGGTGGTGGCGGGGAGAAGGCAGAAATCTTAAATAGATAGATAGATAGATAGATAGATAGATAGATAGATAGATAGATAGATACCAAAAAAAAAAGAAAGAAAGAAAGGTAGACTATAGACCTCTGTCTCCAATGACAAGGGTCTCAATAAAATGTAGTTAGTGATCAGAATTAACTATTTCCAATAATTGACAGACTGGAAACTTTGGAAACTTTGTGAACACATATGAATCACACTGCATTACTCTGTATAGTATTAGCTATTTTTTTATAAAATGACTAATGACCCAAAATCCTTTTGTTTTCCTTTAAATTTAATATTTCCCCCTTCAAAAAGCTTAATGACTATAAAAATATTAGGCAAAAATTGAAATTAATGAAGAAAGCATGAATATGAGTTTGGAGCAGACCACGGGGAGCAAAGACCATCTGGCTGTCTAGCTCACAACTCACTGGACACGTGTTTGTTTAACTGTATACTGCTCACTAGTTTGGGGCTTTTTGATGAAGACCACATGAGAAATTAGCAGCCTTCTGCTCAAACTGCTAAGTTTGATCCCCAGTACCACATACTGGAAAATCTGATGAAATGCATATCTCTTGTGATTTGACAAGCTCATCTTCACAGAAGTCTAAGATGAGATGCTTCTCAGTCAGTGTCTGTGAACATATGCACCAGAGGATACAACCTACGTTCGTAGATGATGGATGGGCTGACAAGACGACACTCTCCATTGCCACCAAATAGATATTTGTTCTCACTGAGCCTCCTAAAACGAGAGAAAATACATCAGAGTTCCTCCAAATTCAAAAGAAAGTCTCCAACAGCAAAGTATGTTTAAAAGTCTGAAAGGCTTTGAAAAGCAAGCACACTTGACCCCCCTATTTAGGAAGACAGTGAATGGGGACCTTCTATCACTTCATACAGAAGCACAAGGGATGTAGGCTAAGTAGATAGTAGGAATGGGAGCAGAGGAGTTGGCAGTATACAATGGAGAAGTGGATGGAGAATGGGCCAGAAAAGCTTGTGATAGAGGACTCCCAGCCTGGATAAATTATTTAATCTGGCAAGACCTCACAATAACATCAGCGAAACATAATGATAATATCACAAGTCTAGATGGTTCTAAGCACTATGAATAACATTTTCATCATGCCTAGAAATAATGCCTAGAAAGCCCTAAACCTTCTAGCTACTATTGTGATCCTAGTCACATTAATATTGACTCAACATGAAGAAATCACAAGTAAGAAACAGGCACAATTTCCTACTTTAAGGCCTTCTATCTTCTAAGTTTTGGAGTTAGAACTATATCATTATGCTGGTAATATATTTTATTTCTTCTTAGTGGATAGCATGTTTTACCTGGCCCAGAACAATTTTTTTTTCATTTTATGGAAATTAATGCAGTATTACAAGGACACTTTTATTCAGAACCAGGCCTCCAAAGCATGAACCATCACTCCAATAAGAATAAAACACCATGGTTCCATCATTTTACCGCAAGTTGGGCAACGTGCTGCAAACTGTTTTTGCCCACTTTTCACTCCTTGTCTAATCAATTTTTATTCTTGTTGTAGTTACATGCAATAGAGATGGAAGTGGCTAAATAAAGTGAAAAATGTTTTCGACTGCAATAATAAGTGATAGGTGTATTATTTCATAAATGAATAGTGATACCCATATGCATATAATTTATGAATCAAGATATCATTTGGGGGAAGCATGAGTGTCTAATTTTGCATTTAAATGCCTGCATTAGCTGTCAGCTGGGCTAAACCCACAAAGACGAACAGCTCTACAGTGGGCACATAGATGAGGGTATTTATGGTCCAGTGTTTCAATTGGATGTAATACTGTAATCATGAAGATATTTTCTGCAATTACTTCCTTCATAGCTTAACTAAAATTTCCTATGCCTTTCACTGAATATGCACTACCTATGTAGCCAATATTTAATTTCCAAGCCTTTAAAAATTCCATTTCTTTCCATTCTATCTCTGTATTATATTTAATAATGTTTTTATTTGTCAGTTAAGTAAATTATTTAAAATACTATACATTAGGATATATAAGACATCGTGGAGTATGTTGTTTGATGTTATGTTGCTATTATATGTCTCTATTATTATGCTACAGTAATTTTCCAGATTAATGGATATTAATATGTGGCATTTTTTTCTGCTATGTAATCACACTGGTTCTATGTGTGTGAGTGTATGCTTGTGTGTATGTGTATGTCTACATGAATGAAAGAAGAGAAGAAAAGAGGAAGGAGAGGAAAGTGGGAGACAACATACAATCAAAGCTTAGTTGTGAGGATGGTCAAATAAAGTCCAATTGAGTGTCAGTCAGAGGAGTCTAAAGAAGTCTACCTTTAGAGAATACATCTTACTTCTCATTCATTTGTTTAATCTGTATTTCCAGCTCCTTGTCAGGGGCTGAGCATGTGGTCAAGGTATGCACATTTGTTTTTTAATAAAATGAATAAGGGGGCTGGAGAGATCGCTCAGTGGTTAAGAGCATTGCCTGCTTTTCCAAAAGCCCTGAGTTCAATTCCCAGCAACCACATGGTGGCTCACAACCATCTATAATAGGGTCTGCTGCCCTCTTCTGGCCTGCAGACATACACACAGACAGAACATTGTCTACATAATAAATATTTTGAAAAAAAAATAAAAAAATAAAATGAATAAGTAATATCCAAAGGTGGGTAAGAAAAAATGGATTTGGGGAGCGGAAAATCTCTCACTGAAAGAATTCAGTGGAGTGTTATACCTTATGATGCTTCATAAAATTATCTGTGGTTTGTCTGTGGTTTATGAATATAACAAGGGTCTCCTGTAGATGCAGACAGGGAAAATGTCTAATGAGGCTACAGTAAGAAAACAAGAAGTGTATACAAATCTAAATAAAGAAGAATGATTCTTGTGTAGTGTGGCCAGGACTATTATTAGCTCGCAAATAACTTAAATGGTAAAGATGAATCAGTTAACTCATAAAAAGGGACTCAAAAATTTGAATGAGAACAGAGGTTAGAGAGTGAAAGTAGCCATGTGCAAGGACCTGAAAATGGGGACGATGGCAGAAGAGAATAGCTCCTATTTAATACCGTGACACTAGTGGATCTCAGCCAACTGTAGTTACATTAAATAGTAGCCTAAGGTTACTTGATTTCCTAACTCATATAAAGCAAGAAATCCAAATTTCTGTGTGTATTCTCTCAGTTTTATGTTTCCAACAAATATCTGATGTATGCATTTGTGTGTGTGTGTGTGTGTGTGTGTGTGTGTGTGTGTGTGTGTGTGTATTAAAACATATGTTGCCTACGGTTTTCTATTCCACATCCTGTGATCTAATTCAATATTACACACCAGTAACTCTCAATGGACAAAATGTTTTGGACCATTTTCCTATTGTAGTAAGGTATGCTCCACTTTTTGATTTATAAATAATAAAAACCTCTTTCTCTCAATATGATGGTGGGAAAGTCTAAGCTCAAGGTACCAGTGGGTTAAGCATCTAGTGAGTGTTGCTATCTCTGCTTTAATGATGGCGTTATTCTTATATCCTCACATCTAAGAGCAGAAGCCACACCCTCACAAGACAAAGGACAAAAGAATTGAATCCCCTCTTTTAAGACCTTTCCAATGGGCAATAGTCCAATTCTGGTGGACCAGTAGTTTTATGAAGATCCCACCTCAAACAGCCTTGCACTGGAAGTAAGTTTCAACATAATTTTGGAGAAGGGGGACAAACTATAACTCAGACTAATATAAAAAGTATTTTTTATTTTGTACCTCACTCAATATATCTGTAATGAAAGCTATAATCTGAGCAGAATGTCAGAAATGATGCACAGAAAGATAAACTATAATGAGAACTTTCTCCCACAGGTAGAGTGTTTAATGATATCATACCATTTATTAGAATTGTAAATTATATGCTGTTCATAATGGTCATTGAAATGCACTCTTGAAAGCCAAAGAAACAAAAGCACTTCTCATTAATTTTAATTGTCAACATATATTTTCCTCTCAGATGGCTCTGCGAGAGAGTCTGAACCCCAGTGCTTCCATGTTTTCATCATTTCTGATTGTTTAGCCGCAGCTAACAGAGATGAGGGTCAACTTCTCCATTATATCTTTAATTTCTCAGAAGCGAGATCCTGAGAGGACATTAGCCTTAGAGAGCTTTCCTTGCAAATGTACCATTTTACTTTATAAAATTAAGTTTGAATATTTAAAATTTACAGTAGAAGACATGTCCAGTGATCAATGATCAATGATTACTGCTACACTGCACGCACACACACACACACACACACACAAGCCTAAATTATAGCTCCAATGACAAAAGCATTATGAACATTGTATTTATGCAAAAAGATGTATAGAAGAGAGTTTGTATCCTAACAGACTAGAACAATAGATACCTCTGAAAAGTAAAAACATGACTGATGCTTCCCTTATCTTTTCCTATTTTTCCTTTGCAATTAACTATTTGTTGTACTTTTAAAAATCCATACAATCCAAGAATGTATTATATGTAATGTTCACAACGAGTATGTTACTTCCTTTTCCTCTTTGTTTTTATGTTGATATTGGGGATTGAACCTAGAGTCTCACAAATATCAGATGAGCACTCTACCGCTGAGCTACACCCTCATCTGTGAATATGCGATTATTTGTACCATGGAAAAAAGTCAAAGACTGGTTTATATAATGAATATTGTGTACAGCATGGAAATACAAGATGGTAGCTCTTAAGGATGAAGGTAACAGAAAAATGCAAATGACTTGCACTCTTCTTTCCTTGAATGGGAGTCAGATAAAACTACACTACAATGCATTATATTTGCTATTTCCTTTCAGTCACTCCATGAAGAGCGACTGTGTCACACACACGCAAGCACACATACACACAAAGTCTTGTCATCAGAGTAAGCAAGTAAACACTAGACAGGTTTTCAAAAAAGTAAGCCTCACTTGTCAAACTTTGGAAACTAGAACAATACCGTGTAAGACAGAGAGAAGACGTTGAAAGCTGCACATTTGTGATGTCATCATTGTATGTGTGACAGATGAGATTTTTAATTTGAGGTATGCCAAATGTGAGTGTATTACACTGAGAAAAATAAATAAATTCTGAGAACCAGAAAATAATGCTCAAGTCAGCCTTCTAAGATTTCCTTGTTTCACAGTGGTATCAATGCTAACAATAATTCCAGCAGCAAAAATTTGGAAGAATTAGTAAATATAATTATGCCTCATTCAGCAAAACAGCAAAACTAGGATGTCTAGAAATAAATAAAATGTTGGTCCCTTTGGACAGCATGGATATTTGTTATTAATACTTAGTGTTCCTTTGAGAAGGTGAATATCTCATTATGGCTACAGAGAATCTCAGTAAGAAATTTGAAGGATTTAGAATAACACTTAATTCCTTTAGAAACCAAAACTGATGCTCTGGATGCTCCCACTGGCTGAATGTGTCCTTGGTGTGCCGAGTGAGGGATAAATAATGTTAACTATGCTACCACTTCAGTGTTCCTGTTGCAATTAATGTAACCCTCTAGAGAGAAAAGGTTATCATGAAACCCCCTGGCACCTGAAATTGGACATTAAATTGAGCCAGATCTTCACAACTGCCTAAACTACACTTTTTAAAGCATGCCATTTGAGACATCAGAGTAATAAAAAAGGCAAATTTGATACTCCAGGGCTCGTTTCTCTAGCTACCTGAATGAATTAAGGGAATAATTTAGATGAGAGGAGAATCTGGCTTATTAAGAAAATACTTGTTAGAAACAAACACCACGTGTGCATGAGTCAGCAAGTTTTTACTTTCTCAAGTGTGTAGAGGAAACAGAGTATGCTCACCAATCTTCTTCTTCCTCATGCTCCTCGTCATCGTAGTTGTGACACCAACGCAGACAGCACCACTTTGACATGTAATTAGTATGGTTTTCATTGAAGAATTTTAGACTAACAGGAATTAGATGTAGGATCGTATCCAGCTGACACCAGATACATGCTTTGCCAACACTGTTTACTATTTCTCTGTGGAGATCCTATGCACAGGTGCATCCACATCCCTCCGGGAATCTCAATGGTCAGAAAATACATTTCCTTCATTTTGATGAGGAGGGATTTAAGAGCAAGCATGAATCTGTGATCCTTACCAGATTACTTACTGCTCTGAATATTTGCTGCAGAATGCTATAGCTGCCATTTAGCCCATCCTGCAGATATCCCGTTTTAATTCTGAACATACTAGTGAATGAGCAATAAAACTGGATGAAGAAAAAAAGAGGATCCCCCTTCCAGGATCCCTCAAGTTTCCACTTTCTCTGACATGTAAGCAGCCTTTGCTTACTTCATGAACATCCCTGCTGATCCCAAGGGATATTCAGTTTAGAACACAACAGGTATTGATCACCCACACACACGAGGCTTTCTTCATATTCTGCTTGTCGTATGATGATCAGAACTTTGGTTTCAGAAAGCTTTTGAATGCTCTGGCATGTTGGAAAAGATTAATTTCCATGGTGATGAGATGAGATGAGGCTTCAAGAGTTGCTAGGTATGGCTGAGGGTGGCTTCTGTTGGGCTCTGTGGAGACATATGTGCTGGCTTGGGTAACACTGCAAAGTTTCAATGCAATTCCACCTTTCCCCTAGAATCAAGAGGGGTTATCTCCTGCATCTGTTTCAGGTTCCATATGTAACCCACAGCTTCTGGTCTTCTCAATTTCTCTGTCTCCTTTGTCTAGCTAATCCTCGCTTGCCCTGCCTGAGTAGAGTCATCAAGGTCCCCTTGTATGATTTTAGTTCTGTCTTCTGTGACCTCAGCTCTTCTTTCTGGAACTTCCTCTTTGATTCTCAGATCCTTTCCTCCCTTAGTCATCTTGGTCCTGCCATTTAGAAACATTGATTTCCAGTTGATAAGATTTCAATAGCCCAAGCCAATTAAATAGCAACAAAACCAAAAATTGAACAATGAAGTTCGTTTTGTGTTGACTGACTACTCCTGGACATGGGGCCTGTACAGAGGTGTGGTTGTTACACTCAGTGGCACTCTGTTGGCAAAGACTTATTTTCCCCTCCCCAGGAGGTACCAATGGCAAATAACTTATTGGTTAGGGGTGAGACTTTGTGGCCCTTTTGATAGATGTCAGTATATGAGCTGTCTCATTGCTGGGATCTTATCTGGTACTCCATGTTTTTGGGGGAGCATTTTTTTTTGTTTTGGTAACTTTTGTCTTTCTGGGGGTGTGCTTGTTCTGTTTTCTTTTCTTTTGGGAGCAAGAAAGAATATAAAGTTGTGTGGGTAGGGAGGTGGAAAGGATATGGGAGGAGTTGGGGAGGGGAAAGAATATGATCAAATATATTGTATGTGGAAAAATTTTAAATAAATAAAGCTTTGAGAATGGTAAAAAAACTGGATGAAGAAATAATTATGAAAGAAAAATTTCAAAACTCCTCTAGTGAATCAATGACATATTTTCAAAGAACTGCGCCCAAGTAAAGAATGTATAATCTCAGAAGCTTTGAGATCCAGGTACATAAGATGAATGAAAAAAACATCCAAACTACAGACAAAACTGTTGACTGCATTGGAGTGTAGTTAACCCTTTCAATTTGCTTGAATCCCAAAAAGTTAAAAAAAAAAATAAAAGAGAAAAAGGAAGGTATGGGGATGCAGGCTTTTCCTCTGCATTTTGGAGACAGAGGAAGGTGATCTCTGTAAGCTAGATCCTACAGAGACACTGTCCAAGAAAGAGAGGGAGTAAGAAGGAGGGAGGGAAAGAAGGCTGGAGGAAGAAAACAGAAGGAGCAGCAGCAACAGCAGCAAGTACCTAAGCTACAACTAGTTCAATCCAGAAGTTACACAGGATGGTTTTGATCTACTGGTGAGAGAAGATGTATGAGTTAGACAGCTTCTACTATCAAATACAAAAAAAAAAAAAAAAAATTCTTCAAAATCTTGCCAGGATAAAAGCACTATGTCAACAGAGTACATGCACTTTCTGCTTTGATGTGTTCCTTGTTCCCCAAACACATGGGAATAAAACATACAAAGGCAGAGAGGGAAAAGGGCAAAGGAGAGCAAAAGCAAAGTAAATCAGAAAAGATATTCAATATATATTTCTGAAATATATCCTAAAACTGTTGTAATAAGAGCGGCGGGGCTGCGTCCCCGGAACCCAGCCACCCGCATGGCTTTACCCAAAATAATTACACAGAAACTGTATTCTTTTAAACACTGCTTGGCCCATTAGCTCTAGCCTCTTATTGGCTAGCTCTTACATATTGATCTAACACATTTCTAATATTCTGTGCATCACCACAAGCTGGCTTACCAGGAGATCTTAACCTGCGTCTGTCTGGAGTGGGAGAATCATGGAGACTCACTGACTCGGCTTCTTTCTCCCAGCATTCCGTTCTGTTTTTTCCACCCACCTAAGGGTTGGCCTATCAAATGGGCCTAGGCAGTTTCTTTATTAATTAACCAATGAAAGCAACAGATTAGAAAGAAATCACTCCCACATCATCATTTGATCATTCAAGAACAGGAAATAACCACAAAAGTTTCATCTAATATGAACAAAGGAAACACACATGCATACACACTATACATGCACACACATGTGCACCCACACACATATGTACTACACACCACACAAACACCACACCACACCATACACAATAGACATACACACGCATGAGTGCGCACACACACACACACATATATACACCAGGTGAGTCAGGCATTAATGCTTTCAACTATACACAAGACTTGAGTTGTCCATGGTCGACAACCTTCCATGAAAACTGTTTACCATCATGTTTCTTCTGGCTATTTCTGTGGTTACTCTTTCTCGAGAACAGCCGACTTCAGAAGGCACTGAACATAGTCACTCTTTGGGGTCAAATGACAAGAGACTTGAAGGATTAGTCATCAGAATGTCACTGTTCTTCAATATCAGTGTAGGAAGAAGCATTGAGGCATACATAATTATAAGACCTAGCTTTAAGTGGAATTTTAGGGTAAAAGGCTTTCTACATGAACACCAGACAGAAGCTGGAGAATTCAAAAAGTCTCAAAGGTTTTAAATGATGCCAAATTTGTTGTGTAATTTACCCCAATGTGAGTAATTAGATCAGAGGGAATAAGCATATATGTGAATGCCCCCCCCCCACACAGACAAATTTTAAAGTGTTCCACTAAGAGAAGCTCCAGGGATTAAAAAATATTATAATGGAAGAACATTTAGAAGTAAATTACAAAAATATATTAGAAAGCAAAGTTGAAGGAGTCCTGCAATTGATGTTTAAGAAGAGACCTAGAAAGCTGAAGATGCAGTTGACTTGTTAGCAGCTTGCTTGGCATACACAAAGACCTGGGCCCCTTGTCCAAACTGCCTAAGTCCCTTGGGATGGTACATGCTTGTGCTAGGGTTGTGGAGGCAGGAGAAACAGAAACTCATGGTCATCCTCAGCTCAAGGCAAGCTTTGGAGACATGGGACCCTATAAAAATATGGAAAGAATATGAATATATAAACTGAAGCTCATCCTTTAAAACTGAAGTTTCTTTATTTGTAAAAGAAGAATACTGTTAAAATAGATGTCTTTTGATACAAAGCTAAATGAGCTACAATGCCACAGAAGAACCTAGGACGAGGCTAAAACAAATTTTCTGAAAGTTTAAGTTTTAAATTGAGAGTCAGAAGAAGGTATTCGAAATGACAAACAAGTATCAAAAGAAAGGCACAATAGGATCCTCCTCTGTTTAGGTGTAAAAGAAAAATGGGAAAATTCAACTAAAACCAGTAAATAAGCAAGACACAACTATTACTAAGAAGGAAATATGAGTCATAATTCCAGTTATAAAACACATTTTAAAATTAAGCCAATGTGACAAATATGCGGGAGTGCACACACACGCACATGCACACACTCACACACACCTGAATAATAAATTATGTAAATTAAAAGTCACATATAAAATATACCAAAGATTATTTTTGATTATCTCAGGAGCACAGAATTCAACAATAAAACTATTTGAAATTACACTAACAACTATATGAGAAACAGTCATATGATCATAAAAACAGATACAGAATGAAAGTGTTTTATATAATTCAGATATGACTTTGAAAGTGCATTTAGAAAATAAATATAGATATTAATGTTCATTGAATTCTAAGCCTAACTGAGTTAATGTAGTAGAAACAAAGTTCTATGTGCTGGACTTCTATGATTAAAGGGATTTCTCACTAATAGATTGCACAGGATGCATAGAATACAAGGTCAAAATAAAGATTATGAAAGTGTGAGCATACCAATTATAATCAAATAGAAAACATAATTGAAAATGCCTACCCAGTAGAAGAAATAGCAACATTAATATCATCCTGACTTCAGCAATAACCCTGAGGAAATACTGAAAGACTTAAGTTATTAAAGTACACAGGAGCAGCCCAGACTAAGTGGGTACGTATTTACAGATGGAAGAGTTCAAATTACAGAGATGTCAAGTCTTCTCTTGATTTTTAATCTTATATACACAAATATTAGAGTGTTGTGAAGATCATATGAAGTCTTAATTCTTTATTTAAGCTTAGCTAGCAGGCCAATATTAATCAGATTTCATCCGAAGTCCTACATTCACTTCAACAGTCCATGTCAAGTTTGTTTGCTTCTCTTCATTGTTAACTGTGGTTCCCATTCTCAGTTTTTCTTTCGTGAATTTGGAGCTCTGATCCCAAATGTCAAGGCTGACCACCCCAGCATGCTCCTCCTATCTCACAGACTGGGTTATTGTCCCACAGTTTTGGAAACACCGCTCATGCCCAACATGATGTGGTTGCATGACCTGTCTGGCTGCGCAAAGGGAGACTATATCCACCAGATCACTCACTCCATACTCAACTCATAATAAAAATAATTTGAATATATATAAATATATATATATATATATATTCAAAACCTTTCTGAAGGAACATTTAAGGCATTAATGCTTCAATTCTACTAACATATGTCTCATAATGGGTGTGCCAGTATCCACAATGTTTTTTCTAGCCCCTGGAAATAAGATTTTCAAGCCAAAATAATGACTCACCGAGGTGCCATTTCTAGAAACCTAGTCATTTCTACCTAGAAGACTGGTTGATTTCAGGACGTAATGAATAAGTTAGCCAAAGGAAAGTTAAACCATAAAATAAATTGAAGTCTTGCATGGTTTTTGATGAGTTAAAGCAGTATTTTTTTTTCACAAAAGAAAAATAACCTTGAGTAATATTTAATGTGTGAAATTCTCATTCTTTTAAAGTTAAAAGGCAATGGGAAAAGCACAGCCTTTGAAGCTATTTTTAATTAAAAAAAACCTGAATAATGACAATAAATTTATAAGGTTGTTTTTAAAAACACATCTTACATATGAAGCTGTAAATTTAACTGTCAAACATGTTAATTAAAAAAAACATGTGCAGGTCAAAGAATTTGCTCAGTCTGGCTTATATTTTGTCCCTACTTTATTCATTGTGGAAAGACGCAGAGAATTTAGAGCAGAGAATTTAGAGATGAAATTATTATTTCTTTGGGATGAGAAGATGGGCTAGAGAGGATGCTGGCTTCATGAATTAGATAGACACAAGGGGGAGTTAGATTGAGCAAGTTTTTAATATTCTGGTTATGGGCATTTTATTCATAGGCATTTGTTTGGAGCATTATGGGAGGAGTTTATTTGGTTTGTTTGTTTGTTTTGAAGCTAAGCATGGCTTTACAGCATAGGTAGATTTAGAATTGTTGTCCAGGGTGACCTCAATCTCATGGCAAGCCTCTTACTTCCCTACCTCAGTCTCCTGAGGTCCAGGTTATAGAAATGAGTCACAAGGCCTAGCCACACTTCTATTGTCTTTGCCAGTCCCCAGTCCAACAGTTATATGCAGAACAATGCTCCTGGTTTGTAGAGACAATCTCCTTCATTTCACTTCCAGTTTAGCAGAACTTTCCATTTTAGTTCTCATTACTTCAGAAAATTTTCAATGCCTTGATCTGTGGTAACTATAATTCAAAGGTTTTAATTTCCAGTGTAAAATGCTCTGATTTCTTATCTTTTTTCCTTTTTATTTATTTATTTATTTATTTATTTATTTATTGAAGATTTCTGCCTCCTCCCCACCATCACCTCCCATTTCTCCCCCCTCCCCCAATCAAGTCCCCCTCCCTCGTCTGCCCTAAGAGCAATCAGGGTTCCCTGCCCTGTGGGAAGTCCAAAGACCATCCACCTCCATCCCGGTCTATTAAGAGGAGTATCCAAACTGCCTAGGCTCCCACAAAGCCAGGACGTGCAGTAGGATCAAAAACCCATTGCCATTTTTCTTGAGTTCTCAGTAGTCCTCATTGTCTGCTATGTTCAGCGAGTCCGGTTTTATCCCATGCTTTTTCTGACCCAGGCCAGATGGCCTTGGTGAGTTCCCGACAGAACATCCCCATTGTCTCAGTGTGTGGGTGCCCCCTTCGCGGTCCTGAGTTCCTTGCTCGTGCTCTCTCTCCTTCTGCTCCTGATTTGGACCTTGATCAATATGTCAACTCTATGAGTAATCAAAACTTTAAAAATAGTCTCTTTAACATTATTCTTTTTATTTTAAATTTATTTATTTATTTATTAAAGATTTCTGCCTCCTCCCTGCCACCGCGTCCCATTTCTCTCCCCCTCCCCCAATCAAGTCTCCCTCCCTCGTCAGCCCTAAGAGCAATCAGGGTTCCCTGATCTGTGGGAAGTTCAAGGACCCCCACCTCCATCCAGGTCTATTAAGGTGAGCATCCAAACTGCCTAGGCTCCCACCAAGCCAGTACATGCAGGAGGATCAAAAACCCATTGCCATTGTTCTTGAGTTCTCAGCAGCCCTCATTGTCCGCTATGTTCAGCGAGTCCGGTTTTATCCCATGCTCTTTCAGACCCAGGCCAGTTGGCCTTGGTGAGTTCCCAATAGAATATCGCCATTGTCTCAGTGTGTGCATGCACCCCTCGTGGTCCTGAGTTCCTTGCTTACATTAAAATTGGTTGTTTACTTCCTAATAATGAATTTATTATTTTCAGTTTTCTTTAATCATGAGCTTTTTAATAACAACATTGACAGACATGAGATATTTGGGAGGGGCTAATACTCTGTCTGCTACCTTTAAGTGTGTGTAGTGTGTGTGTGTGTGTGTGTGTGTGTGTGTGTGTGAAAGATGACTCTAAATACAACAATCTGAACATACTGAATCCTTACAATAATTTTATATACTTAATCTCTAGCATTCAGATTTATTTGGATTGCAAAAAAATGTGCTACTTAATATGTGCTAATGGGGGAATGCAGTAGCAAAGAATCGGGTTGGACATTGTTTCTGAGTGTGTCTCTGGGTGACACTAACATCAGAATCAGTAAAATAGCAGAGTGTGACCTTCTCTGTTGTGAGTAAACCGCATCCAATTCACTGGAAAAGAACATGGAAAAGAATTCTCTTTTCTTAAATGCACTTAATGCAACAATGTTATTCTCGCTTCAGACTCAGCTGAACTTCCGCCATTTACTGCAGAAGTTGTATTGCCTTGGGTTCAAAGAGGAACCTGAGTCATGTATTAGACTGTGCCTCAGCTTGCTGACTACAGACCTTGGGTTTTTGAGTCACTAAAACCATGAACCTGCCAGTACCCTATGCATCAAGAGGTAAGATAGTTGAATATCCTTAGTTAAAGGACTGTTAAAAAGCCTGTCCTATGCTCTCCTTTTGAAGGGAAGTTATCTGCCAACAAGTATCTTTTGTAATCTCTAGCAAAGAAGAAACAGCCATTTTTCTATCTGGTCAACCAGTATAGATACCTTTTAAAACTGAGAGACACAATAGTGGAGGGCTAAGAAGATATATATTCTTATTTAAGATAGCTTATGATGCAATAGAGGAGAGAGATGGTAAGAAAAATGAATACATACCTTTTAGTAAACAGTTCTCCATAGAAATCTCATGTTTCTGCATAGTCTGCAATAAGAAATATTGAGTGCCTACAAGGGAATAGTGGGAGGGGGAAGGGCACACAGAGAACAGGGTAGAGGAAAACTGGAATGAATTGTTTTCTGTTTTATGTGGAATTGAAATTTAATTGCCTACATATTACAAGAAAGCAGAAGAAAGACAGTAGGGAGAGAGAGAGAGAGAACATGCAGAGGGAAGAAGACACAAAATAAAAAAATGAAAAAATAAACATGAATCAAGTAGGATGATAGGCATACAAAATGTCAAGGTGATATTTATTATTTGTTAACTAAAAGTTTTAAAAAGAATGCCTTTGTTCTGAACATTTTCTTAAAAATATTTATAATGAAATGCTTAATAAAATACAGTCTGTTCTTCCAAAACAAGGTGAGGTTTGCTCACAGCCTTGAAGGACCCTAGTGACGAAAGGCTATCACTTATCGCTATATATTGCTGTTTCTCTAGTCATCTCCCTGTTAGACTCTAGGGCTGAACAAGACAGAAAGTCACTGGAAGGTTTGCAGCAAATGTGTGATATAGTTTGATTTGTGACTTTAATAGAATCAGCTTTCTGGGTTGAAAATAGCTCAAAGGAGACTGGGCCAGAAGGAAAGTGTCGTGAAATTCAAAGATCGGTCAGAGGAGAAACGCGCAGAGACAAGTGTTTTCCGAGTGACAGTGAGACAGGAGTGGAATTCTCCATATAAAGGCATTTGTCTTTTTAATATTTAAAATCATAGCTACTGTGCTAATTTTCTGAACCACATTCTTTTTTAAGCCACTCAACTATAATTATAGAACTCTAATTAATGTTGGGAACCCATTAAGCAATAAAAAATTCCGTCCTAGTTTAGAGATATACTTGTCCTACATGAGAAATTAAGAATAATTTAATTTTGATTATCCTTAGTTAGAATCATTTAATTGACAAATTATAATAAGTACTTCAATTTCAATATTTCCTGATATATCATGATATATATCTGATATATGACAGCAAATAAAATTTGTCCTGTTTTCTTGCTACTACATCAGGATACAGGCTCTTCTACCTAGAAAGTCTTTATTCATCACTTAATAAGGTAAAATTGTGAGAAGGAGGCATTGCCATCCAAACCTTTGTTTCCAGGGATCATTCTTTTCTAAATTATCTCAGTCTTCTATGGCTAGAATTTTCCATATCTTAAAAACTATTCTAGCTGATTCACTGACGTGATTAACCCCTTGTGTCATATAATAATAAACCTGGTGTAAATTCAAAGCACATGGAAGGCAGGAAACCTCTCGTGATAAACACTAAATAAATGAAATAAGATGATTGATCTATTGAATATTTCATTGACATTCAGCCCTGTTTAGCACTTTAGGGAGGAATATTTCTGTCCTGTTGTCAATATTCTGAGCCCCTTGCCTTGAGAGCAATCATGGTTAAAATACTCCAAGTGAAAGCAGTGCATTTTCAATAGCCAGACAATATCATGAATTATTAAAAAATTAACCTTTGTAGGATTTCCAAGCAATGTATTTCTGGCTTAATTCTCCATCCTTCTTTTATGCATTCATTCATCCATGTGTATATCCACCCATTTATCCATCATGGCAATTATATATATTTAATACTCTATGCTAGGAGATAAAGCAAGATATAGGAAATGCAGTAACTCTAAATACTAAGCTCTAGCTGGGCGGTGGTGGCGCATGCCTTTAATCACAGCACTCGGGAGGCAGAGGCAGGCGGATCTCTGTGAGTTTGAGGCCAGCCTGGTCTATAAAGGGAGTTTCAGGACAGGCTCCAAAGCTACAGAGAAACCCTGTCTCAAAAAACCAAAAATAAATAAATACTAAGCTCTGAAAAAAATCTACATGCTAAGAAAGAGTACATATGAGGAAAATTTGCTGCTTATTTGCTCAATAATAAAGATTCCCAAAGAATATGGGCGTGCGGGCATACATGGAGGCAGAATGTTGTATATAATAAATAAATAAATAAATCTTTAAAGAAATGCAAAGATACAGTAGAGTAACCTGCTCACACAAAGAATTGAGTAGGGAATCTTTCAGAAGCTACAGTAGCTATGGCCAAAGGTTATTATAATATTGCTCAAACTAGAAGCAGGAAATGATCTCTTGACCTTATCAATATGAAGCTACTTTGCAGGAACATAGTGCAGAAGAGTGACAGGGTCATGGAGAGTTACACCAAGATTCCAAAGGACATGTTAAGAGGACAAGCAATATATAGCTGACTTAGATCATTTCTTGGCACCCTATTAAAAGACAATATATAAAGCTTTTCAGGTGAAAACTAGGTTGCTGTGGAGATCTCAGGCTATTGTCAATATCTGAAACATGAAATAAAATATAGATTGAGCAAAGCCATAGCAATAAAAAGATAAACTGTAAATAGCAAACCAGAGGACCAGTGACGCCCAGTGCTATTTGAATTCACATCCTGAGAACACATATCTTAGTGGCCAAGAATAGATACAGAGGATTTAATGCTTGCTCTCTGAATCTCAGTCTTGCTTTGATCACACCCTTCTTTTTTAAGCCTTCATTATCCTACTAAATAGTAGGAATGTTTAATCATCATCTTTGTTTATTGAATATATTTAATTTTTAAAAAGTATTTGTATGATGCCTCACAGCTAAGAGTTTTCCTTGAATCCCAGAGATGCATTGAATTGGGGTGTTTGAACTATGTTGGAAGCATTCAGATTACAGAGACTCATAGGGAGAGGGTAATTATTTGCATTGAGAGGTGATCATGAGCCTTTTAAGAGTTAATGGACTTGATATTAAAGTAATATATTTGGATGTCAAATTGACTGGGAGTAGACTGTCGGTACTTAACTTTCATTGTCAATGTGGTTAGATTTTGAATAACCCAGGAAATGGGTTAGGCACATCTCTGGGTCTGCATGGACACTTGCAGAGAAGATCAATTGAGGAAGGTAAGACCACTCTGAAGTTAAGTAGCATCATACATAGGCTGTGGGCCTGGACAGAACTTGGCAGAAGAAGGAGAAAAAACATCTCAGTAAGCATTTCCTTTGCTTCCTTCTGTCTGACCTTTACTTCACTATTGGATCGAACCCTTTGAAACCATGAGCCAAAATAAAACTTTGTTCGCTTAAGTAGTCTGTTAGGTTTTTGTTCAGGTGTGTTTGGTTTTGCTTGTTTATCAAATTCCTGAGAATAGTAACATAATAGTCATGGCAATCAGAAAGTGCTGTAGATGAATAATTGATTAGAAAATGTTCCAGATCATTTTTTGGAAAGTAATGAACAAAAATACTTGGTGGTTGCATGGGTATATATAATGACCAAAAGTCAACTAGTACTCCAGGTTCTACTTTAGTTAGACCTTAAAAGTAAATAGTAGATTGTAGAAAAACATTCATTGCATGATTGCATGTCCTCACAGTAAGCTCTTCATGTGTGGGACTAGTAGGTTCTAGAAAATAAAACACCTCACCCACACTGCCACAAGGGTCTGTGATACCACCCAAAAATGTTGATATCTTTGATAGACTTGATCTCACAATTGCTGAGACAGGTTAGTGGCCTCAGATCAGTAGCCAGTCAGGATTCTTTGTAAGTTATCAAAAAACAGTCCTAGATATGTATTGAATAGTCAACACCAGTAAGTTTAAATACATGCAGAATAACGGTTTTTGATAAATAAATTTGAAATTGATTTAAAAGAGAAGTCTAAAAGTTGAGTGGGGCTTTAAGAGAGACAGCTATCTTCTGGATGCTTCTGTATTTGTCATTCAGCCAGTTTTAGAGTTATTCTGAACCCCTCTGAAACACATACTGTGACTCGTATATCTTCTCTCTAACAACACATTATCAAGCATCTTGCACTGAACATTTAAATGCTTCCCAGGAAGTAGGAGAAGGAAAGATAAGGAAAATTGTATTTTAAATACAGCTGATATGCCAAGCATGAAAATTGTAAACTCAAAATAAGATCAAAAGTTGGGGGAGAGGGTGTGAATCCCAAGAAAAAGGTGTTTACGCTAAGAATGGGACCACTGAAATTTAGAAATCCACCGAAACCTGGGCAACTCTATTGCTATCACCCCCTAGTCATCTTCAAACATTTTTCTTTTCCTGAACTTCTTGCATTTGTCTCACAGACAAAAAGCTTGATTTAGAACCCATTGTTTTAAGAAAGCCAGTACGAAACCACATCAAATATGAGCTTTAACATGGGCCTATTTTAGAACCTTCATCTGATGATGGATTGAGATAGAGACAGAGACCCAATTTGGAGCACCGGACTGAGCTCTTAAGGTCCAAATTAGGAGCAGAAGGAGGGAGAACCTGAGAAAGGAAGTCAGGACCACGAGGGGTGTACCCACCCACTGTGACAGTGGAACTGATCTATTGGGAGCCCACCAAGGCCAGCTGGACTGGGACTGAATAAGCATGGGTTGAAACTGGACTCTCTGAACATGGCAGACAATGAAGGCTGATGAGAAGCCAAGGACAATGGCACTAGGTTTCGATCCTAATACATGAACTGGCTTTGTGGGAGCTTAGCCTGTTTGGATGCTCACCTTCCTGGACCTAGATAGAAGTGGAAAGTCATTGGTCTTCCCGCAGGGCAGGGAATTTGGACTGCTCTTCAGTATAGAGAGGGAGGGGGAATGGAGTGGGGGGAGGAGAAGAAGAGTGGGGATAGGGGGAGGGGAGTGGGGGGGAGGGGGCAATATGTGGGAGGAGGGGGAGGGAAATGGGAAACGGGGAGGAGGTGGAAATTTTAATTAAAAAAGAATAAAATAAAAAAATGAAAAAAAAGTCAGACAGTTAGTTTAGCTACATTTTCTCAAATATTTTAAAACTAGTTTCAAAAGTATTATGACCTAGTAATAAAAATCACTATCAGTACTATATTTTCAATTTTATACGTATTCTGAGATTCAATGGTGATGTGTGCTTTATTTTCTTACAAATAATATTGAAGCAGTTTTATCAACTGAGTGATTTTTGTAGTGAGTCTATTTTTGAGATTTTGCACTTTTATTCTTCTTTTTGACTTGATAAACACAAAAATAAATGAACACACAATTATAGCTCAAGCATTATATCGTGAATCAAAAGACGGCAGCAATCATAGATATAAGTTTTCTCTCTACATGAGATACTCAGGAGGAGAGTAAAGATGCAAATTCTTGTCACATTTATTTTTAAAATGTCTCTCTGCAGTGAGTTTGTGGCCTAAGAATGAAGAGATGAAATTTAGGAGAAATCCAACTGACCCTTACAACAGAAAGCCAATACTTCACATGAATAGATACTTATGCTTCCAGATGGGTAATATTTATACCTACTGAAAAAAAAAATCAGTTTAGTGCTGGAAAATTTACATTTTATTTAAATGTGTATTCTCCTGGGATATTCATGGAACACTAGGTTTACAACATGGCTTGTACAAGCTTTACTTTTGCGCAATCTGTTCTATCTACTATACCATGTGCCTCAGGGATTTTGCTTAAATAATATTCTAGAATGTTATTTAACCTAAAGATAAATAAAACCCTTTAAAAGGGAGTACAGAGGCTGCATTCTGAAGCTCAGCTCCGATTTTTTTCCTTGGGTGCAACTCAACCCACAGAAAGATCATTCACACCCATTCCTAGGTCCCGCTACTCTCCAACCACCAGGTATGTGGGCAGCGCAAATGGCCCCTTTGTGGAGCAGGAGAGCCTGCAATGGAGGAACAGTGCATTCAGTCATTCTGCAAAA
This sequence comes from Chionomys nivalis, assembly GCF_950005125.1. Lineage (NCBI taxonomy): Eukaryota > Metazoa > Chordata > Mammalia > Rodentia > Cricetidae > Chionomys > Chionomys nivalis. The sequence goes on along the minus strand of NC_080100.1, from coordinate 55,864,169 downwards.
GAGTTCACCATGAGTCCAAGTTTTAGAATGCTAGGACCTCTTCCCTATGAGTGTGAGAACCAGGAAAAATGAAATGTTTAAAGAATAATCATGCTTTAAATGTTGTCAATATTTTAAAATTTGTTTTATTTTATTGTTTTGGTGTTTTGTCTGCATGTATGTCTGTGTGCGGTATCAGGTCCCCTAGAAATGAACTTACAAAGAGTTGTGAGCTGCCATGCGGGTACCTAAAATTGAACCTGGGTTCTCTGGGAGAGGTTGCTCTTAACTGCTGAGCCATCTCTCCAACCCCCTAGATTGAAACGTTCATTAGTTTATAAAAATTACACAAAATAATGATGTTTGTTCTGACATTTACATAAATACAAAAATATTGTTTTATCATTTTGACCTCCATTACCTTCTCTCGTTTTTAGGGAAAAGCACTTTTTCCTTTGCTTGTGGATTCCAAGTGGAGATAGCTTCTTGGTTAAGGATATGAGCTTGTGTTCACTTCCCTGTCTCAGCACTAGAAACTTCGGCAGCTTCAACCTGTGCAGTACCCCAAGCCAAGAGGGAACTTTGGGGTTGAGAATTTAAAACATAATAAACAATCCCCTGGCTACATTCTAACCAATACACAATCTAGTAAGTGGAGTCATATTTTCCTTGGTAGAGATTTCTCTGTATATAAATCTCTTTATTATTGATTTTTCTGCATTAATAAACTTTGTTTTGAAGAGCCATGGCTAAGCTTACCAACTAATTTATAGGGTGAAAATAAACTTGCATACATTTTAAGATTTACCCAAATATCTAATGGTAGCAATATCATAAAATTTGGAAAAATCCAACTACTATTGCTTTATATCGGTGTGATTTACTAATGTTTTTCCTACCTAAAACAAAGAAAAAGAAATCAACTCACCATATTGTAAGCTATGTTTTCCCATATGCATCTGAGTTTGGTACACAGTATCACAATTCTCTTGGCATTGTTGCTGTCCTTTTGTTTCTGGGCTTCTGGTAAACACATGTAAGTCTCAGGAGTATTTTCAATACTTTGCCTTCCTTGTCTTGTAGGAGCTAATGCAATTTAGAAAAAGGAAAACCACATCTACTAGAACAAAAGGCTAAAGACCTTAAGCTCCTTGCTTCTCTTTACTGTCCCAGAGAGTGAGACAACAGGGAAGTTTGGCCAGAAGAATGCTATTTGTTTTCGTGGATTAAATGTGACTTTAAAGTGGATGGGGATCTACACCGGAAGGAGGAAAGACAAGCAGGTGGAAAGGTGAAGAGCATTGAGGGAGGGAATTACAGCATACAGTAACAAGTATGTATGTAGTTTTCATGATGAAACTCCCTACTCTCCATAATAACTTAATTTTTAAAAGAGGGGGAATACCATCATCTGTAAAGAAATTATAAACTTTCAAGGTAAATAGATGGAACTAAGAAAGTTCATCTTAGTATTGACCCAGAAAGACAGACACCACATGTTCTTTCTCATAGAAGTCCCCTAGCTCCAAATCTTCAGATGTGAGTGTATATCCTGAAGTGACCGCAGAAAGCAAGAAAGTAAAAGGGAACTATTGCCAGGGTAAGGTTGTAGAGAATCAACATAGAGGGGACTAGCAGAGTGTAGGTGATCTGACTGAAAAATGGGAAAGGAGAAGGCCCTACTTAGGGAAGGAGATGAAAACAAAAACAGAGGGAGAGACGAGGATAATATATATAATATATATATATATATATATATATATAATTTAGATAAATTTTGCATCTAGGCTAATGATGCTCTCTCAAAGAGCCAAAGACTATCTAGTAAAAAATCCCAAACCAGAAATGAGAAGCCCTCTTTTAAGTTGTTGGCCAGAGTTGTCCAAGCCTCCCAACATTACAGTGTATTATTATTATCCCCTTACTTCCTCTGAGAGGTAGAAGGAATATCCCTATTTCCTGAAAATACCATGCCCTTCAGAAACCGTCTAGAGGCCTCTGTGATAGAACTGACAAGAATGTCTCCTTTTTGAGAACTGGCTTCCGTGGTACCAGCTGTCATGACAGTTTCCACAGAAGGGAAATAACCAACAGTTCTACCCAGCTATGATAGCTCTGAACAACAAAAGTGACGGGCACGGCCTTAGGATGATCCTTAGGGTGGAGTAGTGGCATGCATATCTCAGCAGCTTCCAACAACTCTCTAATAGGACTTAAAACTCATTCAACAAGCGGGAAGTCATGCCTAGTGCTAGAAACCTAGCCTACGCCTCAGAGGATCTTTGAGCAGAATCTATAACTGCCACTTTATTAACCTAGCATAACCCCTAATTATATTAAAAAATATTTGTCCTTATCCCTCTCAGACAAATGTAGTCACCACCCCAACCAAGGAAATGTTACTTTGTAATAAGTGGATAAAATATCATGACAAAACCAGTTATCAGCATTTTCTTACTCCGTTCTCTTCTTGTAACGATCTTTTTGGAAGTGCCTCTTGTCATTTTCCTAACAGAGAGAATTCAAGACTACCAGGACATTATGACAACAAACCTAATACTTCCTTTAGTAATAAAAAGAAAAGAATGAATTTTCTAAACATTATACTTTCCAATCTGTCTAGTCGGAAAAGAAAGATCAACTTCCATTCTGCACTCAAGAGACAGAAGGTCTGAGGGCAAACAGAATGCACACATCACCTGTGCTCATTAACAACAGAACCGCTAGATACATGTGAACACAACAAAAATTAGCTTCTTTCTGCACACAGAGTACAGGACACTGCAGCTGTCTGCAGTCACTTTCATCATCTTGTTGCCATTTGCTCTTCTTCAGTGCATTCTTGTTGTCCCAGATGAACATAAATCTTAAGAACTTTAACATGAAAACTTGATATGTGCTAACAAAAGAGGTAACACATGCTTTACTGAAAATAAAAGTAAGGGCAATCTAATAACAAACACTCGGGAAAACAGACAGTGGTTGGAATTACTTGAAACCTGGACCAATTCTTTAGAAATAATATTAATTTACAGTGTAGGAAAAGAACTGTGCCTGGTACGCTTCTCAAAAAAGAGTAAGAAACAAAAGTGGCTGTTGGAATTTTTAAAAAGTGACTGTCTATATCAAATACCAATTAGTCCATTGTTAATTCAAATGTGTTTACTTCACTATTGTTATTTGGACCCACCAGGAGTACTCTCGAGCGTAGCCTTGTAAAATATAACTATCCTTTAAACAGTCACGCATTTTTGCTATAAACATTTCCAGCATATTTTCTTGCCATTTCTACTTGGCAGAGTCAATACAATTTAATTTTGTGGGGGGCAGGAAAAGGAAGATATTGTTTCTAGTTCTGTTTTGGCAGGCTTGCGTGCATCTAGAATGAAGGGAGAGCGGAATATTTATAGTGATGAATTGCTGCTGCTCCCTGGGCTCCCGGGTTCCTTTGGGTGTACGAATATTCTGGTACCAGCCCTGCAAGCTGGGGACGTCCAAGTCACTGACTGTACAGAAAAGGTAGTTATTAAAGGGAGTGCTCTCCAACGCTTTATTTACTCTGCTGTGTTGTTGTAACTTTTCTGGCCTCAATTTCTGTGTCCAGACCTTAAGGACACAGCTTACATTCAGATTTCCGTGGACTCTCACACATTCCATGTGTTCACTTCTCGGTATTCTGTGGTTTCTTTTTTTTTGAAATGCTAGCTAAAAACAAGTTGAATGCGTTCATACAACTCTTTCTCTGCAACAAAATCTCTTCTTTTCTTAAGGTCCCATATTTAAGCATCATTCTAATTTTTACCTCTAAAACTTCTTCAGCATTCACTACAATTTGTACCTATTGTATCGATTCCCACGATTATTTCACACAAGCCTCAACTTGGCTTCCCAGCCTCCAACATTGCCCACTTTTTTCCTACTTACAACTGCCAGTTCTTGAGGCATACATCTCCAAAAATGTGTTATTGTTATCTAAGGGCCTTATCAACAGTCTCATCACATTTGTTTCCCAGGTTGCTAACATGTTACGCTTGCTCTGATTCCCAGGCAGATCCAGTTTTATCGCCAGCATCATCGGTTATGCCTCCTTATAGGTACCACACACCAAGAAATTTTGGTTACCCAAGCAGTCTGTTTTTGAACATTTTTTTCTTCTGCTTGAGATTTACTTATTGCATATTTCTGCCTACCAAAACATTATTAATATTTCTGAATCCATTTCAAAATCTAGTCTTTCTCCTCAGTAGATAAATCAAAATCAGTGGCCTGATTTTTAAGGGCACGCACTGTAGAATTTCCTTTACGGCCTCTTGTGGTAACAACTCCACACATCTTTTTGCTATCTGCTGTATTTACTGATGGATGCTCACACCACATGGTCAAATCTATGAATATACAACTGTAATTTACACAACTTTATATGTTTTGTAGGAATGAAATGTTGTAAGTTTATGAATGAAATAATGAAATGTGTGGTTGTGAGCCTATAGAAGCATGCAAGTACTCAGTCACTTTTATCCATTCACTAAAGACTTTAATATATGTATATACATTTACCACTAGCCTTATAATGTATGTATATGTAAACATAGAAATCATACAGTGAAACATTTTATTCAATGCTTAAGGTTTCTCTGAGAAAAAAAGCAATTAACATATATGTGCCAGGGATGGGTCAAAATAAGCTGTCAACTTTTAGAAAAACACAATCTGTAATAGTGTTTTCACCAAAAAGCTGCAAGATGCAATTTCTTATAATGTTAAGATACATAAGTGAAATTACATGTCTCTATGTGATAATTTAAGCATTATCTCTGCATAAAAAGTATGTATATAGATGCAAGGTTTTACCTTCTAGCAAGCACTTTGACACAAAATAAACATTAAGCTGACAGTTTACAGCTTTGTGTAAACAGTGTTGGAAAAACTCTGTAAAATCAAATCTGTTCAACTTCAAAACGCTCTAGATAATAGTAAATTTATAATAAAATAACAGTAAGTTCGTAAAAGGGAATAGATTATTGCAAAAATAGCAGTGTCAGTATACTTAATAATTTTATCATTATATGTTACTTAATATTAGTTTATTAAGTATCAGAAATTTCATATGTTCATAAAAACACTTCTTCCTACATACAGACTTGAAGAAGGTTTGCTGGAGATTGCTAGATATAATGAAGACAAAATTCCGAATTCTAGAAACAGCTATTGCTAATAAAATTTTATTTACTGCCAGAATAATCTTGCTTAAAACAATGAGCTTTTCTTGACTTAAGTTAATAAAGTATAAAAAACACAAGATTAAAGATAATTTTTTTGAGATTTCTTCTTCTAGCCAATGTGGAGTACCACAGACTTGACTTAAGATCTTGCCTGAAGTAAAGTTCACTAAAGTCAAAGTGTTTTGATTCTAGGGCACTGGACATTGATTTAAGAGCTCAGAACATTAATTTTAGGGTAGTAGGCATTGATTTTAGGGCTGGACATTGATTTTAGGGGATGGACATTGATTTTAAGGATGGACATTGATTTCATGGGCTGAACATTGATTTTAGGGCACTGGACATTGATGGATTGATTCAATCACACCACCAAGATTAGTAGGCACTCAGAGGTCTAGAAAAATTCAGAGTTGAGTAACCAATCAACTAAATCTGATTTAAATGTTGGTGTTATTCTCCAAGGGCAATAGAAAGATTGTTAGGTCTGTATCCCACACATAAAAAATTATACCTTTGAAAGATTTACCAATAACTCAATAGAACTAAAAGAAAAACATACTGGATTGAAGAACAACCATTTCACCATTGCATCCCAAATAACCAGAAGAAAAACAGTGACAAAGACTCAGTTGGAAGAAGTTACAGCCAATTTAAAGAGAGAAAACAGAACTCCCTGAGACTGCATACCCACTGCTCTGTGCGCTGCACTGCGAGAAAGTGTGACCAGCTGCCTGCACCCTGCAGTGTCATAGCTTGAGCCACTCTCATCTCATGACAACCTGGCCCACAAACTGGGAGAAAAAAAAAAAACACCTCCTTTCTTTTAAAAAGAAATACCAACAGTGACTCTCTGAAAATATTAAAAATTGACAAACCATTAACTATGCTGATGAGACAAATTAAAGGAAAAATAAGCAACATCAGAACCTAGAGAGGTAACATTACAATAAATTATGTCAAAAAGGGTAGCAAGGTGATTTTATCAATAGATTTGTGTGAATTCACTTGTTAAGTTGAGATCAATAAGCATTTTAAGGACCATAAACGAACTAGAGAAATATAAGAAAAATATAATAAAATATCCAGAATAAGTCCATCACCCAATGAAAATGCTAGGCTTAGGTTATCTGTATGCAGAAATCTATAGAACAGCCAGATGATCACGTCCGTCTCTTCATGTCAGACAAGACAAAATGGAGATAAACCCTTACAAGTATAGACAGCTGATTGCCAACAGTTAACCAATTATAAAGATAGAAAAGATAGTTTTTTTTTCTCAAAAAATAATGGCTGGAACAACTGAATGGCCCTGTGTAAAATTATAAACTTGGATCCTTGGGTCCAGTTTTCACTGTATGGAAATTTACTTGAGGAGCTTACATACAAATGCAATGCCTAAAACAGAAAAACTTTTGGAAGGTATAGAAAAATAATTTGCACAATAATGGTTTAGATAATAATTTCTTGAACAATAAATTTTACTCCATTAAATCATTGATGAAATAGGCTCTAACATAACTCAGAAATTTTTCTCTCAAAATGATATTGTTGAGAAACTATAAAGACAATCCATGGGTTGAAAAAGAATAGTTCAAAATATCTCTATATATAAAAGAACACATTAGAAAAGTATAAAAACCTGCAAAGGCTTATGTAAGTAAAAAAACAGTTTGATAAAAACAAAAATGAAAATGTGTTTGTCTTCAACAATTCATAGCTAATAATGAAATAGATTAATAATCACACATTAGTCAGAGAGTAAATGAAAACAAGAAAGGCTGGAAATGTTTCTCATTGGTTGGCTTGCACAGTATGTGTGAGGCACCAGGTCTGAGCCCAAGCACTGACAAAAGTTTTCAAAATAGAATATACTCTTTTAAATTATATTTGCAGGCCCGGGAGGTGGAGGCATCGGCAGGCAGGCCTAGGCGGCGGAAGCACCGGCGCACAGGCAGGCCCGGGCGGCGGAGGCACCGGCACGCAGGCAAGTCCGGGCGGCAGAGGCACCGGCGCGCAGGCCCGGGTGGCGGAGGCACCGGCAGTCAGGCCCAGGCGGCGGAGGCACCAGCAGGCAGGCCTAGGCGGCGGAAGCACCGGCAGGCAGGCAGTTCCAGGTGGCGAATGCACCGGCAGGCAGGACCTGGTGGCGGAGGCACCGGCAGGCAGGCCTAGGCGGCGGAAGCACCGGCGCGCAGGCAGGCCCGGGAGGCGGAGGCACCGGCAGGCAGGCCTAGGCGGCGGAAGCACCGGCACGCAGGCAGGCCCAGGAGGCGGAGGCACCGGCAGGCAGGCCCGCGTGGCGGAGGCATCGGCAGGCAGGCCTAGGCGGTGGAAGCACCGGCGCACAGACAGGCCCTGGCGGCGGAGGCACCGGCAGGCAGGCCCGGGCGGCAGAGGCACCAGCACGCAGGCAAGTCCGGGCGGCAGAGGCACCGGCGTGCAGGCAGGCCCGGGTGGCGGAGGCACCCGCAGTCAGGCCCGGCAGGCAGGCCTAGGCGGCGGAAGCACCGGCGCGCAGGCAGGCCCAGGTGGCGGAGGCACTGGCAGGCAGGCCTAGGCGGCGGAAGCACCGTCACGCAGGCAGGCCCAGGTGGCGGAGGCACCAGCAGGCAGGCCTAGGCGGCGTAAGCACCGGCGCACAGACAGTTCCGGGCGGCGGAGGCACCGGCAGGCAGGCCCGGGCGGCGGAGGCACTGGATGCAGGATAGTGCGGGCAAGAAACAGTGAAGCCTGCACTGAGAGCAGATTGCCCCGCTACAATTAAATCAAACCCAATAGATAGCATCGGTAAGAGGAGATGGGCAGACGCCAAGGCAAGAATTCACCCAACAATCTGAAAAACAACATGAAAACACCAGAACCCAATGATCTTACAACACAAGGACTTGAGCACCCTAACACAGGAGAAGAGGAAAAAACTGACTTTTTGAAAGCAATAGAGTCCCTTAAACAACATGTAAAAAACGCCCTCATAGAAATGGATGAGAAGTATAACAAAAAGTTTGAAGAAATGAGTAAATACGTAAATGATACCCTGGGAAGCCAAGAAAAAACGATCAAACAGGTAATGGAAACAGTCCAAGAATTGAAAACTGAAATGGAAGCAAGGAAGAAAACACAAACTGAGGACCAGCTGGATATGGCAAATATAGGTCAACGAGCAGAGACTACAGAAACAAGCATAATCAATAGAATACAAGAGATAGAAGAAAGAATCTCAGATTCTGAAGACAACATAGAGAAAATAAACGGACTGATCAAAGAAAACACCAAAACCAACAAATTCTCATCACAAAACATTCAGGAAATATGGGACACAATAAAAAGACCAAACCTAAGAATAATAGGGATAGAAGAAGGAGAAGAGGCACAGCTCAAAGGTCCAGAAAACATTTTTAACAAAATTATGGAAGAAAACTTCCCCAACATAAAGAAAGATATTCCTTTGAATATTCATGAAGCATACAGAACACCAAACAGACTGGATCAAAAAAAAAAGTCTCCTCGCCATATAATAATCAAAACACAAAATATACAGATTAAAGAAAGAATATTAAGAGCTGCAAAGGAAAAAGGCCAAGTAACTTATAAAGGTAAACCGATCAGACTTACACCTGACTTCTCTATGGAAACCATGAAAGCCAGAAGGTCCTGGATAGAGGTACTACAGAAACTAAGAGACCACGGATGCAAACCCAAACTACTATACCCAGCCAAGCTATCGTTCACTATCAATGGAGAAAACAAGACATTCCAGGATAAGAACAAATTTAAACAATACGTTGCCACAAATCCAGCCCTACAGAAAGTAATAGAAGGAAAATCACAACCCAAGGAATCCAACATTGCCAACACTGCCTACAATAACCCAGGCATCTAGCGACCCTTCAACAGCACAACTCAAAGAAGGGAGACACACAAACTCTTCTACCAAAAGCAGTAAGAATAACCGGAGTTAACAACCACTGGTCATTAATATCACTTAATATTAATGGTCTCAATTCACCAATAAAAAGGCACAGGCTAAGAGATTGGATACGAAAACAGGATCCAACAGTCTGCTGTTTGCAAGAAACTCATCTCAACCACAAAGACAGGCATCTACTCAGAGTAAAGGGTTGGGAAAAGGTTTTTCAAGCAAATGGTCCTAAGAAAAAAGCAGGTGTGGCCATACTAATTTCTAACAAAACTGACTTCAAACTAAAATCAATCAGAAGAGATCGACAGGGACACTTTATACTCATAACAGGAACGATTCAGCAGGATGAAGTCTCAATCCTGAATATCTATGCCCCTAATATAAAAGCACCCACTTATGTAAAAGAAATATTGCTAAAACTCAAGGCAGACATCAAATCACACACACTAGTAGTAGGAGACTTCAACACACCTCTCTCACCAATGGACAGGTCAATCAGACAGAAAACTAATAGAGAATTAAGAGAATTGTTGGAGGTAATGAATCAAATGGACTTAACAGACATCTATAGAACACTCCACCCAAATAGGAAAGAATACACCTTCTTCTCTGCAGCTCATGGAACCTTCTCGAAAATTGACCACATACTTGGAAACAAAGGAAACCTCCACAGATACAAAAAAATATCAGTGTCCACCTGTGTCTTATCAGATCACCACGGATTAAAGTTAGAAGCCACCAACAATGCTACCCCCAGAAAGCTGACAAACTCATGGAAACTGAACAGTCAACTACTGAACCACACCTGGGTCAAGGAAGAAATTAAGAAAGAAATTAAAGTCTTCCTTGAATTTAATGAAAACAAAGAGACAACATACTCAAACCTATGGGACACGATGAAAGCAGTGCTAAGAGGAAAGTTCATAGCACTAAGTGCCCACTTAAAGAAAACGGAGAAAGCATACATTGGGGACTTAACAGCACACCTGAAAGCTCTAGAAAAAAAAGAAGCAGACGCGCCCAGGAGGAGTAGAAGACTGGAAATAATCAAACTGAGGGCAGAAATCAACAAAATAGAAACACAGAAAACAGTCCAAAGAACCAATGAAACAAAAAGTTGGTTCTTGGAGAAAATCAACAAGATTGACAAACCCCTATCCAAACTAATTAAACGACAGAGAGAGAACACGCAAATAAATAAGATCAGAAATGAAAAGGGGGACATAACCACAGACACAGAGGAAATTCAGAGAATCATTAGATCTTACTACAAAAGCCTGTATGCCACAAAACTGGAAAATGCAAAAGAAATGGACACTTTTTTAGATAAGTACCATATACCAAACCTAAACCAAGACCAGGTGAATGATCTAAATAGACCTGTTAGTCGCGAAGAATTAGAAACAGTTATCAAAAATCTCCCTTCCAAAAAAAGCCCAGGACCAGATGGTTTCAATGCAGAATTCTACCAGAACTTCCAAGAAGAGCTAATACCTATACTTCTTAATGTATTTCACAATATAGAAACAGAAGAGTCATTGCCAAATTCCTTTTATGAAGCTACAGTTACCCTGATACCAAAACCACACAAAGACCCAACCAAGAAAGAGAATTACAGGCCTATCTCACTCATGAACATCGACGCAAAAATTCTCAATAAAATACTGGCAAACCGAATCCAAGAACACATTAGAAAAGTTATCCATTATGATCAAGTAGGCTTCATTCCAGAGATGCAGGGCTGGTTCAACATACGCAAATCTATCAATGTAATCAACCATATAAATAAACTGAAAGAAAAAAACCATATGATCATTTCATTAGATGCTGAAAAAGCATTCGACAAAATTCAACACTCCTTTATGATAAAGGTCTTGGAGAGATTAGGGATACAAGGGTCATACCTAAATATAATAAAAGCTATTTACAGCAAGCCGACAGCTAACATTAAATTAAATGGAGAAAAACGCAAAGCCATCCCACTAAAATCAGGAACACGACAAGGATGTCCACTCTCTCCATACCTCTTCAATATAGTACTTGAAGTTCTAGCAATAGCAATAAGACAACATAAGGGGATCAAGGGGATCCATATTGGAAAGGAAGAAGTTAAGCTTTCATTATTTGCAGATGATATGATAGTATACATAAGCGACCCCAAAAACTCTACCAAAGAACTCCTACAGCTGATAAACACCTTTGGTAATGTGGCAGGATACAAAATCAACTCCAAAAAATCAGTTGCCTTCCTATACACTAAGGATAAGGAAGCAGAGAGGGAAATCAGAGAAGCATCACCTTTCACGATAGCCACAAATAGCATAAAATACCTTGGGGTAACTCTGACCAAGGAAGTGAAAGATCTATTTGGCAAGAACTTTAAGTCTTTGAAGAAAGAAATTGAAGAGGCCACCAGAAAATGGAAGGACCTCCCTTGCTCTTGGATTGGGAGGATCAACATAGTAAAAATGGCAATTCTACCAAAAGCAATCTATAGATTCAACGCAATCCCCATCAAAATCCCATCAAAATTCTTCACAGATCTGGAGAAGACAATAATCAACTTTATATGGAAAAACAAAAAACCCAGGATAGCCAAAACAATCTTATACAATAAAGGATCGTCTGGAGGCATTACCATCCCTGACTTCAAACTCTATTACAGAGCTACAGTACTGAAAACAGCTTGGTACTGGCATAAAAACAGAGAAGTCGACCAATGGAATAGAATAGAAGACCCTGACTTTAGCCCACAAACCTATGAACACCTGATTTTCGATAAAGGAGCTAAAAGTATACAATGGAAAAAAGAGAGCATCTTCAACAAATTGTGCTGGCAAAACTGGAAGTCAATCTGTAGAAGAATGAAAATAGTTCCATGTCTATCACCATGCACAAAACTCAAGTCCAAATGGATTAAAGACCTCAATATCAGTCCAAACACACTGAACCTGATAGAAGAGAAAGTGGGAAGTACTCTACAACACATGGGCACAGGAGAACACTTCCTACGTATAACCCCAGCAGCACAAACACTAAGGACATCATTGAATAAATGGGACCTCCTGAGACTGAGAAGCTTCTGTAAAGCAAAGGACACTGTCACTAAGACAGAAAGGCAACCCACTGACTGGGAGAAGATCTTCACCAACCCCGCAACTGACAAAGGTCTGATATCCAAAATATACAAAGAACTCAAGAAATTAGACCGTAAAAGGTTAATCAATCCAATTATAAAATGGGGCACTGAGCTGAACAGAGACTTTTCAACAGAAGAAGTTCAAATGGCCAAAAGACACTTAAGATCGTGCTCAACTTCCTTAGCAATCAGGGAAATGCAAATCAAGACAACATTAAGGTACCATCTTACACCTGTCAGAATGGCTAAAATCAAAAACACCAATGATAGCCTCTGCTGGAGAGGTTGTGGAGAAAGGGGCACTCTCATCCATTGCTGGTGGGAATGCAAACTTGTGCAACCACTTTGGAAAGCAGTGTGGCGGTTTCTCAGGAAAGTCTGGTTCAACCTACCTCTCGACCCAGCAATACCACTATTGGGAATATACCCAAGAGATGCCCAAACATACAACAAAAGTATATGCTCAACTATGTTCATAGCAGCATTGTTTGTAATAGCCAGAACCTGGAAACAACCTAGATGTCCTTCAATGGAAGAATGGATGAAGAAAGTATGGAATATATACATATTAGAGTACTACTCAGCAGTAAAAAACAATGACTTCTTGAATTTTGCATATAAATGGACGGAAATTGAAAACACTATCCTGAGTGAGGTAAGCCAGACCCAAAAAGAGGAACATGGGATGTACTCACTCATATTTGGTTTCTAGCCATAAATAAAGGACATTGAGACTATAATTCGTGATTCTAGAGAAGCTAAATAAGAAGGTGAACCCAAAGAAAAACATATAAGCATCCTCCTGAATATTAACCTTCATCAGGCAATGAAAGAAGACAGAGACAGAGACCAACATTGGAGCACTGGACTGAAGTCTCACAATCCAAAGGAGGAGCAGAAGGAGAGTGAGCACGAGCAAGGAACTCAGGACTGCGAGTGGTGCACCCACACTCTGAGGCAATGGGGATGTTCTATCAGGAACTCACCAAGGCCAGCTGGCCGGGGACTGAAAAAGCGTGGGACAAAACCGGTCTCGCTGAACATAATGGACAATGAGGACTACTGAGAACTGAAGAACAATGGCAATGGGTTCTTGATCCTATTGCATGTAATGGCTTTGTGGGAGCCCAGGTAGTTTGGATGCTCACCTTAATAGACCTGGATGGAGGTGGGTGGTCCTTGGACCTCCCACAGGGCAGAGAAACCTGCTTGCTCTTTGGGCTGAGGAGGAAGGAAGACTTGATTGGGGGAGGGGGAGGGAATGGGAGGTGGTGGCGGGGAAGAGGCAGAAATCTTTAATAATTAAATAAATTAATTAATAAAATAAAAAAAAATTATATTTGCAGAAAAATCAAGCCAGGGAGAAGCCTAATATGATCCACCTAATAGAACGACTGCAATTGAGTGCTGGAAAGCCGATAAAGCCACTGTCCTGTGCACACCATGCCGAGACTGTGTTATGGTGGACCATTTTAGAAAACAGCTCCACAGTTTCATAGAAAGGCTTAGATATTTACCAATGTTAAGTAAAAACATATGTCCACACACAGGCATGTTCATAAATGTTCAAGGAAGTTATATTCAGAATAACTTACAACTGGGAATAGCCAACTGTTCATCCCAAAATAAATGTGCTGAGTGAAACGGCAAAACAAAAGAGCACACACAGTGTGACTCTCTTTACATGAAACTCTAAAAACTGCAAACCTATTTGTAGTAGACCAGGTGAATCTAGGCTTGTGTTAGAATGGGGTAGAGAAGGGACCAGTGAAGAGCCGTGCCAGGAGACTCAGGACCATTTCTGAGTGTGATAGACATATGCAGGATCTTCATTGTTTAAGAGCTGCTCAGTCCTAAACATATAAAATTTTCAAATTATGTATTGTAAAGAGGTATAGTTTATTGCTTATCTAATTTACCTGAATGAAGTGACTAACTTTATCTTAATCTATAATACATATATATATTAAAGACACCACACAGAATGCAGCCTTTGTTTGCAAAGTAAACTGAGAAATGTTATTTTACTAAAAGAAACACAAAAAGAAACTTCAAGCTGACAGAAACTATAACATTCTGTTTCCACAGCTAGTGATAAATACTGAGCACACCGAAGATTTGAAAAGTACCTTTTCTGAATGCAGTACCTACTGCATTCACTTTTGAACATGAACATGGTAACTGTAATGTGTATCTCTAGGTCTCTCTGATACAGCACAAAAAGAATCATATTAAATTCTGATATGGAGGTTGGAATACATTAAAATTGTTTGCCCAATAAGGATGCACTGCTCTATGTATTTCATTGCTTTTTGGAAGCCTGTTATAAAAGTCACCTTAGAATATAAAAATAAGCAGAGGCTAATGGGAAGACATCATGTAAACCTAGGACATGGCATTGCTACTGCTTCACAGCAGCAAATGGTTCTATATGGAGACAGGTTATAGGGGAGTCTTAGAGTAGATGGAAAGTTTGAACTGTCTTTTGAGTTATAGGTTGTCGTTCTTTTAGAAAGGAAGGAAGAATACTTCTTTTTATCCAAAGGTCAAAACAGTGAAACAGGACAGCAGAAATCGCCCTTTGAAATTGTCCTGTAGCCTGAGGTCCTCCCATAATCTGCATGCGCAGTGCTCCACACCATATTGTGATCTTCGTGTATGTGACTTCACTCCCTCTTGACTTTGCCTTGTAAACCTGGATAGCATTTTTCCTACATAGTTTGAAAATGTGAGAATCACCTTACTCAAGTGTCAAGGGTTATAGCAATAAACACCTATTGCCTGTTTACCTTAAAAATCTATACTTTGGGTCAACTGTCTCTTGAATTTATTACCTCCTTCCCAGAGAAAGCAGGTATTTCCATTTGGGAGGACATAAATCTAGAGAAACGAAGAAGTCTAATACTGTAACAATACTATGAATCCTAAAAACTTCTAACCCTCATTACACTGGCTAACCAAGTTTCATGGCAAAGTGTGGTATAATAGAGGAAGACAGTGAGAGGCACCAAGAGCCACACCAGCCTGGAAAAGGACACATTTTTTCCCCTTAATGGAAGCACAGGTGAACGTTTGCAACTACTGGAAATCAAGGCTTGAAAGAGTTTCTGTAAGTTGCGATTCACATAACTAAATAACAGAATCGAGATTCAAAATACTTATAATCAAATTATGTTTTTCACATTCTACTACACTGTTTCTGGGAGGTTTAAGACTGTTAATGCTAACTCGACAATTTGACAGTAAGGCCGTATTGCTGATAATGCCTCTTACTAATGTTATTGAACGTGCAGAAATCGAGCTGCTGCCCAACTAGAAGTTTTTCCTTTATAGATTAGCATTTGTGGTGATGGAAGGAACACTGCAAGTGACCACAGGAGAAAAGTAATCATTAATATCACTCATCGGCAAAACCCATGACCTACAACAGTGACCTGTCTACAAGATATAACAATAGTGATAAATGTTAGGGAAGAACTCAACCTCCTTGTAAGTGGATTTATGGCGCACTTCCTGAGGTGGAATCCAAATCAAAACAGATAAAGTCATATGATTAGATATATCATAGGCCGGGGGGGAGGTAAACCTGCTACTATCATTGTGCTAAATGATCATAGCAATTAAAATGACTCCTAATGATGTATTGCTATCCATAGATTGCTACGCATAGATCAATGTCTCATTCAACCCTCATCAAGAAAACTTCTTGCAATATGTAGTATTTAACACAGAGACCTTAACTGGATAATGAGTAGAGAGTGAGAGACTTTGGAACAGACATCTTTCAATGAGACATCTTTATCAAACCCTATCCTTCAAGGCTCGAGGATCTATGTGAACGGGAAGGCAACCTGTCTGTAAGAGCTAGAGGCAGAAGATGCCTCCAAAGAAACCGTGCCTTCCAGACAGAGAAGGGCCGATGCACATAAGCGCTCACAAAGACGATGTGCAAGTCAAGTTCAAACCAAATAAAATCCCAGCACTGAGAAGAGGAAGCAGACACAAATCTATCTCACCCCTAACCAAGAAGCCGTTTACAACTGACACATTCTGGGAGAGGGAAAAATCAGTTTTCTCTCACGCAATGTCACTAGGTTTGCAAATCATAATTCAGAGCAGGCCCCAAGCCCAGTAGTGTTTGTGAGCATTAATCAGACTCCATAGTTTTGTTTTGATTTTTGGTGTGTGTGCATGTGTACGTGTGTGTGTACGTGTGTGTGTATGTGTGTGTGTGTGCACATGTACACACACTTTAATGTTTAATTTTATCTTATTGTCATTTGTTTGTTCTTGTTTTGATCTTTAGGTTTGCTTTATGGTGTTTTGAGAGTCAAAGAACATGAATTCGGGGAGGGATGGATGGAGGGAAGAAGGGAAGAAAGAAGGGAGAGAGGGAGGGAGAGTCAAAGAAGAGGGATGAATATGATCAAAATCTATTGTACGTGAAGACTAGAAACATTTTACTAACACTAATCAAAGCTAAGCATAAATGTAATACATGTCCTGTGAGAGAAGAAAGAACTTGAAGCAAGTGAGTATCTGTAGCCATATGTGTGTATCTGATAAGGACAGAGATACAAAAACAAAGACACAAGGATCTAAGCTGGAGAGCAATGAGTTGGAAATTGAAAGCCTACTATATATTCCCCACTCGTATAGCTATGAGAGAAGAAAGGTGGTGAAAATCTCCCCAACTTTAGTCTGTCTCCAAATACAAAGAAAATTATAAATTATGGAGTTGCAGAAGTTGTGTTCTACACTTGTCTTTTGTTAAATGTACTACAAATGAAGTACTAAACTTTATCCTAAAAAATCAGTGCTTCTCAACCTTCCTGATGTTGTGACCCTTTAATACAGTTCCTCATGCTGTGGTGAACCCCAAGCATACATTATTTTCATTGCTCCTCCATAACTGTAATTTTGCTAGTTATGAATCTCAATGTAAATATCTGGTATGCAAGATATCTGACATGAGATTCCAGGGAAACAGTCATTCGAAACCCCAAAAGAATTACAACCCACAGATTGAGAACCACTTCTCTAGGTACACACAAGTCAGAAGGTATCCCGGAGACACCAGAAGGAGAACCCATACTACCCAAGCAGCAAGTTCTTACACCTCCTGGCACCCATTATATGTAGCAAATTGGGGAAGTCCCTATAGGAGCTGAGTTCATTTACTGTCAGTTTCTGACAAGTCTGCCAACAGTGTCCCTTTGTCAAGCATCTTCTTCTATTCTACAAAGAGCAGCTCGTCTGCTCCTCTGGGTTGACCTCTCTACAGTCATTTACTAATTAGTACTTCTGTGCTAAAACTGAAGGAAATGTGACATGGAAGAAAGAGCCTTCTTGCCTCAAGCTTTATAACAATCCGGTGGAAGAGAGAACATTTTAATAGTCAACTGCTACCAGCTTTTCTCTTCTGTCCTTGAATGGTTGTGACAGCATATCAGTTGGCCCAAAGCTTAAGTCCTTTTAAGTACTCCTTCCAAAATCATTTTTCAGCAAACAATTGAAGGAGAATATGGATGACAAAGAGAAAACAACTATTTACTAATTTATTCACAAGAGGGGCTATTAATTGTCTTTGTATTTAAGAAATGCTGTCACTGTCACTTTAAGTCTCTACTTAAGACTAAGTTTGACAAAACCAGTTGTTAAGGGTGGCTAAGGAAATCTGGGGGGAAAACATTTGTAAGTAAATCTCCTTCCTCATACTGAATGAGTCAAATAACAGTTGGCAGAGGTCATGAAAAAGAAAAGACCCAAACGGTAAAATTTCATTTTTGCTGTATACTGTCATCACTGAATGTAGCTCCAGTTACTGGCGAGAATGCAAATGTTAGACCATGTAGAGCAATTTCTGGGAAATCTATTTGCATGGAGGCTTAATGAGGCTCCAGGGAAATACTGAGCCTGTATTCATTTCTGGGGTGCAGCACAGACAGATATGCCTGAAGACTGGGAGCAAGACAGGTGCATGGTAGAGAATGGAGAAAGGCAGGGATGTGGTAACACCAAATATGTTTCCAAAATAAGAGCAGCAGGGAGCACTCCATGCATGTGCACAGACTAGCTCAGAGACCCACGCCACTGATTAGCAATTTCAGAACTTTTTCTTAGAGTTGTAGGGCTGTGCTTACTGAGAAAGAATAGAGCAGAAGTAGCTGCTGTTTGATATTCCCAGAGAAGCTCTCTAAAAGTGAAAGATGGGAGTCCTCACATAAATATATGACTCCCTATATTCTCTGCTTCAGGCAGGGTGGAATTCTAAGTTTCTATCAAATGTATCAAAAATCTCCTGTTCTTAAATATACCCAGATTCTTAGGATGTCTTGTTTAGTTGCCTCTGTCTCTCTGTCTCTGTCTCTCTCTGTCTCTTTGTCTCTTTCTCTGTTTCTGTTTCTCTCTGTGTGTATATACATTTCCTTCTCCCCCTCCCTCTCTCCAAAATTCCCTCCCACTGCCCCTCCTACTGCCTCTTGCTCCTCCCAATCCCTCACTGGTACTTCGTGGAAATATTTTCAAACCATCTGTTCTCAACATTTGTCCCAGAGTTGAGCTTTTGAGGAACCCAAAGAAAGAAATTCACTGAACCTAGTTCCTTACCAGGCCCAAGTAGCTTGTCTTTCAACTCTACTGACACATAGAAAAAAAGAGAATCCATTACCACTCTGCAAGGCAGTCTCAAATTTTGGGCATCATGTATTAGAAATGATGATAGGCACAGAAATGCTTACCTGATAGAACCATGTGAAATATACAATTCAGGAGAAAAATATTATATTAAGAAATCATGAACTTTTGCATAATGAAATGATGACGCAGAAACCATAGACAGGATTTGAACGTGTAAAAATAAAGAATTAATATTAAATGGAAGAAGGACTTCTAGAAACAATTAATAAAAATATAAAGTAACTGGAGTTCAAGATAGAGGGAATGATACAATTAATTTGCTAACAAAAATCTAGAGTATAAGGATTGGCAGGCAATCTATTCCTCCATGGTTTTCTGTGCTTGCCTTCTTCTCACCATGATACAGCTTTTTATAACATAACTCTTCATTGATTCTTTGGGAATTTCATTTCATGCACCCCATTCCCACTCACCCCTCAGTCCCTCCATATCTCCCCCTCATCTCTGCAGCATATCCCCAAATAAGGTCCCCCAAATTAATTAAAAACAAACCAAAAAACCACCTCCCTCTTCCAACTTTCCTACATCTCCAACACTCATGGCATTGGGAGCTGAGGTGTATCATATAATATATACTTTTTTCCAATCATCCCCACGCACAAATATTCATAGCACTGAATATTGAGTCATTGGTCTGTTTCAAGGCCCTTGGCCTCCATCACACCATCATCAGTGGCGCCTCACCAAAACTATTCTCTGATATCCTGCTCTGAGATATGGGGATCCTGCAGCTATCATTGCAAAGGACCAGTCCCTTCATGCACTGCGGCAGGTCATGGATGGGGTAGATGTTAGCATGGGCTAACCCAAGGCCCAGAATGTGGTTCTGGGTGGTAGCTGAGCTGGTCAGTCCTAGCCACTGAGACTGCCCCCCCCCACACACCAGACAAGAGGTGAAACCATCTCTCCTAAACCTATGCTATCAAGGCCAGCTCTCCTATGAGGGGTGGGGTCAGTTCTCCTGATACAGTGTCCAGCAAGGGGCAGGTAGAGTGATCCCAGAGCCAGGGAAGGGTGCAGGTGGCTCAGCACAGCCCATGGATTTCAACACATATGGTTTCTATGGCCCCCTGTTATTATATGAGCCATGGCCATCAATACAGAGACCACAGCTGTAATGGAACCAAGAACACGGCACTTGGCAGCACCCCAGGCAATACCATAGCACCATATAGCAGTGTAAGTCATTCAGTTCAGCAAGGCCACAGGTTGCAGTCTAGACCATGGGCATCCATGTGGCCTTTGATAGCATCATGGGCCACAGATACCAACATAGACTCCAGTTGTGGTAGAACCATGATCCTACACACGGTCCATATAGGCAGCCTGGGCTCAGATGTCACCATGACCTGGGTGGCAGCACAGGCCATTCAGATGGTCATAGCTGCAGTGACAGCCTGGTTCTCGGATGCCAACATGATCCCAGGAAGTGGTCCAGATCCCTGGCATAGGCATGGTCTTCAATGGTATCAGGATGCATGGACATCAGCACAGACTCTGGCTGTGATAGGGCTACAATAATAAAGCATTTTCAGTCTTACCAGCTCTATCACTATCCATGTTTTTCCACATCAAGCTCCCAAGACCACCAAACATTTTCTAGATTTGCATTTTAACTTTGTGAGATACAGATTTGTAAATCTACCTATGACAAAATCGTATTTTATCTTGATTCACTCTTCTTAACTGTTTTATTAGCATTGGTGTCATTATCATTACCGATCTTCTGGAGGAGGTAGATAGAGTTGTGGCAGCACACTAACCTGGGTGGAACATTGGTATCATTATCATCACCAGTCTTCTTACCATCACTGATCTACTGGAGGAGATAGATACAGATAAGGCAGCACACTAACCTGGGTGGTTTTGGACAAAGGCAGTCTTTTGATCACTTACTCTTCTAGCATAGCTGTAGAAAGTGTGGCAATGTCACACCCTGAAGTGAGAAAGCATCCAGATGAAAGAGGGCTCTCTTCCAGCATTTCTTTGAGATGGGGGAGCTTTCGTGTGTCCCTCCCACCCAGTGTATAAAACCTCACATAAACTGCTTCCCAACATCCCCTAACTGTGATGTGCACTGAATGAGTGTGTGTTCAAGTCCTACGGCAAGGCTGTTCTCTGTCCATTCCTTCTCGAGTTTCTAATATCTTTAGTTAAATGTGCTTCTTGTGTTTTACTTGATGACTCACCATTCATGGAAGTTATACTTTTGCTGTAGAATTTCAAGTTTGTCAACATTTTGAGAATATTCCATATATCCGTATTTTGGCATTGTATTTCTGATACCATAATTGATGAGCCAGTGCCCTTCACTTGAAATTTGTCTAGCATTTCTTCCATCCATGCCTTGTTTTCCTAGCATTACAATATTGCTAGGCAACAAATAGCTGTAGTAGTTTCACAGTCTTTGAATAGATTTGCAGATCTGAACAGTCAGCCAATATAGGCTTCCCCGTTTGAGTTTGCCAGAGGGGTTTCTTTGTTTGTTTGTTTTGTTTTTGGAGGTATTGGGTTGTAAAGGGCAAGACTTCGCCTATGGAACACTGGAATCCCTGTGCTTTGCTGAGAGCAGAGCTTGTGGCCAATGGAATTATGGGCAGCTACTTAATAACTCTTTGGTCTTAGACAAATTGTACTCTCTATGTGTGTTTCTTCCAGTTCTATTTTCTCTACAATACAAGGGGGATGACAACATATGATGTCCGAGACAGGCATGAAGATCAAGTAGGTTAATGAACATAGACTGCTAAGAACAACTCCTCCTCATTACTAGTGCTCACACAATGAAGAACAATGCTATCCCAAGGATACCCGTGTCCTAAAATTTGTTCCTCATTCCTACTGTTTCCCAGGTTCCATTCATCTCCAAAGCCTGCCATTGGATATTTAATGTTATCTGCAGCAGGTTGGAGTTCAGTCGTCAGTAGCAACATGAGATCACAAAACCATGCTTGCCATTTGTTCTTTTAAGTCTTAACCTGGAAGAGTATAACAATATTTAAAAAATAATGATTATTATTTTCCTAGTAAATAACAATAACAAATTTAAAAGCACATGTAAATAAACCATCCTGGTTCAAATCAAACCTCCCTTCCCAAGACAAATTCTGCAACTCTCTTTATAATCAATCTTCCAAAAATATCATATAAACCTTTAAAAATAAGAGGAAAAAATGGAGCCAAAAATCCCATAAAAGATATACCTGCACTTTTATCTGCTCTTCCTATTTGATGATACTGATGGAATATACTACAGATTTTCTCTACAATAGATTTACTATATTTTGCTTTAGAAAAATTTATTAAACTGGTCATTTTTGATATGATATTCAAACTATTTCCTAGTATAATATTTTTATTTATCAAAAAGTAATAGCAATAGCAATGATAAGTTTTTCTTTTCCATTTTTCCGTGCAATATATTTTGAACATGATTTTCCCCTCAAACAACTCCTCCCAGAACCTCCACTCCTTACTTCATGTTCTTGCCCCACCTTTCCAAATAAAAACAAAGAAGACAAAAGCCATAAATCAAAACAAAGAATCTAAGAGACAAGAAGAAGAAGAGAAGGAAAAGGAAGAAGCCACAGCTGCAGCATCCGCAGCAAACAGCTCACAGAAAGATAAAAGAGGGGCGATTCTACTTTGTGTTATCCCTTTTATGTGAACCCGCTGCTCGCAAACATGGGGCCTGCCCTGGGAAGAGGTTGATTTAACTCGTGAGACTCCATTGAAGCAAACTGTTTTCCCTGTTCCAGCAGAAATCGATTGCAGAAGCTTCTTGGTTAAGGGTGGGACTTCGTGTCTGCTTTCCCTTCTCAGCACTGGGTTGTGTCTTGTATGAACCTGTGTGGGTCTTGTGTGTGTGTCACAGTTTCCATGACCCCTATGAATATCCATTCTGTTGTGTCTGGAAGATGCTTTTCCTTAGAGTCATTCCTCAAGTCTGGATCTTAAAATCTTTCTGTCTCCTCTGACTCCCGCAAAAAGTGTTAAAAAAAGACATCCTTTTTAGGACCAGGTGCTCCCTTATGTCCCACTTTCTGCATGTTGTCTGGTTGTAGATCCTGTGTTAATTACCAGTTACTACAAGAAGCTTCTCTGATAAAAGTTGAGCAAGGCACTTTTTCTGTGAATTTTTATCTAGCATAGATTTATCATATATATATATATATATATTTTATATATAGCAATATATTATGATAGTCATCTATTGAAACTATATGTAAAATGTTTCCTAGTATATGATTTTATTTGCAAAAAGAACAATGGAGTTATCACTACTTCTTCATTTTTAGATATACCTGAATAAGTTTTCTTTTTAAACTATTTTGTTTCTTGAGACAAAGTAGTCCTGATTGTCCTCAAAATTACTATATAGCTAAAGATAAACCTTGAACTCCCCAACATCGTGAGTGCTGCATCTGTTTTCTAATGCATATATTTCTAAAAACACAATGCTAGCTCAAGGGAATGAACACATAGGAATATCAGCAAATTTCCCTCACTGGATGACCCAGCAACTTCGTTTCCTGCTCATATTGCTTCAGGATCCAATTGTGATTTTCTCACTCTCTTGTTCAGTGTATTAAGAAATCTTTCTATTCTCGGCTCATAGTTGGCACAGGATTTTGCTATGATTTGAACCTAATTTTGCTTCCTAGAAGGAGTTTAGGGTTATTTGATTGTCATAATCACAATTATCTTTGTGAAACAATATACATGACTCTGTCATCTTTGCTTAGAGGCATGCTTGAAACTCTGTGGTTCACAGTTTTTGACTCAACTCCTTTGGGGTTGAGTGACCCTTTCACACTGGTCGCCTAAGACCATTTGCATATCAGATATCTATACTACAAATTGTAACAGCAGCAAAAATACAGCTATGATGTAGCAGCAAAATAAGTTTATGGCTGGGGTCACCACAGCATGAAGAACAATATTAAGAGGTTGCAGCATTAGAATGGTTGAGAACCCCTGCCTTAGGGGATTGGTTTGTCTTCTTTTCCTTGTTCATAATGAACATATTTTAAATGTTAGAGCTGAGGGTTTAACGGTCTTCTTGTTTCTTTTATTTCATGGTTTACAAAAAAATAGCATCTCTAAATTATGTGACCACAAAGGTTCTTAGGAATTCTTTTTACTCGTCTATTGATTTTCTTTTCAGCAAAAACTATACTATGGAAATGTAAAGAAAGAAATTCTTTTCTGCTTGCCTACAGCAATTCAAAGGCCAATGCTAAATGATAAGCTTAGAAAGCACAGATCCCAAGGCAGGAAACAAAATGCTTAGGCTCTGTTAAATTAGAAATGTCTTTTCTGAATATCTAAACAGTTGGATACCTATAGGTACAAAAATATAAAGATCTAAAGATCAGTTCATTAATTCTTAAGGAATCAAACATATAATCATGTAACATTTTTTCCCAAGGCAAAACTTAAATTGAGGACAATTTTGATATTTAAGACATGATAGCAACATTATTTTTCTGCTCATGGTCAAGTGTAAATAAATGAGCACATGTTTAGCTAGATAAAGGAAGGAGGAAATTTTCTGTTCAAACTCTGAATTATAAAATGCCAACAAATACAAGCATGGTCCTTTATAGGAATTGCTTCAGAGAGAGGCAAGTTATCCTGAAACAAGCTGCTATTTATGAGTCGATATTTCAGTTTATTATCCAAACGCGTAGATTTTCTGAAAGCTCTTATCACACTTCATTGCTGAGTTACAGAATGTGCGATGTCAATAACTGAATCAATGATTTGTGCTGGACAACACTATTGCTACATTAAACTGGTAAGCCGTGCATTTCCCAACTCTCTGTGTTCCCTTTGTCATGCTAATACTCCTCTCCCTATTAAACATAACCTACTTACAACAAACTTTTCCAAAATAACCTTTCCTACCTTTTTACTGTTCTAAAGGAATTAAGAATTCAGCACTTTTAGAGCATTGTAGTCGGAGACTGTACTTTGGTTTTCTGGCTGCCCAGACTCAAATAATCACATAGAAACTATATTAATTGCAACACTGTTTGGCCTATTACCTCAGGCTTCTTGTTAACTAACTCTTGCATCTTACATTAACCTATTTCTATTACTTTATATTTTACCATAAGATTTGCTTCTTGGGCCGTTACATGGCATCTACTTCCTTTAGCAGCTATATGGCATCTCCTTGACTTCACCTACTCTCTCTCTATATCGCTTCCTGCCTGGCTATATTGTGCCCTGCCATAGGGCAAAGCAGCTTTATTCATTAACCAATAAGGGCAACACATACAGAAGGACCTCCTACATGGCAGCACGTGTCTGAGAGTCTTTTCTTTAGATATCTTTTATGAATTAAATAATTATTTATTAAACTGTTATTTCCTTTACTATATTTGCATATTATGTAATAAAAAGAAATTGTTTCTAATGTTAAGCAATGTGTCTTAAATCTAGAAAGAACTGAATGGTAGAGATGTGTTTCCCACGGATGTAAGGAGGCAGTTTCTTCGTTAAATTTCTAGATTTTTAACTTCCTTTACTCCAATATTTTTATCAATTATTATTTGACAGATAAGTTGCCCTGTATTTCAAAGCAATGACAATAAACACTGGCTTTAAAGCACTTGTGAGTGAAGGTGCCAGGTGCTTGGAGCTTGCTTTGAAAACAGCTTCATGAGCATTGTTATCTTAGGACAACCCATAACATCAACCAAACCCACTGTGGTGTCACTCCCCTCCTGGAGCAGAAAAGGAAGGTCATAATATTCATGTAGCAAAGGAATCATACCAGGAACAGGAAGTATAGAAAACTTTCAAAGGAAGTTCCTAAAGGTAGAAGCACAAGGCTCCTCCCAGGAGTTATAAAAGCAGTAGAGAATTTCTGGGAAGAGAAGACACACCCATCAGCCATATTGTCTGCACTTTCTGCAAGGCACTCCAGAGACTCGGCTTTCTTGAGTGATAACCCAAGCTGGGGTGTGTTTCCAGGGATTCAGTTGCCTCTGAGTCATTGGTGTTCCTGTGAGTAACTTCAGCAAACAGATTGGTTCACCAAGCTGGATATGTGTGTCATCATTTCTTTGGTCTGTTGGTGGTGCTCTATCTGGACAAATAGTCATTTTTTTACATCTCTCCAGGAAAGTCACATGACAGACAGTTTTGCACGTAGAAAAACTTTTTTGAAAAATATAGCAGTTTGTCTTCAGGATACCTGAACTAGGATGGTATCTATGTCAACAGTAAAATAAATGAAAGGCAAGAAGAGTAAAGTTGCTTTTACAAATGCTAGAAGTTTAGCGAAGAGCTTGGGGAGTAGATATTGACATAGTCCACTTTATGCTCTGGTAGATAGTTCCAGAAGGATTGTTAGAGAAAGAAACGTGTGCACTTTGTGATAATGGGTCATTAGGGCAGAACATGTCTGTCTTATAATGTGCTTGCCATAGTCCTGGAAGAGCTTGTTCTTTCCCTTTCTATAGAACGTTATTTCTAACGATAAGATAGTAAATATGGATAATTGTGTGCGTACATATGTACAAAGATTTATGGATAAAGTTACTCAGTGCAGACTGTTCACTGAGGCATTACTTTAATAAAAGAAACAGGATACAAATCTGTGTATATGTGCAAACACATATACATACTCACGCAGTAGTACCAACTTCATCTTAAGGCATGGGACAGTGGTGGAATCCTGAAAATTATATCCCAAAAAGTTATGAATTATACAAAATATTTAAGCCATTTATTCCCTTTTTAATTTTAACAATGTTATGGATATGAAAGCTACAAATGAGGATAATTATGAGCTCACCAACACAAAGTTATAACCTTAAAGCATTGCAGACTTCTTTGAAAATACTTTTTGTAGCTCCATTGTGTTGTACTACAGTGTCAAAAACTTGAACCCACCTAGGTTAGAATAAACAACTATCTTTAAAAAAAAAGCATGCCTTTGCCCTGCAATGTGTCACCATTCTCAGATTTCTAGAAACAATACTGCAAATCCTTTAAAGGTGATTTCATTTTCTATTGAAGTCTATTGATTTCCTTCTGTTGTGTTCTCCTGACTTTGGAGTTTTAGACACTTAATTTTACACCATGAAGCCAACTCAGCTCACACTCATTCATATTCCCTATCTCCCACCCTCCTCTTCTCCCAAATTACTCATTTACCAGATTCTCCAGCAAATAGGGCTGAGGCAGAGCCGGTTCAGTCCTGCCAATCTCTCCCGGGGGCTGAGCGAGACAGTGAGTGTTGAACAACCCAGACCTCCCCCTGAC
Source organism: Chionomys nivalis (assembly GCF_950005125.1). Lineage (NCBI taxonomy): Eukaryota > Metazoa > Chordata > Mammalia > Rodentia > Cricetidae > Chionomys > Chionomys nivalis. The sequence continues at coordinate 55,836,931 of NC_080100.1, read as the reverse complement.
CACCAAGGAGAAACACACACTGAGCTGGGAGTCTGTCAAAGCAGGATCTCACTTCATTGCATCAGGGCAGGAATTTATATAGGGCTGAGGCAGTGGGCAGAAGTCTTGGGATCAGGTGTGGTGGAGTGAGAAATAAGGGTCAATAATATCCTGCCATTTCAGTGGTGGCTGGGCAGAGGTGGGCCTAGGTCAGGCTGTATTGAGTCACTCCTCCCCAAACTCAAGTTGGGCTCAGGAAGTTACACTGGGCCTCCTGAGGCCCAACACTCATTGTCATGATTCAGCGATGGTCTATTGTATTTGAATGGTATCTTCCCTCCTCTGCTCATGTGTTTATCCCCATTGGTAATATCACCTAATTTTTGTGTTTTTTTTTCTAATACACTATTAATGATCAAACCATTCCCTGCCTATTGATTAATCTCACTAAACTAATTCAACATGATAGATATTCAAACACAATTTTCAAGAGTGATTTCTTGATGAGCCTACTCATGTACTTCAATAAAAAATGACTATAGCTTCTGGTCTGGTAAGCCTCTCCACCAACACAACAATCCAAATTATACCAAATCAAACCAAATTAAAAGATGCCCAGGTTTAATGGGTGCCAGAACTCCCAGGTGCCTCCCCACCCCGAAAACATTGAGGGGGGAAAAGAGAACCAGAAAGACCACAGGTTCATTCTCTGGGGTGCAGTTTAAATAGCCTGTGGGAGTGGCTTTGATCTTCCCTGAGGAAGGGGGTCACCATTTGGCAGGCTTTCTTGGAAGTGGAGTCTGGATTGAGGCAACTCCCAGGGGAGGTAGCTTGAAATGGAGTTTTCTGCCCAACATTCCAAAATGGATGCCAGGGGGTTGGGGTGAAGCCCTCAAGTAAACAGTTACCTTCTTGGATCTTGGATCTATTTAGTAGTTTATTTCCTGAAAAAGATAAAAAGGGTATTACAATTTTAAGACTACATTTCAAAAGATGTCCTCAATATACTCTGAAATATGAGTGACAGTTTGCTGAACATAAATTTCTAAATTAGAATCAATTTTCTCTGCAGAAAAAATTTAAAATAATTTTTATCTTATTTTTTTTCCCCTAATGTTCTCAAATTTTAAAATAGTGAACTTGGGTCTAAGGCTGCCTTACTTCATGCAAGTCACATTGTGGGCATTCTTAATGTGGAAACACAGTTCCCAGGTCTGAGAACATTAGTGAATTATTTCTCTGACAACCGCTTCTCATATTGTGTTATTTTGTTCCTCAATACCCCTTAGAACCTCTACTTCCTATGTGCAATGTTATCTTTTCTCCCTTTCATTTCTTAATAATGAATTATTTTTTTCTATGTTTTCTGGAATTTCAACCTTTCAAACCCTCTTGCTAAACAATCCACTTTTTTCTTTTACAGTTTTGAATTTCCAAGAATTCTTACGTAAAAATGTTTGTTGTGTTTTGTTTTCTTTTATGAAACAATGTACATTCTCATGTCTGAGTTTTAAACAATAGCTACCTTTCAGTTGTTTTGTTCTCCTCGATAACCATTAACTACTGCTTTCTCCAGTTTTCAGCTCAGTATAGATTTGAGTTTGTATCTTTTTTGTTAGAGGTTTTCTGACATGCTTGATGATTCTTTATTCTTCAAAATCTATGACTGATCTTAAGAAATCAGAAAATCTCTATTAGTGGAGGCAGGTAAATGGTGTGTGTGTGTGTGTGTGTGTGTGTGTGTGTGTGTGTTGTGGGGGCAGGGGAGTAAGGGGATACTTTTCCTTGTTTGCTTATTTAATCAGTCAGGGGCACTCAATCTCTTCCTGGGAAAACTAGACAGTTTCCCCAGACAAAGTATATTTAATCTTCTGTTTGATGGTATGGAAGTCCAGCAGGAGGCTTCCTGTTTACACACTGCCTTCTTCCTGTTTACACAGGAGAAGGCGCAAAGCCTGGGTGAAAGCAGCAGGAATCTTCCACACAGGCCATCAGAGCTTGCTCTTGCCTTTCCGTTCTCATCTGCACCTCCATTTCCACTCCATGCAGTAGCTATCTAGTGCTGTCCATGGGTTCTCTGGGTGAAGAGCAGATTGTTTCCTTGTTTTCTTGATTGTCTTGACTTCCTAGGATTTGCTAAGACAGTTACCACTCTTCTGAAACTTACTGTGTAGATGAGTCTGCTTCTGCCACAAAAGTCCAGGGATTTAAGGCATGCGCACCATGCTGGCTAAATTACCACCCTTCTATTTGTCCTTTGGTTTCTAGAATTGTCTCATTTTACCAGTGTCTTCCCACTCAGTCTCTTTGTGCCTGTATTTATAATCCCAAACATCTTACCTGTTGTTCTGTTAAATACTCTGATGAAGGAAGGTTAATACATGAATACTATGACCAATATGTTGAACTTTCCAAATTATATGACACAATATATTATTGTTTTTAAAAATTTAAAATTAGTAATGGGGTTGCTGTATTTGCATATTTAATTGCAATTTCAAAGCGCTAAATTTTCCCAAAAGAAAACATGCAGTATTTTTAATGAATAAAAGGAGTATAGTTAGATGGTAGGGAATATAGAAGAAATACTAAATTTAACCCTTGACGTAGAGCTTAGGTGAACTTGTCAACCCTAATAATACATACATATATACAAGTAAAATTATATAGACTATATAGGTTATATTTATATATTTAAGAATATATGATAGAAGATAGATACATGGATAGATAGATAGATAGATAGATAGATAGATAGATAGATAGATAGGTATAATAGTCAAAGAAAGGTGGGGAATATGTGAGAGTTTAGAGGGAGGAAGTTGAAGATGAAAATCATGTAGTTATAATCTCAAAAATATTTTAGAGATTTATAAATTAAAAATCATGCATTCCTCTTATGTTAATGATTATGAATAAACAATGTGCTCATAATCATGAATATCACAAATACAAAATGAAAAATACAAAAAAGACTGATGTTAAGAAAATATTTTAAAACATAACAAATATATTCTTATTCCTAAAATAATGTGCGGGAGTCCCCCGGGGGGCTCACGGAGCAGCAAGCTCCGGTGGGTCCCACAGAGTTCCCAATGCCCGGCGGTTGTGAGCAGACCCATGGACACAGAAAGTAGCCATAAAAGCATTTATTAAAAGGGGAGAAAAGGGGGGAAGGAGGGAGGGAGAGAGAAGAGAGAGAGAGAGAGAGAGAGAGAGAGAGAGAGAGAGAGAGAGAGAGAGAGAGGGAAAGAACCAGAGAGAGCGCGGCCACGCTGAAGAAACAGAAGGAGAGCCAAGATGGCGCGGGCAGGTCAGAGGTAATGGGAGTGGGTGTGGCTTGTCCCTTAAAGGGAAAGGAAAGCACAACATATATAACCTTAAAAATAATGTTCCCATAAATGTTGAGCTCTTGAATCATACCTTTTGATATCAATTCTATAGGTTACTTTCTGCTTAAAAAAAGGAAGATTCAAAAAATAGAAAGAATGTCAATCAATATCCAAAACACTCAAATATCTAATAGTCACCACAAAATCAAGGATGTATAATTTTTAGATGTATGCACACCAAACTCCTGCAATTATTCAAAGACTAGAATTCATGGAGACAGCTCACTTTGTAACTAAGAATTGTATCTTGTCTCTCAACTGTACTCCTTGATTTCCATATATTCATTTGAGAATAAGTTTTGAAATATATTTAAAGAGAATTCTTGTTTCACTTCAGTGTCACAGCAGATAAACTAGAGTCCCTGAGTTTTTAACCAAACTACGGGATTTCATGAAATGCCCTAGACATCAAACAAACTGTTTTCCTATGATTCCCTTATCTGTACCTTCCAGGCAGAGACCTCTCACTAGCAGGGTTATCAAAACACAGTGGAAGGCTAGAGACGAAAGAGCCCTAGTGTGGGCTGTGAACGCCCTATCAGGAAGGTCTGATTTACATGCTGGTGGCCAAGATCCAGGGATTATTTTCTCCAGTTCCCATCAATCAATATTAAGTGATATTGACTGTTTATACAGCCGTAATGTCAAAATTCATAGCTACTGCAAGAAAATACAGTTAGAACTTTAAAATGTAAATGTTCTCACATACCACAGTTAAGCAAAGCAAATATTTCACATATTATCTGAACAAATAATATGTGTTAGTGTCTGCTGGGCAACAACTACTGTTCATCATTTGTGGGACATTTGTCCTCTTTATGGGAGTCGTTGTCCTGCATCATCTTTGAATAAGTGGCCCTAGTATTTTATAAACTATTCTCAGCAGCCTTATGACCACAGATCTGGAATCACAGGGATTGATGCCTTGGAAAAGACACATCATCACTGTGTTTAGAGAAGCATAAGAACTACCTGTGTGTAAAATTAAAAAAAAAAAAAAAAAAAAAAAAAAAAAAAACTATTACTTATAATTCCTTTGATTGCAAATTTCAAAAAATCCTAATAAATTTTGCTTAAGAACTCAAGGGATGCTACATGAACTATTATTTGCCTGCTTGTTCTGGGGTGGCTTCGTTCTCGGTAGCATTCTTCAGACACAGCACCGAAGATGTAGCTTTCTGCCCATACATACACATCCTCAGTACTAGAAAACAAAATTGCAGAATGGCTACTCTGAATGAGTCACATGACTCCCCAAGTGCTTCTGGATGACTTATGATTTCTGTTTCTATCCCTCGGGGTAGTAACTGGCTGGAGGGATTAAGTACCGCTGTGATCTATATCCCCTGGAAAGGAAGGCATAGTTACTGAAGGAACCACTAAATGAAGAGAATTAAAAACTAACAGACAGCCACTCAGGTCTACTTGTCTCTGTTTTATGAAGAAACAAGAAAAAGTATTATAATTTCAGTAAAATATCTAACACAATAACCCTCAATAACAATTTTTAAGATGTTTACTTGTATAAGTTATCCGTTTAGACACAGATATTTTACATATTTACTTAAAAAGCTAGACCACTTTTGCTCCTGGTATGGCAAGTGTCTCACTAGATGGTGCTCATTTCATGTCTAGTTGTTGATAAGCTTGGTCAGTTAAAGACAGAACTTTCAAAGAAATGATCAAAAGTTTTTCAAAAAGAAAGTCTGGAAGTCTTTAAAATGCAGACTGCAACAGTCCAGTGAAGTGCTTAGACAGTCACAAACTGCCGCAGAAACCTGTGCCGTTTCAGTACTGAAAACTATGGAGAATTGACTACTTTAACATCTACTTGGGCTATCGAGATGTTAGTTATAGAAATCATTTCAGAATCAATGCGTTTTAGATGTGTCTTATGAAATCTTGTTATTCAAATGTCATCTCCAGCATCTCCATCTTCGGCTACTATTAGAATTACAAAGTTTGAATACCCACGGTTAGCCCAGATATGTTTTCTGTAGAAGGTCTTGTTTTGCTGTTTATTTGTGAAGTATCCAGAGATGAATACATCCTAGGTGACAGTTATTTAAAGTAAACAAGCGACAGTTGTCCACCTCAGGGACAGTACTGTTTCTTTTGTCTTTGTTCACTATAGATTGGATGGCCTGTATCTACGGCCATCATTTGGACAGATGGTAGAAAGACAATGGAGCAGAGTCAGAGGCAGCAAGTTGGAGCAAGCGAAAACTCAGTCCTGCTTGCCTGATAAGGAGACGAGAGAAGAGTTGGGAAATAAGTCAAGGATATGTGGATATTACCTGTGGCATCTAGTTTATACAAAAGTGGATTCTACTACTTTTAGTTGTAGATGAATCAATAAAAATATTTTAAAAAGAAGGTTTTCAACACCAGGGTGGCTGTATCTTAATATTACTTTCGACATAGAAAGTCAAAATCACTTTACGCTTCAGGAGACTCCGCTGCTCTGTTGGCAGCATTTCCTCATCAAGCTCTCCTACACTGTTTTGGTTTTGTTTGTTTGTTTTAAAAAGCACTGAAAATTATTTGAACTCTTTTTCAGAACATGAACTCCATGTACTCAAAAATCTGATTCTCATGCAGAAATTTAAGCAGTGTGGCTTTTTATTAATCATGTTCTTCTAATGCTCAGGTTTTCTTATTGTCTCACTCATCCCCTGCCCTCACAGCTGGAAGGGATTCTGCTGGCACCTTAGTTATGACACACATCACCTGAGGAGAAGGGAGGGAGAGTGAAGCACTGAAGGGCAGTTCCAGCTCCTTGTGAACAGACTATCGGGGTAAAGTCTCTAATTTAGTTTTGCTTTGTTTTCCTTTTAATCTTGGAGAGCAAGAGAAACAGTCTTCCCCAAAGGAAAGCGTATAATTTGTTACCCAATACCAAAGGTCATCCCTGAAAACAAACATAAAGGTAACATTATACAGCCTGAGCGTGACTTATCTAAGAAAATACATGTATACCCATATGCATATCTGCATGTAACAACAATGAAAAAAGGAACTATGAGTTTGGAAGAGAAAAAGTGTAAAGAGGAATTGAAGTGACATAAGGAAAAGAAAAATAATGTATTAATTACATTACGATCTCAAAATTAAAAAAAAATAAAAGCAAGGAATCGCTCATTTGTGGGCTAAGGGGGCAAGATATATTAGAGAAAAATACAGTGTCGAGAGAACTGTCAATAAATTAGCATTGACCTTTCTTATCAATTGTAGAAAAAAATTCTTATCTAGAAACTGGTTGGTAATAGCAATAAATTGTTGCTTATAACTTCAACGAATTAGAAATGAATGCATTAAAATATACCAAAAGTGAAGCATTATATTGGAAGATAAAGTGTTATAAAAACTGTCATGTGAAAGTAAGACAGTTTATGAAGAGGGAAGAAAATTAGACTTTAGTTTTGGTTCTTAGGAATTTACAGTTATTGATAGAAAATTGTGTCAAAGTTCCATGATTAGAAAAAAAAAAAAGCAGGAAAAATGTGGGGTCCAAATACAGGAACCAATACTTAGGAGCAGTAAATAGTGAAGTTGGTTTGGAATGGAAGGCTAGCATGACAAAAGCAGATTCCCTCAAGAGGAACATAAAAGGTAAATTGTCTGAGTTCTCTAATGCAGCAGAAAGGGTTTAATCTGGAAGGCAAGCAAGATAGCTGGAGAAAAGATTGATAAATGCTGGGTGATCTGGAAAGAGAAAAAGGCTAACAGCCCACTGAGTAGAAACCAGTCTTTGTGTAATTCTTTCAATTCTTTCAAAAGTTGGTGCAATTGACAGACTCCACAGCGGATACAGCCGGCATGTTATCTGTGGGGATGGGCAGGAAGCAATGGTTTCAGGAGACGTGGCAAAGGAATGTCAGATTAAAAGACAGGATATCAGACTTTCTGAGTCTGGATGACTGTAACATACTGATATAGTAACAAAAATGTGGACATCAAAAGTATGGCTTGTAGCAAGGGAAATAATAAGTGGGTTTGAAAAGTCAGTGGGAATAATGGTGTCACAGAAGATGCCCAGAAGCTAGGACTGGGGAGTATGTTTGGTGTGTGTCTTTATAGGGGCCATAGATGAACAAGCTTAAATGATGTTTAGGCAGAGGATATGAGAAGGGGACTGAATCCTGAGAATGCCTTCATTTCAGGGTAAAAAAAAGAAGGGACAGCTGTGAAGAATGTGGCTAGGTCAAACATCAGAGGCCACAAACACTGGGAGCTGAGGATATTTATTCTCCAAATGGCGCAGCTCTCACTTGAGACATCATGTCCTTGAAGAATGACATTTTCTGCTCTCACTCACTGTGGAGAACTAAGCAGGACAGACATCTGTGATGACTGGTTCATTCTTGAACAGTGTGTTAGATGCATTTTCTTGCTCAAATAAGGCCAGCATGGCTATCTACACAAGATATCTACACAAGAACTAATAGTTCAATCTGAATAATCCAAAAGGACAAGAAGAAGGAAGGAACAAGAGGGGGAAAGAAGACGCCTGGATAATACAAGATGTCGTAGAAAGATCGACCAGTGTGAGAACTGTGAAAGAAAGGGCAGAGGTCTCCAGGAAAGCTAGCAGAGTAATCAGAGATGAGCGTAAGGACATGTATTGCTGGAGAAGAGTTTTTCAATATTTTTTTTTTCGAGACAGGGTTTCTCTGTAGCTTTGAAGCCTGTCCTGGAACTCCCATTGTAGACCAGGCTGGCCTCAAACTTCCAGAGATCCGCCTGCCTCTGCCTCCCGAGTGCTGGGATTAAAGCATTGTATTGCTGGAGAAGAGTTTTTCAATATTTTAAAGGGTGACCTTCTGCCCTCCAATAATTCAAAAAGAAAAGTCAAATAACTTTCATGGTCAATGTTCTCGAATGATTAGATTAGATTTTATTAATTAATCTTTAATTTGTGACACAAAATATGAATCCATAGAAAACTATCAGCAATGTGTGATCTTTTTGATAGGATCAGCTCAATTTAGCTAAAAATCAATGTAAGTTCATTCTTACTATTTCAAAAAAAGAATGTTTTCTAAAACAATTGCTGTTAAGTAAATACATTAAATAAACAAGTATACGTATGCCAGCTAGGACTTAGTTTTGAAACGAGACAGAATTATAGTGGTTTACAAGTATTGCCCATTTTTGCCTGAAACTTTGCAGGTGCACACAGTACAGATGACCAAGGAAGTCCTCATTCCAGACTGACTTCATCTTTTGTTTATCTTTCTGACATCTTAATATCTAAAATTTCCTCATATGCCAAGATGACTGCTTCAAATTGCATTTGCCCAAATAAATGATATCTCTAAATTAAATAACTTTATATACTAACATTCATTCATTTGCACAGCATTGTCTTTTATCTATTTTAACTTCTATCTTCAGAATAAATTTCCAGCACCAAAATGTCATTCACACTGGGCGCTGGTGGCACATGCCTTTAATCCCAGCACTCGGGAGGCAGAGGCAGGCGGATCTCTGTGAGTTCGAGGCCAGCCTGGTCTACAAGAGCTAGTTCCAGGACAGGAACCAAAAAGCTACAGAGAAACCCTGTCTTGAAAATCAAAAAAAAAAAAACAAAAACAAACAAAAAAAAACAAACAAACAAAATGTCATTCAGAAAGGACATAACAAATTATAATGTTACCTAGTGTATACAAGAGTAGACTTTCAAACAAACACATAGCCTCGAAAAATCAAGCATATTGTTTTCTCAGTTATCTGCTAGGTAAAAATACTTCTTAGTAATTTTAATTTGTACTGCTTTGGTTATAAGAGGCCTCAAATAATGTTTGTGAATACTAAGTCGTCACATTTATCTTAGAAAGATTGTTCTGAGTTTCTAATAATTCATTGAAAGCTAAAATAAGAAAACGTGATGCTTTCTAAATATGAGGTAGGTTTAATGCTTTAATAAGTTAAACTTCTGTTTGCAGAACTGATATTCAGATGACTTAAAATGTCATGTGAGATAATGATTTGAAACTTGACATATTTTACATGTAGAACTCACTATTGCATTTGCAGAGGCCAAAAAGTTTCCCAGTCTGATTGATAAATTGACACAGGCAGAGATGAAAAAAGAGCATTTGCTTTCCTATTACCATCATCTCCCACAACCAGACAGACGGAAAAGTTAAACATTTCTACCACAGAAATCTCAAAATCACCATCATCAAGTGAAAAATATATTTGAAGGAAAAAACAAACAACAACAGAAAAGTAAGATTTGAAAAAGGAATTAAAGTACTTTCCAGATTCTTACGAAAAGAATTCCCTATAAGTTTAAACTCTCATCTTTCCAGTGCTCTACAAGAAAAAAAAACAGGAGGGAGAGCTTATGGAAGTTATGGTACAGGAATTCCATTTGTAGTCTTCCCCTCTCCTTAATGTCTCTCCTTCCAAGCTCTCTGTTTTTGATCACTAAGGAGTGTACACCCCAATGCATCTCCACACAAGTTCCTTCCTAAAGCATTGGGCAGAGCATCCCCATAGAAAACGCTCAGTCGCTTACAAACCAATTAAATTCATCAAAATGTCTCTGTGTTTTAGGGTTTCCTCAGTAAATCGTTTATGGAACAGGAGACAGTGTATTTCTGTGTGTCAATCAACACTTCAGACATACAGACTTTACGTTACCAGGATATACCTACAAGACACCAAGAAATAAACAAACAAAAACAGTATCTATACATCTAAGTCTACATTATTTTAAAATGTTAGCATATTCAAAGCAGTGTGAAGTATTTTGACTTTATCATATTAGATTAATTTATTAGATTTTTATATGTATGCTTTTCATTTTGTGTGACTTGATTTGTAATGGTGCCTTGTTATTTTGTGGACATGTGATACATTAAAGAAAAATAAATAATAAGGAAAAATGACGTTTATGAAATGACTCCAATATTAAACACGCTTTTAAGCATGCTTCACAGGAAGTTAAATAAATAAATGTTTCAGAAAATGGGTTTTCTTAACTAAGTCATAATTGAGTCTTTGACTACTGGAAGGCAAATACATCTATCTAGGAGCTATGAAGGTTTTCCCAAATGGCTTTAGAATTAGAGAATGCAAGCTATGTTATCAGCGGTGAAGGGCTTATTCTTTGTACAGCTGAACAAAATAAGCAAAATGATTCAAGTGCCATCTATAGGAAATGTTGAAATATGGGAAGAGGATTTGCTGTGATGATTGATGCATAACTTTTACATAATATATCTTTTTTTTTCTACAAAGTTAAACACTTGGGCTTTGATTTTGAGTGATTGAAACTTCTCAGGCAATGCAAGCAATGGGCATTTAAAGCTGACCTCGTCTGCTAGCAGCTGTGGCTTCGCTAGTGTCCGAGTCCAAAATGGTGATGCAGAACAGCCGAACATCTGATGCATTAGTTGCAATCTTTTCACGCTGAGAATGTGTTATGAGTGCTGGGGTTGACAGCTGCAATTGTTTGTAATTACCTCTATTTTCCTCATAGGTGGTCTCGATGCCTCTACAGTTTCTAAGCAATCATATCTAATGCTGACTTCTTTTAGACTGCAACACTCAGGATGAACTTCCTCCCACTTTATTCTTCTGCATCAGGAAAAGTGAAACTGAAAATGCTTAATGACAGCATATGTCAAATGTGCCTGCCCTGAAGCGACTGTCACCGGATACATGAAGTGGAGATGTTTGATTATTACTCAGGTGGTTAAATAAAATAGATGTTTGATATCAAACTGAGGCAGTATGAAGGCTAAGATAGCATATTATGACTGAGTGTTCTTGCTAGTAGTGGGCACCTCTTAATGGAGGACTGTGAGTCTATAGTTCATCATGGCAGTTGGAGGGGCTTCAAGACACACTACCCCCAAATATAGCATCCTGAGGTACTGGATATTTGAAGCTGGAAGGACTTAAGAAAGGCGGGTGGGTGTAAGAGACTTTCTGACTTTCTCTGAAGCAGATTGTGAGATCCTAGGTAAAAAATGCCCCATTGTACATCATGTCTTGAGTAATGGAAGGGTGATAAGAAGAACTGAAGAAAGAGGTTTGAGCTCAGATTTCCTTTCTCTTGCCATATTTCTCTATGGCTCTATGACCTGTATCAAACTGATGAAACACACACGTTCCACCACTTCTTTCAGTCTTCATGTCCTTATGAAGCAATCTTGGTCACCTAACATTTATAGTTCATGTATTTGTATGTTTTCTTTTGTTCATTTGTCTTTTGTTCCAAAGGTTCTATCTAAGATCTAAGGAGAGAAGGAAAAGGAATTACCAACCTATATACACATACACACAAATACACAAACACACAGAGAGACACAAACAACACATATATGCACAGGCACACACACACTAGAAGCAACAGCATTTAATTAGTCATTAACAGTAATTACCAGTGCTTGAGCAGTGAGTGACTCAGATCTTCTCCTCTGGGTTAAGGCATTCTAGATGAATCTGCTTGTGATTGAGAGAATTACATTAATTATGTAAAAATTGCTTTGAAATACAGAAAAAGTAGTGGAGCATGAGTGACTATAGTTTGATTTCGATTTGTATATCAGGGGTATTTAACAGCATCTTAAATAGATTTAAAATGATCCATACTTGAGAAACTATGCTTAACTACATATATTTTATTAAATCTTTACAAGAAGATTTTTCAGTCATACAATAAAACTTGCCAAAAGTTATTGTTGCTAAAATCAATGTTTTGTAAGACATGTGGTTGGCTGGAAAGGGTATATTAATATAGGTGTACAAAACAAAATAATCAATAAACTCAAATAGGTATTAATTCAGAACAAGGCTTATAAAAACCTGTGCTATCACACTCCACTTGGAGGTTAGCTCTATCATTTATTTCGCTAGGCATCAGGTCCTGTGGATATTAGACTCTCACTGCATCAGCCTCGATGGAGCTATTCTATCATATACTTATCAGAGAGGTGGAGAACAAAGGAACAGTCCACGCGAACGAGATCATGTAATTGTATTTAGCATTATGTGACGATAAACATACTGCAGATAGAATGAGTTTGAACTGAGAATAAAGTCCATCATATATCAAATAGCAATGAATTTACTTGAAAATGATGAAGAGGATTGCTTGTATATTTCCCACTATGCGTTAGTTTTTTACCTGTGATAAAATATCTGTCATAATCAACTTAGAAGAGAGGAAGGATTCCTTTCTGCTTGGTTCAAAGGTTTCACTGCCATGTGGGAAATATTCAACGCATGTCATCCAGAAAGCATGGTCGAGTAGGAGGTGGCAGACAGGCTGCATACAGTCCCAAGGCAAACTGCCCCGGCCCTCTTCCCCCAGTCAGGTACCACATCCTCTTAATGGTGTTCATTTTTGTCAGTGAGCCACAGCCCCATGATTTGACCCCAGTTTCAATATAATATATTCATAGACACACCGTTATCTTCTAATCTCCTTAATCCCCCAAAACCAGTGAAGTTGACAACTAACAATAAATATCCATCCACCTGTCTTTGTTCACTGAAATTGTGCAAGGCTTCTGGCCAGACATATTTCGCTTAGATTAATTTTTTTTAAAAGGGAGTTTCCGAACCTTGTTACTTCATTCCTAACGACTAGATACAGTGTATGTGCAGTGTTTTGTTGAAAATAATCACCTTCACACTCTGAACGTGTTCCTTTCTACATTTTCTCCATAATATTTAGTGAGGCACTATATTGTGGCATTTATTTCCTTGTTTTCTCTTTTGACTTTTGAGTCACTCATTTTATTGTGGTAAATTTCCATACAGGAAAACAATCAGGTATAAGTACACCAGCGAATTCTGAAAAATGCACATATATTTGCAATTCCTAACCTGAATGGCAGCTTCAGATTTTCCTTTTTGTTGTAAATTACACATAGATTTATAGCCAGTTACTTCCTGCCCACCCAAAGGAAGCCACTTTGTGCTGATTTCTGACACCACACATCTGTCTTACCTCTTCTAAAACTCCACAGAAATGAGAGCACAATGCAAGCCCTCTTTTATTCTGGCATCTTTTTCAGCCATGTTTTGAAATTCATACTCATTATTGAGAGTATGAGTAGTTCATTCCTTTTTATTATCAATTTCTATGTCATCATATGAATAACCTGTTGCTTTTCTATCTTTTTTTCCCATTTTTGCAACTTTCATATGTGACTACTCTATTTATACCATTTTGACCCAATCCTCTTTCCCATTAGTCCCTCCCTTGTCTTTCCCACTCCCTCTAAAATTCATAACTTCTTATTTATTATTATTACTACTACTGTTATTATACAGCACTTTCCTAAGCCAGTATAAGTGTAGCTTTCATCCCGCTGCACAGGGACTTCATTTTTTGCAGCAGATGGGGCATCATCACAAAAGTCCACAACTGGTCAAAGTACAGATGCGAGACTGCAATCACCATTGCTCCTGGGAAAGGGAGAATCATTCTCCGGGGTCGACTCCCACCACAGAAATTATCCAATTCCAAGTTGATCAATCTTAAACCTGTAATAACACATGGAATATTCATTTCAAATAGGCAATGACAAAACTTTTTATAGATTAAAATAGATAAAATACACAGTTTTTTTAAGCTTATAAAAATTTTCAAGTGTGCTAAAGACCTAGCTCCTGTTGAAGAGAAAAGCCAATGTCTGGTGTTTGTCAAAAATACGAGTCACTTGAAAAATAAGACTCATCTACTCGAGAAAACAGTTTTCAGGAAAACATCGGGCCACTACCAATTCAGAGATCTCCGGCCTCACAAATGGAAGGACAGACTCTCCTTTGGTGCAAACATAGTCTTACTAGCACAGCCGCAGCTTTCATGGTAGCAAATAAAATTAAACATGCAACCATGTCCATATGACATGTGACAAGTGTGAATGCCTTGTGTATTTAAATTCTAACTATTCCTATGAAAGAAGGTATATACTGTGGGTTATTTATTTGTTTCATTTGTTTCTAGGGAGATTTATTCAAAGTATCCACATTAGAACAAAAGACAAGCAGATCAATTGACCCCAGAATCACAAGTCTGTCTTTTATCTGTGATGTACTTTATGTTCCCAGACTCAGTTTATAATCATTCAAGGACCCCTTGATCAGGAGAACTCAGTCAGGTAATGAAAAAAAAATGTAATATTGACCTTTCTATTGGGAATCATTAACAGTTTTGGACAAATCATAAATTCAACTATTAGAAATCAACAGCAAAGAAACAATAGTGTGCAAAAACTGAAGAAAGGACTTTAAGTAACATCCATATTTATTTACATGATTTAAGTTTCTGGGATATGCCAACTAAAACCCAGGGGAAAAATGTGATCTTCTAAAATGAGGTTTCAGAAGGCAGAGTTCAAGACAGCATTAAACTGGTACTATTTTATATAAATCTTATGAAGGTAGGAATGTTTCGTCATGTGTCATACTAATTGAAATAGTTTATTCTGCAGAAAGTGATCTTCTTATCTTGATTTTAATTTGGAAAATGCCAACACTTAAAAAGAGCATTGAGTATACTTAATTGATTGATTCAACTGTATCTTTTTGATCAGTTTTGCTAATGAGCTAAATTTTTAATGATGCCAAATATTATTCTAAAAACATTGAAAACTGGTGGTAAATTTGATAAACTAAAATTTCAGTGGCAGTATTTAGAAGATAGAGGCAAGAATTTAGTCTTAACAAAAAACTAGATTTTGAAATTGCTAATTTAGTAAATTAAATTTCTACTAATTAACCTCTTAATAAATTTTCTTCACACCAAAAGAAACTGATAGAAAAAAGACTCCTTACCACATCGTGATAAGCACTGTCAGGGGGAAAGTGTACAACTGCTACAAAAGGAAGTAAAGCAGAATGTTCAAAGTTCAAAAGGATGCACAACACAGAGGTCAAAAAGAGCTGAGCTCCCAAAGGAAGGGAAGCGGGAAGAAGACAAAGATAGCAAGCACAGGAAGGACAGTGTTGACAATGACAGACCCTTTGTGTTCCAGGAAACCTAGCCTAGAGAATAGTTGCAGAATAGGAGAAATGCTTGTAAACCATGCATTTGACAAAGGGTTGCTATCCACAATACAACAAAGAAATTTGGGAGAAAAAGAAAAAAGCTCAGTAGTCAAAAAGAAACTAGATAAATGAGATGGAAAAAAATGAGCAGTAAATCAAAATAGACATTTCCCCAAAGAAGTCATAAAAAAGCCATAGCCATATGAAACAAAATGTTTAGCATCAACACCAATTTAAAAATGGAAATCAAAATTATACTGAAATATCAAATCTCTCATTAGTGTTTTTGTTAGTAAAAAGATTGTTTAAAGGTACTGGTGTAACAAAGAAACATTGGCAAATTGTTGTTTAAATCTTGAATATTCTACAAAAGATCATGACTTGATCCCCATTGCAAATGTGCTCAAAAATGGAACCTTTGAAAGGTAAATTGTTAAGAAGTCTCTATGTCATGAATGAACTAATCTATTTATAGATTCATAACTTAATGGGCTAGTGTGGAAAAGTGTAACTTTTAATAGACAAAGCTGAATGGAAGAAGTATTTGAGATTGCGTACTTAAACAGGAGATTTTGTTCTCAACATTCTCTTTCCTTGTACTTGCTGATTGCCTGATGTGAAGAGTTGAGTCTTACCACCTGCCTCCTGCAACAATGTTCTGTCCTGCCATGGACTTAGTACAAACAGATTCAAATGACTAAAAACTAAGAACTCTAAGACCATAATCCCAAATGAAGCTGTCTGTATTAGTCATGGTTCTTTAGAGTCACAAAACTTAAGGAAGGAATCTCTCTCTCTCTCCTTCCCTCATTCCCTTCCCTACCTCCATAGATTGATCAATAGGTGATAGATATAGAGAGATGATAGATAGATAGATAGATAGATAGATAGATAGATAGATAGATAGATAGATATGATATATATATAAATAGAGACAGATAATGATAGATATAGATAGTATACATAGATGACATAGATATAGATATAAATATGGATATAAATATAGATATATAGATAGGGATTTATTGAAATAACTTACAGGCTGCATTCCCGCTAATCCAACCATGGCTAGATGTGAATGAAAAGTCTAATAATCTAGTAGTTTTTCAGTCCCACAAAGCTGGATATCTCAGCTGGTCTTCTGAATATGATGGAATCACGAAGTAGTAGGCTCCAAAACCAAGGAAGGAATAGATGTGCTGCAAGATGAGAACAATCAGGCAAAGCACAGATCTTCCTTCTTCCATTGTCCTTATATAGGCTTTCAGCAGAAGCTGTGGCCCATGTTAAAGGCTGCTTTCTTGCCTCAAGGTCTGGATCAAAGGTGAGTGTGTTCCCTATTCAAGTTTTATCAAAACATATGTCTTCCAGGCTTAAAATGTGGCTCAAAGGCATATGTCTTCCTGCCTCAGAGGTCTAGATGATGGAGGTGGGTCTTGTATTTATCTGTTGCTTTCATTGGTTAATTAATAAAGAAAACTGCTTGCCCCTGATAGGACAGAAAATTAGGTAGGAGGAGTAAACAGAACAGAATGCTGGGAGAAAGAAGCCGAGTCAGTGAGTCGCCATGATTCTTCCACTCCAGACAGATGCAAGTTAAGATCTTTCCTGGTAAGCCAGCTCGTGGTGCTACACAGATCATTAGAAATGGGTTAGAGCAATATGTAAAAGTTAGCCAGTAAGAGGCTAGAACTAATGGGCCAAGCAGTGTTTAAAAGAATACAGTTTCCGTGTAATTATTTCGGGTATAAAGCTAGCTGTGTGGGCGGCTGGGTGCCAGGAATGTAGCCCGCTGCTCTTATTACAACATCTAGACTAGAAGCAGATTCACCCACCTCAAACCAAGCAGAAAACCACTCTCAGGTGTTACTCCATTTCTGGATTGCTGTCCCTTCCAGACTGATTCAAAGACGTTGGTTTTAATTAGTCTGCTTCAATTGCCACAGTAGAATACTGTAGTCAAGGTGTCTTGAGCAATAAAATTTAGGACCTATTTATTTTCTTATACTTCCGGAGGCTGGAAGTACAAACCAAAGGTTCTTATGATGCTCTCTTGATGCTCACAGATGATCACTACTCTTGCTATGCCCACAATGCAAGGGGAGGGGGTAACGAAGGTTACTTGTGTTTCTTCTTAACCTCATATAATTACCAGTCCTGTCAGATTAGTGTTCAACTTTTGCCAGAACAGTAACTTTTCTCCCCTTTTTATATAGGTCCTAATTTCAAATACACTGGGACTGCAGCATATGATTAGGGAGGAGCACGGTGTCCAGACTAACATGTAATCCAGACGCCTAGCAACTGGAATCGGTCGGTCAATTAATCCACATGAATGGGGGGAATTGCTCATTAGAAGAACAATCTAATGACACTTCAACAAATTTAATTTCAATTCTCTAAAATCTTCTGAAAACAAGATTTTTACAAAAAAACAAGCAAACAGGGCTTTCTGGGACGCGCACGAGCAAGGTCAGACGCAGGGAATCTTGGACCTCACGGCTTAAGAAATGGCTTCGCTTTCAGAATATGCACTGCGTATGTCTCGTCTAAGTGCCTGGATCTTTGGTGAAGTGGCCAGGCTTACTGATTCAAAGTCCATGAAAGTGGTGAATATGTTCTGGAAGCAGCCCTTGGCCAAAAAGAGAGAGACTTACCACTGGTATCCAAATCACAACACGTATTTTGCACTTCTGGGCACACTCCGTTTCCTTGGCCTCTACAGAGATGAGCATCCGGATTTTAAGGATGAGCAAAGACGTCTAAAGAAGCTCCGTGGAAAGGTGAAACCAAAGAAAGGAGCAGGGAAAAGAGCTACAAAGAAGAAATAGTACCAGCTTGTCAGGGAAGAAAATGTCTTCCTCGATGACTAAGAAAGTGTATCTTGTTATCTTTTCATCTATTAGAGGAACGTGACCTTCCTCAGTAGACACCAACCCTGTGTTCACATCCACTTCAGTTAAACTGTAACTGGTTTCTTGAAGATATTCTAATTCTTCAATATTATACTTACTTTGGTTTTGTAATATGAAGTTTACCTAATTCTCTAATGGAATGAATAAATTATTTATTATATTGTGATTTGTAAAACAAAAAACAAAACAAAAAAAAAACAAGCAAACAAATACCGGACAACTCAAGGGAGGGTGAGGGAGAAAGAGAAAGGCCAGAGGCATGGATTCAGCTCAGAGAGGGCTCATGGTAACAAATCCAGTGTCTCCCAGAGAGATGTCGCTGCCAATACTACCTGCTCACACTCTTCCTTCCAACCTGGAAAGTCTTTGGGTAGTGAGGTACTGTTTAAAATTCTGCTACACTTCTCCTTTCCTCTCCTTTCAATTACACAACTCAATCATATAAATATTTTCCTGCCCGACCTTTGGGCAGCCAGGGCACAACAGCTTCCTCTTCCCAGTGCATATCGAGCACAGCTATTTAGAGTGTTCTAAAGACTGAGCCAGAAACCCCCCAGCTCTCCAACCCAAGCTAGTTTTTCAGAAGGGAAAAATGTTGAAACCTGAATTAGATAGCATCCTATATTGTGACACCATTGAATTTTAATACAGAATTTTGATTAGTATATTTCATTTCATGGCTATTACTAGCTTTCCCCTTGAAATACTGCACCTTTGTTAAATTTTCAAAGTGCACTGATGTCCAAATGTAGGAAAACACTTTAAATAAACCATTTATGGATCACGTTAGAATATCTAGATTATAATGATTCAAAAAGTACAGAACATGGGGAAGTGCAAGAGCATGCAGCAACTGACTGGGGCTGTGTATTGCTTGATATAATAAATAAGTTGCAACGTCAACACTGAGAAAACAGTGGTAAACACAGGAGAACATACATAAAGGAGTGCAGCCAGCCGACACTCAGAAGCACTGATTCATAAGCCCTGATTTATTAGGACCTTAGGAACTCTATTAGTCAGGCATTAAGCTACTGACAACATGAAGTTCACCCAGGTAGAACTAGTTCGTATCTACACATCAGGATATTTTCCCAAAGGGCTAGTTGTTAGATATTAACCTGCAAGCCACTTTATCTCATGCCATGAATACTTGTTTAAAAATATTCATTTTAAATTTTTAACTATAAACAAGATGTTTTGTTGTGCATACACAGAAATTTACCCCCTTCCTCTCACTCAGTCCCAAGCCAGAATGGCTTGTGTATAAAGTGACTAAATATGTTTTAAAAGAAGAAAATAACAATTAAAAAGTATATTAGGTTATTTAAAGCTTAATTTGAGATAGCAGTAAATCTCTGCACCACACCTAGTAAGAGATGAAGGCATACCACAGAACTTCTACTTTCTAATGTGTACAATCTTCATTCCATCAAATAATCAAACTTCCGTGTTTGTATGTTAGCCAGTACATGGTGTCTAGCGTCCTGTAAACCACCTTTTTTTTTTTTTTATGCTCTTGGATCCAGGAATTACTGAGTGCTGATAAAAGAGTTAGACCTTAAGTCTTGCTCTTACAAGCAGTGATGCTGTACCACAAGGCAGAACCCAGGAATCCAGCATCACACATCTGAATAACGTTGATGATTCCGAAAAAAGTGGTTCTCAGCCTAGCACTCCCTGAAGCATTTCCACTCAGTGGTGCAGAGGTCATAGAGTTCCTTCTGACTTCTTATCTCATGGCCAGAAACTATTCCAAACTATTCCCACCTGCTTCAGGAGCAGTAGTTCCCAGTTCCCCAGGGCCTGCTTGCTGTCTCTTCGAAGCTGCCTCCCCCTCCAGAGCCCCTCCTTGACGAACCACTCCTCTCGTTCTCTGGTGATTCTTTCTCAGCACTTTTCCATTAATCTTGCTTATGGAATGATAATTAAACTACTTAACTTTAATCCTTTATTTTGTAAGGGGTTACTATTTGCTAACAACCTCTTAGACAAAGGCAAATCAAGCTAAGCCCTTGCTTATTGGAGTTCTGAAAAGGTTAGTTTAATAAGAATCCTTTATTCGGTTAAACAAAATGATGTATGCACCAGTCACTCTCCCAGGGATTCCTAAATTATTCTTTTATATGGGACTTTCAGTATGCATCCTTATGTCGCTTTAATATTTATACATGCTTCTCTCTGCTTTTCTCTGGAAATTTACCTCTTCTAAAATTAATAAATATTTCTATTTATGCTGTTGGGACATTGTCCTTGGGGAATGGATAAATTTGCATCACCTACTGCAGGAACACAAAACAAACCTAAAAGCAGTATGTGTGTGTGTGTGTATCTGTGTGTAAGAGAAACAGATCAAATGATGAGACCCAAAACAAAAAAAAGAGAAAGAAGCAGAGAAAGACAGTCAGAAGCTAGAGACAGAAGTAGAGAGAGGGCGTGGCAGAGAGGGAGAGGAATATGCTGCAAAGAATTTATCACTGCAGTCTGCAGAAAAACCAGTGGGAAAGAGAGAACAAAGATAATGGAGATGCATTATGTAGAAATGTGGACACCAGAAGCCCCTAGGACATAACTTTCCTGGGAGTAAACCCAAAAACCAGTTGTTCCCTTCTGAGAAGGAGCCCATGAGTGAGCATCCTGTTGTTCCTATTGTTTGGTTTTGTGGGGAGGGTTGTGCTCGGATTGGTTATATGGTCCTAGAGATCACCCCCAAGGTTCCAGAATGCCAGCTAAAAGTTCTCTATCACTGATACACATACTGCGGCCAGGCTCCTTTGCTCGGTTTTGACTGAGATCTATACTGTGACGAAACAGCCCAGGGGGAAACTTAACTCTTTCAACTTCTTCTCGATCTGCTACCTGCCGACAACACAGAGGCCAGAGGACTGGGTGTCTGAAATTTTCTCTAGAGAATAAAGGGCTGCGAGATGATCAACTTTCAATTGAATACTAGTAAGAAAAGAACCTCTACTTGCTTGCCAATCATCAGCACAGTTCCATGTATAGCAGGTTTGTATAAATTGCAGAAAGGGCCTCTTTTAGTAGAGCAATGCAATGGGGTACCAATTCTCACTAAACGAATTATAGAAAGCAGCATCCTGTAGACAGACAAGGCACAAAAAGGTGCAAGTTTGCAAGTCCTGGTTATATATGGAGTGGACATCAGAGCTCGGTCTGCACATCCGCACTCAGCAAATCTGCCGCAGTAGAAGCACTGGGAAGGTTCTCATGAGTTCGCAGTTCCTGGCCGCTTCTCTCCGTGGCTAACTTATCTTTGAAGACTATTTATAGATTGCCTTACCTTACTAGCCTGGGCAAACGCTAAGTGTCCTGAAACACCAATGAGCTCTTTTGTGCTAAGATCAATGTAAAAATTTTATTTTAAAATGGCCTCTTTCTGCATCCCTTCCTCACACCAAACTGTCAGTTCCCGAAAGAGAGAAATCACGCCATGGCGAGATCGAGTTTCTTAGCACCTGGTGCTCTGGCAGAGTGGAGTCTGAAATTGTTTGCTTAGCTGTCTATCTCTTGCCAAGCCATGACATATTTACAAAGTTTTTTTTTTTCTCTGTTAAACATTGCTACGGAGAAGAGAACGTAGCGGTGCAGAAACTTTCGTAGCATGCAGACACTCCACTCTCCTTGACAGCTTCAAAGAAGAGCCCTTTGCTAATTAGACAAAGTGTGTGTAGCGTTTTGAATTATTAGTGTGCACTGCCTCCCCTTTAACCTAAGCACATGTTCAGTTTTGAAAATGAACTCTTTCATCACAATCCATTTTGTGAAAAGGTATGATTTAGTGTATTACTTGCAATATGAAAGGGGCTAGCTAACTCCTTAATAGTCACTTGAAACATCTCTGTTTACACATACAGCGCACCGAGTCTGGCAACCTTTCCTGAAATGCACAAAATGTCATCTTGCAGTCAGTGGGTTGGTGTTAGAATTACATTACAGGAACAATATTCCGTAAATTATACGTTTAGATTTGTAATTTAGAAGACAATACTCAATAAATGAAATACTCCTGAAATTCGTTTTCACTTACTGTTGCAGAAAAGAGGCGTTCAGGATTTCGACTGAGGGATAGCAGGAGACCTCCAGGTTGCACCGTTCATGAAGCCAGGCATGCGTAGAAGCCAGGACTGCGCTGACATTTTCACGGTGTTTTCAGGTTTTGTAAGTAGTCATTTATGTCAAAAGGTAACAAAGCGTAAAAGCTGTGCTGTGGTGGCAGTGTTCACAGAGCTGCCTCAATGATGACATTAGTAATATGCTGTGTTGTTTGATAGCATGTGGTTTTCAGATGTTGTCTCAATGCAACTTCAAACCCCTGAGGAAAAAGACATTACATTTTAATTTTACGGGTGAACTACAATAGGTTCACTTTGCAGTCCTTAAAATTCTTGTGTGCTGATTGGTCATTTTGCTAGCCAATGATTATCTAAACTTAACAATTTTCAAACTTCGATCCCTCTGGCTCCTACCATTTTTCCTCTCCCTCTTCTGTGGCGTTCCCCTGGCTCGGCCTACTGTGCGGCTGTGGGTTTCTTTATCTGTTCCTATTGGTTGCTGGACATCGCGTCTCTGAGATAATTTGGTTAGACACCTGTGAGTATAACATTAGGAATCATTTCACTGACTCTTTTTATTTTAATCAGACCTGTTTGGTTCTATCCTGGGTCTCTGGGTGATCCTGCCGCTGGTTCCTGACCATCCATAACTATCAGACACTGGGCTCCCTCTCACAGCATTGGCCTCAGTCATTGGTTGACCACCCCCACAAGTTCTGCTCCACCTTTATCCCAGCAGATCTTGCAGGCAGGGCAGTAGGTCAAAAGTTTTGTGACTGGGTTGATGACCTGGGCCCACCGCTAGGGGTCTTGCCTGGTTATGGATCATGGCCAGTTCAGGCTCTGTATCCTCCATTACTGGGAGAATTTGCTAAGATCACTCTTGTAGATTTCAGGGAGTTTCCATTGAACTAAGTTTCAACATTGCCTGCCCAAATGTCCACCAATTCCAGTCATCTCTTCCTCTGTCCCTCACACCCAACACCTGATCCTTCCTGCTTCCATCCACCTGCAAAATCTATTATATTTCCCCTTGCTGAGGACACCCGGAGAACACGGTCCACAGAAAAAACTATGCAGGGCTCGTAGGGGTTCACAAAGACTGAAGTGACAATCACAGACCCTGTATGGGTCTGAGTTAGGTCCCCTGCCTACACTTTATGATTTTGTAGCTTGGTGTTCTTGTGGGACTCCCAAAAAAGGAAGTAAGGTGTGTCTATGACTCTTTTGCTTGCTTTTAGAACCCTTTTCCTCCTACTTGGTTGTCTTGTTCAGCTTTGATATGAGGGTTTGTGTGTAGTTTTATTGTATCCTGTTAGGCAATGTTTGGTGGATATTCCCAGGAGGCATGCTAAAGATGTATTGAAAGGAAATGGAGGAGGAGTTGATCTAGGGAAGAGGGGAAGGAGGAGAAACTGATGTCAGGATGTAATGTATGAGAGAAAAATAAGTTTTTTTTTAAAAAAAAATCCATAATCATTTTTATTCTTTTCTTAATAAATTGAGGGAAGAAATGATGAAAAATGCTCTATGTAGACAAAAACAATTAACAGAATATTGGTAACATAGAAAAATAGAAAACAGTACTCCGACCCTGTGGTGGACATGTAGTCATATAATGAACCGATTTTTGGAACAATGCTGCCAAGTAGATTCATCATCTGAGAGATAAAGGTTTCATTGCTCAACTTAAAACACCGAAGCCAATTTAATATTTATGCATGCATACAAGGGTTTGAGTATGATATACACATATATTAAACCTGGGAGAGTAAAAACTTATCAATAAGCTTAACAAAATAGAACAACTTTGGTGGGTAATGTATTTACACTGACTTTCTATTCTTCCAATGCAGCCCATAACAGCTATTATCTAAACTTTTTGAATTGAATTATTTAAAAAATATTTAACCTTTATTTTAAAATCTGTGAGTAAATCTCTATAGGAACAACCTTTATAAACACTCCTTTCGTTAATATTCTTTCTGGAATATTGCTGATTTTTATACTCAAGACCTTTTAAGTTAAATTTTATTCTACTGTTTGTAACTCAACCCTGGGTAACATTATACTGGAATGCTAATATCCAAGGCATTGAAAAGTCCTGTTCACAATAAAATCAAATAAAATAATTAAATCAATTGACTGCAATTGGATGCAAAAATAGACAGCGCTTCAAAGTGCAAATGAATAAAGAGTTTAATAAGGAAGGGGCCCTAGCTGTCTTGAGAAGTGTATACTCTGAAGACAGAAGGTTTTGATGGCTATTTAATTAAGAGGTGGAAGACCCAAAAATAGCTCTGCTGTTTCGGGGGTCAAGTGTTTCTACCTTTCACTAAAGTAAGAAATGCCACAGTTCATTGATTCTGCTTTGGTTAGGACTACAGCGAACACAAAATTTTCAAAAAACCAGTGAGGGAGAACAGAGAAAAGGAGAAATCAAAGGAAGAAATAAACAGGTTAGTGTGTGGAAACACAACCTTATCTCATTTGCAACTCAAAGATAAGTTAAAAACAACAACAATAACAAAAACCAGCCTGGCTGAAGCTAAGCATTAACACTATTCTGAGGAGAAGATGTAAATGGAAAAGTAAATTGAAGTTAGATTGCAGAAGGCACTGTGTGCTAAAGAGAGTGTCAAACTCTAACTCCTAATTGGTAGGAATAATCACAGCTGGTTTCTAAGACAGACCTCAGAACTAACTATTTCAATGGAAGTACCAAAGAACGTATGGGAAAACAGCCTCTTCCAACAGCTCCCGCATTTCATGTAGCCCTCAATAATCTCTCAGCTAATGCTTGCAAGAACACTTCACATATATTATAATCTTGACTTTAAAGATAAGAACTTCAAAGTCAGATATTTTAAGAAGCATGGTAACTCAAGTTAGAGAAGAAGAGAGAACCCTGATCATTGAAGTGGCAGATTTCTGGAACCATGGACCAAGGACTTCCAAATTTCATCTCTTCTTCAACTAATGGAAACACTGTCAAAAGCAGTGAAAGCTCAACTTTTCCAAAAGTCTGCAAAGGAACCAATGGTTTGCAAGAATTCAAAGAATGCTATTAAATAAAAGTGGCTAAGTTAGGGCAAAACAGAAAGCTTTTGTGGTATTCTGGCTTGCCCCATTCCTATCCCTCTTTCCATTTTCCATGCTAGCCATGAAAATCATCAGTCCTGTAACCATGGCAAATAGAAAACCAGCAGTGTGACTGTACCTGGAAGCAGAGTGGATTTGAACCTCCATAAAAAGCCCCACCCCTAGAGAACTGCCACTATTTTTCATGTCTGCTAGTTTCCTGGAGACTCTCCATTCAGAAAGCTTGTCATCACTTAATTTGACTCAGAACTCCCTCGGTAGGAAAATACCTACCCGTAGAGATTTTTTTTTTAAAGTAATGAGCCACAATTTGTAGCAGTCTAACTGTCTGAAGTGAAAGTACCCACTGGAGAAAAGAGGAGGCAAGCTGAGATATTTAAGATGTATCTGGGGAATTGAATTTCCAGTGGAGAACATGCAGGGAAGAAGCAGAAATGTCCTTAACTCTCAGCTCTTGACAATATTGCAGCCCCAAATGAGGAGGCAAATGCAGAGTTGTAAACTTCTAAAGCATGGCCATTTCATCCCAATACACAGACACCTCAATAGTGTATGGGAAATTCATAATTAAAAACTGAAATTTCTGCATTAACAACCATCTCCTACATAGAGAACCTTCTCTGATAGGATCTAAGCACTGTACTCTAGTAAGATTTTGCTTGTGATCTAACAAGTAAAGCTTGCCTGAGGATCAGAGCGAGGAGCAAGTCACTAGTTAGCCATAGAGGCTAGGCAGTGGCGGCACACACCTTTAATTCCAGCACTTGGGAGGCAGAGGCAGGGGATCTCTGTAAATTCAAGGCCACTGTGGGCTACAGAAGATTGATCCAGACTAAAAGAGAAAGAGAGCCAGGTGGTGATGACTCACACCTTTAATCCCAGTTCTTGGGAATTTCACATCTTTAATCCCTTCACTAGGAAGGTGGAGACAGGAAGGGATATGGCTGGGCAGAGACAGGAATATAAGATAGGAGACAAGAGTTCAGCGTATTCAATGAAGGATTCTTGGAGATAGGATCTTGTACCCTTTTGTCTGAGGATTAGGTAGAGGTAAAATACCTCTCTGGTGGCTGGCTGCTTTACTTTTCTGATCTGTCAGCATTTACCACAGTATCTGACTCCAGGTTTTTATTATAAAGACCAATTAGAATTTGAGCTATACTGTACTATCCAGCAAGTAAGAGATGGAAATTCAGAGGGCAGTGGGATATTGTGGCCATTTAACAAAGGAATATTTACAGGCTCTCCTCTATGGCAGTGAACTCCCCAACCCTTGGTTCTTGATCAAATTTGTGGTACCAGGCATGTGCTTACTCCTGTGAAGTAGGCCTTAAAAACAGAAAGCTCTTGCTAAATGGGAAATTGAATGAAGATATATGAAATTGAACACAATTATGAAAACATATTAAATCTGTTACAATATAGCTTTCAGTTGATGTAACTCATAGCCAATGAAATGGTGAAAGATTTATTTTACTTTAATTGCTAAAAGTCATAATATTTCAATTAAGTGTTAAATCTTAGCTATCTTTGAAGTATATTTTTTTGCTGTATAAATTCCTAAAAGGGGTGGAGGAAGATAAATGATCATATTATATACCAAAAAGAACAAGCTTTATTGTATCAATGTTATTTCATTGCTATCAAGTATAGTATTTTCCCATGCAAGAAAGTGAGGGGGAATTGGTGCTTACTCACCACGACGTTCATACCACTACTGCACCCATGGGCATCTCTTGCCACACCAGTACTTACTGCATTTCACAGTAATGAAACTGCACTACTGTGAGCTAGCTGGTTTATTAAATTGATAGTGACTTCACTATAATTTTCAGGAAAATCATAAAACCAAAAGTAAAATACAACACCAATCCCTGTTTCTAAAGGGTATGTGGAGTCTGGTTTTCAATAATGGCAAATTATTTGAATTGTTATGTCACTATTCCAAAAAACTACAAAACAGTGAAGTAGGTCTGTTTGACAAAAACAATAGTAAATATACAATGCTTTTTAGAAAAGATGGGTATTTAACTTACTATAAACACTTTCAATCTGTTGCTGATTTTATGCATGAAATATAAAATATACCATTAAGGATTTAAAGAATTGAAAACAATGCTTCCCAAATAGAGAATGTAAATCAATAGATAGTAAATATTTCAAACTGTATAGTAATTATGAAGTAAAAAACTATACTTAGAAAAATAAAAATTCACTAGAAGAGCTCAGCTGCAAGTTAGTTTGTTGAAGGTAAAGAGAAATGAACTTGACCTAAAATTGTCTGGTCTGAGAAACAAAATGTTAAAATGATGAACATGGCCTCAGATGTGAGCTATTATCTAGTATAGAAATACAGCCACAACATACGTTCATGAAGACAAACAAAGGGGAAGGAAAGAGTTAGGAAGAGTTTCTGAAGACATAGTAACTCAAAATCATAGTCTGTAATTCCACAGCTTTAAAAGTTATGAAGAGGGAGCTAAAGAGATGATTCAACTCTTCAAAGCTCTTGCTGATCTGGCAAGGCACCTGAGTTTGGTTCACGGCACCCCTGTGACTGCTCATAACCATCCAGTACTCCAGGTACAGCGAATCTGATGCTCTTTTGGCCTGCACAGTTTCCCAAGTACATGTAGACCATATAATCTCTTGAAGGCACACACAAATGCACATAAAAGTAATAAATAATTCTTTTTTTGGTTATGGGGAAATCAAAATGCTCCAAGGTGAACAAAACTTAAAAAATTGTTTCTGACACATCTATCCTATGAGAATAATAACAAGATTCCTCAGCTTGCAATGAAAGAGCATTAGC
Organism: Chionomys nivalis; assembly: GCF_950005125.1. NCBI lineage: Eukaryota > Metazoa > Chordata > Mammalia > Rodentia > Cricetidae > Chionomys > Chionomys nivalis. The sequence continues at coordinate 55,808,637 of NC_080100.1, read as the reverse complement.
TCATGTGAATCCACAGGAGAAATACCAACCACAGGCTGGTCTTCATAGGTATAAGTGAAAAAAAATGGTAGACATATTTTTTATTTTTCAACTCCTTCCTGATATTAGATATAAACAGGATAAAAGTATAAAGAATAATTATGAAACTAGATTAATAGACATACACCATATAAGTATAGAATTTTTGTAACAAAAATGCACTTTGAATCAGAGATAAAATATAGCAATATTGGAGCACACTTTGAAGTACTATGACTACATATATCAACATAAGTGGAATTATGCAAAAAAATTTTGCAAGCCTATGGGCAATCACTAAAACATAAATAAACAACACAGTGAAAGAATCAATAAGTAAATAAAAGTAGTAAACTCTGTAATATTTATTAACACAAAAATAAATTAATGAAGAAATAGAGAGACAATAATAAGACACATAACAAGGAAAAAAAATGAGCAGCAGAAATCGAGAAACACCTCACCTGTATAACAAAATTGCTCATATTTAATACAAAATATATTGAAAAAAATGGAAAATACATGACCAGAAAAAAGAATAGCAAAAGGGCAATGGTGTGGTAATACTAATTTCAAATAAATAGATTCTATGACAATAGTGTTTACCAGGTAAAAAGGATATCTCATAATTCTATAACAATAACCTATTAAGAACATACAGAAATACAAACATCCACACTTCAAAATCCAATGACATAACATAGATAAAACTGACAGAACTAATGCATGAAAAATTCAATAATAAGCATTGGGGATTTTAGTGCAGCAGTCTCAATACATACAGCAACAAGAAGAACATAAAGAAATAGAGTTTAAGAGCTTTTAAATAGACATCTCCAACATCTGTATGTCCTCTTCCAGACAGTCGATTTTTATCAATTGTGTGTGAAACACTATCGGTGGGAGAACATAAACTGAAACAGAAAATAAAGCTCTAAAGGTTTTCTTATATTTTGTTTGCGAGCCTAGCCTTTGACAGCTGAACCCTCTCTCCAGCCCTCAAAAGGTTTTCTGTGATAGAAAATTCTAAGCTTGTGTTCTTCAACAACAGGATGAAATTAGACAACAGAGCGTAATGACATTTAGGTGATGAACAAATGAGCGGAAATCAGCACAGTTTTAACTAACGATGGCCAAATATGAAACCACACAAAGTTTCGTAACAGATGAGCAACAACAAACGCATAATATACTAAATATGTGTAATGAGGCCAAAATAGTCCATAGAGGGATATTTAATGATACACACTCAAAAAAAAAAGAAATGTCCACAGATGAACACCAGGAACTTTTTACCTTAATATACTATAGAATGAAGCAGAACATAAACCCAAGTTAAGCAGCGGAAAAAATATTAAAGAAGATGAAAGTAAGTAAGAGAGACTAGAAACCATTAGAGAAAATCAACATGGGCAAAAGTGAAAGGAATCAAAAAATGATAAGGCTTTATTTAGTTGACTTGATCAATAAATAAGAGGGAGGATTCGTTACTAAAATTAAGATGGGAGAACATCCCAACAATCTTCCAGGTTGCCAACAAATTTGATGGTTGTTACCCTACTCTGAACGTTTCTCATTCTTACACAATGCCATCTCCATCTTCAGGCTGATTGAGGCAGATCTGACCCTCCTAATGCTTAGAACTTTTTGATTGCATTTTAAAAGGACACACACACACACACACATACTGCTTTTAAGGAACTCATGTAATTAGGCGATCCCAATAAAAAATATCTCTTAATAATATCAGTTAATTTGAGACTTCACTTTTACAAAATTCTTTCATAGCAGTACGTGGATTGGAGTTTGTTTCAGTAACATATGAGAGCACTAAAGACTTGGGTTAGGAATCTGGAGACTTGGAGAGTGGGGCATTTTAAAATTCTTCCAGGAACATTAACGTCACCACCACCACCACCACCACCACCACCACCACCACCACCACCATCATAATCTATTAAACTTTAAGAGCACTTGAAACTTAACTGTTTAAAATATTTTATGCTGTGGTGTCAGAGCGCAGTGGGGCACACTTCTAATCTCAGTGCTGAGAATACTGTGGCATGAAGATAGCATGTTTAAAGACAGCCTTGACTATATAGTGAGTTCTAAGTCAACATGAGCTGAATTGTGATATAATCTCAAACATGGCACAACAAACAAGGAAAAAAGTGTAACAAGACAGTGAAAGCCAAAATCCATGAAGGGTGTGAAAAGCCAAGGAGTGAAACTGATCCGTGCCGCCAATTGCCGCACATATTCTTATAAAGCTTGCGTAGGGAGGCTGCATATACTGCTCGAAACTAAACCTTTCAGGAGTGCTGAAAGAGATTTTCTTTCACTGAGAATTAGCAACAATAAAACAGCTATTTTAATAAATTCCTTTAATATAGATTAATAAGAAAAAACTTAGACTGTACTCAAGTGTCTGGGTTTACAGTTTGCTTTAATCACTTGTTCTGTATTCTTGACGAAAGTATGTGACCTTTGTGTGTCTTGACTATATCTGGGTGAAATGCACCTGTTTAAAAGTCTTCACTGGGTTCTCTTGGCAGTAAAACTTTATATGTAGGTAAATACTCAGAACAGAGGCCACTGGACAACATATACTACTTAAGGATTGGCATATATATCATTGTTGAAAGTATAAGTGAGAACAGAGACTTTTAGGAAATTTTAAAATGCAATTTAAATAATAAAGATATGATGTCTGCAATGACAGTAATGATTCAGGTACATGGAATCATATGAAAAACACCAAGAAGTGCATCTGATTGGATGAGAACACAGGAATGTCTGAGAATGATCTGGGGCTTTCTGAATAAAGGCAAGGTGGATAAGGATTCTCAACATCAAGGCAGGAAAGAATAGATTTATTATGAGTCTCGTTAACATGGAGATGGTCCATTTTAGCACACAGATACACATTTAAACATAAAACTACAATCTGGAGATGTAGATTTACAAGTGGTTGCCATATACTACATGAGCGAGATCATCTATGGAAATCGTATAAAGAGACAAAGAAACCTGGAAAACATAAAGTTATGACAGAGCAGGGAACACGTGCAAAACAAAATACAGTGGTGACAGATTTATTAGAGCCAGGAGAGAATATTTTCACAAAAGCTACAGGAATGAATCACTTTAACTCCATGTAATATGGCTGCCATCAGAAACTGCAGCAATGAAGCACATACTACCAAAGTTGTATCTCCAGAACTGAAATATGGAGGAGGTAGCAGTCAGGCTGCACTGATAGACTGAGTTCAAGTCAACAGCAACAGAATCCAGCCCAATGTGTATGACACAAGTTCAAGGGTGCACTCTTTGTTTAACTGCCCGGTGTAGCTGACCTGTTAAATAAAACGCCTAGCATGTAGTACCTGAGGTTTTCCACGATTAACGCTCAAAGCACTTTCTGGGAGCACAGCTAGATTCAGTTCCTGTGAAACAACACTATGGTTAGTTCTGTTGAAATCTGCAAAAGATCTCAACAACTTAAGAATCGCCTTTCATTTCAGTCTGATCAGGCTCAGAAGGCTGCTCTCCCAAGGATGCCAGCAGACATTCATTGAGCGGTTGGTAGTATGTGTCATGCTGACTTCCTGCCCCAGTTTGTTTAATCTTTAGGTAACCCAGCATTTAGGAGCCATGATTATGCTTAGAGTAGATGAACCTTAGATGAAAGAGGTAAAGGAAGCTGCCTATCAGCGGATGTTTCAGATTTAAGCATCATCAAAAATCTATAAACTGTGGTTTGTTCGCTCTGAGTTCTGTGTCTATACTCATTTATTTAACTCAGGAAAAGAAACATTTTGTCAAAATCTAAATCTGATGATAGTCAAAAATACACTTCATCAGTTACGTGGAGCAAGTAAGTTCTGAAATCTGCTGAAGAGCTCAGCACTCACTTCATGACTCACAATACTCATTGTACGTTTAAGATTTACTAAAATTGGGGAATTCCAGTACAAAGATCTGAAATCAACTCAAACTCTTAATGATTCGGGTTTCTGAATACTTATTAGGGAAATAACCCAAGTCTATTACTTTTTTATCTTTGGTCCTCATTTTGCCTTCCAGCCGATGTAAGAACACATTACCACCAAATACAAAGAAGGAAAGTAGAAAGAGAAATTGGGAGCTCTAAATAAGAAAGTCAGCCTTAAATAAAATTATGAAGCAAATGAAATCGGGACTGTCACTAGCCAGTCCTACTTTCATTTCCTTTACAGGCAGATGGTGATTCCACAAGCCAAAGAGTTGCTTTGATGGCCTTTGGGTTGCTAAGCAACACTTCTTCAGTACCCTTTATGTCTGCCTCTAGACATTGCTCATCCAATATTGGTCCTGTTGTCTCATTCATTCATTACACACACACACATACACAGACAGAGAGAGAGAGAGAGAGAGAGAGAGAGAGCAGAAAATGTTCTTCAATTTTTCAGAAATGCTCATTTTTCCATATTTTCAAAGCTGTGTAATATGTTCAGATAACTGCTCCTATTTACCACCTCACCCTATCCTCCTTCTCAGGAAAGGGTCTTTTGATCTATGTCTGAAGCCCAACAGATCTGTGCTGAGGTTTTGCAAAGTTTTACTTCTCAAATTTTCCAGTTAAAAATCTCTGCCTGCCCAAGAAAACAGTCATACCTTTTTATGTTATTTACAGATCAGAAGATTGCCCTTCACTTCATAACATCCAATTATTCACACTGTACCTTAAAAGGAGGTAGTATGTCATTTTGTTTTATAACTGCCTGGAAAAAAAAGAAGATAAAATAGCCTTCCTGAGATATTTTAATAGCAACATCTGCAAAATACCCCAATGAGGTGTTCTCCAAACACCACAGAAGCTTGGTGGAACTAATTTCGAAGAGACAGATGATCTCTTTCAGTCCCTTGAATTATACCACCCATGCTGCCTCCTACTAGGTCCATAAATAGGAGCATCTCAGTTCAATCTAATTCAATATGATCTCTGATTAATAGACATGGAGGCAGATTTGCTGGGAGACTCTGAACTAGGTAGAAAAACAGTCTGGGCTGAAGTAACAGTGCCATTCAAATACTTAGTAAAGAACCTACTGGCCATAAAATTCAAATTTTATCGTGCAGTTATTACTTTCTTCTAGTTTTGTTTTTAACTTTTAAAATGACTTCATTATTTTCAAATAGTCAAATATTGGCCAAGACTTTATCACAGGATGTAAAAGCCAAGCTGAGGCTGACATGCACTGTATTCCTGCGGTAGGGTGACTCACTGCTCCTGAAGAAGGTCACTGCTACTGAAGAAGGCAGATCAAACTAATGAAACCAGCCCTCTGAAGGGACTTAGGATGCCGGACAAGGAAGTAATAAGAACATTGAAACCATGTTCTACAGGGAGAAAACTTTACAGATTATTTGTCCCAAATCGACTGCAGTGTCTACACTATCATTGCTCCTGTGGAACTGTCGTAAGAAAGCAAACACAGGGAAAAGGAGCTTAATTAAGGGCTTTTAATAATCTTGTTTCCCTCTAACTACACTATTAATTACTAAAAGTCTTTAGAACTTGGAAAACAGTAATCTTATATGGTACAAATATATTTAACCTAATTTAAAACATAGTTTTATCCATATTTAAATTCAAAGACAACAAATGTGAGGTTTTCTTTTTTGCAAGCAAGATTTTAAATATCTTAACAGATCAAGAATGTACAAGAATGTAATTTCTCCCCAAAGCTATTTACTATGTTCAGTTGCTCAATTAAAAGCAGACATGATTATGTTCATGCACTGGTAAACACTTCTTAGTAGGAGAAAATAAAATGATATTTTTGAGCTATATCAACCAGAATTATTCTAGCAAGATAATTAGGGTTTTAAAAAAACTGGCCCTTTGTAACTTTACTCAGTAGTAAAGATTCAGAGAGAGATTTTTTTTTTCTGAAAGGAGATGTGCTTTGTCAAGAACTTAAAATCCTTAATGGATAATGACTTGCACATGTGTGAACACACACACGGCACATACACATGTACAAAAATACATATATATACATAAACATAATACTTACAGATATAAACAAACACATAAAGCATACATAAACATATAAAGGTATTATACCAATTTTTATAAATGTACACTTATTTTTATGTGTGTACATGATATAATGTGCATGTGTGTATTGTGAGTATAAGTGTGATACATATATGAATTTGAGGCAAGATCAGTGATATTGTATGTATGTATATGTTGTGTGTGTATATGTGTGATACATACTTGCATGTGGAGGCCAGTGCAGGACATTGGATTTTTTTCCCTGTATTGCTTTCTTCCTTGTTGTGCTATGGCAGCATCTGTCACTCAAGCTGAAGGTGAACATCTCTGCTGGCCTAGTACGATCCACATGCTCCACCCCTTCCCACTCCCAGTCCTGGGACTACATGCACATGCAGCCATGCTAAGCTTTTTGTATCACTTCTGCCCTTATCCTTACACAGGAAACACTTTTCCCCAGTGAGACATCCCCATTCCTCCATATGTTTGTACTGTCTTCAATGCCCAGCAAAGAGCAAATAAACTCTCTCATAGTTGCCCACAAGCATTTTGATACAGAAACAGAAGCTTAGGTGACTGAAATTGCTAACAAAGATAATTTTTAAATTATTTGTAACTTCCCAAATAATAGTTTAAGGTAAAATCTGCTTGCAATTTGAAATAGAACTTAAACCTTAACCAAAACGCGTATCCTGTTGAACCAATAAAAATAGATTGTGTCAATTTACTCTCCTCCTAGAAGTCTAATTTTAAAAAATTAATAAAAAGAGAGAAAAGAAATATACAACCATTGCCTATTAATTTCCATCCTTTGATAATTCCACCATACAGAAAGATTATAGGCCATTAAATTGAGTATTTTATTATTTAAGAGTCTTCTTTCTTATCTAACGCCTAAGGAAAAAGGTCCTTTGACAGACAGAACTTTGAAAAATTAGTGTGACAAAATATGCTTCAAGCTCAATTATTTTTAGACATGTGACAGAAGGAAGTGAGGTCCGTAGTTCTCTTTTAGGAGGGTCATCACAATATGACATACATATTTTACAATGAGATGAAATGGATGCAATGAACCTTAACACCACATTCAATAATTCATGATTTTAATAGTAAAACTGCAAAATGGGAAATAATTCCTCCACGAACAAAGAGCATTAGCAGTGGTGAAGCTGCTTGGATACTGGTCAACTAAGCACAAAGAATCCCTTTGCAAAAGGCTGCTGTGAATTCCTCATGCACAGCGTTACAACTTAGCCCTCTTCTAAGTTCTCTAGCCTCTTAAGAGATTCATTAGAGCATGCTTTGAATTGAAGAATATTAAATTTTCCCACACCTGTATTTGTTTGTGTTTTCTTTGTTGCCATGAATCAGGGGGTCACAGGATTCCACAGGCAGCTTCCTAAATGACATGGCAGCATTAAAATGAAAACACACACACACAAAAAAAAAAAAAACCCAATATATCACATTCTGGGTTCTTTAATGAAAACTTTAGATGAGGGGAGGACTCTTTGCTTTAAAGCCTTGCTCAATAAAAAACATTCAAAGTGTGCTAAGTCTCATGGTCGCAAGGAAGTCCACAAATGGATCACAACCATAGTACAATAGTATCAAGTAGAGTGTTTGCACTACAAAAATATTTCTCTATTATTTGAGTCTAGATATAAAATCACAGAGACCTTAAAAGCGGAATGCAAAGTTCCATTATACGGAGTGCTATTTACTTAAGGAAGCTTCACGCACAGTGACTTAGGAAATTAAAATATGTTCAAGGAATCTAGCAGACAAGTACATTCTATGAACCAGACCCAAAGTAGTTTCTACTACTTGATTAATTGGAAAAGTGAAGCATGTCACTCAGAGGCCAAGTCTAGGAAATCGGTGTAGATTTTAACATCTAGGTCTCAAAATCAAACACAGCTCACGCTTTATGAGTTCTGCTCTCTAGGAAGCCTTGCTGGAAAAAGGTGTTGCTGAAAGGTGTGCTATGTTCAGAACGAAGAAAAAATGCAGTCGTGTTAAAGGTACACCAACGTCGACCCTCGTGAGGAAGAAAAGTGACAAGCAAAACAACAACAGATTCAAAATAAGAAAATAGGTCTGAGAAACACTAAGTGAATCAAATTGAGTCCCAAATCAAATTATGCTGTTGTGTCTATATTTTTGTTTTATATATGTTCTCTGACTTTGTTTTTGATTTTCTTACAGATAAACCTAAAGAATGTAAGGCTGAGCTAGGAGGTGGATCCATAGGGAGAAGTGCTTGCCACCACCCTGCTTGACAGCCTGAGTTCGATCCCCAGGCCTGCAGGAAGGAAGAAGTAAACAGACTTCCTAAAACCACCTTCTGACCTCAAAGAAGGTTGCACACACATGAGCTCACAGACACATTCAGTAAGAGGTAAATGTTTAAAAACAAACCCACCTGAAAACTGCCTTACAATTTCTTGCCACTAGCACACGCCCTCAGCTGTTCACGTCAGAGTCAATTCAGCATCTTCTTTTACACTTACACGTGCAGATACTGTGCTTGAGGTGCGATGGGGAGCAGCATTGAGAGAATCACAAACAAACTGGCATAATCAGTTTGTCCTTGACATAATGGAGAAAACAGATAAGTTAAGAAAATAATGGTTCCAATTGTAGTAGATTCCACAATAGAGGTATCAAATAATGAACACAAAAGAAGAAAAAAATTTCGTGGCGCACGCCTTTAATCCCAGCACTCGGGAGGCAGAGGCAGGCGGATCTCTGGGAGTTTGAGGCCAGCCTGGTCTACAAGAGCTAGTTCTGGGACAGGCACCAAAGCTACAGAGAAACCCTGCCTCGAAAAACCAAAAAAAAAAAAAAAAAAAGAAGATAAAATTTCATGCTGACTGTTCTAGAAGAAATACATATCTGTGTCGAGATACAGAAATGAACAGATTTGAAAGCAAAATAACAGATTGACTTTAGGACAAACCTTTACTCACTAGACTCAATTTACTTTTCTCCAAAAGAAAACAGCTAATTAGATCATGTTCGCTTCTTTTAATTTTGAAAAAGCATTATACATCAATTTTTAAGTGTTATTTGAAGAGAACAGCTGATGGTAGACGTTACAGCTGGTGAGAAACTAGAGGTCCCAGACTCTGAAGTTACTCAACAATTCTCTACGTACATGTATGAGCTGAGAGATGGACCAATTTTTATCACTTCAATATTTTCATGTTCTTGCCAACTTAACTTGCCCTTAAGCTTAAAAAAGCAACATAACAGCAGGCAAATACTCCAGCAAACTTGACATTTCGGTCAGGGCTACTGAAGAATTATTGCATCTTACACAAGGAAACTAGCAGTAATTAGAAGCAAAAGGAGAAATGTTTCTTCTTGTTATTTTTCTCAGTTGCTGATAGAGTTTATCCTTTAGTGTCTTAATTTAGCTATATCTTAGAACAACTAGATAGTGAGAAGGAAGAATCGCAGCTTTCCTATTCCTCAGTAGAATCAATAGGCTGGGCTAGTCTGAAAGGAAGTGTTTGAGATAAATGCATTGGAAGACGAGTTCTGCATGTAGTATTCAAAGGCCCCTTCTAAAATGTTCGGCTTTGTCAGTCCGTAAAATAAATTGAGCTTTCTGATGGTTCTAACACCAAATGGTATCAGAAAATTATGCATATTATTATATATAGGAGAAAGCTTAACTGTTCTTTAAAAACCTTAACAAATTCTTACTCCAAACTATCATGTCAAGGCAGAAGTAATGCTCTGTTTATGGAAATATTAGAAAAATTGTATTGTGCCTATCGACTTTAACATAAACATATATAAAATTTCAAAGCAACCAGACATTTATTTAAACTAATTTAATCAAAGACAAGTTGTTCTAAATATTTCTATGTTATTTTCTTTCAGTTTTCTGGTAGGTTGTTCCTGACCTTGGTCCCTTTGCTATCTCTTCCTTTAAATTTGTCTTTTGTGGGCTTCTGATACTAGCTTGTATGACTCCTTCTAGCTCACGACTCTAAAACATCTTCCATTACTTCAAAATAACCCCAGCTCTACACTCCAGGCTTTTCTGTGCTGGTTTGCCCTATGCCAACCTTGATGCATTAGCTAATTCACTCCTTTTACCCTTCAAAGACTAGATATAAATCACTCCAGGCCAATTAGACTTGACAACCTCTCCTTTGAAGGTAACAAGAAAAGAACAGAAATAAAATACAAAAAGGACCATGTTTATTTATAGTTATTACTGGTTAAAATTTAAAAGAGCTACACAGATGCAAGAGAAAAATCAATATTCAAGTGACTGATATTGTAATTCTAAGATAATAACAGTATTTTCTCAATCACCTCAACCTAGTTTCTCAAAAGAACAAACAGTTCGTCTTCATTGATTGTCATTTACACAATCATTCATCAGCCAAGCAGAGAAGAAAAATATGCATTATGTTTCCTTTAATTATATTAGATCAATAACAATAATAAAATTATTAATCAAACTTTGAGGATTTATTATTTATGCATTGGCTATTAGATGCAAAACACTCTAAAGTAGCTAATTCAGGACCCTCTATTACTCATATTTTCTTTTCTACATACAAATAATCACTATTACCACCACTTTCAATGGCAGCAATAACCGGTTTCAATAAGCTTCTAACTACAATGCTATAAAAAAAAAAGTGAAGATGCAGAGATAAAATAGGTGTCCTTGGAGATCTTATATGACACTTGATTCAAGAAATCAATGTATGAAAACAAAAAATAAAAATATAAGACATCACAGTAGCACAAATGGATGGATGCTCTTATTCATAACGTGGAACTGTAAAGAAGGGAGATGTATATCATATTTAGAGAAATACATGTCAATAAATGGGTATTCTAGTTTTGCACACTTCTATGCATCAATTTTTTGGGGTTTCATTTTATTCTAATTTTGATTCTCTTCACCTCCAATTAGTTCTCACCATTCCTAATTAGTTATCATGTAAATTTAAATATAATTTTTTAAAAAGAGATGGAGCCGAATGTGAGTACGAAAAATATCGTTAATAACGAGATTCATGATAATGTCTTTAAGGAAAATAAATTAACAGGTTTGATAATCTGTACAGAAGAAACTGAGAGGAGCCAGTTAAGGGAAAGTTGATTGGTGGTCCTGGGAAAGCAAAGCCAAGCCAACATGGGCACATGTAGACACGTACTGGAGCTGAGAATATTTATCACAGCTCTGGTATCCACTTGGACTCACCAGCTTCTAGAGGAGTGCAGCTCCTAGCATTTGAACAATTTATTGCCTAATTATTTCGTGTGCCCTTTTGAAGCGTCTGTCTGCAGAACGGTTGTTGAATGAGAGCACAGAAAGCGGGCCCTTGGAAAGCGGCCTTCCCCATAGCACGAAGAGTAAAATAACCTTTTATCAAATGCTTCGTGACCATTTAGAATATTGAATTTGTATTTTAATCATTGAGTTCAACAGGAATATAGCCAGTGGGAAGGACTTAATTACAAACGACGTCGTTCTCATGGTTATGCCCGCAATCCCAAGAGGCGCTTTAATGAAGTTCTGAGCCCTCAGACAGAAAGGTCAAATGGCTTTTCTCCCCCGGTGCCTCAGAGTGCGCCAAGTTGCACCTTTATCTTAGCAGATGTTCAACCAGGTATAATATTAGCCCAAGGCAAAAATTCCAGGAAACAAGAGTTCACAGGGAAGCAATTCTCTGGAATCTAATGGATAATAGAACAGCCTGTTTGGGAGTTACAAGAGGGGATGAACTGAGATAATCTCCATTTGAATATAAATGTATATTTTATTGGAAGTATAATATGCCAGGAGGAATAACATTCTGCTTGGGAAGGAATTTATTCCATACCAAAGACTAATGATATTTTAGGTTTTATTTTTTAATGTTGAAAATGCTAATGCTGTGTTCATATTGTGCACCCGTCCAGACCCGAATGAGGTGAGAGCCAGGAAAAATTTCCTTTGTTGATGAATTAGGGGAAAAAATGGTTGAATATTCTTTGTATATTCTGGTTTTCCCTGCTTAATCAAATTACATTACAATAAGCAAAAATGACAGTTACCCTTTATAAAACCATTTGAATTAATTTTATTAATTAATAATTAGAAGAACTCTTATGCAGAGTATATTTTCCTTGAAAAGATATTAATATCATCTGAATTTTTATAATTTATACCATTGTAAAATATCTTAAGGGAAGACAATAGCTCTGTATTTATTTACACACTTAATTTAGATATTTCAACCTGTTTGTTTTAATGGTTGTCCTGCAATGCAAAATTTGAACAGTTGACCTAAATAATGTGTACCTTTATAAACCTTTTGATGCATATTCATTTAACACATATATGCATACACACACACATTACCACACACTCTTTTAGAGTGAGAAAGCAAATAAGCAAATTACTTGACCCATTGGAATTATATATAATATCAATCCAATCTATCCTGAACCACACTTTAGAACACACACTCTTCACAAGGTTAATATTCATGGTGAAACAGCTAGGGACCTTACAATAAAGACTAGTTACCAAGCAACCAACTGGAAAGTGGAGGCTGGACAGGAATGGGGGAGGATGGACAAGGTAGCTTGTGGCCCTGCTTTCTGAAAATCTCAGAGGTAAGAGGCCCAAGTTTCTGAAAACCTATCTCAAGTGACGAGGTCATACCTGATATGTTTAAAAGAATAAATAAATAAATTCTAGTGTAACGCATTACGGTGTGACTAATTTGCAAATCAAACTGTCGTGTGTGATAAGACAAGAATGAATTAATTGGCCTAATACTCCTTTGGAGTATGTGGACATACACAGGCACAGGGCCATGCTGAGCCATCCGATCTGATACACTTCCCAGGCAACTGCACAAAATTACATTTTGAAACTGAAGGGAAGAGGCTAGTACTTAAACTGTCTTCATACAATTTCCTGGCCACTCACCACCATCAGCCTTCCCACCTGGAGGGTGCTTTCTAAAATACCTACCACCCTGAACGTTTTCAACAAAATTGCATACAGATTCTTCTCAGCTGAAAAGCAGAAGTGTGCCTTATTTTTATTGGCAGTTAATGTGGGACCTTAAATATCAGCTGTCTAGGGAGCCACCAAATGATTGACATAAAACTGCAGAACTTGCAGCCTGTTCCGGCGTGAAGAAACAGAACAAAATGAAGACAAACACTTTGCCCAGATTTGGGGATGCAAGAAAGGTGTCTGGCTGCCTGTTGAATAAAGGTTTCACTTTAAAATGCTTTATTCCAAATTTAACTGTCTTCTCTTGGAGAGATAGGGTTTGTCTTTACAAAATAAAAATAAAATAGAGAAATAAATAAACAAACAAAATCTTTCCAACAGGCACCCAAATCCCCAGAGATCCAATGGCAGGCGGGGAGGGGGTTGGGGCACTCCTAGAAGCAAGAAGTCTGAGACAGTTCGCAAAAAGGCGGGAAGAATCTGCCCCACCATAACCCCGCCGCCACAGATTTCCCTGACTCTCTCTGAAGTCCTGAAGCAAGCAGTGACCGCACCGAGCCATTTAGGCTCTATCTCTAAGACAATAGCGCCGCTCTCTGCTAGCCAAAGGACTCCCATATTCAGCCTCTGCCACCACAAGCGCTTCTCCCCCAGTTACCTACCCCACCCGGAGTCCCTCATCACCTTCTTTCCAGCCTACACCTCACTAGCTCATCTGCACAGAGTCTGGAGTCTTTCTTCTTCTGGTCCCTGCCACCACTGCTCCTGGTTCCCTTCCCAGCGTGGCTCCCCACAGTGGGTGACTGCCTTCCCTCCTGGGCTGGCGGCAGGGGACCACGGAGAGACAGGGATGCAGAGGATGCAGCCCAGGGCCCGCGCCCACCGCTTTGCACAGGGCTCTCAGGCGGTGGCTCTCTCCTCCTCCCCGCCTGTGGGGCCCTAGGGCTTGTTTGCTTGTCCTCAGCCCTGATGCCAGACCAGTTCCCTCCTTGGCTGCTTCAACAGCCCTTTGCTTCCTGCCGTGTGTTTCTTTCTTCTTTCCTCTTTTCCTAGGCCCAATCAAAGGTGTCTCTGTTATTGAAATATGAAGCCATTTCCTCTCCAAACCCCTTGGTTACTCAAGGCGGGAATGAATCAATGGACCTATATACCCACCCCCTGAGTTATAAATAAATGCCTATTTGTTCAAGAGGCGTTTTCCCGCGTGTCCCAACATCTTCCCCAGTAGTTATTTTAAGTGTGTGTGTGTGTGCGCGCGCGCGCGCGCGCGCGCGCGCGTGCGCCTGTGACATCTGGTTCTAATCCTGAGTGTGGATCTATAACCCAACCCCACCCACCAGACTCCCCCTTGCATTCCTCACTCTATAAATAAACTCAGGTTCTTAGGCATTATCATCTGAGGATACAATAGCAGTTAGGGTTTAAGAAAGACTTGGTCCAATACTGATACTGAATCCCGTAGCCAACAATCTGGGCAGAAAAAGCAATTTGAGCAAAAGTTTAGAAGTTTGGTGTACTGTTACCTTACTTGTCTGCAAGACCTCTCCCACCCCTGGGTTTTCCTTTTAAGAAGAGACTAAAACAACAAGGTGACAATTGTGTAGGGTGTCAGCCGAGGCTCCAGTTTATCCCACAGATCCCACACAGCATCTCCTGTGGACAGAGCCCAGAGCAGAAGGGGAGCAGGAGGTATGGTGTGGATGGGGGCTTGTGGTTGGGCCTGCTGCTTTTCCTGAACTCCCCAATTGACTCCTCGTGGATCTGAGCAGAGGGAAAGTCATCTGAAAGGCTGCTGCTGTTTTACAAGGTCTGGGCACAGGGCTGCCCCTCCCTTCCCCCTGAAGTTTGCATGGAGAGCTGTTAGGCTGTAATTAGAGGATCTGGGAGGAGAACTCTCCGGGTGACGCTTTGCTGCTTTTCTTCTGCTCTTGGTGAGGAGTGCCTCCTTCACCCCCGGATCAGGACCTCTGCCATCCAGCACCACAAAGAGACATTCTGCACACACGCGCTCGGAGGCACACACCCACACCACACTCGCCCAGAGACAAACTTAAGGTCAGGAGGAGCCTTAGCCTCAGTACATCTCCGACTCCTGAGTAAGTGGGACTCCAAAGCCTCTGCGCCGCATTTCAGGACAAGGTAAAACTTGCAGCATTTCTGTTTGGTGGGTTTCTTTTTTCCCTCTCTTTCATGAATATCTTAGTGCCTTAAATATTTCAGAACATTGTGTATATAACGTACGTACATAGTAAACAAATTTTATTATTTTCATCAGTTTTTAGTTAACACTCCACTTTTTGAAGTTTATTGTCAGATAAAATATCATTGCAATACACAGGTTCAGTCTAGATGTGGAGAAAGAACTAACTCAAGTTTTTCTAGTTTTTGCTACTGCTGCCGTTAATCTGAGAGGCATGTGGTTCCGAGTGGTGACTTTTCCATCTGTATTTCAACAAGCGGTTCCATAGCATCTGCGATGAGAAACGGGTTAATACAGGCTGGAAGAAGAGCTTCCAGTGTGGAGAAGGAATGTCCACCCCAGATTTATGACTTCTGTCTTGGGGAATATATAGGTTTATGTGAAAAAGAAAGTTACTTCAGTCATAGGTAATGCCTGTTAGACTAACAACCTTCCAAACATCATGTTGAGCCTAGGTCTCTCTGGGTAACTGTAAAATTAAGAACAGATAATTACGATTCATTTCATACAGAGAATGATGTCAATGAACAAAATATATTTCAAGTAGTAGCTCTTAAGAGCGCTTGCTAAAGTTACTTGAGGGTTGTTTGCACATTGAAGCTACTCACTAAGAAAGCAAGCCTGACTCCTGGGGCTAGATTAAGTTGTTCTCCTCAATTGAATATGCCTGTTGTGCTCAAATGATACAGTCTATTGGGCTGAAAATAAGTTGTTTTATTTTCATTTATCACTGGAAAAGTACACAAAGTAGCCAGTACATTTGGGAACTCTGAGGGTGGAAAAATGTTCCCGTAAGTGGTCCAGTGTGATGTCATAAAATAAAACATACTGGCTGGCTGTTTAGAACCCAATGGTTATGAAGAAATAAAGTCTGTGAATTAATTTCCTAATAAATGTACTATTTATTCATTCCAAATGTAGTTTCTGGTAACCATTTCTATTTGATTACTTCAGTGTCCAAAGTTTTTTGTAACTTTATGCACATTTCAGTGGCATTTACATTTTAATGATATAAAGTAGAACTATTATCTAATAAAATATATGGAGTCATTTATTTATTTGAATGAGAGTCTTTTTCATCTTATTTAATAAAACAGAATGTTTGTCAAAGGACACCTGACTGTTAAGTTTTAGTGTTTAGCTTTATATGAATACAGATAGAGATATGAATAGTTTAAACAAACTGATAAAATTATTCTATTTTTTTCTTTTTTTGTGACCTCTTTGGTTAAACTGTACATTGCTTAAAAATAGAAAATAAATAAATAAAATTTTCTGAGAGCACATTGAGAGATTAGAAAAAAGTCAGCAACCTTAAAAGACCACTGGACCTTGGGAGGAATGTAAGCAGAGGCCAGTAGTCCAAACAGGAGTACCCAGTGGGCCTGGGCATTCTATGAGAGGGAAACACCGTGTTCTTATGAAGTGAGCCATTTGTTTCCAGCAAGGTACTGTCTCTGAGAGGAATGACTGACACTAATTTAGAAGCTCTGAAGAAACCTTCACTGAAAAGAATCGAGTCATTATGTCCCTAGCGGTTTCAGTTCGTTTTCCTTCCTTTGGGAGTGAGTAACACATCCAGTATAAATACGTTCAGGGTCTACAGAAAAATGCCTATGGTGGATGGTCTGAACAGTCGCCTCTTTTACTGTTCTGGGCGTGGAGTAACGATATTTCCTGGCTCATGAGGAAGACGTTTGGACTGTCTTTACGCTTCATCTCTGAAAAGATGAACATGGACCATACTCAGGAAATAACTTTCTTCGGAAAATACCAGTTTTCATCTCTTTTTACCCCAGACATATTTTATTTTTTCCAGATTACAGTTTGAGGATTAATGGTATCCCATCAATTAAAATTCCAGTAGCAGCCAAGGGATATTTTGGAAATGATATTTACATCCTAGCCTTCTGTTGCTTCCAATTAATTTCTTGACTACCTGTAGTCATTATTACTAACCACATCACTTCGTCCATGTCGTTTAAATTTACTTACCCTGCCACTCAAAAGGTAACAAATCGTTAGGGGAAGTAAGGCAAAACAGAAATATGGCTATGCTAGAGATTTTAACCAATAGTGTTTGAGGAGGATTAGCGGAAACAGCTGATTAAACAAATATTAGTGGAGAGGGGGCACGATGGTAAAAATTAATAATACAGCTCTTCATTTACGCTATGAATCCGAGGGACTGTAGTTTAGAGAGACGCACGGTCCCTGATCGCCACCTAGTGGATGTGTATGGAAGCTTTCTTGCCAGTCTCTAAAACTTCACTGGTTTGGGGGCCAATTACATAAAAATTGGTCAGTTTGTTTGGTTGATACATTTTACCCTTCACTAAATGACAGACCGTGGAGTGGGTGCTAAGAATAAAAATTTAAGTAAATGTAATTGTTATATTAAAAATCAAGACCTCACTGAAGAGTTTATTGAATTTCCAGTGGTCACATTTAAAATCACCTTATTCTTCATGGGTTAATCTGCTGTCAACGTTCTGCCTTTCGGGGGAGGTAGTTTAATTACATAAGTCACCTCTTATTCAAAGAGATATCATTACACAGTTCAAAGAAAGGTTGAAAGAGCCCTTTCCTGAATTAGTTTTTCAACGAGAAGCACATTTCTGTATAGTTTGTTGTTGCTGCATCTGTCTGGATAAGAAACTGCTAGCTTACAGGACTAACAGATAGATATGGCTGCATTCCCTGAATATTCTTTATGTTTTGAAATAGGTGGACAAAGATATCCAAAATTGCTTTTAGGTATGAGGTCTATTTTGTAAAATATTCTTAAACACTAATGGTTACTATAGAGGACAACTTTATTATTTATTCCTGTTGCCCACATGGAATTTTAAAGCATAGACTTTGTTTCCGTGATGTTCATATGCCAGAAATGTCTTCCTAGACAAGCATGTTTGCATGCACAACTGCTGTTTGACAGGGACAGTAGGGTATTGTTGGAGGATGTTTCAAAACACTTTTCCTCTAATAGATATATGAATTATTACTCCCATGAGTTTCTTACAAGATGTATGACTTGATGGCAGCAATGTTGAATAGATGGGTTTTAATCAAGACGAGATGTGAAATTCCAGTTGGAATGTCCATCCAATGGCTCAGCGAGAAAAACCTGATGAATTTCTCACCTGCTGAGCATCTAAGTCCAGCCTGCTGCTGTGAAGTAAGAACCCACCTATTTAGGACTTCTGGCCATTGGCTTCTTGTTTGTCCTTTTATGACGCTGGGAACCACGTGGTGACTAAAAGATGGTCATTCAGCAAGTCTTCTTTCGTGAATTGTCACCAAACTGGAGTCTCAGTTGAACAGAGGTGATCAGCGCCATCTCTCATGTAAAGTGAAGTATGTTGTCTTTATTCTTGCCAGCAATGGGACATTGCCCGTCATAAAAAAAAAAAAAAATACATCAGTGATTTATCTGGCCATCCATGTGACCGAGAAAAAATTCTGTATTTACTCAGCATGAGTGCTGGTGAGGGGCTGCCTGAAACTCAGGTGCCCTAAAAGTAGACATTACGCTATGGATGACAAACAGTTACAGAGTTCAGAAGTGTTCTGGTGACTGGGAGATGCTAACAAACTCAATCCTGTGAGGAACTTGGGCATCTCTCTGCAGTGGTGTGTGTGAGCGGAGTGTGGTTGTGTGGTCAAAATTCCATGTGATATCTCTACCCACTCATGAGGATCAGGAAAGTGATATTTTTTATTTTTTATTAGGGTTTATTTAACTTTTATTTTATGTGCATTGGTGTGAAGGTGTCAGATCCCCTGCAACTGGATCTTCAGACAGTTGTGAGCTGCCATGTGGGTGCTGGGAATTGAACCCGGGTCCTCTGGAAGAGCAGTCATTGTTCTTAACCACTGAGCCATCTCTCCAGCCCCAGGAAAGTGATTTTGGAAATTAAGGTTCTTAGCTTTGTTTCTGAAAGAAAGCCAAGCATTTTATTATTATTTTGAAAGTCAAATGTCACCCCACCTCTTGGAAGATTTGTTTGCTTTTGTCTATTTATGACACTGGGAACTAAACCCAGGGCCTGAATTGCACACAATCAGCAAGCACATTGATCCAAAACTAGGAGACCCTTTATAAAGCAAAATCAAACGCCCACGGAATGAAAATAGAATAGTAGAGGTTTGTCTCTCTTCCCTTGTGGGAACAGAGATTTCCCTTTTGTCTTTCAACTCTAAAATACCAAAGCAAATTCAACTTTATTTGGTGAGTTGCTATATTCTGATTTCTGAAAACTCCAATCAAATTGAAGCATTTCTACAATCTTACGAATGATCTTGGATCTCAGTCTTCATACTGGATGACTTTCTTGTTCTGGCTTTTCCTTGCTTTGAGGCTCTCCCCTTTTAAGCATCCCTGTGTTCAATCAGCAGAACCTTCTGAGCTTTGTAGCCGCACTATGTTCTGTAACCTGCTTCCTATTAGGAAAACTCATTTATAAAATAATAACATCAAAATTGATGGTTCTGGCCCTAAAGCATTACAGAATCCTGCAGCATACTCTGGAGGATAGAAACAGCTCCAAAGTTCTAGAATCTTTTTTGTGGTATGGGGGCACTTTTGAAGCTGTATCTTTACAAGTCATTGCCATTTTGACTAGCTAAGGTGATAAAGGCTGTGTTTCTTGGTGGCGTGACCATAGTTAGGCCTAAGAAGACATCTGTGATGCCCCAAACCCTAGCAGGCCTATGACTCTGACGATACATTGTTCAGATGAACAGGAAAAGCAAACTTGAATTTGTGTTTCCTTGCTGTCTACTAGTTACAGCTAAAATTCAGACTGAGCAAGAAAGGTTTAGTGCTTACTATTAGCACCAGGAAAGCCTTGTGCCAGGTACCACATAGTAATTAGTGCCAGGCATCCTCCATTTAGGGTAGAGGACAGGGCAGCAAGCATCATGAATCACAGCTCCAATCTGCCAAGGAGGTGGCATTCACCTTCCCCCATCCTTATGTGTCCTCCGTTAGCAGGCACCCAAGCTGCCAAGCCCTTTGTATACCTTAAACTAAGGCTGATGCTCCCGCCCTCCTACTCCCAGGGATCAGCTTTTTTTTTTCTGGGTTCTTGGCTTCTTAACTCAATCACTTAAGTGTGATTGAGTTCTACTCAAGCATTTACATCTCGAGCCCTTTATCTCTTAAAGTAAATGTTTTGTTTTGAGTAAAAGAATTCAAAACATCTGGAGCCATCTCATGCTTGCCCCAAAGGGGGTAATTTTAGAGTCTTCAACCTCTCAGCTGTCCCTGCCCCTTAGGAGGGTTCCCTCCAGCCTTTTTGCAAGGCCTCAAAGGACCACTGCTCCCCCTGACCACTGGATCTTTTGAGTCGAGCCTGCTCAACTTGCTTTTCTACAGCTCTCAGCAATTTGAGCAGAAAATATGTTCACTCTACCCCTGGGCCACCAAAACCCTTCCTGCTGAGTGTCTCCGCTCACTTTGTCATTAACCCTTATGTCCTTCATTCCAGAGCTTCTGTTGTGGCCCAGGGTGAGACAGAGCAAGGCAGAGATTTGTGTGCCACTCTTTGGGCCTCTAATGCCAACCCATAGGCCTACTTCTAGGCAGCAAGGTTTAAAGTCCACAGAGTCATGGGGCTGGAAGAAGAGAGGGAGGAATGCACACAGAAGAAACAACCATCATGTTGAGAAATTGGGTCAAAGCTGACACCGTACAAATCCGCATGTTTATATGCTTAGATACAATAGATTTAGAAAATGGTTGACATTGCTACTGAGTGTATTCTTTTTGTGTATGAAATAGGCTTTGCAAAAAGAAAAATAACAGGAAAATCTGCCTTGACTTTACAGAACTAACAAAAGTCATTCCTTTGCATTTCTTCTGGTTTGGGGATAACGTAAGACATAATGTCACTTATATTTTGTTGTGTATCTCAGATTAATTTACAAACATTTTTAAAGTTTATGTGTATGAATCTTGCCTGCACACCTAAGGGCTGCAGGCTTGTGCAGTGCCGTCAGGTCCCCTGCACCTGAAGTTACAGATTTTTTTTTCCCTTAATGACTTGCTAGATTATATCCCTGTAGTTTGGTGTTCCTGTAAGATGTGATTCTGAGCCAGAACGCTAAGGGGCGCTCACCATCAGCTTGCTAAGCCTGATTTGGAAAGACTGCATCTTCTCTTTCTGTAACCTAGCCAGTCAGGATCGCTAACCTTCCTCATCCACCTAGGTGGACCCTATGACCCCTGACAGTCTGTAGTGCCTACTGGAATATTCAACATGGGGCTTGAGATTTGCTATCCCCAGGGTCTTAGGTATTCAATCTGTCTTAAACCGAGGCCCTTCCCTGGCTCTGTTTGCTTATCGGTCTTCTTCCTATTCCTCGCTCTCAAATTCAAAAATCCTTCTCAAATTCAAAAAAACTATTATAGCAGTAAATTATTAATTTAAATAAATATTTTTTAAATTATTTCAATAAATTTTTAAATTTACATAAAAGTCGGGAGTAGAACTGAAAGATCTAGCACTGCCATTTGAAACAAAAACCGAACAGAAGAACAAAGAAAAACACTGACAGCTATCCGGGAAGCAGAGAATCAGTTCAGAGGCCCTTGCAATAGACGGTGCACTGAGAGGTGGGTAGGTGGGGGAGTACTAGGAGAGGGAAAAAGATTCAAGGGCCACGGGAGAAGGGATGCTAGTGATTCAGGCTGGAAACATAGGAACAATGAAATATCCTGGAAGAAAACAGTGAGTGGAGCTTCAGAACTTCCTCGCGGGCCAGGTAAACAGAATTAACATATGTCCAGGGAGGAGTCAGGCTGGAAACAGAGATTTTTGAACCTCTAACATTCAACTATTAATTAAAACCCATCTAGAAGAAGGATGGAGGGCTCGTTCAGGGTGCGAGGGAAAGAGAGAGAGTCGAGCAAAGCAAAAACCCGGGGAAAAGCTGCTAGCAGAGGGTTTGGCCATGAAGACTGCTTTATGTTTTCTTGGATGCTAGGTTTGAGCCCATGGTCCCGTGCATACAAGGCAAGCATACCACCGCTCACCCACGTCCTCAGCTGGGTATGTTATCTTAGCCTGTGTTATCCACTGTAAATGCTCACTGCGTTGAGCAATAGCAGCATTCCATCAATGCCGGCATGTCACAGTCCCCATCAACCCTCTGCACAGAGAAGATGCCACACACGTTTGTTGAATTAAATGAAATTAAAACGGCATTTCCAAGCCTTGATGCCCTAATGACAGATCTTCATAATGGTAACCCCAAATAAGACCCCCAAATGCCTGAATTGTAGCTATTTATTCAATTTCATCCAATACTTAGTTAACTTTAAATATATGTTTTCCTGCTTTTGTTTAAAAGTCAGTAATCCATGTGTGGCGCAGACGGTAATTCACCAGAACTTTTGATTAACCATACCCACAGTGTTTACCCTGACATATGAATGAGTTGCCCACAGGGCGGAGCATAGGCCAACGACACTTAGCGAACCATTCACCAGTTTCTGGGCTTTCAAGACTTCTAAATTCTAAGTCAAAGTTAGACTCCACAATGCTCAGTTTCCCTTGTCTTCCCAACAACTTGTACCTTTTTTCTAGTTCTTTCATCCCAACAGAATTGCCAGATAAACTACAATGACTAATTGAACAATTATTAACGTAATATTGATTGACTGACTGATTGATCGATTGACTATAATTTTCCTGGCTAAAACTGGCCTCCTCCCCCCAATGAGTCTGACTGCTACTGAAACTTACCACCCTAGAACTCTTTCATATGTTTCCGAACACTGTTCTTCCAACGGACAATGAACGGAGTTATTGGATGTATTTGTTTTTCATGTGTGTGTGAGTGCCATCACATGTGAGTGTGCTGTGCGTGTATATGTGTGTGTTGTGTGTGTGTATGCGTGTGCGTGTCATGTTTCTGTGGATAAAATCATCACACATTCTAACCTGGTGCTTACATAACCAGTCCCAAAAGCTAACTTTACTTTTACTAGTGAGACTATTATATTGCAAGAACAAAATGACTGGGCATGGTAGCCTGTGTTATTATCCCTGCATCCGGACTGATGAAGCAGGAAGATCATCAGCTCAATGTCATCCTGGACTATACACAATAGCCTTTCTCAAAAAACAAAAAAGTGATATAAATAAAATTATCAAACTGAGACATGTTAAGACATAACTATGTTTAACTATGGTGTCATAAACCTTGAATGTGTATTAGCACCCACATTTCCTGCTTTTGCACGTCAGACAGAAGTATAAGACAGAATAATCATTTTAAATAGAAAATAATACATGCATAAAATATATGAAGTACAAGAGGTATAAACTCAAATATACTAACTATACACAGTATCTGGAAAAGAATGTCTCCCGTGTTAATTATTTTGCTGTTTTGCTGCCACCTTGTGGTAATTGTAGGGATTTCCCAGTATAACAAACAATTTCTATCTTAGTATAAATTTACTCCCTTTCCAAATGCCACAAACTACAGTAACAAGAGAACACTAAGTACGTAGCTCAAATGTTTTCTGAGTTCATCTGAAAATCATTTTTTATCATTTTAAGATAAGAATTGGATTAAAAGTTATTCTGTACTGTATGAATTTATATGCAACAAGTGAATTTATTTGTATTTGTATGAATTTTTAGGAGATTTGAATTTTACCGTAAGTTTTGTGAAATCAGTAATATCAAATTTGAGCTCATTATTTTTCTTCCCTTTAGCCAGCCCTGATTCATTTCCTAAGCCAAGATAACAACACTTTAGAAACAAACAGAAATAGAAACTAAATCTGTCACAGACGGCATTTTATTGATACACAAGTTAAAAGTAGGATCATAATCTCAATCACTTAGGAGAGAAAATTTATAGTTTTCAACTGCTGTTCATAGAGCGACTGAAGCTGCAATTGAGACTTCACAGATTCTCAGCTGGTTCCCTTCACCTTTTGTCCCCTCTTGTTACCTTTGCTTGGTTGGTCTATTGTCTGCCAAAGGATGTGTAATCTATTTCTTCTAGCTTCTCACTTGGCCTATGGTCCACAAAGGCGTACGAGATCCATTTCCTCTCGTCTTCTCGCTTGGCCTACTGTCCACAAAGGGGCACGAGATCCATTTCCTCTCGTCTTCTCGCTTGGCCTATGGTCCACAAAGGCGTGCGAGATCCATTTCCTCTCGTCTTCTCGCTTGGCCTACTGTCCACAAAGGGGCACGAGATCCATTTCCTCTCGTCTTCTCGCTTGGCCTATGGTCCACAAAGGGGCACGAGATCCATTTCTTCCACTCTTCTTGGAGAACTTCCTGTTAATTTGTCTTTTTTTGTGCATCTTCAACATCTCTTATTTCCCTCTTTCCTTCCAATTAGAATTTAATTATGTTTTAATTTTTTTGGAAATACAGGAAATGGGGGGAAGAATAAGGAAAGAAAGAAAATCTCTGTTCTTCCCACTAGTCATTCTTCTATTGACAGAAGGGTAACTGGAAACAAGCGAACAATCAAATTTTGGAAATGTTGCCACCATTACAGCCAGAGCTCCCTGCCTTATCTACAGTCTCTTAATGAAATTACTTTCCCTCAGAGCCAACTGGTTTTGGTCATTTTCTATTCCTGTAACAAATATCATATCTCAAACTCATCAAGAAGTGAGCTCACTAACTTCTCCCGAATGTGAAGTTCCCAATCTTGCTTCATCAGTAAATGGCACCATTTTGTCTCCATTCAGTTCCTAGGGACAAAAGCTTGAGAGTCGCCCTATTGGCTCTATTCCTTAAGCATCTCTCCCTTTCTGTCTCTACCAGCCTGATTCCATGCTGCAGCTGGTTGAATTCTTGCAAGCCTCATCCATTGGGTTCAGTGTTTCCATTCTTGACTTTAATTCATTCACTTGTGTCAAAATGAAAACAATTTTTTTAAAAAGTAAATATAAAGACAGTTTGCCTCTTAAATCTTTTCACTTTCTTTCTACTATATGAAATTTGGGAACAAATTCCTTATTACAGTATAAAAGGTCTCCATGACCTGGCTGTAGGTTTCTTTTCCATCTGATCATCCAAATCATCCATCTAAAATCACCTATCCTTTCAGTAGACATGATTAAATGATCAAAAGTCAAGCTAACAAAATAGATGCCTGGGAGATCTAATATTGCAATTATTTGATAAAGTCTTTATGTAATAATATAGTTAATAAATTAGATGTGAAAATCCAAGACTAAAAGAACATAAATAAAAGAACTATTGAAAATTCTGGAGCTGAAAAAAATACAACCCATTCCCAGTCTACCCAGAGTATCTCTTCTGTTTCTCCTTCCCAGGGAAATCCATGCATCCCCCTTTGGGCCATCTTGTTAACTAGCCACTTTGGTACTGTGGATTTAGCATGGTTATTCTTTACTTTACAGCTAATATCCACTTATGAGTGAATGCATGCCATGTTTGTCTCTGGGTCTGGATTACCTTACTCAGGATGATATTTTTTCTAGTTTCATCCATTTGCCTTAAAATTTCTTGATGTTACTGTTTTTAACAATCAAGTAATACTCCATCATGTAAATATGCCACATTATTTCCATTATCCATTCTTCAGTTGAGGGTATCTAGGCTGCTTCCAGATTCTGTCTATTACAAATAACACTGTTATGAACATAGTAGAGCAAGGATTCTTGTGGCATGATTGAGTATCCTTTGGGTAGAATCCCAAGAGTGGTACAGCTGCTCCTTGAGGTAGATTGATTCCCAATTTTCTGAGAAACTACCATATTGATTTCCAGAGTGGCTTAACAAGTTTACATTCTCACCAGCAGTGGAGGAGTGTACCCCTTGCTCCACATCCTCTCCAGCAGAAGCTGTCATTGGTGGTTTTGATCTTACCCATCTGTCAGGTGTAATATGGAATCTCAGTGAAAGTTTGATTTGCCTCTCCCTGATGGCTAAGAATGTTGAACAGTCCTTTAAGTGCATCTCGGCCCTTTGAGATTTCTCCGTTAAGCATTCTGTTTAGAAACCAGTTCTTAATTGGATTATTTTTTTCATGTTTAGTTTCCTGAGTTCTTTACTTATTTTGGAGAACAGCCAAATATGGGGTTGGTGAACATCTTTTCCCATTCTGTAGGCAGGCAGAGACAGTTTTTAAGAAATAATAGGCTATGATTTTTCAAATGTCACAGGCATTTAGAATTACAAATCTAAATAAAATAATCACCAAGCCCTGACAAGCCAGCACTCAGGCATGGGAGAGAACAGCGGCTGACAAAACAGAGAGGCCACCAAATTGTCCCAAAAAGGCTCCAAACAAAATGAGTAGCAAAAAATCATTACTTAGAAAATTTGCTTTTCTTTCCACCTTAATAAAGGACAAAGATCAGTGTGTTGGTATGACTGTATCCCAAATAAAACTTGCCTGATCAACCTGCTTTCTCTCGAACCAGAGTCTTCAAGGCCGCAGGTGTCAGGTGTCAGGGAGCCTTGCTCTGGGAACGTCCTGGGTGGAGACATGTATGGGTTGATGCCCTCTTCCCGCTCTCTCTGCTTCTAGCTCTTTTTTCTTGTTTTTTTTCGAGACAGGGTTTCTCTGTAGCTTTGAAGCCTATCCTGGAACTAACTCTTGGAGACCAGGCTGGCCTCGAACTCACAGAGATCCGCCTCTCTCTGCCTCCCAAGTACTGGGATTAAAGGTGTGTTCCACCACTGCCCGCTGCTTCTGGCTCTTGAGTGGTTCTAATGATATCTAGAAAGATTTCTAGAGACATTGTCAGATTCTTGTATCCATTTAAAAAGTACAATTCAGGGTTAACTTAAAAATAGAAGACAAACAATTATTGAGACATTTATTCTTTTTAAGTTTTGTATTTCCTAGTAAGATTTGTATGCATATGCATGTCTATGTTATGTGTGGGTGTGTGCAGGTACCACGGTGTGCATGTGGAAGTCAGACAATAAACTTTGTGGAGTTGCTTTTCTCTCCACTTTTTTTCTTTTTCTTTTCTTCGGTTTTCTGTTTTTTTTTAATTAATTTTTAAAATTTATTTTACATACCGACTCCAATTTCCCCTCACTCCTCTCCTCCCATTCCTTACCTCCACCTCCTTTCTACCCCGTCCCACTCCTCAGAAAGGGTAAGGCCTCCCATGGGAGTCAACAAAACCTGTCATATCAAGTTGAGGTAGGACCAAGCTCCTCCCCACAGTATCAAGGCTGAGCCTGGGACTCCACCATGGAGAAAAATAGGTTCCAAAAAGCCAGCTCATGTATCAGGGACAGATCCTGGTCCCACTGCTAGGGGCTCCACAAAAGACTAAGCTATACAACTGTTACCCACTCTTTCCACTTTTCATGGCTTCTGAGCAATCATGAAAGGCTTACCTGGCTAGTCTCTAGCTGCCGAGTCATCCCCTTGGCCACAGTTGATTTTTGTCATGGGATCTTTCACAGTGTCCTATTTGAGTCACTAACAGATAAACATTGGAAGCTGAGGCAAAAACACATTCATCTTGAAGATTCCAAGAATTCAACTCTCAGAATGCCTGTCTCGTCCCGACTGTGCACTCACCCACGCTCCCCAGAAGAATCCTTCCCACTCCATCATCCTCAGGACACTGGGCTCCTGCCGGGATGAGAGGGATGAGCTAGAGCTCTTCCTCCAGGGCCTCTAGCTGGGATCCAGCTTCAGTGAGTTCCATCCTCCCTGGGGCTTTCTTAACCTTTCATGCTCACTATATGATTTTAGGTTGTTCTATTCATCTTGTACTGCAGTCCCCTATGGAAACACACGTCTCCAGTGATGAATTTTTATGAAATTTTTATTATGAGGTTATTTATTGCTCTATGTTCTTTGGGAGTTCTAAATCGAAGGATGGAGATTAGAATGGGAGAAATCAAAGGAGTGTATCATCAGGTCCAGCGTCTCACTCACTGCGGAAATGTCCCGGGTCAGATGTGATGAGTGCGTGCAGACTGACCTGCGTCAACACCTGCAGTTTCTTGGGGTTGTGCATTTCACTTGTAGATGACAGGAATCTTCCTCAGGATTCAGTATCCTAAATTCCATCTGTTCATTCCAGCTAAACCCCACGAAGCTACATTCACAATGCGTAGATACATTGTATATGCTCCTCAGTTTGACAATATATTTATGAATACAAAATGCTGTGGTATTTTCCCTCTATCTTTGGTTATTGTTGGAAATGCTGTAGTTCACTTTGTTTCATCTGGCTTCTAAGCCTTTTAACTTGTACTCCTAGTATTGGTTTTAATGCACTGGAACAGAATTTGAACTTGGGAACTTTAAAACCAAAAGAAAAACTCCAAGAGACTATATATATATATTATAAATATATATATTTATATATAATATATATCTCCTTAATCCTGAATGCAGTTTCCCTTCCCTCCATGTTTCCCAGGTCCTCCCCTGTCCCCTCTCCCCCATCCACACCTCCTCTGTGTCCCTTCAATTAAAGAAAGCAGACCTCCACTGAATTTGACCAAACAAGATGCAATAAGACTAGGCACAAACCCTCATATCGACACTGGACAAGGCAACCCAGTAGGAGGAAATGGGTCCCAAAAATCAGGCAAAAGAGTCAGACCCACCTCCACCATTCCCACTATTGGGAGTTTTACAAGAACACTAAGCTACACAACTTAAGGTACAAGCAGAGGACCTAGATCAGATCCATGCAGGCTCCCTGATTGCTGCTTCAGTCTCTGTGAGCCCCTATGAGCTCTGGTTAGTTCATTCTGTGGATCGTGCTCTCATAGTGTCCTCTACCCCTCTGGCTCTTACATTCCTTCCTCCCCTTCTTTTGGGAGGTTCCCCTGGCTTTGCCTAGTGTTTGGCTGTGGGTCTTTGTCTTTGCTCCCGTGAGATGCCAGAGGAAGCCCCTCTGATGACAACTGGGCTAGGCACCAATCAATGGGAATAGCGGAATATCATTAGAAATCATTTCATTGACTTTTATTTGTTTTGTTTGTTTGTTTGTTTGTTTGTTTTGCCAGCCCTGTTTTATTCTATCCTGGGTCTCTGAGCTTGCCTCTGGTTCCTGGCCATTCGGCAGTATCAGGTATGGGCCTCAAGCAGTTAGACCAGTCACTGGTTAGCTATTCCCATAAGATCTGCACCACGATTGCCCAGCTCATCTTGCAGGGAGGACAGATTGTAGATCAAAGGTTTTGTGACTGGGTTGATGGTCCAGTCCCACTGCTGTTAGAGAAGATAACCTTCATCTGGCCTACCACCCACAGAAGCTGGCTCCCACACGATGACAGCCCTTCCCTCTTTACCAGGGAGCCATAAACTTTATTCTGAGACTAGGCTGGCTGTCCAGCAAACCCAGGCATCTACTGTTCTATTTTCCCATGCTTGGACAACAAACAAGCCCAAACATGCCTGAATATTTTTATGTGGGTTCTGGGGATCCTAAAGAAGCTATGTTGTCATAGCAGTGAAAGGATGCTGCAGGGGCGACAACACTGGTGGTAGTGGCAGCGACAGAGTGGATGGAATTGATGGTAAGACAGGAAGAAGAACAGGCAAAAAGCAGCTTTTATCTCCAGTTTTCTTTATCTGGTCTAGCGCCCACAGAAGAGACTGCCTACATTATGGTAGGCCTTCCATTTTGAACTAACCTGATCAAGAAGATTGAGCTCTCAGCTGGGCATGGTAGACCACACTAATCCCAGAAATGGGAAGACAGAGGCAGGAGGATCTCTGTGAGTTTAAGACCAGTCTGGTCTTTATAGGGAGCTCAAGGATAGTCAGGACTACACAGAAAGACTCTGTCTCAAACCAACAAACTAACAAGGCTATCACAGGGATATTAGGTGTCATGTCTTTTAGTTGATTATAGACCCAATCAGGTTGATCACCAAAATTAACCGCCACTGATCCACCCCTTGCCATCTCCATCTTGACACACAATAGTACCCCATGTTTGAGCATCAGGTTTACCAAATGCATACAGTCTTTTCAACCTATGTGCCATGTGCCAAATATGTATGTGTCAGATTGTTTTTTAAAATTCTCAAATTCTCAACCTCTCCCCCTACCATGTGGAATAGCTGATCTGTAAAAGGCCTTTGTTGTGATTTTGTCTTGCTTATGTTATGGCAATACTGGCTTCCCAGAATAAATGCAGAAATATACCCCTGCCCTCCTGTTTTAGTTTTCTAGGACAGTTTCTGTAACATTGACATTATTTCCTCTTTAAATATTAGCTCTCAATCATTGGTGAAGCTGTACAGGCATGACGCCCTGTTATAGTGGAATGTTTCTAGCAATAAATCACATTTCTTTAATAATACAGTGAAAATTTGGTAATCTAATTTTTGTGTGAGTTTCTGCATTTTTCATATATTTAAAGAAATTTGACCATTTACTTAACTCATTGTGTTTTTTAGAACCTAGAATACACATGATATTCATTTACTGTTTTATATTGATAGAGTGAAGCTCTTACATGATTCATACATATTATTAATAGTATCCTTTATCTGCCATTGAAAGAGCATGGAGAGAGATTTGTTGACTGGCCTTCCATAGAACTGTTATTAGATTGCATTGATTTTTCACTCCTATCATTTTTTTCCTACTTACCTTGAGTTTGAAGCCATTGATTAGCATCTTTTCATCTCTCCTAGTTTAGGGCTCCATCTTGTTCAGTAAGCGCTGTTTCACTGCATCCCAGAATTTTGGCATTTGTGTTTTCTTTTTTATTCTCTCTCTCTCTCTCTCTCTCTCTCTCTCTCTCTCTCTCTCTCTCTCTCTCCCTCCCTCCCTCCCTCTCTCTCTCTCCCTCCATGGTTGGAGTTATTGAAAATTTTGTTCTTTAAGTCCTCCAAATTTCAGATATTCTAAGTACATATTTTTATTTATCTTAAACACAATTCTATAATCAGTGAATACATTTTGTATGATTGAAATTCTTTTAATGACTCAATTTTATGATCCATAATATATTGAAAAATTCATGTATTTTTATCAGTACTTCTAGAAAGCTCTACATATGTTAATTAAGGAAAGTAACTTGCAGAACTCACATTTTTCTCTGCGTGTTCTATCAGCTACTGATGAAAAAGCATTTTAATCCCTGCTTACTACTTTACCAGATTTGCATTCATGTATCCTGGAAGTCAGTTATTAGAAATACGCGTTATATAATACTGCCCTGCATACATACCTCCTTGTCATAATGAAATTATGCACTTCTCATAATTTTTGTTCTCACATCTACTGTTTGATTTTTCTATAGCCTCTCTAGCTTTCTGAAAATTCTTTTTAATATGATATGTTTTCCCATATGATTACATGTTATTTGCTTATGTCTTTTAAATTTTACATAAATTATCTTTTAGAAAACACCTTGCTTAGCCCTTACTCTATGTTCAGTGTGACAGTCTCTGCACTTTTACTGGCACTTTTGGACATTTTACATTTAATGTATGTATTGCAATGGTTGGTCCTGAATCTGCAGTTCCTCGTGGGCATTTGTACTCTTCACTCCTTCAGCCTGATAGTTTCAGTCTTTCTTTGGAATAACTCTGAGAACCATGTAAAAGGCCATTGTTTTTCTTTTGATGTATTATTTCCTCAACATTATTCCATAGTGTAACTAGTAATGTTTGGACTTACAGCATGCAACCCACAGTGGGCGTTCAGACAGTATATTGCCACTTCATATAAACCATAAGAATCTTATGATGAAATGGATTTGGCCTCAGTATGTAGGTTATCGTGAGATTTATAAATGTATTATAAACACCACCATACATTGATACGTTGTGGGAATGTATTGATTACCTTTTTAAAGTTTTGCATGAGAAGATAAAAGACTTGACCCTTGTACTTACTATATCCAGGGATCATCATTCCTTCTATTAGTCCAGGTTACCATTAACACTATTTTATTATACAAGGACCATTTAAAAACATCTACAACATCTATTGAAGTGTCAGCCATAGAATGATCATTTTGTATCCCTGACAGCATCTTCCAATGGCCTTTGTTTTGAATGGATTGTTTATGTTCCTGCTGAAGAATTCTAGGTTGACAGTTCTTTTCTTTTCTGTCGGTGGTTTAAAATCCACCCCAATTGTATTTGTTTTGTTTCAAGCAAGAAATCTGCCTGTATCTTTGTTCCTTTATAAATATTGCATTTTCTTTACTATTTTTCTCTTCAGAGATTTTTTTTAGACAGATTCAGTTGTTATGTTATTCAGTTAAATTTCCTTATGTTCAGTATGTGTGATTCCCTAAGCTCCTTGAATATATGTGTTTATGTTTTTCCTCACTGTTGATTGTTTTATCCATTACTTCTTCAAAACATCTCTTTTCCCTCCCTGCTCTTTTCCTCTGAGGGACAATTACACAGATATTTGCCACTTGCGGTGTCTCACAGCTGAGCTCTCCTCTTTTCTTTGTATTCTGGAGTCCGTTTTCTGTTTCCGTTGAAAGTTTCCACTTCATCAATCTTTTATTCTGAGTTTGTAACTTGAGATTAACTCAGGAAAAATTTTCATCTCAGAAAATGTAATTCTCATATTTAAATATTTTATCTAGGTCCTTTGTAAATGTCTATTATATGCTTCTTGCTCACATCTTCAGTAATTTCTCTACTGTCTATGTTGGTAAAATAGACATAATGTGATTTTAATGATCTTATCTACTATTTCTGTGACATTTCTGAAACAGTCCATTGGTTAGCTTCCCTTAATTTCTGCCATTTTCCTAATTATTCACCTAGGAGCCTTCAACCCATTGCAATAGATTGTGAATTTTGCAGTGCTTGGTACTGAATCTTTATCTCTACAAATATTACTGAGAATATTCAAAACAATTTTGTTAAGTCACAAAAAAGTTAAATTTTGTGGTCTTTTTTTTCAGTTTATGATAGATGGCACCAGAGTTGCATTTCGCTTTAGTGATACTGCCACCCTGTTCCCGAGTAGCAGTATCTAAAGCACTGCAGTGTTGGAGTCACAAGGCTTATTTTGTGCCTGCTGGACATGGGTGCTGATGCAGGGCTTTGAAGCCAAATCCTCCAGGATGATTCTCTTTCAAGACATGGGGTAAATGGTTCATATACAACCCTGCTCAGTCCCGATCAGAGCATCTCAGGGCGACATCTGTAAAGACCCCCATTCTCTCTGGGTACCTCTGTCCCATTCCTCTCGTCTCAATTG
This sequence comes from Chionomys nivalis, assembly GCF_950005125.1. Lineage (NCBI taxonomy): Eukaryota > Metazoa > Chordata > Mammalia > Rodentia > Cricetidae > Chionomys > Chionomys nivalis. The sequence continues at coordinate 55,775,196 of NC_080100.1, read as the reverse complement.
CTCTGCCACATAGTCAGCCGCAGCCCTAAGCTTCCAGATCCCTTTATCATCCACTTGACCCTAATTGTCGAACAACTCTCAGTTGGTTTCCCTTCCTCGTCTGCATGGCAACCCTCTTTGGGCAGCATGTTGGTTATTACAGGCTTCACCTACTATGTGTCAGTTCAAATGTAGTTTTTTCTTTGCTTGGTAGTCAATATCTTAAGAGCCACTGGGTTTAAAAAGTTTCTCTCCATGTTCTTTTTCTTTTCTTTTTTCTTTTTATTGTTTATTTATTTATTAAAGATTTCTGCCTTCTCCCCGCCACCACCTCCCATTTCCCTCCCCCTCCCACATCAAGTCCCCCTCCCTCATCATTCCTAAGAGTAATCCGGGTTCCCTGCCCTGTGGTAAGTCCAAGGACCACCCACCTCCATCCAGGTCTAGTAAGGTGAGCATCCAAACTGCCTAGGCTCCCACAAAGCCAGTACGTGCAGTAGGATCAAAAACCCATTGCCATTGTTCTTGAGTTCTCAGTAGTCCTCATTGTCCATTATGTTCAGCAAGTCCGGTTTTATCCCATGCTTTTTCAGACCCAGGCCAGCTGGCCTTGGTGAGTTCCTGATAGAACATCCCCATTGTCTCAGTGTGCGGGTGCACCCCTCGCGGTCCTGAGTTCCTTGCTCGTGCTCTGTCTCCTGCTCATGATTTGGACCTTGAGATTTCAGTCCGGTGCTCCAATGTGGGTCTTTGTCTCTGTCTCCTTTCATCGCCTAAATGTTTTTCTTTGGGTTCACCTTCTTAATTAGCTTCTCTAGGACCACGCATAATAGGCTCAACGTCCCCTATTCATGGCTAGAAACCAAATATGAGTGAGTACATCCCATGTTATAGTGTTTTCTATTTCCGTCCATTTGCCTGCAAAATTCAGGAAGTCATTGTTTTTTACTGCTGAGTAGTACTCTAATATGTATATATTCCATACTTTCTTCATCCATTCTTCCATTGAAGGGCATCTAGGTTGTTTCCAGGTTCTGGCTATTATAAACAATGCTGCTATGAACATAGTTGAGCATATACTTTTGTTGTATGATAGGGCATTTCTTGGGTATATTCCCAAGAGTGGTATTGCTGGGTCCAGGGGTAGGTGGATCCCGAAATTCCTGAGAAACCGCCACACTGTTTTCCAAAGTGGTTGCACAAGTTTGCATTCCCACCAGCAATGGATGAGTGTACCCCTTTCTCCACAACCTCTCCAGCAAAGGCTATCATTGGTGTTTTTTATTTTAGCCATTCTGACAGGTGTAAGATGGTGGAAATCAGAGAAGCATCACCCTTCACAATAGCCACAAATAGCATAAAATATCTTGGGGTAACTCTAACCAAGGAAGTGAAAGATCTATTTGACAAGAACTTTAAGTCTTTGAAGAAAGAAATCGATGAAGACACCAGAAAATGGAAGGATCTCCCTTGCTCTTGGATTGGGAGGATCAACATAGTAAAAATGGCAATTCTACCAAAAGCAATCTATAGATTCAACGCAATCCCCATCAAAATCCCATCAAAATTCTTCACAGATCTGGAAAAGATAATAATCAACTTTATATGGAAAAACAAAAAACCCAGGATAGCCAAAACAATCTTATACAATAAAGGATTGTCTGGGGGCATTACCATCCCTGACTTCAAACTCTATTACAGAGCTACAGTATTGAAAATAGCTTGGTATTGGCATAGAAACAGAGAAGTCTCTCCATGTTCTTAGGAGCTGTTCTGAGCCGCAGGATCGCTTATTGACAATCTTGGACAAAAGCAAACCCTGCATGATTTTATTTTTATATTTTTACAGTTTTTCAGTTGTATAATTTATGGAATGAATTGTACCTGTTTGTAACACAGTTATAATAATTAAAATATGTTACATTTTAATAGTGCAGTCTTAATAGTATTTAAGGACTATGTTTAATGAATCTCATGAATTTTTACATAAATCGTTTCCAATTTCATCACTAATATTCATTTTTTTCTCTAAATAGTAAATGATAGGGGATACGCAATATCATAAGTCAGGAGGCAAAAATATTAAAGGCCTTTTTTGAAAAGTATAATATGATTTTCAATATAAAAACTTGTATTAATAAATTACAAAAGATTACAGTGAAACATACAAACACAAAGCTAATGTTCTAAGAATAATTTACATGATTTTCTACCAACTCTACAGTTCCTCAATCATTTTTAATATGTGCTTTTAGTTACTATTAACAGATGTTTCTTCTATGAGCTGGTGAGAATTCCACTGTTTGGATGTTCCACTTTGACTAGTGTCTGCTTTCCCTAACCTAGAAATGCATCACACTGCAAAATCCCTGCTTCTACACCTGTGTCTCCGGCATCTGTGATCTTCTTGGGTGGCTCATTTATTTTCCTTCGGAGTTTTCAAAGCTCAGATTACGAAAGAGAATTTTTGGAAAAAGTATCAGAGATTTTAGTTTCTTTCCTCCTCTTAGAGCATTATATAGACAGAAAGGAAAGACCATAAATTTTTGAGAATTTAAAACTATCTTCAGTTAGCTATAGCACAAAGTGATATGAAAGTGTCCTGTACCAAGAAACGTGTCCCATTGATCTTTCCCACTTAAGTAAGCTAAAGATTGCTTCCCCAGTTAGACAAATTTCTGGGTGGTCTTGGAGAAAAATATCTCTTTGAAGAAAACAGTCTCCTAATAATGCTGTAAATGTGAAATGACATTTGTGTTTTAATCTTGAGGCCAAGAAAGAATGAGTATCAGTTGAGCATTTTTAAATTTTGTAGAATTTCTTACCTCGATTTTAAAAGATTTGTTTTTATTCATCTATGTGAGTGAATGCAAGGTAGGTCTGGTGTCTAGGGAGGCCAGGAGGAGGTGTTGGACCCCTCGGGGCTGGTGTTCCAGGCAATAGCGACAGGCTGAGGTGTTGGAACCCTCGGTCCTGGTGTTCTAGGCAATAGTGCCAGGCACAGGTTTTGGAGCCCTCGGGACTGGTGTTCCAGGCAAGAGCGAACCTCCTTGAGTGAGTGCTGTGAACAGGTCATGTCCTCCAGAAGAGCAACAGGCACCCTCACTTGCTGAACCAGCATTCTAGCTCCTACCTCTTTCTTTTAAGACAGAAATGTATACATATAACTAATGAGTGTAAAATTCCTTATAAAAACCTAATGGGGCCGGGCGGTGGTGGCGCACGCCTTTAATCCCAGCACTCGGGAGGCAGAGACAGGCGAATCTCTGGGAGTTCGAGGCCAGCCTGGTCTACAAGAGCTAGTTCCGGGACATGCACCAAAGCTACAGAGAAACCCTGTCTCAAAAAACCAAAAAAAAAAAAAAAAAAAAAAAAAAAAAAAAAAAACCCAATGGGGAAAAATACTGAAGTGTGTGTACTTGGTGTTAAATTAACCAAACTTCCTTAAGGTGTTTTGTGAACTTACTAGTCAGCTTCACATTACAACAATAAAATATATGACATAATTAATTTATAAAAAGAATTATTTAGTGGTTGAAGAGAAGGTTCAGTGGTGAAAAGCACTGGCTGTTTTTCCAGAGGACCTGCGTTGAGTTCCCAGCATCCACATAGTGTCTTAGACTCCTCCAGGGTACCTGACATGGCATTATAACCCTGAGTGGCAGCATCACACATGTAAATAGTACACACACACACAAAAAAAAAACCTCTATCCACATATAATAAATTTTAAAAATAATTTTAGACTTGAACTGTGTACATTTTTCACACACTTCCCAAACTTATGTCCTGCCCTTCTTCTTTCTATTAGTAAAATAAAAGTTTCCTTTGGCAATGAATGCAGGAAAGCTAGTAAGCAAGGCTTTTGTAAGTTTTAGGTCAATGGTGGACATCCAAAAAATCTACCAAGGGAACAAATATGGCTGGATTAAAAGCAGAGCTGGGGAAATGAAAGATTTGACTTATATCATCTGTCCTGGGGCTTAAGAATTTTAGTGCAAAGCTTCTAATAATTATTCTGCTTTCACTCTGCAAACAAAAGTTTTCAGAAGCCTCACTCAGCTGCTGCTGCTTTGGAGCTGTTGGAGCTGCTCGGCAGCACGACTTTGGACCTTCAGTGAGAGCACCAGATGGAAACAACAGGGAACATGCATTCTATCTCAGTTACTATCACAAGGCAGAAAGCAGGAACAGAGTGAGCTAGATCCATTCCACTGGGGACTGGTGAGATGGGCCAGCAGAAAGATGCACTTGCCACCGACATTGAACTCTGGAGTTTGATCTGTAGCTCCTTAAAGTAGAAAGAAATCACTCCTGCAAGTTTTCCTCTCACCTTTACACACACACACACACACACACACACACACTACACACACACAATACACATATACAACACACATACTGGTGTTGGAAGTCCTTCTGTATAAGTGTTCCTTTTATTGGTTAATGAATAAAGATGCCTTGGCCTATGACAGGACATGAGATAGAGGAGGAAAGAAGACAGAGTCAGGGAGATGCCATGTAGCTGCTGAAGGAGACAGATGCCCTGGAAGCTTACTGGTAAATCACAAGCCTTATGGTAAAATATAAAATAATAGAAATGGGTTAACTTAAGATGTATGAGTTAGTTAATAAGAAGCTTAAGCTATTGGCCAAGCAGTGTTGTAATTAATACAGCTTTTGTGTGATTATTTCAGGTCTGGGTGACCAGGAAACAAATGAGCAGCCTCTGCCTATAACATGATACACACATACCACATACACACACTCACACACAACACCACACACACACATACACACTCCACACATATACACCACACACAAATAAATAAATAGCAAATATAATAAAAAACGTTTAAATCCTACTGAGCAACATTTACTAAGGGTTCACAGCATCTCCTGATACCCCAGTCTTGAAACTGAACCTTATCACAAGAGTCTTCAGGAGACAGTATACAAAAAACAGAAATGACTCTCTCAATTTGTTTCTTTTAATGCTCTCATCAGTGCCCACATTCACTGCTTTCTGTATTGAATTCACTAAAGAAGGGCTGGCAATAAATGCATGCTCCAGTGTTAGAACCCAGACCAAACATATGTGAGGCCATGGTTTTAATCTCATACATAGAGCAGTGCGTATAGTAAAGTTAATATGTCTAGGGATATGAAGTAAGGAAACGCTCTGTCCATTTTTGAGAAAACAGCTATTATTCAGCCTTGTCAACACTTTGAATTCATTGTCAAGTGGGAAATCACAAGGTATTTTCTTGATGTTTGGCCTCTGCTGCAACTTACCCACAGCAAAATAGTAAGGCATTAAAAGTTGGTTTTGTGGATGCCCTATTTTCTTTTTAAAAATCTCATTTTTCTTTTGTTTTCTTTATCTGGGCAGTGAAGTAAATTTATATTTCAGTTGCAAAGGAGTTTATTTCCCTGAAAAAATGTCTACACAGTCAGCTTCTCCGCTCCAGAAAAACACTGGACAAGTTGGCAAAACAATTGCTCTTCACTATTCACAGGCTGTTAGCAATGATCTTTATTACCATCCTGGTTGTGTGTGTGTGTGAGAGAGAGAGAGAGAGGAAGAGAGACAGAGACAGAGACGACAGAGACAGAGGGGAAGAGAGAGACTGGTGTGTGTGCACAAGGAAAACAATCAGCCTTCAAGGTGCTTAGAAAGTTTTATTTGTACCTCACTTAAATGCACTGACCTTAATCCTCCAGGCTTCATTCTACCCTTCAAACAATACAACATAAATAAGAACCTAATAATTGGAATTGGTTAGCTGATGGAGTGAGTTGACTTACAGAAAGTGCACTGGGAACAGATGAAGACCTTGCAAATCTCCCAGGCAAGCCCAATCTAAATGGTGTTGAAGGCCGTGCAAATACAATGACTGTATTTATAAATGGACTTCAGTGTGAACAACAAACACTGGATTTAAGTTCCCCACAGTGCTGTCCAGCTTCTTCAGCATGAGCCAAACTGGGCTTTGGTTCGCAGATGAACATTTCATGGTCATCAGCTTAGTTTTCTTTGTTCATTGCCTTGTTAGAAGGGTTAAATGGTAAAAATGGTATAAGGCCCTTTCTTCTGTCTGTAATTGCTCTATGGCACCACTTTCCAGTCTTAAATTCTTTACTCTATATGAATGTCCCTTATTTAAACAGCTTTCCTCAGATACCCATTCTGAAACAAAAAAGAGGAGGAAAAAACCTACCCAAAGTTACATTTGGCAAATACTAGCCCAGGAAATTATCCAAAATTGTGAATTCCCACAAAAGATGTCAACATCTACTTACTTTTCATGTGCATTTAATTATTGGAAGGATTTTGATTGGGCAATTATGTTCGTATTTTGAATCAACTTCATTTTCCAGCCGAGAATGGGGCCTTCGTAAAGTGGGGATTGTGCCAGTAGACTCTGCCAGATCCATTGTGGGTACTGAAAACTTCACTCGTGGAGAAAAGGAAGCGAGAATGGCAGGCATCGCCCTGCTGTAGAGGGAGCAGGGTACCTAGTGCCTCAAGGGAAGCAGCCATGGGGGATGCTGGGAGTCTGTGATGACTGCAGGACTCCTGGGGCAAAACATTCCTTTCATTCTATAATGTCCACTATGAGAATAACCCTTTAAGCCAAAGGCAGTATGGGAGAAGCCAGCAATACTCAGAAGACTAAAACCTAAGAAATGTAATTTTCATGGGGATAAGAAAAGAGGCCACATTTTGAATGACAAGTTTGAAGAGATTCTGTAAGCATGGACATTTCATTGCTAGAAAGTCTCACATGCCGATTTATTTCAAAAGGGCAAACAGAATGAAAATTTTCGGAAAGAAAGCAATGGAAAGACATAAAGTCAAGTTACTTTGTCCTTCTTGATCTAGTTTTTGACACTGGATTTCTTGTTCAGGCTACCTCTGTAAGAAACCAAGGCAGTAAACACAGTCTTTTGAGCTTCCAGGAGAGCAATAATGGCAAACATTTTACAAAAATGCCTATCAAAATTTTAAATATTCTAATAACAAAGAGCAAGAATTGAACCAATTTTCTTACTTTATGTTTTCCCTCCATGCTATAAAAAGGTGGGATGTACGAAAATATCAAATGTAATATAACACAGTGCTAGTATTTCAGAGGCTTCTGGGGTAGAGAAAAAAGATCAATGGTACAACTGGAATTTCCTGACTAAGCTGTTTCCATTCTAGGGAAAGGTTGGGTATAGATTCACAACTCCGTGACACACAGTGCAATCACCTGAGATTTAACAAGGTCCTTCCTCTATGGATTGGATTTCATAATGGCAAAAGATACTTGGGGACTTGAGTCACATTTTATATACTTGATCATACAATTATGTTGAATATGTGATTTGACTACGATATCAAGCAGTAGCTATTTCTTCTGCTTGTGCATACTGCTGAATAAAAATTGAAGCTCTTGCTGAGAGAGCTATTTTTACAAGACCTTAATACACTGTCACTAGAAAAATGCAAATCATGATCAAGAGGTTCTTGAGGGCCATGATGTTCTCTATGAGCTGAATAGCAGGTGCATACTTAGGCCATTCACTGCATCTGGAGGAAATAGTTGGCACTTTGCAGTTTTCCAAAATGAATTTTTACTAGACTAGCACAGCAGCCTATGCGTCAGATAGGAAATGATTTCCCTCACCTTTGTTCTGCCCTTCTCTCTAGATTCCCTTTTTTGTTGTTGCTGTTGCTCATGCTTCATAAATTTAAGTTTATTTCATTTCATTTTAAATTCCTAAATATTACCACCCTATCAATCAAAGGGCCAGCTTTACCTATGAATTTCTTCCTTGGTAATTGTTTCTTTGAACAATAGGAATCTTTGAGAATGAAATCCTTCCCTTGACATTTAGGAATGCAAATAAAAACAACATTCCGGATGTGAATTTTATCCTGTCTTGAACTCACAAAATCTAAAATGGCTTTTTTGTTTGTTTGTTTTCTCTCACTTTGATCCTCACCTGCTCTTCTGTCTCCTCTCACCTCCTGATCTAGCAGTTTAAAGAACTTTAGGAGTTTTCCTTAACTCAATGGCCTCTGCCACCAAAACAGTAATCTGGACAAGTGTCAACCAGGGAACAGACATGTGCCACTGTTTATATTGAACCTGTGTGCTCCTGTTTATATTGAACCTGGTAGAGGAGGCTTTTAGTCCCTGCTGGCATAAGGAGGAGGTGACTTGACTGTCTCTGAATGAGCTCATTTGGTAGAATTTTCTGTTGAAATCCACTGACTCTAAAATCCTTTTGACGCATGATTTCCATCACAGCTATCAACTGAAATAAGAATTAAAATACACAGATATCACTGTTTCTCAAATAACTAAGGTAGCAGGCTTCTTAACCTGGCAGAAAAAGTCAGCCAGGTTCAGAGGTGACCATGTTTGACAGGCCCCCATCTTATTATCTCTTCTACTCTTATTCCACTTTCAATAGCTGATTTTTTGCTTTATGTATCATAACTTTCCCTTTCAGGTCAGAAAGCAAATAAGTGAATCAAAAATGGGCAGAAATTTCTAGGAAAATTTCAGCTCAAGAATAAGAGTAATGAGGTAGAGAGCAGAAAGGGCTGAGGCTGAGATGGAAAGGGATTAGATTGAGGATGGGAAGGAATGAGGTTGAGATGAGAAGGGATTGACATGAGAGTGGGAAGGGATGAGATGAGGATGGGAAGGGACGAGGCTAGTTTGGTTTCTATTGCTATCATAAAACACTTCCTATAATCCAGCTTGAGAAAAGGAAGAGTTTGTTTGTCTTAGAGGTTACAGTCCATCAACAAAGGAGGTGATATAGAAATTCAAGGAAAAACCTGGACACAGGAACTGAAGCAGAGATGGTGAAGGAATGCTGCTCACTGGCTGCTCCCATTGGCTTGCTCAGCCACTCTCCTTATGAAGCCCAGGCCAACTAATGTAGGAATGGCACTGCCCTCTCAGGGAAGCTGGGCCTCCCAAAGTTAAGTTAAAGAAAATATGCTGCAGACATGGCCACAGACCCTTCTGATGGAGACAGTTCCTCAATGAAGATATTTCTTCCCAGGTGACTCTAGTTGTGTCAGATGACGATAACTGGCCAGCATTTAGAGTTGCACCTTTGCTTTCAGATGCTGTGTTCTCATAATTACTGCCTGCAGTTCATCATTTAGATATAAGGTATCCATGCACTTCCTTTAGTTAGGAAGGTGGAAGATGGAGGGTGTTTAGAAGTCATCACTACACAAATAATCGTCAAGTGTTATTGATAAGGAAGGAGCTCTTCTGTGGAAGTGCTCATGGAATGACCACCGTCTTCTCTAAAATTTATTGAAGGTCGAAATTTCTTTGTGTCCATTGTTCTGCATTTGTTTCATTTTTGTCTTGTTTTCGTAGTTGCTAATTTCATTTTGGGGGGGGGATTGCTACCCAATCTGATACACTGTCATTCAGCATAACTCCCATGAGCACAGACATGAGACTTTCTATACAGTCCTCGGAATTATAACCAATAGAAATGGGGAACTTTGTTCTGAATGCCTTATGATGAGATTGGCTCATTGTGAAAGTGAGGGGCTGTGAAAAGATAAGACTTTTAATGTCATTCTTAGAATAGTAAAACAATGGAGCCCTAAGGTCTACGTAACATTCCTATTTTTTTCAGAAAATATTGCCCATATTTTTATGTAGCAAAATCATAACCATGTAATTATTTAACTTTGAGTTGATAACAAACCTAATGTGTACATATAATAAAGACGTATACATGTTTTGAACATGTATAAACATGAAAATATTAAATATTTGCTTGTTCATAAAATACAATTGCAATTTATAAAGATTTTTTGCAGTCTTAGATAGTCATTCTAAGTTGACTTAATGATTTTACTTGCTTTCATATTCAGTATTTCATGGATAGTTTAAAAGTAAAAATCCTCTCATATATCACTGTAATTTAAAACCTAGAGGTCTGAAGGAATGGCCCACTCTATAAAGTGCTTGGCTACATGAGCATGAGGACATGAGAATGGATCTCCAGCATCCATGGGAAAAGCCAGGCATGATAGCACAGGTCTATAAGGGGTTGTTCTGTTTTTGTTTGTTCATCTGGTTTTTGTGGCTCTCTCAGCATTATTGAGCAGAGATGGGAAAATACTGGAGACACACTTGCCGGCTGTCCTAACAGAACTGCAAGCACCAGGTTCAATGAGTGTAGGTGTGGTCTTTATGTCCCATCGTCACTCTCAAATAATCACTCAGAGGCTTAATATTACTTACAAATTCTCAGTCAATAGCTCAGGCTTATTACTAACTAGCTCTTACATTCTAAGTTTAACCCATATTCCTTATTTAGGTTCTGCTACATGGCAGTATATTTATTACCACAACACATTCATCTCCTGCTCCCTCTCCATCTGGCTGATGACTCCAGACCCCACGCTTCTTCTTCCCATCATTCTCAGTTTGGCTCTCACACCTGACTTTATCCAGTTCAGCTACTGGCCAGTCAGCTTCTTTATTAACCACTGAGATTAATATATAGTCACAGTGCATAGAGGGATTATTCCACAGCAAGTGAGACAGACTGTCTAAAACACTAAGATGAAAAAAGGATTGTGAAGACATCCAGTGTCAAACAAACTCTGGCTTCCATATGTGTTTGTACAGATGAACACACTCATATTCACACTTCACACACATATATAGCACAGATACATACAAAAATAGTAGCTACATTTTAAAAATTATTAAGATGAATTTTTAAATGGTATATTTCATCACAAAAAGTTCAGCAATCACTGGATCTCTTTTAACTAAGATAATTAGTGAATCGTATATTTTCCTGGGGCCTGTGCTTTGTAGACAACATTTGAGATCAGAACAGGCTATGTTGCTTCACAGACTAATAAATGGAGTTTTGATGAAATCATGCTTCATCATGGGATACTGATCAGCAATAAACCAGTATCAAGGATTTTGGAGATATCTGTAACGTGGCAGAGAAAAAGGTAGGGATGCAACGAAGAGGAGAGAGGAGAGAAGTCTTTGTTACCAGAGATTTTAGTAGACTTTTGTGTTTCAAGACTATGCATAATCAACACCTTAGTAAGCCATTGATTGTTTATGTTATAACTACTAGCCGGAGGGAGTAAAGGCAATGCAATTGGCATGTATTTTATGTCTTTCTAAACTTCCTCATGATTGGGTCAGCACTTAATATAAATGTGAATTGCCTGATTAAGTGTGTCAGCTCATTCTGAATTTCTGTGGAGTGATTGTGAGCTCATTGTTGAGTTCTGCATTGGGCCTATGTGTTTCTGTCACATCTGTGAAGGTGACACAGCTTTCAGCAGATGATCTGCAGTTGTATTTTCAGAGCCTGTGGAATTGTGATGTGAAAGTGACAGCTGTTCACATTTTGTTCAAACTGTAAATGAAATGGAATCTTCTAGCTTCGTGAGAAACACCATCTAAAGGAATTTAGTTCAAGTGATGTTACAATCAACTTTTCTAACCATGTAAATCCTTCTTCTAACAATATAACAATTTTGCTCCAGATCATAAAACTAAGAGGTTTATGTTCATTTATCTGTGTGCATATATATATTAAACTCATTTTTATACAATGTACATTTCAAAGAATCCTAAAACATCTCAAAGATTTTCATATTTCTATATGAATTATGAAGGGGATACTTATTTCTCCTTTTTAAAAGTAATATAAAATAATAATCTATTAAAGAAGTTGCTTTATTTTACTTATTTTTTATTTTATAAGATCTAAGTTCTTAGTTTTTTAGAATTGAAATAATGTTTACACTATTGGTTAAAAGGGCCTTCCAATGGTTTTAAACTGCTTCCAGTATTTATTCAAATTGTAATTCGCTAGAGAACAGGTTATGATTAGTTTGCTTTTATAGAGTTTTTTTAAAGTTTGCCCTTGTCAGTGTTCTAATATCCTTTAATATACTTATAATATCAATTATGCATTTGGTTTCATACATGAAGGAAAAATAATTTGAGCTAAAGTGTATATTAGACAATATAATGCACTGTTCAGGATATTACTGGGATTTTGCTCACATATCAAGCATGAGTGAAAGCTATGAGGTTATATGTTTCCTGTGGAATATGACCAACATACACACCATTTAGAAGTTATGCTTCTTTGGCTAGCGAGATATCTCAGCAAGTACACTTGCATTAAGGCAACCTAAACCTAATCCCCAGAAGGCATGTAAAGGGAGAAAGAGAAAACCGACTCCACAGAGATGACCTCTGACCTCTACAGAAATACTTTAGTATGCACATTTCCATGTGGACACCACACACACACACACACACACGATCTTTTTCAACTATTTAGAGAAGTTCTTTTTCTCAAAGCAGTACTAAAATACATATGTATTTCTTTGTTTTGCTTCATTTTGTTTTATAAAATATTTTATTTTTGAGATTATAATATAATTTATCATTTCTCCCTCCCCTTTTCTCCCTCCAAAAATTCTCATGTACCACTGCTGTTGCTCTCTTTCAAATTCATGGCTATGTTTTCTCTAACTATTTATTGCTTGTCTTTATGTTCTTACATAAAAACTTTATATTTCTACATAAAAAAAACCTGATCAGTCTGGAAAATGTTACTTGTATGTGTGTTTTCAGAACTGTACATTTGGTATTATGGAGAACTGAAAGACTGTTTCTCCTGTTTTAGCATTTCTTCATTGCTTGCAGTTCTTTGTCCAGGCTGAGACATTATTAACTTCCCCAGTCTGTGTTATCATGCCGTTACTGTCATTCTTATTGAGCTTGTGTTTGGGCAGTCATGTTGGTAAGACTATGTATAGGTGTAGCTTCTGACATTACAGGGAGACAGTCTCACAGCAAACTTCCTGATCCTTTGGCTCATATAATCTTTCTACCTCATCTCTCAGTGTTCTCTGAGCTTTAGGTAAGAGAGTTGATTTGTAGATATATCCATTAAGACTAAGCTTCACAACTCTGCATGTTGATTGGTTGTGGTTTTCTCTAATGGTCTCTATCTGTTGTAAAGAGACATCTCCTTGGTCCGGGTGACAACTATACTTATCTGTGAGCATAAGGACTAACAGAGTGCAGTTAGGGATATGCTGGTTTAGTAAATGGTGGTTGTAAGTTCTCCTCCATGATCCATGACTTCACTAACACTGGGCAATTGGCAAGGTTTCTAGCACAGGCATAATTTCTCCCCTGTTGAGCAGATATTAAGAGCCGTTGTTTACTACTAAGGTATGTGTGCCACTACTGCACCACTAGAATTATCATGCTCTGCTATGTTTTATAGTCACCCTAGTAGGGTAAGACTGTCAGCCTCTTCTCTGCTTTGATAGTTTGCATGGCGTATTCTGGCACTATGACTGCCAGTCCCCAAGGAGAAGACTTTCAGGTCAGACTGATTTGGGCAGCCTCTGGGTCCTGTGTCAGCAATGCAAAAGCAGTAATATTTTTGATGTTTCTTGAACAAAACTGAACAACTACTCAAAGTTTCTTGTGCCTGGTGTTGGGGATTTTGTAACATAGACTATGATTCTTGGGGGTAGCATTGCCAGCCCATATAGGAAAATTTTACTTAATATTGTGTTTATACAAAACTGCTAGTTGAACTATGTTGAACTAAACTATGAATATTAAACTATTTATATAACACACACACACACATATATATATATACACTGACTTATATGAATTATAGTTATTTTAAGATGGATAGGTTTTAGTATGATTCTTTGTGGTTTTTTCAGTCAAAATATTGCCCTCTTCTCTCCTCCTGTATTCATCACCCTCCATCTCCCTAATTAGAGAACTTTCATGTTTCCCATTCAGATTGCTTGTACCCTGTATTCTCCCTTTTTACTTTCCTCAATTCTGTATTACTCAGATCTGAAACTTGGGGGCTAGGATGCTAAGATAAGAGGGAATGTAGAATGTTTGTCTTTGAGGTCTGGGTTATCTCACTCAGTGGAATCTTCTCTAATCCCATCCATTCACCGGATTTTAGTTCTTTACAGCTGAATAGTATTCAATAGTGTGTATTACTGCATTTTTACTATTTCTCGGTTAAAGGACATTTAGGGATAGCTGGAGCATATGGCAGATTTATCTTTAGTTTGCTGTTGTTGTTGTTGTCTCTGGATTCTCCACACTGATTTCCGTGGAGTTGTTCTGCTTTGAAATGCCACCAACAGTGAGTAAGTGCATCTTTCCCACACCCACTACAATATTTGTTGATGGTTGTTTTGGTGATTTCAAGGTTATTGAAATTTTGAAATTGCTGAAATGTTGAAACTTTTGAATTTAATGAAATCTCAAAATTGTTCTGTTTTGTGTTTTCCTGGTTGTTAAGACTGAAGAACAATTTTTGAGATGTTTCTTAGCTAATTTTTCTTCTTTTGAGAATTCACTGGTCAGATACCAGGTCCATTTTGTTGAGTAAGATATAGGGGCTTTCTTTTTGCTTATTTGTTTGTTGCTTTGTTTTTGAGTTCTTTATATATTCTGGATATTAATCTTCTATCAAAGGTATATCTGGAAAAAATTCTATACTATTCTGTGTACTTCTTCCTTATCCAACTGATTGTTTCTCTCATTGTGAAGAAGCTTCTTAGTTTTATGAAGTCTTACTTGTGTTAGCCTTAATTCTTGGCATTTTGATTTTGTTTTTGTTGTTTGAAGGAATTATTCTATGCTAGAAACAAGTAAGGAATTAATGAAAATTTCATTTTATTCAATATTACCTCTAATACATGGCCGTATTTTTATAATTTGATGACTATCACAGTTCCAAAACACCGTAGTAGTAGAATGATATTTAGTATTTTATACCTTAAAAAAATTACAAGTTAGCCTGGGATTACAACACTGATATCTAATATTCTGAAGATTTAACTATCTTTCAAGAATTGTTCATAAAGTTTCTTGTTTTTTTATGATTTTCTTGAAGTTCAATGATAGAATGTGATGTTTCCTTCTACCCCATATGAAGGATATACTTCTAAAGAATCACAATGTAATATTTATACTAGTTGTGCTTGGATTTTAATAATATATAAATATATATATATATATATATTTAAGGGCAAGAAATACAGAGCAAGCTTCCATAAACAAACAAACAAAGAAAGAGAGAGAGAGAAGTTTGTTTCCCTTAATATTACCACCATCATCAATATGTAGGGTTTAATGTTTGTTCTTGACCTTCTCTTCGAAGAATTAACTTCCTGGTTTGTTCTATTAATCTTGGAACCATGGAACGCATGCCCTTTGAAGACCTAGTAATTTCAAATAGAAGAAATTTTGAAGAGTCAGTGAGAAAATCTGCAAGCAGCAATAAGACAGAGCCCTTGGAACCAGGTGGAAGCTGCGGTGTCACTTCTGTGTGACCCCGCAGGTCTCTCTGAGATTTTAAATTCCTTTCTCCATCTCGTATGCTTTCTACTCTTCAAGAAATTGTGAAAGACCCACTAGAGCCAATTCTATAATATTAGACTCCATAGTCCACTAGCCTTGGCTGTTGATGTAAATAATAGGGAAAATTTATGTCTTCTTAATTTTAAATTGTTAGGAAGAGTCACTGTTTCTGTGTAAACTCATCATACACCCCTAGAGGTAATGATTGCAGACATTGTAGAGACAGAGTCTCAATTTGGAGCAACGGTCTGAGCTCTTAAGGTCCAAATGAGGAGCAGAAGGAGGGAGAACATGAGCAAAAAATCAGGACCACGAGGGATGCACCCACCCACTGTGACAGTGGAACTGATTTATTGGGAGCCCACCAAGGCCAGCTGGTCTGGGACTGAATAAGCATGGGTTGATTCCGGACTCTCTGAGCATGGCGGTCAATGAAGACTGATGAGAAGCCAAGGACAATGGCACTAGGTTTCGATCCTAATACATGAACTGGCTTTGTGGGAGCTTAGCCTGTTTGGACGCTCACCTTTCTGGACGTAGATAGAAGGACCTTGGTCTTCCCGCAGGGCAGGGAATTTGGACTGCTCTTCAGTATCGAGAGGGAGGGGGAATGGAGTGGGGGGAGGAGAAGAGGAGTGGGGATAGGGGGAGGGAAGTGGGGGGAGGGCAATATTTGGGAGGAGGGGAGGGAAATGGGAAATGGGGAGCAGGTGGAAATTTTAATTAAAAAAGAATAAAAATAAATAAATAAGTAAAAAAAAAAAAAAGAATGCCCATTTTAACTCTAGTTTCAGCTTCCTTGTTTTTCTTACTACTGTAGTATTGGATTTTGTCAACAACTTCTGGCTGACGTTACAGGTGTAAATGTCAGAACACACTGGGAAGACATAGTTTATTCTTTCTACTCCTTTTATAGTCAGGAAATTGGTTAAATAAATG
This sequence comes from Chionomys nivalis, assembly GCF_950005125.1. NCBI lineage: Eukaryota > Metazoa > Chordata > Mammalia > Rodentia > Cricetidae > Chionomys > Chionomys nivalis. The sequence goes on along the minus strand of NC_080100.1, from coordinate 55,758,829 downwards.
TGAACTAACATACAAAATTATCTTCAGTATAGGTGTAAACCCTGTCTTCAACTTGAAGACCATAGAATAGATTAAAAAATAAAACTCTAACTGGGGGTCCTTCATGAAAATCCATTCAAATGGCATGCCAAGACTTTAAGAATCACTTTAGAAAAAGCTGAAGGTTTAACAGATTTTGCCACTTGTGTATCAAAATTATGCAAATGTTTATTATCTATTTACTTGCTTAGTCATCTGAGACTTTCAGCTGGCCACAGACAGCAAGAGTTGTCCCTTCGCTTATTTGTGTATATACATACCATTGTTCCCATGTAAGAGCTGTAAATTTGAGCTCTATAAACATTACATCAGGCTTGTGCTTCTAGTAAGGTGTACCTATTGTATTTCTACCAGAGTCACATATAAGCTACCAAAACACTATTCAGGAATCTGGTTTGTTGAGAAATATGACCCTTTAGTCCAGCAATTTCCTAAAGCTCAGGTAGGCCAATGAACACTTCCTTGAGTCAATGTACTTTGATTAAAGGTTGCTGAGTTTCCAAAAACTCTTGTCAATATTTTCCAAGAGAGGACTAGCAACAAGGGAGCTAAAAATAAGAGAGAATTGAATTACCACTTCAGCTTTATTGATACCATTCCAAAAACAAAAAGTCTGCAAATTTATTTGCTTAGATGGGCAGTCGGAAAATGCAGTGTAAGAAGGAAGATATTAGAACTCATGCCTCAATAAAGAACAGGGAAGAGGAAAAGGAGGGGAAAGGGGCAGAGGAGGGGGGAAAGGATGGGGATTGGATGTGGGACCAGGAGAGTGCTTGACCAGGAATGGGGGATAGGCAATGGAATAATCTACTTAGAATGTTCTCTCAGTTTCTGCCATCCTTAGTAAAATAAATAAAAAAAGTCATTCATTTACTAATGTACAATTTTGATACTGGCATTAATGCTTCAACTGAACAATAACAAAAAATGTGGCCATGAGCAGTTGAGTGACTCCTTCCTGGGTCATACAACTAGAACATGCCTGGCCAAGGAATGAAAATAACTTTTGCCTTTTCTTTATTACACTCATATTGCATCTTCCTATCTCCCCAAGACTGTCCCAGCTTACAGACTATAGTTACAAAAAGTTCATTGTGCTTTGTGGTCTAATTTGGAAAATAAAATAATCCTGTGATCCATGGCAACTAGGAAATAGTTCAACAAACACAGTAACATGCAGGGAAGAAAGGCATAAAATCGGGAAGGATGAGTAAAAGGTAAGGTGCTAAATAGAGAAATACAAGCATAAGAAACACAAGAACAAACAAAAAGAAAGTAGCTGCCTAAGAAAAATATAGAGAAAAGCTGATTCCAAAAAAAGAAATTATCAGCCGGGCCGTGGTGGCGCACGCCTTTAATCCCAGCACTCGGGAGGCAGAGGCAGGCGGATCTCTGGGAGTTCGAGGCCAGAACTTCTGGTCTAGAAGAGCTAGTTCCAGGACAGGAACCAAAAAAGCTACAGAGAAACCCTGTTTCGAAAATCAAAAAAAAAAAAAAGAAATGATTCAGTGCTTTAAGAATGCAGGTTTTTAAGTCACAAGACTCTTGGATTCTACTGCCTACGTTTGGTTGACATAATTAACTGAGATTTCAGAAATTGTAAACCAGGCAAGAGACCATAACAAAATTTTGGAAACATGCTGGATGAAGTGACAGAAACTAAACAATTTGTATTTAAGCTCTTAAGGTGTGCTTCCTTCTTCTTTAGCAAAAATAGCAGGAATTGAGAATCCCAGTAAATATTAAATTTAACTGAAGAGACCCCCATAAAGTCTCATCAACATGACTGTTCCAGTGTGCTCTGAACAAGATCCTATAGACATGCCAGCCTGGATGTGATGTAGGAGTGTCATCTATCTATCTATTGCTTTCATTGGTTAATTAATAAAGAAAACTGCTTGGCCTGATAGGTCAGAACATAGGTAGGCGGGGAAGACAGAATAGAATTCTGGGAGGAAGAAAGCAGAGTCAGGCAGATGCCATGATTCTCCGACCTGAGACGGATGTAGGTTAGGATCTTTCCCTGTAAGCCACCACTTCATGGTGCTACACAGATTATTAGAAATGGGTTAATCAAGATGTGAGAATTAGCCAATAAGAGGCTGAAACTAATGGGCCAGGCAGTGTTTAAAAGAATACAATTCGTGTGTTGTTATTTCGGGTGTAAAGCTAACCGTGCGGGAGCTAGGCAGGATGAAAAGCAGGCCTGCTCACCTCATGGCAACATGGATGGGAAAAGCCCACAAGGCCTTAACCATACACAGAACATTGAGCCGAGAGATGATCTTCTTGTGAAGAGCATGCCAATTGGTTGTTGAGTGTCAGATGGATTGAACAGGTTATATTTAGGAATATATATGTATAAACATATACATAGATCCACGCAATAACATTCAGAAAAAAAAAACGAGGCCATGAATTTGAGTGGGGGAGGGGTTGTGGGAGAATTTGGAAAGACGGAAGGGAAAGGAGACATGTTATGATTATATTATAATCTAAAAAATTATAATTCTTAAACATAGCAATATATATCTATACAATTGCTGTTTTGCCATCCTTACAGTGGCTTGAGGGGGATTCTGCTCCCCCAGACAAAGACTCTGTGACTGCTGCTAAAGGTAGCTCTAATTAAATCTCTATCATTCTAATAAAATGTGAGATTCAAAGGCTAGGGTGAAAACCTGTGAACAGGGAGAGTTAAAATAGCAACTGGCTAATTTTCTGTCTTTGCTGATGTCCCCAGAAGCCACTCCCTTCCACACAACCCCTAAAAACAAAAACAAACAAACAAACAAACAAACAAAACCTACGGTAAGCTCCTCCCTGCTACTTCATGTCAACCTGTTGCTAACCCCATCTCTCTGAGCCCAGGTAAATTTTTTCAACTAACACAAATACAGCACATGTTTATACAGTTACCAAATGCAGCATGAGCAAATGTAACACATCTTTGCCTAATTATAAAATAAAAATTAGGAGGTGCCTGGAAAAGTTTCAGTGGTAGAGTACCTGCGTAGCATGTACAAAAACTCTGGATCCCATCTCTGGAACTACAAAGAACCAAGGGAGGTGGTGCAGACAGGAACCCCAGCAGGGAGCTGTAGGCAGGAGGACCAGGAGTCCAAGGTTATCCTAGGCTCCTAGCAGCTTGAGATCCCCTTAGAAGCAAGACTTAATAATAGCTAGGATTGCCAAGAGTTTGAAGTAAGGGTAAGAATCAACACATAATTTCTCCTACTCCTTCCTGCCGCTGGATCCTTTATCTGCATAGAGGCCAGACTTTTATAAGGGAAACTCCATTTTAAACTTCTGACTAAGCTTTGTCTTAGAGATGGCATGCTTAGACGTAAGTTTTTGGATATGGATGTGCAATGCAGTATTCAAGTGCTCATTTAGTTTCAGGATTTTATCTCCTCAACTTTAAGGACAACGCCCCAAATAGTCACCATTGGTTAAGCATCTCCTCCCCGGCCCCCATCTTCCCACCTTGAGCAACTTTTTCTTCCCTTTCACTGTGCTCCATTAATATGCCAGACACTTTCTCCGTATTTTCTAGCCCATTTCTTCCCCCTGTCTGTGTTGGTAGAGAACCCATAAATGCAGCCATGAATTGGAGAGGTTAAGGTGCCCAGTGAGATAAAATGAGCAAATGGTCTTATGGGGCATGCTGAAACTTGACAAGAACTGGATTTCCATAAACTGCAGCTGTCTCAAATTTACACAAATTAAAATGGGGCAATTAGTATTTTGATGCCAAGTTTGTTTTTTGGTTAACTCTTTATGATAAGAATCTTTCTAAGTGAATACAGTTTTTTCCTTACTTTTTAATAAATGTAGTAAATATTTAGTCTGTCTTAAAATATGAAAAGAAATAACCACTTGTCTATCTGTTATTTCAGAAGTGTAAGTATGTTTTCTGGTGTTTTAAAGTAATATTTTTAATTTCAAAAGGACCACAATATAGAGATAAAGAAAAATGAAGAAACTAGAGAAATTTTAAAAATAAATGAGGTCACATTACTAGTGCCAAAGACTGGGAACTCTCACAAATCCAACCATCCACAGGATAACAGCCTATTACCCAGTCCTCAGCTCTGCGCATCAGAGCTGCAGGGGGAGGGTCTGGGGAGAGTCAAACCCTCCGCTGAGTTTCTGACTCTGCATTTTCCAGGGGGAAGGAACCTGTGGTCTTCACAAGGCCCTGAGTGCTCCAGTCCCTGCAACCACTTCATAGTCATGCTCACCTCAGATAGTCGTCTTAAGAGGAGGGCGCAGCTGCTCCTGAGACGGAAATAGCTTTCATATGACATTCTTTACGGTTGTTTCTTCATGAAAATTGACCAAGTTTCAAGTTAGCTATGTCAATTTGAATTTTTAAAAAGTGCCTTAGTCTCTGTAGTTATTTTTCTGGACCACTTCCCAACCGGGGAGAAGTTGTCTTCACTCCTGTTTCTGGGTGGAGAGCCAGAGATCTAGGAGAGGTGGGAGGGGTTCATGGTTTCTAATAATTTAGGCTTTGGCCTGTTTCAGTCAACCAGGTAGACACCAAGACAACAAAGCCATACACTCCCATGGCCATACTAGAGAGGAAGGCGACGGGAAGGAAGGGCTGGGGCGAGATGGAATCTGGACAGCCATGCCAGTCACCTGTGCCTTTGCAGGGTCGTGCAGTGTGACAGGGAGACCGGGAAGTTTAACTCTACTTTGGGGTTTCTGTCAGGGAACATTGCCATGCTATAACTGAGCAGTGTGGGGGGAGGTCAGGGGAAGCAGGTATATGCTTGTTTGTTGTTGTTTGTTGGTCTTCAGTTTTATGCCCCCCCCCAAAATGGCTTCCCTCTTAATATTTAACCCTGTCCCAAGCTGTTCTACATTCAGCCATTGCCCATGTTAGCATCAGATTACTGTTATTAGCATATTTGTTTATTTGACTATTAGACTTTGACTTTAGGTTAAGTGGTGGTGGCTCTCACCTTTAATCCCAGCATTCAGGAGATAGAGGCCCATGGTTCTCTGAGTTTGAGGCCAGTCTAACCTACATAGGGAGTTTTAGGACAGCCAGGGCTACATAGAAAAACCCCTTCTCAAAAAGTTTATAAATGAATGAATAATTAAAAGAGAATGGAATAGCAATGATTTTTTTAAAAAGATGCTTACTTTAGAGAGAGTATTCTACTTTCTAATAGTGTTAAATTATCACAAAAGCCAAACTGTAAAATTACATACTAGTAAATTACCACGTATTCTTCTATTTTTATTACATTTATTCACATATTTTTATTAGGATATGTTGAGGGTACATGTGTAGGAAGTGGAAGTTAGAGGACATTATTAGAAGTTAGTTCTCTTCTTCTACCTTATGGGGCCAGTAATGGAAGAGTTAGGGCAACAGGCTTGGTGTAAATTACCTTTACCCAATTAGCCATCTGCTGGACCTTTTTGTTTTTGTTAATTTTTGTTTGTTTGTTTTTCTTTTTGTTTTTCCTTTTTTTGAGACAGGATTTCTCTGTGTACCTTTGGAGCGTGGCCTCAAACTCACAAAGATCCACCTGCTTCTGCCTCCCATGTTTTTATTAATTGAGAATTTCTTCCATGCATTTTGATCATATTTGCAGCTGCTTCACCCTCTCCTTGATCCTCCATTACCTCCCTACTTACCCAACATTGACTTTTCTACTTCTTTTAACCAATCATGTCTAATTTGTGTGTTGGATTGTTCTTGGGAGTGGGGTTTTCCCTGCAGTGTGGTCAGGCTGCCAGAGGTCACATCATTAAAGTAAACTAGCGCTTCTACTCCCAGCAGATGTTAAATGCCAGTAGTTACTCAGATACTGGTAGAATTCCTTACCCATTTCCCCTCTCCATACAGGGAAATTTTTTTCTGGTGTAAATACGCACAGGTCTTGTGCATGCTCCCAAAATTGCTACGAGTGAGTTTGTTCAGCTGCCGTTCGGTATGGAAAACACTATTTCCTTGAAGTTGTCTGCTTCCTCTAGCTCTTATAATCTTTCCTCCCTTTCTTCCCTGAGGATCCCTGAGCCTTGGAGGTTAGGTATGATATGTGCTCCTCCACTTAGGGTTTAGCAGACCATGGGTTTTTATTCTTTTACATGCTTGACCAGTTGAAGTTCTTTGTGTAAATTGTCATCTGCTGCAAAAAGCAGTTCCCTGAAGGATTTGTTAAATGCACTATCTATGGATAGAACAATAAGTCATAGGAGTAAATTCACTACTTTGTCCATTTAGCAGAATACTAGTATTAGGTTCTCTCTTAGAGCCTGGGTTTCATCTCAGGGAGGAGGCCTTACATCCAACCAGAAACCAATTACTCCCATAGCATTCATGCCACTACTGTACTATGGACATACTTTGTGTGCCTCACAAACTTCACAGCTAGGTGACATTGATGATTGCTTTTCTGCCCCAATAATTTGCACAGTACCTCCATCTATAAGAGTAAAACTTCTAGGTCAGTACCAGCTTAATTTCTTCTTGTTCTAATAATCAATTATATGATGTCTTCAGGAATAGGGTCTTACCATCAAGTTATGGTAACCAAGAGCTTTGGCAATATCCTATAATACTTGTAGTCTATGGAACCCATTAGTCAACAACTCAAAAATTTCTGTTCCTAAAACTGAGATTTCAGGTGTTCTGTTAACTCACTAGTGTGGAATTTTTCCAGATTTTTTATGTAGGCATTTAATGCTTTGAACTTTTCTCTTAACACTGCTATATTGTGTCTCATAACACTACAACTCTTGTAAAGGAAAACATTTAATTGAGGTGGTGGCTTACAGTTCAGAGGTTCAGTCCATTATCATCATAGTGGCAAGTATGGCATTGTGCAGGCAGATGTGGTGCTAGAGAGGTAGCTGAGAGTCCATTTTTAACCCATTTTTCAAACAACAGGCAGCAAACTGAGACACTGGGTGTTATCCTAAGCATAGGAAACCTCAAAGCCTTCCCCCAGTGACATCCTTCCTCCAGCAAGACCATATCCATTCCAACAAAGCCACACCTCCTAACAGTGCTATTCCCATTCGCTTATAGTGGGCAATTACATTCAAACTACCACAAACATCAAAGCAGCAAGACTTGGAAGGCTTGTTGACAACCAGAATGGGTGAAGTGACTCTATTGATAAATACTCATCATGAAAGAACAAGGAAGGACCTGAGTTCAGATGCCAATTACCCATGTCTCGAGTCAAGCAAGACAGCACACATCTGTAATCCCAACCACGGAGAGACAGAGAAGCAGGTCCCTGGAACTCATTGGTCTACTAACCTAGTCTACCAATGACTTCCAAGTTCACTGAGAGACTGTCTCATGCAGTCAGGAGAACAGAATTCAAAGGCATTGGGTGTCAGTCTCTGACCTACACACACACACACACTACACATACAAATACAGACACACACAAAATTGAACCTGCTTTTAAAAAGGCTGTCAAATGTGTGAGGTTTTTGGTGAAGTCTCATTTCTAATTCAGGTGCTGTTAATAAGTTGGTTACATAAAAGTATCCCTAATTTTCTGAATTTTACTCACATCAAGAACCAGAAAATTTCACTTAACACACATGGATATTCAGAGAAGATGACATTAGAAACCCGAGGCAGATTCATCCATACACTAACTCCCATGACCATCAATGTCTGAGTTCACCTCAGCTTTGGGGACCAGCACGCAGACCCTTGGTACTTTGGTATAGCAAATATACCCAAAAGGCACAGAATCTGCTCTGTTTGCAATTTCCTCCAATTCCTGAAAATTGAGTCCCTAAATTTCCCTTTTCTGATTATTATTTCTGATTTCATGATTATTAAAATGGTGATATCCTCCCATGATTTAAAAAACAGATTTAATTTCCTTGTTCCTGTCTGAATTGGATTAATACCAGTGTGGTCACTTTGGAGTCTTCAGTTTTCTATAAAGACAAGTCACATCTATGGTCTTTTCAAAGACTGCATACATATCTGTCTATACCTCCTTATGAGCCATCAAGTAGATTCAAGTCATCCGGTCTACATCATAAATGAATCAGGGGACACCCAGTAATAGGGAATATGCCCCCCGACTGTCTATCATTTATCCTGTATATTCACATATAGCAGAATTCAAATGCTAAAATCATTGTTGTTTCAAAGCAGTATGCATACATTAAAAAGATAAATAAAACAGCAAATATGTCTCCATCACAAAAAATAAAAACAACTAAAAGTAGGAGATACTTTTGCTTAAAAGTAAATCACTTACTAGATTAATATCTTTGAACATGAGAACTTACTACAGCAGGAAAGTGGATATATTTGTTTCACAACATTAGCCCCAGTGGGCAATGTGCATGGCATATTACTCAGCAAAGAAGAAAAAGTAATTAAAATAAATTGAAATTAATTATCATCATCATCATCATTACTCCAATCTTTATCCCCTACAGAGAGAGAAATAAGTGGGAGGGAGGGACAGAGAAAGATGCTTTAATCATATTGACATTTCAGAACTAAGCTATGAGGCATCTTAATTTAGGGCAATGCACCTTTAATGATATGTTTCAATATAGAGATGTGGAATTAAAGGAGTTATACTCATCTACCTATGTATCTATCTATCTATCAATCATCTTTCTCTGTATATCTATCTTCTATCTTTGGTGTGTCTATCTACTTACATATATATCTATTTAGATATTAAATATATGTACGATTTTAGGTAAAATGCTTAAAGGTAACTAGGTGATTGAATTGGTAAAATCACACAACTTTAACCATCTATATCTTTAGCATATATTTATAGTATTCAGTGAATTAAACTATATGTGATTGATCTCAGTGATATAAAAATTAATCTAGCAATTTCTCTACCTTTGCTCATTTACCAGTCATCTAGAATGCCTTTCATTTTGGGGTTGTTAAAACTGCACTCTTCTTTTCATATTGTCTATTTCATGTTACAACCTCTCCCCTTGACTCCTAGAGCAAGCAGAGAGCACAGCAAACCTCTAGTAGTGCTTGATTATTGCTTCATATCTATATAATTATCTCAATATTAAAAATTACCGACATAAAGTTGCCTCTCTTCTAAATGTTTACACCTAAAGTACAATTTTAGGTTGAAAGTGGGAAATATTCATTAGCTCTAATCTTATGGACAAAGTCAGAGGTACAAAAATATATTTTACAAAATCCTTGGGGAAACAAAGTTCTGAAAATAATATTAGTAAATAAGGCAGAATATTGAAGAGACCACACCTGGTTCCCAATACAAATGAGCTGCATAGTCACCTTCTTCTTCTTGTGTGTGACGTAAAGAAGAGAAGAAATGGTAGCAAATATGAAAGACTAAACCCAGAGCATGACAGCAATAGCAATGGTAGTTTCTTCTTTTTTCTTTTTTGACTTTTTGAGACAGGGCTTTGGAGCCTGTCCTGGAACTAGCTCTTGTAGACCAGGCTGGCTTTGAACTCACAGAGATAGATCAGCCTGCCTCTACCACCCGAGAGGTGGGATTAAAGGCATGCGCCACCAGCGCCCAGCCAGTTTCTTAAGAGAACTGCAGAGAGGTGTGCTTTCAGTCCCAGAGAGACCTGGGAAAGTCCTAGAGAAGCAGGAGACAGCCAGGTGGGGGCACCAGGCTATGGAGTGCGCGTCTCCCTCAAGGACCTCCAGGAGCAGTCGGGAAACTCATTAATATAAGTATTCCAGGGAGCCAGGCTTTCCTGGAAAAAAACAAATTAGTATGAGAAGCCAGAACTCTGCAATTTCAGTTTTAAAAATAGCCAGTGTTATTAAGGCTGCTGTGTGCAGGGGAGCAAAAGAAAGTCCTTCTTGATGTTTGCCTCAGCTTTTACACTAGAACAGAAACTACAGTGAAATTCTTCCCTGCAATACTGCAAAGGATGAAAGGTTTGTATTGCTTGAAATTACTTTTTGGTCCTTCGACTGAGAAAGTTTCAGGGGAAGTGCTTTTCTGTCCTCTCCTATGGAGTCAGTCTTTGATAAAGGACAGGCAAGGGATGGCTCTGCCTCTTTTGCTCAGGATCAGAGCTTGGTCTCCCTTTTTATTTCAGCTCCTCATTTGCCTAATTGCCCCGTGAGCCTGGCAGGGACATTCCCCGCAGGGCTCTGAGACTGCAGAGACCCTACCTGACACTCCAAGTTAGTGTGTCAGCACTTTAGCTCGGGGTGAATGAAAATCAATCAGTGTGACTGCGGCGGTGTATCTTGCACAGACCTAATCTGGTTGTCCAAATTTCCAACTCTTCACCCTAGCCCCCAGTGTGTAAGATGGTAAGTGCCTCTAGCGAAGGGGCTGCTTCACAAAGACTGATTGTTGGTTTTGGTTTTGATTTTTCATCCTCTTTTCTATCTGGAAGAAGCAAATTAACCTGCTTAGGAAGCCACGTGTGCAATGAATGAGAGTGTCAGTGCTCATGCAATATCCCGTATTTGCTCTGGTCTAAGATTCAGTTCTTAATTAGGCTGGCTGGATAAATATTCATAAATACATGTGCCAAATTGCTCCTTGATTAACTTATACTGCCAATGCAGGGGGTTAATGTTTTAAGAGAGTACTTGCCTCCGTACTAAAGCTCCTTCTATCTCTCTGTAAGTCTTCGAGCCAAAAACACAGTGTTTTAAATTGTCAGATCCCCAATTCTGTAAAGACAGAGTTAAACACTGTTTGGACTCTGGCTGCCTAACAGGAACTGAAATGTTTCAAAGCTCGGTCATCAGCTCTCAAAGGCTGCCACAGGAACTTTCTGAACAGATTGGGTTAAATATTTTTACAGACCCATTCTACGATGATAAGGCGGTAATAATTTGTGCAGTGCAACACTCCAAAGGGTGCCAAATTTCTCAAGCCTCTTTGTATGATCCTCAGAGTGGAGAAGGGTCTGAGCTACGAGGATGAAGAGGCTCCTTCTCCTGGTGCTGCTCTCAGTCTGTTGGGCTGATCACCTTCCAGAGAGCTACACTCCGGATCAAGACAGAATCATTCACATCCAAGGTAAGAAAAGCACAAGTTCTCAAGTGAGCATCCCATGGAATGCCAGTGATTGACAGTGGGATGCAAGATGCTTGTTCCTTCTGTCCTGCTGCATAAACTTTTCCTTTTCCTTTCTGCTAATTAGTAAACATGCTTCTGGTGGAGAGGATGCTAATACATGGCGGGGGGAGGGGGCATTTTAACTCGGGAACAGTTGAAGTTGAGCTGAGCATTTTAAGAACAGCCGACTGTAAGGAGCTGGTGCAGTTAACAGCAATTGATATCTTCAAGTAGAATGGAGTGTGGGAAGTTCATATTAAAGCAATGTGAAGGAGGGAGCCACAAGGCAGAGGAATTTATGATATAAGGTCTTTCTGTCACAATAGTTGCTTAATGATGGAGCAAAGTACTGCAAATGAAGGAACTATATTAGCTTACCCCTAGCTTTTGTTAGGTTCTGGGTAAAGCTTTCATTCCCATGGACCAATATTCTAGCCCTGTATATTTCTGTTGAGCTCAGCTGAATCCTCAGCCAGAGAGCTGTAGCAAGGCTAGCGGCTGCAGTATAATGCAGCTCTTTCGTCAGCCTAAGTGTTGAGGGACATCCTGCAAAAAGAAAGCTGAAAGACTTATGCAATAAGGAAAGGCAGGCCAAGGATCAATAGCCTCTCACCTGCCCTTGGATGCTAAATAGTTATAGTAAGAGTTACACAATGTAACAGTTTAAATAAGTGCACTATTATTAATTTTAGATAAGTTCAGTTAGAGAAGCAGAGACATTATAAGTTTGCTAAAAGACATTAAACAGCAGGTTAGAATTTCAAGGTCAAAAGAAGTGTGGCTTCGGAGAACTATGATTGCTTTGAAAACCAAGATTTGTAAAGGTCATTTGATAATGTAAATCTGGTAGAAATATTGTCCTATAAATGTTTTGGAAGTCCGGAATAGAATTTCTAATTAATATGTCTCTGAGTGTTTTAGGAACATCCTTTTCAGTTTTGTTTGCTTCCAGCAACTTTATTTTTTCACTGTTGAAGCATAAAAAGAAATTATATAATCATAAATTCTCCTTTGCAAGCTGCTGACTCAGCTGTTTCCTTAATGTATGTATTAGAACCAAAGCTCCTGCCCAAAGGCTGTAACGTTTTCACACACTCAGATTAAAGATGAAGAATGACATCCTTTAACTTCTAGTTACAGAACTCAACGCAAATAGTAATGCTGAATCATTAGCAATAGCAACTTTAAATCTCATATAAAACAGTCTTTGTATAACTATGCTTTAAACATACAAGATCTACTCAAGTTATATTGTAAACCATGCAATCCAGCTAGTCTATGTGAAACCCAATGAACAAAAATATTATTTTAAAAACACACTGACATTTATAAACAAATTCATATTAGAGTAAGTTATTTAAATAAGAAAAATTCCTGTAGCCCAGCCCTCAATATCCCATGTGTTCTGTTAAAATTTTAAAAGGCACCTAGCCCTAGTTACCTGACTTATTCAAATGATTTCATAGACTTTTGGATTCTTTCCAGATGTCTTGAGAGTCCTCTTCATTTCAATTGGTAAATTCATATTCTTAGAAAGTCTAGGCTTCCCTGGAAAGATTGCTTAAGGCTTTCAAGTGATACCATGCCTGTATTCACTGGTACAAATAACACTGAAATATGGCTTGGGTCACAGCATTGTGAGGTCATCCTCATTTAAATCCATTCACTTATGAATTTATTCTAAAGTTGTTAAATAACCATCTCCACAATTTCCCCTTTCTTCTCTCTTCCTTACAGCACTCATGCTGAAGTTTCAAGTTACAGAGCCCTGAGAACCACCTCCAGGGGCCTGTGGTAGTTTTAGTTTTCCTTTCTAATATAAACGTAAACCTCATAGCATAGGAAGGAACCATGAAGGTAGAGACCCTTTGTTACACACATGAAATCCTAGATTTCTTTCTCATTTTAAACTTTATTTGTGATAACCCAGAGGAATTAAAGGAGTTGAAACTCTCACAAACTGCTATGAGTCATTTGTACTACAATTATTAAACTAGCTGGCTGAACCTCAAATTACTGAATTGTTGCTTTTAGGTAGCGTGATTTCCCAGAGGTAGAAAAATGTTGAGAATTCACATTATTATTAAAAAGTATTTTATATCCCTTATTCATCATTCATATTCTATTTTATATTCCAAATTCCAAGACCAAATGATATTGAAGAAATATTCTGTATAGTCCTGAGATTCTCCTCAGATGCCTCATATAAAGAGGACATTTGACTGAATCATCCTGGAGCCTCTCCCGTCACAGCTACTTAGGTGCATCTCTGCCTGCGTCTTCACGGCTTTGTTGCACTCTTTATAGGGATATAAGCATGGAAAAGTTTAGTGTGGCAAGAAGGGAGGGAAAGAAGGAGGAATAAAGAGGAAGAAAAGAAGAGAGAGAGAGAAGATTGAGAAGGAGGGGAGAAAGGACGGGCAGAAAGTCAAACTCTGAGCACAGAGCAGGGATCTCGGTTAATAAATCGCACACTGTACAAGCATGAGGCACGACCCCAAGTTCCCCAGGACCCACATGAAAGGCTGGATGTGGAAGCACTTTTGTAACCCCGGCACTGTGGGAAGAGGGAAATCGGAGACAGATGGATTCCTGGAGCCCACTCACTAGCCAGCCTAATCAATGAGCTCCAGATTCAATGAGAGATCCTGTCTCAAAAACATAAGACACTCAGACAAACAGCACACAAATCAAAAACACTAAGAGAGACCACGGAAGACAACTGATGTCAACCTCTGTCTTCCGCAGGTACATACACAAGCAAGCATGCACATCCATACACGTGGACACATAAATTTACCACACAAGCAAGAGCACACACACACAAAGAACTACTGGGGGGCTGGAGAGATGGCTCAGAGGTTAAGAGCATTGTCTGCTCTTCCAAAGGTCCTGAGTTCAATTCCCAACAACCACATGGTGGCTCACAACCATCTGTAATGGGGTCTGGTGCCCTCTTCTGGCCTGCAGGCATACACACAGACAGAATATCGTATACATAATAAATAAATAAATAAATAAATATTAAAAAAAAAAGAACTACTGGTTATGCATACATACATATAGATATAGATATAGATATAGATATAGATATATGCATACCACCCTACTTTTAAACAATCTATTTATTCAAGTGTTTGCCAAACACTAGTCAGCTTTCACAGAGACAGCATCTATACTGCAGAAGGATGAATCATCTCAACAAACTTGTTCACACCACCACTGGTTCAACACAGATGATACAATAGAAGAAAATAAAGATGAAATAAAGGTGAATAGATACAGAAAAGGAATTAGTCACTAAAGGGTCGTGTTTAAAGCTCTGTATCCAAATTCATTGAAGTTTTTAATTTGTAGCACTTTAAACCCATAATATGTAGCTTGTATATTTTTAAGTTTGATATGAATAATATACACTGTTCTCTGCTAGCTGTCAATTGAAACCATGTAGTTTTATACAGGTACAACATCTTCCTTTTCAGTGGCAACATATTCATATAGGTTAGCCTTTGCATTTTATGCTCTTCTCCTTGGTACTGAAATTTTAAAAAACTAAGAAAAAAATCAAATTATTAGAAAATGTATATCTATGAACAAGCAGATAACTAACTAGTATTATTGAAACTTGAGGAGCATGAATGCTGACTCACTTGCCTAACCCTTACAGCATGCCTCTTCCCTATTTTACCACCTGATGAAAATATTTATATTTCTTTATTATTTTAGATCTTTACTAAAAATAAAGTAAAAATCTGTTATTTTAATCAAGTCATTTGGAATATAAACACTATCAAATTCTAAGAAATTTAAAAAGTCACTCAAAGATTCTTAAACAATTAATCTTTAGGAAAAATAAAATCATTATTATAAACAATATTTAAAAAATATTGAAAAACTAAATACAATACCTTTATAAAAACTACTTCATTTTTTTGTATATTTTAGATGGCCATATTGAAGTGCTATTTACCACTCTAGTGATGGTAGGACCTGGGAAAATGGAGTTGATAAATGAGACAGACTAAAGCCTCATGCAATAGCCAGCATCATTCAGATCATCAGACAATTTACACTCTGAGAGTTAAGCTGCTTCACAAGTGTGCACTCACAAAGGCAAGCCACACGGAGCAGAAATACGCTTTTCCATAGGTGCACATAAGCAAATAACAATAGCCAGTTGTAAAGAATAATCTGAAGTAAACTCACTCCTATCCAATACACCTGGGAGGGGCACAAAAGCAAAATCTGAGAACAATTCTGTGTTCTTGAATAAACTGACGTCACAAGACTCTTATCTTGGTTTCTTGGAGTTTTCTCTCGCAAGCACTCAACAATGTCCTCACACAGGATTATGCCCCAACATCTCCCCCTTTTTAAATCTTTTTTTAAATGCAAGATACCTAGAGTGGTTTTGATTTAAGATGTTGTGGAAAAATCTAATTGTTATTTGATGTGTGAATATCCTATAAGCAAGCAACTTATAATATTAGGACAATGAAAACATTGTATGCAATACTCTGCCACCAAAAATGGATCCAAACTATGTCTAGTACCACTGGTTACATTATTATATTGAATAGAAAACTCTAGAGAATAGTTTGAAAAGAGACCCACATGATTAGAAGCTCTGGTACTTTGTAAAAGTAAGCCTGTGTTCTCCATTTAATAAGAACACAAATGTTATGTCATCCTATGTAAATGAGAAATGATACAAATCCCAAGGAAAAAATAAACATAGTCCTTTTTCTCAGATGATTGTCCCAAGGTCTGACCATAAACACAGGGTCATTATAAGGATAACAGGAGTTGAACTCATCCAGTCTACAAGTTGAAACAAAGGAGAATGAAGAACATAAGACCAATACATGTGCTCAAAGAGACACTCATTGCAGATGCACAGGTTAAAGCAGCTAGTATTACCATAAAGAGATTCCCAGGTGACATAGAACTCTGTGCATTTCATAGTATAACTTCTTCCTTAGTGTATGGAGCCTTGACTTGACTCCAGGTGGATAGACTTACTTCTGATGATATGGTCAATATCTCCTTTTGCCCTGTAGCTGAAGTTTGCTAGGTTTCTGGTGACTCCCATTGTCTCCTCACCCTCTGCAGTTGTCCTTGATGCCCCAAGGCTGGAGGAATCAGCGAGAAGCCCCCAGTGTTTCAGTGGACCAGTCTTCTGAGAGGATCCCCATCTCCTCTCTTAGCGAAGTGCAGGTCTCTGTTCATGGCGCCACTATTTTACACTACTTGGAGGTGGGACCTGGGAAATGGCTCTGATAAATGAGATAGACGAAAGTCTCTCGCAATAGCTAACTTTATTCGGGGCATCAGACAATTTATACTCTGAGGGTTAAGAGGAGTACCATGAATAAAGAGTTCAATCCCAAGGGCAAGCCACATACAGCAGAAACATGTTTTCCATAGAGGCATATAAACAGATAACAATAGTTAGTTGTAATGAATAATCTGAGGTAAACTCACTCCTATCCACTAAAGCTGGGATGGGAATGAAAGCATAATCTAAGAACAATTTTTTGTTTGGAAGAAAATGAGGTCATAAAGACTTTTGTGTTGTTTCTTTGGAGCTTTCTCACAAACACTCACAGGACTCCATTCTTATACTGAGCTCCCACACCTCTAGACACGTGGAACCTTCAGGAATCATTATCCAGTAATCAGTCCAAGTGGTAACCATTTTGCCTGGCTTTTTATATACATTGGCTGCTTGGCTTCCTTGTAGAGTTAGCTATTACTCAGTACGTGTACACACCCTGAGTAGTATATCACTTTATGTCCAAAGGCATACGTAAAGTGTGTTGAACCAAGTAAGTCAAACAAGAATCCACCCCACCTCTTCTACCCTTCACTCAAATGGGACATAGATATCCTGAGAAACAAAAACACCCCAAAGCCACAAGGCATCATGTACAAAGCCTGCTAGGACAAGAATCTTTTTATTATAGTCAGATGTGTAGACTATGTGAGCAGGATGGGGAAATGGAAAAGAAAGCCTTACTGTGTTTTTACAAAGCATTTAGAAGTTTCTCGTCAAGAAGGTATGATTTAAAATGAGACTGGAAAAGTAAACAAAACCCTGACTACCATAATTTTTCTGTCATCCAGGGTTGCATTTTACATTTAACCAGTGAAAAATGTTTAAGTCTTAAGCAAAGGTATAATCTGTTATGACTGCCTCTTTTAAATGACCATGTGGACAACACACTACAGTGAATGGTTCATGAGTCAATGTGAGGTAGCCCTTTGGGAATGTGCTGCTTAGTTTTTGTCAGTTTGACAAACTTGGCTCACTTGGGAGCAGGGAACCTCTGCTGAAGAGCTGCCTTCATCAGAATTGCTTGTGAGGTTGCTTGCAGGGCATCTTCTTGATTAATAATTGATGTGAGAGGATGCAGCTCATTGTAGACAGTGCTGCCCCTGAGCAAATAGTCCTGGGTTGTATTTTTAAAAAAAAAAAAAAAAAAAAAAGCAAGCTGAATAAAACACAGAGCAAGCCAGGAACCAACACCCCATGGTTTCTGCCTCAAGCTCCTGTGTTAAGTCCTTGCCTTGGCTTCTCTAGAAGATGAACTGTAGCCTGTAAGCCAAATAAGTCATTCATAAATTACTTTTGGTCACAAGGTCTTACCATAACTGCGGAACATACCTAGGATATTGAGGGTCTTTAAATAGTGTAGATGGGAATTCATGATGGCGCAAGTCTAGATGGGCTGTTAATTTTAGTGAATGTCAAAAAACAGAACTTACTGATAGAATCAATGCAGAGAATATGTGAAGTGTCTTGAAGGTAGGCTTTATATTGAGTAAATGAATGGAGGATGGAGGCAAGGCCTAGACTGATGGAAATTCATAAAATGTCTTTGACCACACAATATATGATTAGAAGGAATATTGGTTTGCTAATTTATAAAATGATCAGTATGTGTTACATTTTTACTAGACGATATAGGTCCCCACTGACTCTGGGATTAGACAGTATAGTCTTTGGGGTGAGAATACACAGGCAGAGGCAAGAGGATGCCTTTTGATATCATCACTACTAATAAGTTGAGTAAGGGAATAAAAAAGACATATATTTACTTGCAAAGGCTCAAAATCCTCATCTTTAATGTACGTGAATTTTTTCCCATTATTTTTAATTCTAAATTGGGATGGCAGTACATTCCAGTAATTCCAGATTTTAAGAAATCATGTTCCAAACTTGCCTGGATATATAGGTAGGGAAATACAAAAAAAAAAAAAAAAAAAAAAAAAAAAAACCTCTAAATCTAAATTAGCTACAAGGGACTAGAAGTAGACACTTTGATATTAAATATTACTTTTCTAGCCTGTGCAGAAAATCCAAAGGCTTGCTGTTTCCCAGCCTGTATCTGCTAAGATGACGTCGGTAGGACCCATATCCACTGCCCATTTAGAACAAAGTGTGTGCTCCCAGACTGCATATAGTCCTTTGCACACATCCTTTTACTACCCAAGCGGTTACTGTCATTTTTCTAACCCTTGATCAACCAAAGCATTTGTGCTTGGCTTGTGCAGGGGTCCCTGCTGGTCATGGAAGGCAGGGAAACGAACTTCGAAGGAGTGAGATTAAAAATATCTTTTAAGTTTGACTTTGTCAAACTGGATCAAACTTCGGACATTTATTGCAGCATATTTAAACACAGTATATTTGGAAAGAAGTTTCCTGGTGTAAAACAATCCCTATGCACAAAGACACATAATTACATTGAAACTCAACTCTGGCCTAATCTCATTCACACTGCTAGCACTGAGGTCATTTGGGCTCTTACTCATCTCTGTTTCTGGTGTGGGAGCTAGGAGGAACCTCTGGCTACACACAGATAATGTAAGGGTCATTTCGATTACCAGCCACCTCCAGCGTGGTTGTGAGGGCTTGATGTGGTCTGGCCCAAGAGATAACACAGATCAACGGGCTGGTAATAACTTCCAGATACCAGTTTTCTGCATGGAAGAACAGGTTTTACATCTTTTCTTTAAAGAAGACAATCCTGCATGCCTAGCATTCCTCATGTCCCTGGGAATCTGTGGGCACAAGAACCTTCATGCTCCCAACAGACTTATATTTTCTTTTCTTTCATCCCTAAACTCAATAGCTAACCCTACTGAAAGCTTAATGATTCATGATTGTTACCAAAACAATAAAGTCCCCTAAATAATTTTTTAAGTGATTTTGTATTCCTATGATACCTTTCATTATGAAAAGCTGTTTATCTTATCAGTGTGTACAATTAAGAATCCTTCCTAAAGTCAATTGGCCATCTGCTACCTCCCATAATAGAAACTTTCTGCATGGAAACAAGAGATTTGAGTTCTTATCCTTTGTGACATAATAGAGGAGTTTTAACAATTAGGAACTATGAGAATAATCTCAGATATTAAAGAAAACAACACACACTATTCTTCCAGTTTCTTTAAAGAGTTTGAAACACATCCTGCTAGTGAGCATCTTGAAAAGTATATTTATCTTTTTTCTCATCTTTATTAATTCCTTGAGAATTTAATGCAGTATTCATTGCTTCCCTCTCTCTGACAGATCCACACTCACCTTCCCTACCCACCAAAATCTATGTCCTCTTTCTTTTTGGTTTTTCTAGACAGGGTTTCTTTGTTCTTTGTAACTACCCTGGCTTTCCTGAAACTGATTTTGTGGATCAGGCTGGCCTCAAATTCACAGCGATCAGCCTGCCTCTTCCACCCAAGTACTGTAATTAAAGGCGTGTGCTACCACCACCTGGCTTGTGCCCTCTCTTTTTTGAAGGTCCATCAAATTTTCTACTGCCTGTATACTCCTCCACTGGTATATGATCAATCCACCATGGGCCTCCCCCTTAGGAAAACTGATACTCCCTCTCCCAGCATCTATCAGCTGCCAATGGGTCCTTAGCCAGGGACCATGGCCTCCTCTCCTCTCCATGCTGGAATTTTGTACTGACTAAGTCTGTACAGGTCTTGTGCCTGCTGTCATAAAAGCTGTACACTTGTATCTCCAACTGCCTTGCTGTGTTCAGAAAACATGTCTGCTTAAAGTCATCCACAGCCTCTACCTCTTAAAAACCTTCCCACTCCCTCTGCTGCAACGATCCCTGAGCATTAAGAAATACATGTTCCATGTATCTTAATAGTATCATTCAATACACTGATAAATTGTTCCAATTTGATCTTTTTTTCTCTTTTCTTTAATCTTTCTATGATACCCTGATTTATTTATTTTTTTTACAGTCTAAATTAGTAAGAACTTAATGGTAATTTTTTACCTGTTATCCACTGGTAACAAAAATAAATTTAAATTCTGAAGGTTATTAACCAGAGATGAGAACTCTATAGGTAACAAAAATACTAAAACCATCTCTTGCTCTGAAACAAATAACAGACGTCATGGCAGAATGCCCGTGCATCAGCCTTGACATGTACAATGTCTTACCTGTAGAAGAAGGATGGAAAGGGAACCCTGTCATCCCATCTCTTTCTCCCCAACAGGGATGCATCAGTGGTGAGTCTCACTAACATTGACAGAGACTAAGCGTCCTGCCTGAGGCAGGTGCTTGTCAGCATTGAAGCTGAGATTCCCCGCTGAGCAGTCTGTTCTCTCTTGAGAGCCACGCTCTCAGGGGAGCCAGACAAGCTGCACAGAAATGTCCCCACTCTTGAGGGAGGTACTATTTGAGTGAAGGCATAGGTTAAAATGGTCAACATTTTATTCCACTCGTTGCTGCTCCAATTGTATAGAACTGTGTTCCAAATGAAACAAATCACTCTGAAAAGTTTAGTCTTGGCCCTGACTAGAAACATGCCTCCAGTCTGTCGTGGTGCTTTGGCTAAGAGTAAGATCAAGGGGAGAAGGCTGTGAATCCATCCCAGTAAAGATTATCTGACACCTATGAAGAGACTGAAGATGGAGCAGAAAGAAAGGGTATTATAGAAAGATAAAGGTGAGAGGGAGAACCTATTTATAGTTTGACATTCATACATTTATAAAACAATTTTTAGGCGTTTACACACACCCTATCCCACTCTTTTACCCTCCTTCTCCCAGTAAATTCTCCCCCCACACAAGTCTTCCCCGACATTCATGTCTTCCTTCTGTGTGTGACTCCCTGAGTTTAATTTGAATTTTCTGCCTGAGCATCAATAGGAGGTTCTTTGCACAGCAAGAGCAACTTACCAGAGGTTACACCACAGAAAGAAAAGAAACCTCACATCCCATCAGCTGTCAATTGCCAGTGGGCCAGAAGAGCAGGGTAGAGCCTCTTGGAGCTTGATGGCCTTAGATGTCTCAGCAGGAGGACTGATGAAGTGTTGGGTTTTAAGCTGACTGATGCTAGAAATTCTTTTCTGGCAGAGCCTGGAAAAATAGAAGGTCAGATGTTAAACACACCAGACTCATGAGCACTGAGCAAATGTTTCTCGATACAAGTAACTTTAACTGAACACTCCCTTAGTCAGATGTTAGCAAAGCTCTCTGTATATTGAGTTTAAGTAACCTAAGGATCCCAGGATGGGGTTGTCTCGGGGCCAGAAGAAATCGGCACCATGATCTAAGAGTCATAGCCCGTATGCTTAATCAATACCTTTGCTAGTGAAGAAAGAAGTGGACATAATTAACATGGGAAAGTAAGAAGCCCACAGAGAAGTCTACTAGTAAAACAGACATAAACCAACTCTTTTTATATCTTCCTTATACATAAATATGAAGAAAATAGAAATGTAAAAGGCAGAATATTTATTAATATCTTAACACAGATTTAGGTGTAGATATCAGAATTGTGATTTTTACAATGCAATTCATTTAACTTCATAGGGTTCCTCTGGGTCTCTTGATGCCTAGCTCAAGCAGAAAGACTTGCTTTTATTGGCAAAAAAAAAAATGTTTTCAATTTATAGTAGCAGTGGCATGTGTCTTAACTTCTTCCTGTGAAGTTTTCAGTAACAATAACATAGCACACGCTCATGATCAGAATGTTCTCAAATACTACCTTTCCATGTAGAACGATTTCCCATCACTGCCAGTTTAGCCAGAAAGCAAGGGAGGAAAACCATGTGCTGAGTTCCTAGAGAGTGCTTGCTCCATAGCACAACCGACCAGAAAATGCGGGTCTACCCACCTACTGCCTGAGAAGTTTGTAAAAATACAGTTCTGGATAATTTGGTAGGTTAACGAGGAAGAATTGGGTGCAAAGACTCTGTGGTTGTTAGAGAAAGACCAGAGCATGGAGAGGAGGTGAAATGGATGCAAGGAGCATGATCTGGACGCTTGTGTAGTTTGAAGTCAGTGCTGCTAAAGATGAGAAACAGCAGCAATCACTGCCCGAAAGGATGATCTTCATTACCCTGTTTCCAGCATTGGGCCTTTCAGTTATAATTCAAAACTAAACACCACAAGCGTTCTTGGAAACACTGCCTTTAAGGAATAAGAGAAATGAAATGAACATCTTTAAAATCTTGCCTCGAGAGATCAGTTTTGCTAAGAGAGCAGCAGGCTTCCTGAAAAAGAAAGAAAGAAAGAAAGAAAGAAAGAAAGAAAGAAAGAAAGAAAGAAAGAAAGAAGAAGAAAAGTGTAATATTTCTTCATTACAACACACCATAATCACACCTGATGGCTTCTTGTATGTCTTTCCTGAGGTACTACAGAAAAGCACTTGTGGTTTTCGTTTGTTTATTTTGATTTCTGTATGCCCATTTGCTTTATTCTTAAAGGTTTATTACTTAAGAAATTTCTCAATTTTTCATTTATTTTCATATCATTGTTAAACATTGTGTATATAAAACACATGTATGAAGTTCAAAGTTTTCAAAACATGGGAGTATGCATACAAACAGGCAAACAACTCCCCCCTACACACACACACACACACACACACACACACACAATTTTTCTTCCAGAAAAAATTTTTAAAACTTTGTTCAAAGTCTTTCAAATAGCTTACAGTTGCATCTTAGACTATATGTTTAGGAAACAAGAGAAATCAGCTTTCTATTGTATGTGAGGAAAAAGCTCAGTGATGGCCTCACAGTCCTGTGGAAGCAGGTAGTGGCCCCTTATTACATACATGAATGTGACTTGAAAACATGTAAGTATGTGTATGTGTGACTATACACGTGTGTATTTATAGTCATAGATACCTTATGGAGTCAGATACCAAAAAAAAAAAAGGTAACAAGGTTATTTTGTTGTTGCTGTTCTCTTTGTTTTTTTTTTTTTTTTTGCAGAGGTGTATATTTAATTCCCATATTTGACTATTTTAAATAACTGACCACTTTTTTTAAAAAAAAATTGTTTTAAGATATCTAAAATTCTGAAACTTGTTAGTTCCCATACACCAGGGGAGAAAGTAAAATGCCAAGAATTGTCATCTTGCTTGACTGTCTCAAAGGGATGAGCTTTGACTCACAGTACATTTCCTATTTTTGTTACCTGGGTTTCTCTCAACATGAATAAATTACATTAAAAACAATTACACTTCTAATAAAACTAAGAACAACAGTTTTAAAGCTGTGTTGCTAATATTTTTTCTCCTGTCGTTTTTGACCTATTGTTTAAAGATTTCACCTAAAGCACATGGCAAACACAAGGGTCACTGCTGCCACTTGGGGTGGCTGAGTTTATGCTCTTGGTTTCACAGCAGTCTGTAAAACAATAACAGGTACCCAGCGGGCCAGTGCATCCCCAGTTGGCTTTCTCACCATGCCCTGCTCTTTCCCCCAGGGAAGCTCGGAGCTTGGAAGGGCATCAAGTCTCTCAAGTCACGGTCACTCACCATTTCTGTTAGAAACAAGTAATTTCATCCTTAGAAGACACTCTTCAAAACAGCTACGTCCCCCACTGGGCATCTTTAATTTCCCGAATGACCTTTATGTTTTGAGTAAACAGCCTCATTTAAGGACAAGGACTTCAGCTTACTTAAGAGTTGTGTGACTCTAGAGTGAAGACAGGAACAAAATAAGCACACACACGCAGCTTTATTTTTTTTTTTCATTTTCTTAAGAAGAAGCAGTACTGATTCTGAAGGTCAAGGTTTAATTTTATATTTTGCCTTTGTGTTGCTGTGAGACCTTCTGCCCTGCCACTCAAAGAATTTTGATTGATTCATGAATATATCAGACTAAGCTATGGTCTGAAATCTCATGATCAATACCATGTGGTAGAGGCACATACCTTTAATCCCAGCACTTGTGAGGCAGAGGCGGACAGATTTCTGAGTGTGAGGCCAGCCTGGTCTACAGAGTGAATTCCAGGACAGCCAAGTCTACATAAAGAAACCTTGTTTGGAAAAAAGCAAACAAACAAAAATAATTTAAACTCCATGATCAGATCCAAGATTTTTTACTTTCGGCAACCCTGTCCATTCTGTCTTTAGCTCTCTTGGATCCTTTGTGATGTTGTTGTTGTTTCTTTCTCATTTCCTTGATTGATGTGTTTCCTGGCTGGTCCATGTGATGGGAAAGCTTGGTGACAGGTCACAAAGCCTGGTGACAGGATTCAGATAGATGTTCTCCCACGGTAGACATGATGGAGCTGAGCTATACTAGGGCTTTGACAGAGCTCTGAAAGGGTCTGACTTGCTAGCCAGGTTCTATTCCCCAGAATCTTCTTGTTGGCTAATAGATCCTTCTCTCCAGCCATGCTCAGTGTTTTATAATCTGCAGTAGACATTCTCTGAAATGTAAAGCCATCGTCAGAGTCATGGGGTTTGGGTTAATAAACACTGATGGCTGTTCATTACCAAATGTGCTAGGCATCTTTCTTAGGGATATTTGAATTTCAGGCCATTCACCATTCCCATTAAAAAAATAAGAACCCTAGACTTTCACACAGCCTGGAAAGAAGGTTAAACCCTGAAATACATAAGGCAGCCTCTGCCCACAGGAAATACTACAGAAACAGTGTTAACAGTTAAACACAGAAAACATAGAAGTCTCAGTCCTTGGTATAAGTGTTTTGTTCTATGCTCTGCCATTTTTGAAACAAGACCTTGGATTCATCTTGAAACATCTTACAATCGCACTAAACCCATAAATTCGTGAGTCCCTTTCGTTTATATATAAAAATATAAAAAGCTTGAATGTGATATATTCTTCATTCTTTTTACCTGCTTGGCTCAACAACATGACAAGCAGTTGGTACAGAATATCTATACATGACAAGTCTGCTTGGTACCGGGCAGACACTCAGTGAAAGCTGTGCAGCAGACATCCAGCATTAGTGCCAGCGGCTGTATTCTGACAGTGCTCTAGGTGTATCATGTGTGCAAGGTCTATTGTGTGACTGCTTTACTATCCTGAGTTCACCTGCAAGGCGCAAGCTTAAGGAATGCACAGCGAGCCCAAATGAAACCATTCTACACTGACCCAGTGAGACTAGGCTGGGGGTCTCTATCCCATGAAAAGGCCTATTCCTATGTGCTGCTGTGCCCTTTATCTTTGCGTGATGGGTGTTGGTTTTAACTTTAAATTGAATAACTTGTACAAATCATAAAACTGAGACTTCTTGTGGAAATGTGCAATGTTTCTATTTGTACTCAGAGTCCAGCATGGTGTAAAGTCCAGGTGTGTCCTTCAAACACTCTGCATCTATGTCCCTTATGGTCATTGATGAGCATAGTCAGTCAGCAGAATCTTTTCTTACCCTGAGAAATATGGCTAGAGATGTTTAGATTGAATTTAGATACAGACCTGGGATACTGTGTGGAGCAAGTATTTGTGTGTATTCATATATGTATACATATATATGGGTATGTGGGGTAGAATAGAAAGAACAGTTGTCTTTTTTCTCTTCAGATTCTCTTTTGCTAAATGAGATAATAATTAAGATATATAAAAATGTTTAATGTACTGTGTTCGTGATTCATTTTAGCTAACTACTCCCTAAAGTCATTCTTATCTTTTGACTTATCTTATGACTATCAATAGATAGTCATACAGTATCTATTGAAAGTAAGAACATGGATGATTTTATTATACTGTTTAGTTTCTGAGGATTGGGGCTCACTTATATAAATACAATGACGTACTCAATTTTGAATATCCATACTGATCACAATAACATCTTACTACCTGATTGTGGATATTTTAATATTGAATCAAAACTTATTGTACATGTGTCAATAAAAAAAAATTTGAGCTCTGTCTCAAGGTAAAGGATTGTTCTTCTTGGTTATTTGTACATCTTAAAAGATTCATGTCCAAGGATTGTTTAGTAGCAATTGTCCTAAGGCTGTAAGGACTGCCAAGCTACATAGAAACAAGCTGTTATAGTTCAAAAGTTGTGCAGACAAGAGGTACGTTTGTCCTAGAGTTCTTACATCTTTTCCTTTTCATATCTCAAGAATCCTCAGTAGAATATGTCAAGGTCAAAAACATAAAGTGCTAACCAGGGAACCCCAGGGAAAGCGAATCTCTGAACATAACAGCTGGCTTTCTAAAAGCAAAGGCCCTGCTGACTTGGCAACTTATATTGTTTGGTGCTTTTCATGAAGTCCTTGACAGGTGAAGGCAGGAAAGCAAAGGGCAAGAACAATGAAGGCAGAAGTGATAAATGTAAAACAAGACTAGCGAGCAAGGGAGAGAGGAAAGAAACAGAGAGGAAGGAGGGCACCTAAAAATACAAAGACTGAAACAACAGTTCCTTGATGTTAGAAAATAAGTACCATTTTCAGCACACTTGCGAAACTTTCAAAATTTGAACAACGTATTTCAAAACTTACCAGAGTTTGTCACCAGCATTCAGACTGCCCTTCTGATGCTCAGTCTCAGCTGAAATGGGATATATGAATGTTGATTGAAGCGCTCTAGAATAGCATGGTACAGATGTGCACATAAACGGGAAACATAAATGCAAAAGTGCTCGCATAAGACCATAATGATAAGATGCAAGTGAACTGTGTTTCTTTAAAGTCTTTTTTTTTTTTTTTTTTGGTTTTTCGAGACAGGGTTTCTCTGTGGCTTTGGAGCCTGTCCTGGAACTAGCTCTGTAGACCAGGCTGGTCTCGAACTCACAGAGATCCGCCTGCCTCTGCCTCCCGAGTGCTGGGATTAAAGGCGTGCGCCACCACCGCCCGGCTCTTTAAAGTCTTTTTATCAGTGTATTTCAGACTTACTGCACTAGAAAATCTAGCTGGACTTACTTAGCCTTGAAAGATTTGGGGTTCATACTGATTATCAGGGAACTGTGTCCCTTCTCTCAACTTTTCATCTACTTTTCTGGTATTTAAATTAAGAAAAAGGGAATCAAAACAATATTGAGAACCTACTATAAAACCGTTAATATCATTTGAATCCCATTACTGTGCATATCATTCCCAGCTTAACAGTTTCTTACAGAAACCTCCTGTCTTTTTTTTTTTTTTTTTTTTTTTTTTTGGTTTTTTTTGAGACAGGGTTTCTCTGTGGTTTTGGAGCCTGTCCTGGAACTAGCTCTGTAGACCAAGCTGGTCTCGAACTCACAGAGATCCGCCTGCCTCTGCCTCCCAAGTGCTGGGATTAAAGGCGTGCGCCACCACTGCCCGGCCGAAACCTCCTGTCTTATAGAGATATCTTAATATATGCTTTAAAGCAATGACAGGAAGAATGGTGTTCCCTATCACATGGTCCTTTTTATTATGTGAAAAAGTATGCAAGCACTGAAATTATTTTCTGCTTCCCCACCCTGCTTTTTTGTTATTGTTATAGCGGAAAATGGCCCCCGTCTCCTTGTGGAAGCAGAACAAGCCAAAGTCTTCTCACACAGAGGTGGCAATGTGACGCTACCGTGTACATTTTACCGAGACCCTACAGCATTTGGCTCAGGAATCCACAAAATCCGCATCAAGTGGACCAAGCTGACTTCGGATTACCTCAGGGAGGTGGATGTCTTCGTTTCCATGGGATATCACAAGAAGACCTACGGTGGATATCAGGGTCGAGTGTTTCTGAAGGGAGGTAGTGAAAATGACGCCTCCCTGGTCATCACAGACCTCACCCTGGAGGATTACGGGAGATACAAGTGTGAGGTGATTGAAGGACTGGAAGACGATACTGCTGTGGTAGCATTGGAGCTGCAAGGTAGGCATTCAGAAAACCTGTTAACTTTGAAGGAATATCTAGTCACTGTTCTTTTGTTTTCATGAGATGACATGGAGTGTTTACTGCAGTGATAATGAGAGGACCCAAAAGTCTAAGCCTAGCAAATTTTTATTCTTTTTCTGCATATGATTTCAGCTTTTATGTTTGAGATGTACTCAGAATATTTCTTTGCAAAATTGAAGCTATTTACAAGGAGAAACGTGTAATGAAACTGAATTAATCATTTTTGGAAATAGCCTTATGCTATTCAAAACATAAATCCCATTTTATGGTTATTGAGAAATTCTAATTAGATTCTTTTTTATTATGCTTCTAAAATTATCTCCATTTCAAACTAATCGTAATATTTGTAAAGGACATCTGCAGTACAATACATGTAATTGTATTCTGTAAAATGTCTGCAAAAATTAATTTGACAGAAAAAGTAACCTCTGGGTTTACTTAAATATTCTTGCAAAAAAGTAATTCTTTTAATGGCCCAAGGTCTTTTAGACATCAAATATCAAATAATAGAGGCATTTGGGGAGGATTTCTATGTGTTGAATATATTGCATTCAATAAGTTTAAAAGTCACCACATGGACAAAGCTATATAAGCAAATGTGCCCTTGCCTTTATCTTCCTTCTTCTCTGTCATCATGCTAGGGAAATGTTTGTGCTGAGAGTTGTATAGTTCAAGCCTTCTGTTTTCCCCGAGTTTCACCAGTGTTCTATCCTGAAGAATGAAACTGACTGCATTAACAGGCTGATTTCCTTCACAAAATCACAGATCTGTGTTTGCTAGAAGCTTTTATCCCATCCTAGGACAAACTGGTGGCTTTTGAAAACGATAACACTGAACACTGGCCCTCCTGAATTCCACCAGATTCCATTAGGCATGTAGAGCTTCGTCAGTTTCCTCTTGCTGATGAAACCCAGCATGAAGCTTCTAACTGTAAAGAAGTTCAATGTGATGTATAAACTGTGGGCCTATTAATCCTGATGCTTTTTACTTTCAACTTTTTTAAATAAAAAAGTTGATATTTAAACTTTTACAGAAAATAATAAAATGTTAACAAAAGGCTTGTGACTTTATAGAAAGACTATATGACATTAAGTTAAAATAGAAAACAACTTAAAAATAAATATAGTATACTGGATGGAAATAAATCAATCATATTGCAGGTAATTAAGGACTAACGAAAATTTTCTACTGCCCATGAGAAACACCATGACATATGACACACAACAGTGATTTAAATTCGAAAGATTTCCTGGGTCTTTATAGCTATTACAAATTAAAACATCCTATATTTTCCACTGTTTCTATTATAAACCATTTGGAAAAGAAAAGGTGACACAAATAGTTTCTATCTTCAGATTAAAATGTTGGGCAGTTTTCTGTCACTTGAGTTCTAGCTACCAAGAGAATCATTGCGCCAATGGATTATTTTCCTTCTTGGGCACACATCTGGGATTGCTAAGAAAATAGAACAAATGATACGAGGTACAGGAAGCATTGTAGCACTTCTATTCTGGGGTACAATGTGGTCCCAGTTGGGCAGGAGCAGGGCATCCTTAGAGCCATCTCCAGGCTCTTCATTCCCCTTACCACAGCAGGAGTCAGAGGTTTGCCCTCTTCCTTTGGCTTTGGTCCAGCTGACAGATCCTTCAGCCAAGAACCTGAGAAAGCAGGGTGAGATCAGAAAGCCTTCTTGGATCCTCGCCTGCAGTAACCTGCGCCAGCTGGACTGGTCTAGAGGGACAAGAGACGCGACTTGATTTAAAACCTCAAAGTCCTCTTGTAGAAGTGTCCAGGATCATTTAGAAAAGAACATACTGGCCATGGCTGGTTGTTAGAGAACTGTACACCATCTTGAACAGGATCTACAAATTTGTAAAACAGAACTTAATGCCCATACAGTTACCCGGCCAGTGAGACAAGATGCTTGCATTCCATCTGCTAAGATACTAATTAGTTGTAGTAATATTTCTAAGAATGTTTTCTCTGGATTATCTTTGTTTAACTATAAGGTAAACACTTTGACAGATGCCTTCCTTAATAAGCAGTAAAAGACACAATTCTGAATACTTGGGAATCCATCCAGTTAAAAAAGAAAACTATGTGAGACAGCACTCAATCTCCCCCAATAATTATTTGACCAAAAGAAATGCTTTCAGAAGACCATTGTGTCTTCCCAGACACAGTCAAATGCCAATTCATGGTCTTTGTATTTATGAAGGGATTGTTCTCTGAAATACTTGACTCTTCGGGATTAATCAGTCAGTTAATGGATGGTTACTCTGTACTCATCTTTCATGGCCAATCAAAGGAAACAATTTTTTGTCTATTTATATTGAAAACATTTTCAGTACCTTGGCTTTAATTTGTAATATAATATATAAATAGGGAAGTTAAGAATGAAACCTATTTTCAGGTCTCTCCCATGTAGTACGTCTCTGCTGCAGGGAGCTGTGTTTTATTCTCAATTGGCTTTGCTTGCCTGGCCTCTAAATAAGTAATATTAGAAATGTACTAAATAGAAGCCCCTGTTTTAACTATTTTAAGGTCAGGAAAAAACAATTAAGGAATACATTAAAGTTGAAACAAAGAGTTATAATGCTTCGCATGGGGTATGCCTTACTAGCACAGAATTGCCTTATTAATATAACATAAAGCTAATGAAGCTTTTGTTAGATATGCGCATTCAAGTTTCTCCAAATAAAAATCCCAAGGAGACAGTCACTTCCTTGCATGGCTTCAGGAGCACAGGTGGAAATAGATGGATATGCATATTTGAAGCATTCAACATATGTCTCTATTTGTATTGGAAACTATAGAAAACTACTTGCTGACTCCATAATAGTAATGAATATTAAAAAATTGTGAATTTTTTAAAACTATCATGTCTGAGCATCCCCCACCACCCTTACTATTTAGTACTGACTTTTCCCTTCCTAGAAAAGTTCTGCAGCATCTCTTTTGGGGTTCGTACTCAGTAGCAGGAGACATGTTTTTAGGACACTACATAGACACTATAACTCAGGGCTGCATCTCTTCCAGAAGAGAGAAATTTTGAGCATACGTTGAGCTTTTGGCAGCAGAGGCAAATCATTGAAGTTGTCAATCCAAGTAACAAACTGAAAATTGTGTGATGCTTGCAATAAAGTGTCCCACGGAAAGGGCCTGTGAGAAACCATTGAAGCTGAAAAAAACCTAGTTCATCCAGGAATCCCACATTTTCTCCACACATATCTGAACATGAAAACACCCGGGGTTCTAGCACTAATGACCTTTCCCTTGTCTTCTTTGGACAGGTGTAGTGTTCCCTTACTTTCCACGGCTGGGACGCTACAATCTTAACTTCCATGAAGCACGGCAGGCTTGCCTGGACCAGGATGCTGTGATTGCGTCCTTCGACCAGCTGTATGATGCCTGGCGAGGTGGGCTGGACTGGTGCAATGCTGGCTGGCTCAGTGATGGATCTGTGCAGTACCCTATCACCAAACCACGCGAGCCCTGTGGGGGCCAAAACACAGTGCCTGGTGTCAGGAACTATGGGTTCTGGGACAAAGACAAAAGCAGATATGATGTTTTCTGCTTTACATCCAACTTCAATGGTAAGATGGTAGCTGCATTGCCTTCCTTTCTAGTCCAGAGAACAAGTTGTATTAAAACACTGTTTGGAGTTTCGTGTTATCTTCAAAAAAACAAAACTAAACAGCAGCAATAAAAACCAACCATAAATGTATTACTATATTTTAAAAAGATGGATAAAATATTCTTGAATCTTGAATGCCATAATTTTTTAAATATTACATAAAGCAGACAAAGCTACCTTCCTCTGGTTCTCCTACAGTTTAGCCATTCTGTTTTGCGAAGTAGCTGAAGCTGTTGCATGATACGTGCCACATTGCCACAGTGTGCTATCCTGCACCGTTGCTCTCTTTGCTGAAGGCAGGAGCTTCTCTGCCATGCATGCCCTCCCTCGCCCAGTCACAGTATTGCTATTAGCAAAGTTCAGGTCAAAGGGGCAACTGAGCGAGACAAGTAAAGTACAACGAGCACTGGGAGAGCCGTCCTGAGCATAATCTCGGGGCCTATCACAAAATGAAAATGCAGGATCCTTTATTCAAATTTGATTAATAATTTTAAGGCATATTATGGTACAAACCTGTAATCTTATCATTTGGTAGTCTGAGGCAGGAAGACTATAAATTCAAGGCCAGCCTGAGCTATCCAGTGACATTGTCTCAAACGAACGAGGGCGAAACCAAAAATCACCCAAAGGATTTTAAGACTGCAGAACCTCAACACAAACATAGGGCCTTGTAATCATTTAGCCAGAGCAAATGCACAAGTCACATGCCTGTGAGTCAGACTCTGAGCCCATATTTTTATATTTAAGGGGGGAACAAAATTGTGTGGTCATTATGCTATCGAGAAACCAGACTGGAAACAGTTTTATTTTGCTGACCATGTGGTCACTGTTACCCAGCAGAGCTCTGACTGTTGTAGCTCTATCTATCGCAGTACTGAAGTCGTTATTGGTGTTGAACAGATGGATATGAGTCCCAGGCAAACTTCATCCTAAAACACGTAGAGGTCAGGCTTGAACTGATGTACTACGTTTTGCTGATCTGTACAGTTGGCAGACTTATCTCTCTAGTTAATGAATGTTAATGCTTTTATGCTTCTTCCATGTCTCATTAATTTAGGGAAGAAAGAACCAGTAGCCTTAGTTTAGACTTTGGCTGCCAATCTTGAGATAGGGAGGGGAGGACATCTCAGTTGTAAAACACTTGCCTCCCAAACAGGAAGAGATATGTTCAGTCCTAAGAACTCATAATTGAAATCCCAGATATTGTGCTGGGACGCAATTACAATCCCAGCAATGGAGAAGCAGAAACAAGGGGATCCCTGGGACTCACTGACCAGCTAGGCTAGTTTAATGAAAGGCCTTGTATCAAAAGACATAGATGGCATTTCTGAGTGTGACACCAATGATGGTCCCTCTAGCAGCCACGTGCACATATTCAAAACCATAAACAAATGTACACACACACACACACACAAGAGCACCATGCCTAATGAGGGCTGGTGGACACTACATTACATGGTGTGTCTGATAAGGAAACGTGATATAATACTTGAAACTAAGATGAATGAAAATAAATTCAGCAAATGCTGCTGGAGTCAACTGATAATACAGTTTGTACATATTATCATATTTCACCGTGTTAATGGGATCCCAGTAACTAATACTGCAATAAGTGGTTGGAAGTAACAGTGTCCCATGCGATGAAGTAGCAGCCTGAGAAGTTTTAAAGCATCCACAAACACCTCAACTAGTAAGGGAGTGCGGGCCCGGTTTGCATTCAGTGAGCGTATCATTGACGGCAAGTGACTTCCTGTGTTTGATGCATTTTTATGCTACACGCTTTGGTTGAGAATAAGGTCTTATTGATACCTGTAATGAAAAGAACTTGAGGGCTTTTGATTTTCTTAAATGGACTTTTATGTCAGGAACGTTTTTTGATCCTTTCTCATTCAAATTTTGCCTCTCTAGAAACTTGTACTGGGGTTCAGTCTTGCTACAAGTAGAATTTCAATGGCCCTTCTTTCGGCGTGGAATTCTGTCTTCCCTAGAATTACAGAAGGGCTCTTTTAGTCTCTAATTAGCTAGCAGAAACTGCATCTGCCATTGCCCTTTTCTTTTTAACGCTCTACAAGGGCGTGTGAGCCCATGCCAAGAAGCAAGGGGAAGGTGAATTTATTTCATCTAGAGTGACCTATTAATATGACATTGAGATGGCAATGCTATGTTCTCCAAATTTCAGATGTTGCTCTGTGCCTCCCCACTGAGAAGCACTTTAGCTTTTGGCTCCTTCCTTCTCTGTGGTTCTGACCCAGGCTGGCTCACACTCTTTCTCCTTCTCTCCACAGGCCGATTTTACTACCTGATCCACCCCACCAAGCTCACCTACGATGAGGCGGTGCAAGCTTGTCTCAACGATGGTGCTCAGATTGCCAAAGTGGGCCAGATATTTGCTGCTTGGAAGCTTCTAGGCTATGACCGTTGTGATGCCGGCTGGCTGGCGGATGGCAGTGTCCGCTACCCTATTTCTCGGCCAAGAAGGCGCTGCAGTCCTACCGAGGCTGCAGTGCGTTTTGTGGGGTTCCCGGATAAAAAGCATAAGCTGTACGGGGTCTATTGCTTCAGAGCATACAACTGAGTGTGGCCTAGGAAGAGGCAGTTCTCAAGTCAGAGGGAACACGTGAAAAGTTTTCTGTTTTTGTTTTTGTTTTTAATATGAACACATGCAAGTTACCAAAACTGTGATAACCCTTTTTCACTTACTGTAAAGAGTTGTTTTCATGAAGGCCAATTCATTCATTTGTTTTGTAAGGCTATCAGTCAGTGTATATTATAAATTAATATAACTATAAGGGAAGCTAAAAAAAACGGGCTCCAGAGCCTGTTTTATGCTACATCATCCCAACAAAATGCCATTTCATGAATGGGGTATGCAATAGTCTGATAACCAGAATTATGTTAGGGAAAAAAAGCAGCAACTTCCACAAGCACAAACTTTACATATTTCTACAACTTTGAGATGCACTTCACTAAACAAATTAGAACAGCAAATCTGAAATACATAAACGGGGATTCTGGGAGGTGCAAAAACTCAGTTTCACAAAAGAATAATGAACACTTTTCTAAAAGTTAATACTTCAAGTCTCCAGGATATAAAAAAGTTTACTATTTAAAATTCTACCTTTTTGACTAAAAAGAAAACCATATAGATTCAAATGCATAATAATAAAACCACAGTTAGAACTCCTAGATCAACCCGTTTGTATGAAGTATAGAATTATATACACAGATAATATTTTACCAATGAGAGATTGCTACCTTCTAATTAAAATTACCTATCAGAAAGAATTATTTTATCATTTTTGAGTAGCTTCACTGAGTTATATTTAAATTCCAAGGGATCTTTGCTAAGCAGTATTTAGAATTTACTCAGGGCAGTTGAAAAGATAAACTGCTGGACAGAAAAACATATAAAATGTAGCAGCTTGATTTTATGTTAGCTTTATGTCCTATAAAATAATTTTAACCTATTTAATATTTCTTTCTTATTTACAGTATATGACAAAAACCATCCAAATGAATCAATAACTCTACACTTGCTTAACTAAGAAATCAAGACTCAATATCCAAAATTGTTGTCCCTGCTTGCCTTCACAACAGAGACCCCAAAAAGGAGCTGTGTTTAGGAGGGAAAGTAAGATCATGCATTTCTAAAGAGTGTCTCAAATAGAAAACAGAGTCACTGTCAGTTTCCTTTCTGGTTATCATTTGGCAGAAAAAAATACTGACACTCACATCAAAGACTTTACAACTTCAAGCTTTAAGTAAAAAGTTGAGTCCAGGCTCAGAAAAAAAAAAATGACTTTCCATATTAGCAAACCCAATCTTAAATAAAGCTCTCTTTTTATGACTGCTGAGACCTCACAGGGACCAATATTTGTATTCAAGTAATTTTCTGATTTCCCATTGTTTCACAGAGAATTCTGGTGAGTGGGTCTTACTATAATAATCCACTACAACACAGCTGATGTACTGTCCTCGATGTTTTTTTTAATGTAGATCCCCCCCCCCCAATGAACATGAGTAAATAAATCTGTTTCCTGAATTGACCGTGGTTGCATTTAAAACTCTGTAATGACTAAGCTTACTCTATAGGCTTACATGTGTGGAAGGCATAGAGCAGTTTGAAGTCCATGGAATCATAACTATCACGATATACTATCTAGATAAAATATTATAAGTAAAACCAGCTTCTTTTTTTCAGATTCTTTAGTCTTAGAGCATGAGGATGCAGTTTTAAGTTAGGATACACAAATTACACAAGACTTTAAGGTCAAAGAGATGATAAGGCTTCATGCAAACTGCTGATTTATCTCAAACTTCTAAACTCAACACACATTGAAGATACTGAACGGTCTAAAATATAATGAATATTTTGTTTAAGCAGGAGACTCTGAACACCTTATGAGCAGGGCTATGCTCTTTAGAGGAAGACCATACTTGAAAAATTATTACCTACATTATAGGAATTTTGTCAGAAATGCAAGTAGGAAAATTTTATATTGAAGTGGGTGCATTCTTTCCAGTTATCGTCATAGAATTCCACACTTAAGTATAGTAGCATTTCTTAACTTTTGAATACTTAGTATAGGAAACGGTGCTGATCTATATCTCCAAAGTGACTGTTAGCTGACTTACATCTGTATCAATTGCATACCATTTGTCCATTCTTGGAAAAAAAAATTCCCTAGGATGAACACTGCTGAGCAGAGTTTTTATCTTCTGATTTTACACAAAGGACCAGAATCCTGGTTCCCTTTGAACTCCTAATTAAAAGGGGGTCTTTTAATGGTCTCATCTTGCTGTTTTATTCCACCAAATATCTATTTTCATATTTCATATCTCATTATGAATATCTTCAAGAGAGAAGTTGTCTTAGTACAATTCCTAGCAGAAATCTGACACGACACTAATTCAGAAATCACTTTGTAGACTTCAAGATATCCAGAGTATCAAAAGATAGATAGATTACAAAATGTT